>NC_079325.1:60821266-61421266 GCF_029931775.1 Euleptes europaea
TAGGAAGGAAAGTGTGGAGCAATGGGAACAGCTTCCTCTTTCTTCACAGATTCTTTGTGATAGCTGGAGCTTCTCTAGCCATGTGCAGAGAAGGAGCCCAGAAGGGGCCTTTTGCTCCCACAGAAGTCCAGCCTCTCTGCTGGCTCTCCCGGGGGGCAAAATGTCCCACCTGCTTGCGCCAGAAGTGCACCTCTTTCCCTCAAGAGTTGCATAAGAAGTAGCATTTGTGATGACTTTATAAAGCATTCACTGAGTTTTGGCCATGTGTGAAAGGCACCTTTTCAAGCATGCCCCTGTCCATTGGCCAAAGCAAGAGCGACTATAAGTTTCACACCCAAGGAAGCATTGCTCACGTGAGAAAGACAGCCTGCCCACCAAGTCATCCTGTGGCAGCCAGCGCTGCTTGGACACTGCTGGTGGGGGCCACGTGAGAACCACAGAAGGCTGACACAGCAGCAGAGGCTGTGGCGTCAAAAGGCAACGGGTGCAGCAGTCTGGTTGTGGGAATGGCAGGCTGAGGATCCTGGCCAGGTAGTCCTGTGGGCTAATGAGATGCCGGGGCGCAGAGGGCTCGGTTGGTGCTCAGCCCCCCCCCCCCCCCCCATCAGGCTAGTTGGTGCAAGAGGTGATGCGGGGCTCTGGGGCTCCTCTGAAGATGCCTGAGAGCCTGGTGGCAAAATGCAAAGCAGCAACGCTGAGGAGGGAGAGCAGCTGTGCACCAGTCGCGCTCTGGAACTGCTCTGCGGGCTGCACGTGTCTCTCGGGCCGCAGCCCCCCTCCTTTCCCTGCAGGCCTCCCTGTGTTGCATCGGGTGAGCTGGCAACAGCCCTAGGTCCTGTCCTGGAGGCCCACCCAGTGTTGCCCTTGGACCCCGCTTGGTTGTGTTGCTAGACAAAAGCTGTGGCACTGTAATTGAGGGGGGGCTGCTGGGGACACACGTGGATTTCTGAGCATGGGGTGGGGGGCGGAAAGCACCCAGTGTTCCAACCACAGGAAAAGCCAAGCCAGTTTTTCGAGGCAACCTCTCCTTCCAGCCCCCAGCGACAGGTCTGCTTTTGGAACGGAGGAGACAGTGTCTTCTCCCCAACGGGCTCTTTCATTGAGGTTCTGGTCACTTGCAAATGTACTTTATTTTAAAAAATAATCCTTTCTACGGCTCACACTAACCAAAGTGCAGGACTTGCCTTTGGGAAGCCAGTAGGTCATGAGGGAGGTTGCTTGACACATGTGGGGGGCTCTCGGCCTGACCCCATCCAGCCTCCCTCACCCGCTCTGGGCTGGGGGCATTTTAAGCCTCCCTGGACATCCTGTCAGAGATCTGACAGTCACTGTTCTACAGAAACACTTCAAAGGCAGGAAAGTGCTGAATTAGAACTCAAGAAATTGAACACTACCTGTCATCCTAGCTTAAACAGAGACTTGGACTTCCTTACTACAACCAGTAAAGCTCTCCGGAACCCACTTTTTAGAAATTTTAATTGGCTACTCTTAACATGTTTTCAGTCAATAAATGTGTAGCAATATCAATTAATTTTCACTTAAACTTTGGACTCCTCCTCCCGGGGTAGTTGTTATTTTACCCTCTTTGTTTACTACCTCATCATTTTGCTTATTTGTTCAAACCTCTGGCCTCTCTCATCATCCATCATGAGTAGCTGCTTTTTCTTTTGATTTATGGCCGAATTCACACCTAACCTCCCTATCTCAGCTCTTCCCTTTCCCCTTTCCATAGAGAATTCATACTTGAAGGATTCATAACAGGGATCCTGCCAGTCCTCTGCCTCCGCCCCACCCCACCCTTTGTCATCTTCTCCGCCAGAAGAATTCCCAGCTGTGACTGGCAAAAGCTCCTGTTGAAATGCAATTGGTCTTTCGGGTGCTGCTGGACTTTTCTTCCGCTGTTGCTTCAACCTCAGTGAGGCTGAGGGGCTGGAGTGCCCCCACTGCACAGGAGCCAGGGGAAGCATTACTCTGCACGCTGTCCTGGCAGTGAGGGCCCTTGTTGGCTGGAGCCGACAATGCTGGACCATGAACCAAAGGTCAGGCTCACAGCAAGACATGTTGCAAGCAGGCAAAAGAGCTGTTGCTTCCGCTGCAATGGGGGAGAAGGCAGATAAGGGGGCAGGGCGAGTGGGTATTTCTGGAAAAGGCAGGCACTTCCAGTTTGCCCCAGTGACTTAGACAATGGTAAGAATTGCTTTAAGTGGGCCACAGCAGGTGTTTCTCCCAAGTTCCTCTGCCATTCCAACAGTCAAAAATGCCAGCTTCTTGCCTGGGCGTGCAAGCGTTTGTACACACAGTTGCTGTGAACTAAAACATTCATCATGCTGGGTGCCAGCAATCAAAAGGCTATGAAATGTACCATATGTTCTGCCTGGGAAAAGGAAGCATGCTTCCCCCTCCATTCTCCCTGTACAGCTCCAGGGAGCTGGAACTGAATCTGCCCATCAAGGGCGGTGGCGTGCCAGGTCACCAAATATTAGGCGATGTCGGAAGTGGGGCAGAAGCCCTGGTGAGTGGGGAACGGGGCAGTACATTTATCTCTTTTGTAAAAAGACGTTATGAGTTGTTTCTTGGCATGGGCACCGTCAGCAGAAGGCTGTGTGGGCAGGGGAAGAAATGCACATTGGTAGTATCATAAGAACGGTTGCTTCCATGTTCGTTGTGACACTTGGATTCCAGGTCTTAGGTGTCAGGTGAAAAGCTGAGATCTGCACCAAAAGCACAGTGCGGTGGTCAGCTTCAGGGAGTGTTTGGGCCATTAAAACAGCAGGGAATGCTGGGATTGCACATGACCAACGGCAGCAGCAAGTATCGATTTACTTGCTGCCTCCTTCCCTGTGGCCAGTTGGCAGGTCTGCGTACCTCCTGCACTGGTGACAGCACCACAGAGGCTGAGCTAACTCTTGGCCACCAGGGGCCCCATGGATGGGGCCAGACCATGTTTCTGTGGGTAGAACCGGTGGAACTGACGTAGGAGGTCCGATGCATGCAGATTCTTGACAAGGCCCAGGAGCGGTCCTTGGGTCCATAACTCTTCCACTGTACAAGATATTGCAGCTATACCCACTGTCTGCAGGAGTCTGGAATCTCGGCAGCTTCATATTCCTTCTGTCTTTCTACTAGGACTGGTGGTGGAGGTGATGCAGGAGCATGTGGTAAGTGCAAGAGAACTGCTAGGGTCAAGATGGATCGGTGAAAGAGCAGGTGGATGCGCATCATTGGAGGGAGTTAGTAGGCAATATACCACAGGGTTGATTTGTTCGGTGACTGGGCAGGGTCCAATAAACCAGGCATATAACTTCCATGATAGCAGTTGGCTCCACATGTGCTTGGTGGAAAACCATACCAGATCTCCAATCTTCAGGTCCTCACCAAGTTGGCGTCTTCAATCAGCGACCTCCTTGTAGGCTTGCTTAGCCAGCGGCAACTGTTAAGAGACTCTCCCTCCCTCCTCCTACAGGGGACTGAATACAATACTTCATCAGCTCCCCTCCTTCACCACCAATCCTATCCCTTAGGCAGTGGGGAAGGCCAAGGGAATGGGGAGTCTTATGGTACTTCTTGGCATACCAAGGCAGCCATGAAGGCCCCTTTCAGGGAACAGACCAGGCCCCCGCGCAATGATTGCTCTTCTGCGGCAGTAGGGTCAGAGGGAGAGAGCAGGGAGGAGGGAGAGTTTGATTCCGGCGAGGAGGCCTCCGTCATCTTGGAGGAGCAGCAGCCCCGACTGTTCCAAGCAGAGGATTGTCAAGGGCTTCTGAATAAGGCGCTGGTGGCCCTGGACCTCAATGAGGATCCTGACCCTGACACGGAATTCAAACCTAAATCCAGAAAAAAGGGATCTAAAGAATTTCCCCCGAGAATCAAGCCTCAAACTTCTGAAATTCCATTTCCAGAATTCTTTGAAAACCTAGTTCAGGCAGAGTTTGACAAACCTCTGGCTAACAGACAATTTCCAGCCAGTAATAAAAGGCTCTATACCATGGTTCCCCAAGCTATGACCCTTTTCCAGCTCCCTCTTATAGATGCCCCATTCGCAGCTGTCCAATCTCCCGACCTACCCGTTGAGGATGGGATGGGAACCATTAAGGGACCCCTTAGATAGGAAGGCAGAAATTCTATCCAAAAAGGTACACGAGGTGTCCATGTTGGCCATTCAGGCCTCAGCAGCCACCTCCATAATGGCCAGAGCTTCCATTGTATGGCTTAGAAAAATTATCCAGCTATACCCGGGAGAAAACCGTAAAATCTCGGAAGGGCTCAATAGACTCCTAAAAGCCACTGCCTTCATGGCAGATGCATCTCTGGATGCCATGTCCTTTGCAGCTCGAGCCACCTTCTCCAACATCACAGTCAGAAGGCCTCTGTGGATCCGTCCCTGGCAGAATGAATTCAAAACTAAGGCATTTACCTTGTCCTATCCCTTCATGGGAGGAAAACTGTTTGGGGAAAGACTTGAGAAAATACTTGTGAAGAACAAGGATAAGAAAAAAGTACTTCCTAAATCCTACAAGAAGGATGGCAGGTCCTCCTCTTCTTTCCCCAACTTCAGATCGGCTCACTCCATGGCACGCTATAGACCAGATCAGTGAAGGGGAGCCTGGAATAACAGTAGAGGCTCCTTTCGCAGAGGAGGAAAAAGGGTTTTTTGTTCCCCACAGGGACAACAACAATTCGGCAGCAACAAGGGAGACAAGTCCTCCAAAAGCTCAAAACAGTGATGCCAGGCCATCACCGGTGGGGGGGTGGGAGAGACTTTTACAATTCCATCAGAAGTGGGCAAGGTCATACACAGATGCCTGGGTATCCCAGGTGGTCTCATCAGGCTATTTGATAGAGTTCACCGGCACTCCAAAGGACAAGTTTGTAAGGTCGCCAAAGCCCCTAAATAGGCCAAAACATCTAAGGACACTAGATTCCATAGACCATTTATTCCAGATACAGGCAATAGAATCGGTACCCCTCAAGGAAGTGGGTCAAGGAATTTATTCCATCTTTTTTATGGTCCCCAAGAAAAATGGGGACTGGAGGGCTATCTTAGACCTAAAACACCTAAACAAATTTGTCCTTTACAGGAAGTTCCGCATGGAGACCTTACAGTCCATTGTAGAAGCACTTCAGGTAGGATATTTCATGACCTCCTTAGATCTAAAGGAGGCCTACCTTCATGTCCCCATACATCACACCCACCGAAGGTTTCTCAGATTCACTTATGCAACAAGACACTACCAGTTCAGAGCCCTCCCCTTTGGGTTGACATCAGCACCACGTGTCTTCACCAAGATCTTGGTAACTCTGGTAGCCCTCTTCAGACAAGAGGGGATCAAGATATTTCCTTACCTGGATGATATCCTCATCTGTTCCAGGTCCAGGGAGGAAGCAAAGACACACACAGACAGGGTGGTCCATGTCCTGATAGATCATGGGTTCATGGCGAACTTAGAAAAAAAGCCACCTGACCCCAACCCAGAGACTACAACACTTAGGGGTGATCCTGGACACACGAAAGAACCTAATAATCCTTTCCCCCCCCCCCGACAAAATTATGAAGATCAGATCCATGATTCAGAACACAATCAAATCCAAACAGGGCAGGATCATGTTCCTGGTAAAGTTACTGGGCCAAATGGTTTCTTGCCTAAATTCTGTACCTTGGGCCAGATCTCATTTGAGGCCTTTACAACGGCTTCTCCAACCCTATCAGGCTCTCATCACCCAGAGCAGGGACAAGACCATTCCATTAACTCTAGAGTTCTGGAACAGCCTCCTCTGGTGGTGCAACAAGAAGAACCTCAGCAAAGGGGTGCAGTTTGCCATAGAGGAACAAATACAGATACATACAGACGCCAGCCTAGAAGGATGGGGTGCGATTGGCCAGAACCACATGGCTCAGGGTCTCTGGTCAGAGAAAGAAAGTTACACATAAACCTACTGGAGCTCAGAGCAATACGTTTGGCCCTTTCGCATTTCCAACACCTCATCCTTCACAGACATGTCCTAATTCGGACAGACATGTCTGCGAAGGCGCATCTCAACAAATGGAGGAGTAAGGTCATCCAGGCTGCACCAGGAAGCAGTGATCATCCTCTCCTGGGCAGAGTCTCACCTGACATCTCTCTCGACAGAGCACATAAGGGGAGTCCTCAACCTACAAGCGGACTGGCTAAGTCGGCAAGTCCTGGACGAAGGGGAGTGGTCTTTAAACAGGGACATCTTCACTCAGATTGTGAGAGGTTCAGCTCCCCCACGGTGGACCTCTTCGCTTTGGCAATCAATCACCTCCTTCCCCAATTCTTCACTCGGTACTTCTATCCGGAAGCAGAGTCGATGGACGCTCTCTTGTCGCCATGGCCGAAGAAAATCCTTTTTGCCTTTTCCCCTATACCAATTCTCCCGAGGGTAATCAGAAAGATCAGGAAGGAGAGGGGAATTGTCATTCTCATCGCCCCCCTCTGGCTGAGGAGACCATGGTTTCCCAGCCTAAAAGAGCTTTTGGTCCAGCAACATTGGGAACTACCAGCCATTTCAGAACTTCTTCATCAGGGTCCCTGTTTCACCCCGATCCTCAATGGCTTCACTTAACCATGTGGAAATTGAGCGGAACCGTCTCCTAAACCACGGTTACAACACAGATGTAGTAGACACTATGATAGAGTCTAGGAAGACTTCCACCAGGAGGATTTACAACACCTCCTGGAAGGCCTTCATCTTATGGTGTAGGTGTAAACACGTAGATCTGCTCTCTCCAGGTGTACCTAGGATCCTAGAGTTCCTACAAAATGGCGTAGAACAGGGACTTAAAGCAGCCGCCTTGCGCAAAGAAGGTACACCACCGTGGTGGCTGGAGACCTGGCAACCCTAGCCTCTCCCCCCCCCCTCCCATGCCGGGAGATCTGCACCTGGTTATGGCTCCCAAATGATGTTATAAATGAGCAAATGGGCCTTGGCAGGAAAAAGGTTCCCCACCCCTGCCCTACAGCATAATACTATGCATGTTTACTCAGAAGAATTCCCATTTTATTCCGTGGGACTTCCAGCTGGTGCGGCATCCTCTGCCACTTTAATTCACGTTCAATTTTTAAAGCAGCTCTGGGATCTGATCTATTTAGAGCTCACCAGAGGACAAGAAGATGCTGTCTGGATGGATTCTGGGTCAAAGGTCTTTTATGCATGGGTTGGGTCTCCCTGCTTGGACCTGGGTTCATCGCACATTAAAGTAACCTGGGTTGGGGGAAACTGTATGCATTGGCTTGAATGATCAGGGACAAAACTGTGTGCTGATGGAGGCATGAATACAGAAAAGCAGTCTCCCAAGTTCAATCAAGTCCCACCCCTTTAAATGCTGCTCTGTAATTGGCTAACTTTGTAGCGCTCCCAGTGAGAGAAGATTTCCTTCCCCCCAAACCCAACTGCTGCATTAAAAAGCATTTTAAGAACAAAAAGCAAAAAACAGCAATCTGAAAGAAGGAGAGAGAGAGAAATCCAAGCCTCGTTTTAAAAAAGCCTTTCTTTTGCTCAGAAAGAGCTCCAAGGTAGCAGGAAACACTTGAATCCCTGCCTCTTTACACAGTGCTTCGTGATTGGCTGTGAGAGAAGCCAGTCTTCAGTTTCCCCCTATTTAACCACCGGCATGCTGCTTTGAGGAGGGAGTTGGAAAAGGGTGGGGGCATGATGGCGCGGGGAAGCTCAACCCGAGAACAGAGTTTGCACGCTCTGTCACTCCGGAATGAGCCAGGATGAACAGTTTAATTCGGGCCAGAAGAGAAATGGGAAAAGCCGGGTTCATTTTGCGTTGAAACAGCATTGAGCTTCCAAGGAATGAGATACCAAAAAATTTGATCCTGGCTGAAACGGGGAATAAAGGAGGTTAAAGTGACCATGCATAAAACACCATAGAGAGCTCCCCACTGAACAGCAGGGATGCTACCCTCCAGCCAGCAGGGTACCCTGTCTAGGCTGCTTGTCTGCTGCCCCCTTGTGGTGGGAAAGTTTCATTGCACATGTAGGCAACTGGAAGTAAACTTATTGAAAACTAGCACCAGAGCAGCCTCCTCCCCCCCCCCCGTGTCCATTTGTGGTACTGCCTGGCTCCAAGCGCTGTCTAGGTGGGTCCTCACTGAGCCCTGGATGATGAGAGTGACCAGAGACAGAGGGGCCGGTCAGCAGGCCTCCTGCACCCTGATCCGTTGTGTAGAGTTGGAAAATTCAACAGGGGGCTTTCATTATGGACCTGCATGGAATTGCCTCTTCTGAACATGGGAAGGGCCCGGTGGGTGGGACTTGGGGGGACTCCAGGTGCCCCTGCGAGTTTTTCCCCACCCAGGCCAAAGGAGCAGTTCCTTGGGGGCTGAGCTGTGAGAGAAAATTCACTCCCAGCACCATCTTAGAAGCACCTCTGATTCTGTAATGAAGTTGGGGAGCCCTGGAGCTCCACAGGGGCCCCCAGTCTCACCTCCTACCTTTTCTCCTCCATGGGACTAGAGTTTGCCAAGTCCATTTTATTCATCCACTGAACCAAGGAGCCCTCCAGTTCTCCCTGCCTTCTCTTGCATTCTGGTCAGCAGTGTTGGAAGTGCCAAGTCCCGGTTGAGAAATACCTGGAGATTTTGAGGGCAGAGCCTGAGGAGGGCAGGGTTTGGAATGGGGAGGGAATTCAAAGCAGCCATTTTCTCCAGGTGAACTGATCTCTATCAGCTGGAGATCAGTTGTAATAGCAGGAGATCTCCAGCCACCACCTGGAGGTTGGCAACCCTAGTTGGAAGTGAAGGCACTACCTGCCACCAGGCAGCCCTTTCTGCCACCCCTTGTCTTCTTCTGGGGACTTACCTTGTTTGGAAGTTGGAGGCTGTGAGGAAAATAGCCCTAATGACAAGAAGCTGCAGAAGCAGGAGTAGCCTAGCCCAGAGGCAGCCATGTCCTTCCAGATGCAGAGGACAAGAGGACAAACCTTTGGGAGTGGAGGGGACCCCTGTGCAAATGGCCCCAACATTTGCTGCTCTAGCTTGCAGAGATTAGTCTAGTGGGTTGCCTGAATGCTCCTGGCACAAACTGGATGCTGGTGTCAAGGGTGGGAACCTGTGCATAGACGCAGCATCCCAGCATGTCCTTTGAAAAGCTCAGTTTCTGGCACAAGCTCTTCTCCGGTTGCTACTGCTGCAGGGAACACCAACATTAAGCTGCTGGACACTGTTATTGTGTGGATGAAACTATCCTGGGCAGATGGTTTTTTTATTCTCACACATCATTGGTTCCAGTGGTTTGACTGCCCCTACTGGGACTGGGGGGTTTGCTGTGCAAAAACTTCATGCCTCCACCCACCCCCACCCCGGTGCAACTGCAGCATGTGAGGTGGTAGGAGCTTTCTTTTCTCTCCATGTAAGTGTTATGGATTCTGTGTGGGCTACTGCCTCAGAGGAAAAGACTGAGTTTTCACTGGTGGATTTTTTTGCAAGAGCCCAAATGAATGGGGCTAGAGCAAAGAGGGGGGGGGGCTGGCCACCACTTTGAAGCCAGACAGGTGTGTGGGACAGAGGATTTTCCTCAAGGAAATTGCTGAGGACGGCCATAGCTGTGCTGCTCCCAGGTCCTTTCCTTGGGTGAGTTGTCTTCTTTTGCTTCTGCTTCACACTTGAGGCTCTGGGAGGAGAATTCCAAATCATAGAATAGAATCATAATCATCGAGGTGGAAGGGACCACCAGGGTCATCTAGTCCAACCCTCTGCACAATGCAGGAAATTAACAACTACCTCCCCCCCATATCCCCAGTGACCCCAACCCTTCCCCAGCCATGCAGGATTCCACAATCAAAGCACTCCCGACAGATGGCTATCCAGCCTCTGCTTAAAGACCTCTAAAGACGGGGACTCCACCACTCTCCGAGGCAGTGCATTCCACCATCGAACATCCCTCACTGTCAGGAAGTTCTTCCTAATGTTTAGGTGGAATCACTTTTCTCTTAGTTTAAATCCATTACTCTGTGTCCTAGTCTCTGAAGCAACAGAGAACAAGCTAGTTCCCTCATCAACATGACATCCCTTCAAATATTTAAACATGGCTATCATGTCTCCCCTCAACCTTCTCTTCTCCAAACTAAATAAACCCAACTCCCTAAGTCTCTCCTCATAGGGCATGGATTCCAGACCTTTCACCATTCTGGTCGCCCTCCTCTGGACACGCTCCAACTTGTCAGCATCCTTCTTAAATTGTGGAGTCCAAAACTGGACACAGTATTCCAAGTGAGGTCTGACCAATGCAGAATGCAGTGATAGTATTACTTCCCTTGATCTAGACACAATACTATTGATGCAGCCCAGAATTGAATTGGCCTTCTTAGCCGCCATATCACACTGTTGACTTAAGCTCAGTTTGTGGTCCACTAAGACTCCCAGATCTCTTTCACATGTACTGTTGTCAAGCCAACTCCCATCCTGTACCTGTGCCTTATGTTGTTTCTGCCTAGGTGAAGTACCTTACACTTCTCCCTATTGAAATCCATTTTATTACTTATGGCCCAGCTCTCCAGTCTATCAAGATCATTCTGAACTCTGACCCTAACCTCCGGGGTATTAACTACCCTCCCAACTTGGTGTCATCTGCAGATTTGATTAGCATGCTCGCTATCCCATCATCCAAGTTATTTATAAAAAATATTAAATAGTACCGGTCCCAGGACAGACCCCTGTGGTACCCCACTGGTCACTCCTCTCCAGGATGAAGTTGTGCCATTAACGAGCACCCTTTGGGTTCGGTTGGTCAACCAATTACCAATCCATCTAACAGTAGCAGTGTCCAGCCCACATTTTACTAGCTTTTTTTCAAGAAGATCATGGGGGACTTTATCAAAGGCTTTACTGAAATCAAGGTACACTACATCTGCAGCATTCCCTTCATCTACCATACTTGTCACTCTTGCAAAAAAAGATATGAGATTAGTTTGGCAGACCTGTTTTTGAGAAACCCATGTTGACTGTCAGTGAGCACGGCATTTCTTTCTAAGTGCTTCCAGACCGTCTGTTTAATTATCTGCTCTAGTATTTTACCTGGTATTGATGTCAGGCTGGGATTTCTCCCCCCCCCCTTTTTTAAGGATGGGGACCACATTTGCCCTCCTCCAGTCTGCGGGAACTTCTCCTGTTCTCCAGGAATTCTCAAAGATTGTTGCCAGTGGTTCTGAAATTACTTCAGCCAGTTCTTTTAACACCCTTGGATGCAGTTCGTCTGGCCCCGGAGACTTGAATTCATTGAGAGTAGCCAGGTATTCCCATACTGTCTCAGTGTCTATACTATGCTGTAATTCCCCTATTGCGTCCTCTGCTCCATTATTCCCTTTTGGGAGAAGACTGATACAAAAAAGGAGTTAAATAATTCTGCCTTTTCTGCCTCCCCTGTCCTCTCCACGCAATGACCCGATCCACGCAATGACTCACCGTCCTCTCCACGCAATGACCCAATCAGGGTATAAAAACCAACTCTTCTTCTTCTTCCAACCCCCTGATCAATACAGGATCAGCCTAGAACATTCTTGACAAGTGTTTGTCCAGCCACTGCTTGAAGACTGCAAGAGAGGGGAAGCTCACCACCTCCTCACATATCTGAAATTTATTCTTCTTGTAGCAAGATACTCTTCTTTAGAGTTATGCCCTTGCCTCCAGGTCTTGAACATTTCCTTTTTCTTCCTTAGTTCATCATGGTGTTCTCTGTTCATCCACATTGACTTCTTCGGTCCCCTAACATGTTTCTGTCTTGTTGGAATAGACTTGCTTCCTTCCAGCAGTCTTGCCCATGGAATTACTCTCATCATGTCTCTGAGTTCATTCAAATCTGTCCAACTAACATACATATCTGGCTACGAACTTCCTTGGGCATTCACTACAAAAGAAATTCTAGAAGGACATGGCCACTTTCCCCAAGGTCCCCACCATCTTCACGCCATCAACCAATTCTTGCCTGTTGGTTAATATTAAGTCAAGAATGGCTGAGGCCCTCGTAGTTTCCTCCATCACTGGAAAAAGGAAGTTATTGGCCAGGCAGGTCAGGAAGTTGCGTCATCCTGGTTCCAAACATGGAGGCGAAGCAGCTGGCTGGTTGAAGGTTCAGACCACATCTCACTGGAGGAGGGGTTGATGGACGTGGAGCCACATGCAGATTAGGGAGTGCAGCAGACTTGGGGGAGGTTGTAGGTCCATGCCACTTTCCAGAAGAACTCCACTGACAAGTGGAGACTGGTCAATAACTTTAATTCAGCATCTGCTTACAGGTATCACGTAAGCAGATGCACTCTCCCTTGCCCTGCCATCTCCCATCTCTCTGCCTCCTACGTCCACCCCAGTCATCTCCAGACAACAGCTTATAGGGCCCTCCCCATCATCTGGATCTGCTCCCTGTGTCAAGCCTGCCCCCCCCCCGATGTCCCATGTCCTTCAAACCCTAAGGGAATGCCCTCTCCTCCAATAGCAGCAGCTACAACCAGCCATCTCCCCTCTTCCCAGGCCCCTGCTGCCCTGCCTCTTCCACCTGGCCTGGGGGAGGTTTGCCTTGTACTGTTCCAGGTAGCTCCCTCCCCTCTTCCAGCTCCTCCTTGCCATCTTCTGATGGTGAGGACATGGGCAGTGACACCTCCCAGCCACACGCACCAGTGTTAAAGGCTCGATATTGGTTTGCTGCTAGCTTGCTTCTGGGCACAAACGGAAGTGGTTTGGGACCAGAACTTTTGAAGGGTCCCTTCTCATCATCAGTGCAAGCCCACCAGCTGATGTGATTCTGCAGGGGATGCCCTCCTTTCAGACAGGGGCCAAATGTTGTGTCACCTAAACGGACAACACTCATTTTGAGAGAAGCAGGGGTGGACTTTGTGACTCTGGGATCCTGGGTAAAAGTCCCAATCACTGCCACTGCCCCTGTGTTGGGCCTGTTCTCAAAATGCTTAGTGAGCTTCCAGGCCTGGGAAGCAAGCGATGGACACCACTTTGGCCCTTGAAAATGGCAGGTGGCTGGTAGCCTCTTGGCTTCTCCAGATCAAGGAGAAGAACAAGGACTTGGCATTGCCAGCTCAGCACGGCAGCACCTGCTGCACTTCAGACTCCAGCTTGAGCCACTGAGCTCACCCGGGGATGCTGAGCAAGGGGAAGCTCACCAGGTCTAGCTTTAGATTCATTGGACCAGCCCTGGTTTCAGCCTCGCTTTAACAGGTGAGTCTTTGGAATCAGTCCAGTAGGCCAGCATTGCCTGTTGTTGCCGCCTTCTGTTGCGCCAGGGGAAACATTCTGCAAAAGTCTCACAGCAAGCCCTGACAACATTGCAGTTGACTGTCTTTTTCCATGTCCTGTGGATGAAGACAGAGGAGGAAGGGCAGCTCCCAAGGGCAGACCTGGCTGCAACAACACTCACCTTCTGGAGAAGCCCAATCTGGACTTCTTGGGTCAAGCGTTTCTTTACACTTTTAAGCCAATGCCACTACTGACTGGAGGGACAAGGAAGTGACAGGAGGCCCTATCCAGCTGGAGTGGGGGGCAAGGCATGTGTAAAGAGGGTTGTGTAAAGAATCCGGGGGTGCGTGGGCTACGAGGCACAGGAGGCAAGTCTTTGGCTCTCTTGGCCACTGTTCTTAACAGGCTATCTGAATAGGAAAGGCCATTTTCCTCAGCCAACCAGACAGCTAGCAAAACTTGACCTGCAACCTTTTCTCTTACCTGTGAAGGTGATCTCTGAGCATTAACAAATTGAAGATTGTATATTTACCATTCACAGTTATGATTTGTTTAGACAGACTTGTGTGTAAAGTGTAATTTTACAACACTATGTATAGAACAGAATGCTTTGGGAGTAGCAGCTTTTTGTGTTTTGAGCTTGACTGACACTTGGGGGGCGGCTCTAATTCTACTGTTTTGCTGCTGTTCCAATATTATTCCTCTCTCACTTTATATTTACAAATAAAGGCCTCTAGCACTATCTCTTCCCAAGCATCTGAAAAAACGGCTCACAATTCTTCGCCTCATGAGGGAAGGGGGAACCAAACTAGCATTTTAAGTGACAGCCCCTACCTATCAAAATGTGGCGGCTGCCGCTGCTCCAACCAGAAGGGTCTTTTGTTACCCCAGACCTATTTAAAATGCATGAAATATAAAATAGTTTTCTTTCCCTTTGTTTTAATGGATTGCTTGAAAAAGGGCCTGAACTTCTTCCTCCGAGACCAGGTCATAATCGTCTTGTGCCACGTGAAACATTCATCACGCTAACTGTCAGTGTCGGGGGGAATCTTTATGAGCCATTAGTTCCTGTCAGGGGTGAAGCTCAGGCGGGGCTGAGGGGAGATGAATGAGAGGTCAGAGGACAGAGTCAAACCAGTTGGAGGTTTGATGAATTGGGAATTTGTGGCAGTTAACAAAGAATTAAGTCAGGTGGACAATAAAATATTGATCTATTCATAGAAAGAGAGGGAAGATGACGGCACAGACACAATTTGGTTGTTTCCTCTCCTGGAAAGCCACTTGGCTGGGTGGAAATGTTCTCAGGACGAGGTCTGGAGGCTGAGACACCTGGCCAGGTGTCATATGCAGTGCAGGCCTTCCTACTGTGATTTTTAGGGCTTCGGGACATTTAAGAACATAAGGAGAACCAGCAGACCAGTGGTCCATCTGGTCCAGCAACCGGTTTCATATATAGGGTGGCCAGCAGGAGGCCTAACAACCAATGAGAGCCTAACAACCAGTCTGCTGGGGCCTTGCCAGTTCCATAGTGATTAGGGCTGCCAGGTCCCTCTTCGCCTCCGGCAGGAGGTTTTTGGGGAGGAGCCTGAGGAGGGCGGGGTTTGGGGAGGGGAGGGAGTTCAGTGCCATAGAGTTCAATTGCCAAAGCAGCCATTTTTCTCCAGGCAATCTGATCTCTATCGGCTGGAGATCAGTTGAATTAGCAGGAGATCTCCTGCTACTACCTGGCAGTTGGCAACCCTACTTCTAGAGTATCTGTGGAACTGTGATGACATCACTTCTGGTCACCACAGAAGAGACATCATTATGGCCCCAACAACACCAATGGCTGCATCCCCTCCCCCCATCTCCAACTGCTGAGCTGAGCAGCAGCAGGAAGGGGCAGGGGGGGGGGTCGGAGGTGTCCTGTTGAAGTAGAAGGCCCAGCAAGCCTGTCCATGGTTGATATTTTGGCAGTGCTTTTAGGCCTGAATCCAGACCAGTGGTAAAACGACAGCCCCTTCGTGCACACCGTTCCCTTCTTACCCTAACTGCATGTTCAATATGCTCCTTGGGCTGTCACTCACAGGCAGAGTAAAGAGCTTCCTTACTACTTCCCTTCTGTTACAGATTTAATGCTAGGAACCTAAACTCATTTTATTGCTATAACAATAAAAATACATCTGGATCTGGGAGACCCAGATTTGAATCCCTACTGTGCCATGGAAACTCCCTGGGTGACCTTGGGCTAGTCACACACACACTCTCAGCCTGTCATAATGTTCTTCCTAATGTTTAGCCAGAAACTCTTTTGATCTGGTCTGACCTTCTGGGGCAACAGAAAACAACTCTGCACCCTCCTCTATATAACAGTCCTTCAAGTACTTGAAGATGGTTCTCATATCCCCTCTCAGTCATCTCCTCTCCAGGCTAAACATAGAATCACAGAGTTGGAAGGGGCCATACAGGCAATCTAGCCCAACCCCCTGCTCAGTGCAGGATCAGCCTAGAGCATCCATGAGAAGTGTTTGTATAGCCTCTGCTTAAAGACTGCCAGTGAGGGGGAGTTCACCAACTCCCTAGGTAGCTGACTCCACTGTTCAACAACTCTTACCGGAAAAAAATAATATTAATAGCCAGCCAGTGCCTCGTGTTCAGTGTATGGTCTACTAAGACCCCTATATCCCTTTCACACATACTACTGTCAAGACAACCCTCCCCCATCCTATAATTATGCATTTGATTTTTCCTGCCTAAATGCAGAACGTTACATTTATCCGCGTTGAAATTCATTTTATTAGTTTTGGCCAGTTTTCCAGCCTGTCAAGATCATCCTGTATCCTGGCTCTGCCTTCTACCATATTTGCTACCTCTCCCAATTTAGAATCATCTGAAAATTTAATAAGCATCCCCCTCTGTTCCTTCATCCAAATCAGTTATAAAGACATTGAACAACACAGGGCCCAGGTCAGATCCCTGAGGCACTCCAGCTGTCACTTCTCTCCAAGATGATAAGGGCCATTAGCAAGCACTTTGTGGGTGTGATCTGTCAACCAGTTACAGATCCACCTGATGGTAATAGGATCCAAACCACATTTTACCAACTTGTCAACAAGAATATTATGTGGAACAATAAAGCTGGAGTGGAATCCGGGCTGACACCAAAGATTAGTGAGAAAACACAAGGTGGATTACAAATTCAACTTGAGGATTACAAATTGAATAATATTGGGTTGCAAACCTGTTGATTACAAATTGGAAGAAAATAAATCATATATGTGGATTACAAATTAAATAATTTTGGGCTATAAGCTTGTGAACAGTAAAAGGACCTGCTCGTTGTGGAACACCAAACGTATGGACTATAAACCAAATGCAAAGACTATGACATGGAAAAGGGAGACAACAGAAGACAATCTGGGCAATGATAAATAAATGTAGAATGTGGTATATTAAGACGATAGTTTTAGTCAATATAAATGAGTAAAAGTAGAGCCATGTTAGACTCTATCGGAAGTTTACTAGCATTAATATTAATTAGTAGAACTTATATAAAGGTAATTTTGGATCCGAATACATAGAGCCAAATAGAACTATACGTAATCATTGTAGAACGTTATAAATGATGAATAATGGGGCTCAAGAACAATGAAGACAGGGATCCCACAAGATAGTGAAGTAAATTCCCCTTGTTTTCCTTTTCCCCCTCATCTTCTGAATCCCTAAAACCCTTAATTAAAAAAGAAAAAAAATGTAAGGAGGAAGGGCCTGGTGCCAAAGGAATTGAATAAAACATCAAGCCTACATCCCAAGATGTAACTAATATTGTGTACCTTTTGAATTCTGAGATTTGGTTTTGCCATTTTGATTTATATTGTAAAATCAGATTTTTTAGTTGTTCAAGTTACTAATATTTAAATTCTGATGTAGTTTTCTAACTAATGCCTCTACTATACCTATTAATTTACTGATGCTCTTAATTTTGTATTATTTTATACGTAAATAAAATTAATACAAACAATAAATTTTTTTAAAAGAACATTATGTTGAACCTTATCAGAAGCCTTACTGAAATCAAGATAAACGATGTCTACAGCATTTCCCTGATCCAGCAAGGTAGTAACTTTCTCAAAAAAGGAGATAAGAATAGTTTGACATGACTTCTTCTTGACAAACCCGTGCTGGCTCTTAGTAACCATGTCCATCCTTTCTAAATGCTCCAGGACTTTGATGATTTGTTCTAAAACATTTCCAGGTATACACGTCAAGCTGATGGATCGGTCGTTACCCAGATCCTCCTTTTTCCCCTTCTTGAAGATGGGGACAACATTTGCCCACCTCCAGTCTTCTGGCACTTCTCCTGTTCTCCAAAAATAATGAACAGAGGCTCAGAAATTACATCTGGGAGTTCTTTTTGTATCCTTGGATGCTTGTTAGTTAGTAGTAGATACCTGGTTCTCCCCATTGCATGAGACTGTCACACCAAGAGAGTAGATTTTTAAAAAAATCTCGATTAATATGAATTCTATATTTAATAACATCTTATGTTTATTAAAAATAATTCTGGCAATTTCAGAGGTTTTAAATGTTAGAACTACCTTTTCTGGAAGAACAAAGCAAGGAAGAGGGCCAATGGAGATCAAATCAACCCAGATTTTTGGTGTCTGTAATAAAAAAACTCAACTGATTTTTAACAGTCCAGATGGACTTTCCAAGAGGGACAATTCCTGATTATAGGAAAAGCACAGGCTGATACTTTATTGTCACATAGTGTGTGTAGAATTGGTGTAGACAATTGGTGTAGAAAACAGGGCAACGCGTCTGCGGAGCCATCAAATGTCACTCGCAAACGGGGTTGCTTCCACTGCACAAAAGGGACCACAGAGGGTGGTGCCGGTGGTTGCCCAGGGGCCGGCTGTACTGGAGCCGGCTGCCCTGGAGGTGGTTGCACCGGGGCCAGCTGTCCCGGAGGCGGTTGCACCGGAGGTTGCCTGGGGCCGGCTGTAGCGGAGGCTGCTAGCCAGGGGGTTGTTGGCCTGGGACCGGTGCCTGCGCAGGCACTGCTTGAGCCTGCTGTAGGCGACCGTACTCATTCATCAACACGTCCATTTGGTCCTGCATACAGGCCATACGATCCAACAGCTCTTGGTTTTGAAATCTCAAGGCATGGATCTCCTCCTCAGCCCCCCCAGTCCATCGGGCTTGGCTGACTCGGTAGTTTGTATTCCAGTCGCCCTCCTCTGCATACAAGTCCACCTCCGAATATTCTTGCACATCAGGAGCAAAGGTGTGCCATTGCCGGCGCGCTACCTCCCGGGGCAGGCCAGGTTCTGGGGAGCCCGGAGAGAATGAGGGGAAAGACCAGTCCAGTCCCCCGCTAACTTTTGACTGTGCTCCAGTTCCTGCTGTCGCTCGTGCCCAAGCGGTGCCTGCATCCACCAACAGTTGCTCCTCCGCCCACCTCTGGTCAGCGAGCGCTCGGTCCCCCTTGTTCCTCGGTTCGGCCGCTTGTTCCAAGAGCATTAGGATCTCCTTGTGTTGGCCCAACAGCGGTTGGACCTGTTGAGCAAGATCCACAGAGGAAGGACCGAACTCAGGTTTTAGTACCTTCTCGACATCAGCCGCCGTTGCCGTGGTTGGTGGTAAGTCCATGAGGACCAGGACTGTTTTGGCGGCAGCGCTCTGTGCTTCTTGGCGGCATAGGGTGGGATCCAGAACAGTTTGTGGAATGTCTCCCTCCTGAGCCCCCGCCATTGGGAAACAGAACTCGAGCCCCTGGATTGGGGCCGCCGACTCCTGTTGCGCTCCATGGAGCGTAAGCTCAGCGAATAACCGGGTTAGCAGAGCAAAGTCCTGTTGCGCTAACCGGGACTCCTCCAGCAAAGTATCCAGTCCCAAAAGGTCATTGTGGGCACGTAGATCAGTGTCCTGAGTCCTCCAGGGGGTCGCCACTGCCAAGCGACGCCACTGATCAATCACCAGCCCAACCAGCCTGGTGGACTCCATGTAAATCCGCTGCGCCTCCTCCAAGATGGCATGCAGTAAGTCGGGGTCCTCAGGGAGCTCGTCCGGCGCCCCAAACCGAGGAGACGAGTGTCTAGGCGAACCCTCCAGGGCTCCAGCCAAGGTCAGCAAGTAAGGATAGGACTAGTGTTCTAATGTAAGCTCTAGCCCTGCGGCAAACCCATAAACAGATTCCAGCAGACGGCAAGTCCACGAAAGCAGTTTTATTGGTTAGAATCGACAGGTTTCAGAAGCCATATTCAAAAGGACACTAGTAAGGGGCAAAGGCAAGGTACATGGCATATATGGAAAAGCAAAAGGAGATAACTGGTAACCCAGGCAACCCCCCTCCCAGAGGCAGGAAGGAGTACATGGCGATTCCCACAGTATGGGAATCTATGAAGACTAAGCACGGGGCATAGACTGACCTTGGACAGAATAGCACAACAGCACCTGGAGGCAGCACAATCGCACTACCGCATACCATCCTCATGGCCTGCTCCTGACACTTAGCGATAATTCTATGTCTACATTTCGATGGTCAGTATTACATGGTTTATTTCCTCCTTTTTTCCTCAGAGGCACATTAATTTACTACCTTCCTTATACAAGTTGAGTGTAGTTTATCAATACTATCAGCCATTGATCTCAAAGTCCCAAACTTTTTGGACCATTTCAGAAATTAAGTGTTTCTGTTAATAAATAATAATAATAAATAATAATTCTGCTAATAAATTATAATCTTAGTTGCTGGTATTCACAGAGATATCCATCTGTAAATTGGTTTAAGAGCTTTGAGCAATCATCCTAGGATTGTCTGTCTGAACCCTCACTGATCTTACTGTTGGAGGAATTACAGTTGAGTCCACAATATTATCTAATACATAGTTTATGAATGAGTCAAGACTGTTTCTATCTCGGGATCCATCTTCAGAATAATTGGGTTTTCCCTCACTGTTAAATTTAGAAGAAGCAGGGACATCAGAGGCTAAGGCAGTGTATTTATTGCTAGTTGGAAAGGTCTATAGATCATCTATTTTCTGCTGCTTGGGATGGAAGAACTTAAGAATAGAAAAATTTATGGGATGTTTGCAACCCATTTAAAGTAGGCATGTTTCCCCCCCTCACTTCTCCTATATTCCTCTCCCCGTTCCACCTTTCCCACCCACCCCTTTTCTACTTCCTTCTCTTTTTTCCTTTTTTTTCTTGCCTCCCCCTCTTCCCATATGCTCAAATATGAAGAAAATAAATGTGAGATATAAATCAGATATAAACTAAAATATAAAATGTCAAATATAAAGAAACAATATAAATAAATGGAATTGTATGCTAAACTATTCTCCCCCCCATCACTACTGCTCATTCCCAAACACTCTTCAAACTTGTCTTACAGCTGGCAGCCCCAGTTTCTTTAATGAATTAAATCAGTGCAGTAGGCTAGGAATCCTAACAGATGAGAAAACTCACTCTCAAAATAGGAGTGACTAAGCTCACTACCGAAACCTACAGAACAGGTGGGAGAATGAACTTAGATAAGATAAGAAGAATCAGGAGGAAGTAAAAAAATAAATGAATAGTGCAACACAAAGTTGGCCAAACGCCAAAGCTAAAACGAGCTCAGGAAAACATCCCTTATCTCCATTAAACCCACATTATGAGCTGAATTTCTCTCCCTATGCAACCCCTATGCAAGTTGAATCCTTTGAAATCTGGTATTGGAGGAGAGTTTTACAGATACCATGGAATACCAAAAAAGACAAATAAATGGGTTCTAGATCTAATCAAACCTGAACTCTCTCTGGAAGCTAAAATGCCTCCTGGGGCACCTGCAGCATTCCTTAGAGCTGAGGCAGGCTTGCCGTCAGTTGCCATGAGAGCACATTTAAGAATATTACTTTTTTACCTAAAACTGAGAACGTCTACTAACTCCAAATTGGTGTATTACGGTTATATGTTCTATTCAAAGGAAAATCATTGGGATAAGGTCCTTATACCAAACCTACAATTGTATAACTTGCCTTCACTGGAAATCTTAAATTAATGGGACCCAAAAGATATCAGGAAATGGATTGCTGATAAAGAAACTGATAAGGATATGTGCCTAATACAAAAGTCCAAGTTCTCCAAAGTTGCCATAGCAAGAATATTTTAGGGGAACTATAAGTTTAAATCATTAATAATATGTATAAATGTGACTGTAATATTTTAGGGCATTCAGGGCATTGAACTCCAGGTGGTCTGGGGACAGAAGGAGCCAGCCTGGCAGAAAAATCCCCTGCGGCTCCAGCAGGTGTGGCCCTGGGCGACATCCTGGTGACCCATAGACAGGCGCCTTACCACCCTGCAAGACAAAGGACAGAGCGATAACCCCCCCCCACTGGGTGTGCTGCTCGCCCGTGTAGTGCCTTCTCCAGGGTGCACTGACTGGCCGGCCAGCCCTCGTTTGGCGGTGGGGCGGCCTTCAGAAGGATTCGCCCTGGCATCCTCCCCCTCAGCAAGCAGTGGTGAACCAGTGGGGGCTGCCCAGGGCAGCTGCCCCAGACCCCTCTCCGGGCAGGAGTGGAGGAGCGGCTCTCTTGGCTGCCACAGGGCATCTGCCCCTCCAGCCACCAGGGCCTCCTTGACTTCTTCCTCCTTCCGACCACCTAGCTGTCGGCTCATCCTCGCCACCCTCATCACCCAAAGCCCAGGTGTCAACCCTGAAGGGATGCTTAAGAGGGACAGCATGCCCAAACCACGGCACACACTTTTGGGGGGCGGGGTAGGCTCCTGGCCAACTCCATTGGCCTATCTCTCCTATGATCTGCCTCTCCCAAGCATCCACATATGAGGGTGGTTTGGCCTCTTGGCGAGAGGTGCAAGAGAGCATGCTGCCACGGTGACAGCCAACACCTGCAGGGTCCTGGCCCGGATGTCTCCCATCCCCTTGAGACAGGCCAGACTGGGATGGACCATGCAGTTGGGGGGCAGTAGGTCAGGAGGGGAGTCCCCTGCAGGGTGGCCTGATAGTGATGGGTCACCTCTCTTGCAGGTGTGGCTCCAGTTTCCATGACCCTCACTGCCCCTGTGTCAGGCTTCAGCAAATGCACGGCGTTTCAGGCAATAGAACTCAAATCCAGACAGAGCAGCGATTCAACGATTTATTCCGAAAGTCAGTGATTTCAGTAAAGAGACGAGCAAGGCTGGAATACATGACTGGGGAAGTCTGGATACATATATAGGGCTGATACAATAGGGTTACAGGAACAAAGAGACAATGTAGTTGTTTCCTGCCGGTAACGACTTAAGTAAAACTGGACAGAAACAATTGTGAGCAATCAGTGGAGGAGATGGCCGGACTCTCAGCTTTTTGTGCGCGGGACCCGATATCAGATCGGGGATTTACATGGGCGGGTCCCAATACAATTGTAAATCCCTGGCCGAAGCTCATGTGCAAAATGGGGGGGGGAGGAGTGCACGGAGAACTCCATCTTGTTCGCGGGGAAACCATCTTGTTTGGGAACGGAGCTGTCAGAAGCCCTATCTGACACCCTGTCATCCAGCGTCTCCACGCCGTGGCCCCCGAGGAGCGGCAGGCTGAGGCTGGGCAAGTGGTGCTGGAGTCACTGGCCATCCCAGGGTTTTGTGGGCCGGCTGCCGCCCGGCGGCCAACACCTGTGACCTCTGGGAACTCCTCAGAGGAGGAGGAGGGCGGCGAGGCCGCCGCCGCCATGAGCTGCCTCACGAGCCCCCAAGGAGGACCCTGACCCCCCGGCCTGCTCAACCCATCCCCCCAACCTTCTCCTCCGTGTGGGCTGCAATTGAGAGGGAGTGCCTGGAGGCCAGGCGCGAGTGGCAGGAGACGAGTGACCAGAGTGATCGGTGGATGGGGACATTGGCTGCCGAGGTCACCACCTCCAGGGGACATCTGTCAACAATGCTGGAGCTGACCGGCACCATTGCAGAGCATCAGGCAGGTTACTGGGTGCCTTGGGAAACCTGACCTGTTACATGGCTACCCCCCCCCCGCTGCCTCGACCCCCTGCAACCCGCCCACCCACAGCTGCAGTCAGGGGTGGTCCCCAGGGCACCAGTAGGCCATCAAGTGCCCTCAGTGCTGGTGCTGATGCCCCGAGAGGTGATTTTTCAATATATCTTGATGACTGAGCACTGTGAAAGGGTGAACTTCTGTATAGGAGCCTAAGCTTATAAAGGCAACTCTGGATGAAATTATAAAGGCAACTCTGGATGCAAGCACTGGGTGATTCTTGACCCATGGGGTGACCTCACATCCCGATGTTTACTAGGCAGGCTTTGTTTTACGGGGTGGTTTGCCATATCCTTCCCCAGCCATCTTCCCTTTACACCCAGCAAGCTGGGTCCTCATTTTACCGACCTCGGAAGGATGGAAGGCTGAATCAACCTTGAGCCGGCTACCTGAAACCAACTTGCATCGGGATCGAACTCAGGTCATGAGCAGAGCTTTTGACTGCAGTACTGCAGCTTAACACGGGGGATGAAATATACATAAACAAATTTTAGACTTTACAGTTTACAAATGTCAGCTTACTCAGTCTAAGGACTGCAATTTTCTTATACATTCGTGCACTTTCAGAATGGCATAGAAACGTGTTTGGTCTGAGCTGTGATATTGTTTGGGTATAATAGTCACACTGTTGTAGTTTTGTGTTTTTATGTTTATTTGGCACGTTCAGCACAGATACATAGAGGCTAGAACAGGGCCACAGGCAATTTGTTTATATTTATATTAATTTTGTGTCTGTATTAAATTTATTATATATTATTCACAAAATCACTTGTATCAATATTAGCCCATTATTTCATGTTGATTCCTTACCTTTTGGGTACCTTATTCTAGTTTTGTAGGGTTACGGTTTTTTCCCCCTTTTTGTTGTTGTGACGTCCCGAGAGGCATCATGGCAGACGTGGCCAGGGACAGGCTGGTGCTTGGGTGGTACTGGAGGTTGGGGCGGGGACCTTGGAGGTAGGGGGCTGGTGGGGCAGCGACCCATGTCTCCGTCGCAGCTACCCCTCTTTCCGGATACACTCCTGGCCCCATCAGGCGATCTCCTGGCCGTCCTCTTCCATCTTGGTCCCGCGCCCCCCCTACCAGGCCCCACCACTAACCTTCCCGCTGCATTCCCCACTGAGGGGACGATCCCGCCCCTCAGCCTGGCCCTCCCACCCCCAGTCCTGGCAGTGGGCCTCGACAATATGATGGCTCTGCTTGGCCACAGCCTGCAACCCCATTCCTTGCGCCCTGCCTTCTGTTTTCCGTGGCCGCGCACGCCGAGCCCAACCCCCTCCCAGCTGCACCATTGCTGCGCCTCTCTCCCCCCACCCCACCCGTGCAGCGCCTGAAACCTCAGGAATGGGCTGTAAGACACCTGGTTGGGCGGATTCCATCACGAGTGTGGGTGTGCTGTAATGGGTTTGCTGTACCAGTATATAATCTTCTATTGTCTGGTTATTTATTTATTTATTGGTTGCTTGCTGATTCATGCCTCCACTGTGAGCTGCTGAGGCAGGAGCTCTGAGCTAGTTTACAGGTGAACAAAACATTTGAATAAAGCCCTGTCGCCAGTGGCTGCAAAATTAGATATGCTGCTTCTTACACAGGAGGCTGCAGATTTTGCTAGCCCTCCTTGACTTGCCCGGCAGAGCACAATTAGTGTGGGAAGCAGCAGTATTTCTAAAGTGCTTCCTCACTGGAGAATTTTTACAAAACTTAACAATTTCTTTTTCACAGTCAGTTGCAAAAAAGAGGCGTGCTTCCACAGGCCACCTAATACAGTGCTATATTTGCCATAAAAATCCAGCATTTACCATCCTGAATCACAAGACCCTTCTGATGTGTTTAATTGGAAGTAAGTCCCACTCAACCAATACTACAGAGGCAGCTTCTGCCTCCAGTGTCCTCCCATGCTGCTTGTGGGACACATAGCACCAGGGGACATAGTAAGAATACGCAGCATTTATAACAGTTTGAATGTTCAAACACTTCCTGTATTTTATTTTATAGTAACCTTTACAAAACCTTGTAAGGTACACTGGTCATTATCATCATAGTCAGTCTTCTCCAGAAGTACTTATTGGATGTCACATCCTGTTCGTTTTGGTGATTTACACTGTATGTGTAATCCATCTCGAGTCTCATTGAGAAAGAAGGACTATAAATAACGTAAATCAAACAGCAGCTAGTCTGTACTCATGGGAATTCAGTTTAATGTCCAATGAGGTTTCATGTCTCAATCAAGGAATTAGTGAATACTTTTTTAGTTTGAATTTAACCCTGCTTTTTAGTGGTAGGTTGGCTCTCAAAGGAGCTTACAGGTATTAGAATCGAACACAAATATTCTTCTTTGAGGAGGGGATTTTCAGCGGTCTAATGAATCCATCATGATCCAGGGATGCCTGTCTCCCCACTCACACCTTAGCAGTGGCACTTGGATCTATTTAATTCCTGTGTTTTGTTGACAAACTGCACGCCCCGCCTTTCTGCCCTCCTCAGGGCCACCAAGGCAGCGAACAGATGGAAAATAAATAATAGATAATGAAAACAGGTCTTACAAAATATTAGAGCCAGACAAAAGTCACAATTAAAACAATTGAAATCAAAGCTAAAATACAGATACAAAAACATAAAAACAATTGATCTCTGGGCATGTGCGCACGTCACGCAGGTCTTTTCCACAGCTGACAACATAGTGGTCACTGCTGTAAGCGGCAAAATGAATTAGAAGTCCTGTGACACCTTAATGAGCTGCAAACTTTATTCCAGCAGAAGCTTTCCTCAGGCAGAGCTCACTCCAGATGCAGGAACTGAAGTGGAGCCTGAACAGGGGCCTGGAGACCAGGAACCCCCATGAGAAAAAGGGTGAGGGACTTGGGAGTGTTCAGTCTGGAGAAGAGGAGGTTGAGGGAGGACATGACTGTTCTCTTGAAGTATTTGAAGGGCTGTCACTTGGAGGAGGGCAGGGAGCTGTTCCTGTTGGCAGCAGAGGACAGGACTCTCAATAAGGGGTATAAATTATGGGCAGAAAGGTACCGGCTGGACATTAGGAAGAAATTTTTTTTTACACCTTTGAAGAGGCAAAGTAGAAAGTGTGTCGAGTACTTTGTGTTTTTGGTTTGCAAGTTTTCTCACTTTCTCTTTCTTATAATTTTTTCTAACTTATTGTTCTAATTTTAAGAAATAGTCTCAGGAAAAAGTATAATAGGTTGCTTGTATTTTAGGGGGATGTGTTATATGTGACTTCCAGAAAGTGAAATGAGCAGGCGTGCCTCTCACGGAAGACCTGCCTGTTCATCTTGGCATCTACTTCCTTCTGCTTGGCTGGAGTAATACTTAGCATTTTTTTCTTATTATTTTTCTTTGTAGATTGGTCAGAATATGTTTTATTTATGGCATTTTACAAAGCAATATAAAAGGACAAAAAGGCTTGACTTTAAAATTTCAAAAATAAGGGGGGGCAATGAAGAAAAGGGGGGTTGGAGCATAGCAAAGGGGGGTTGATGTCATGGAAGAAACAACAACGTGCCCAGAGCATCTAGATCTATTTCTGACTATTTTATAAAAGTCTGTTCTCTATTATTCTAATTCAGGGGACAATTTATTTTGTGTTTCTGCCTGGAAAGAAGGATAGAAGCTGGCTAGAAAGATTGTCGGTCCACCTATTAAACATCCAAAACTGAGAAGTGTGGCTGAGCCAAAGGCCATGAAGATTGCCACAGGGACCATTTCTGTAGGAACAGTTTCTGGGTTTGGAGGAAGTGCCATAATCTTGAGCAAACATGACTCAATTCACAATTTCCAGCTATTTTGCACTGTTAATTGTGACCACAAAATATCCCTAAGTTCCACACCTGCCAATGTCTAAAATACCAAAAGGTAGGTTCTCACTCATGCTCCTTTCGTAAATTTCAGTTGGCCAACACCTCTTGATGGAGATTTTGGCAGCAACTCATGGACCCCTTCCTCTCCCTGGATAGAAATGCCACAGCAGGTTGTTATTGCCCCAACACAAGCAAACTACAACTTTGTGTGTTACGTTCCAGCAGGCAGAAATGGGAAAGGGGTCTTGAATGAGCTTCTTGTGGAGGTGCTCAGGAATCGGGTTTCATAAACGGCATCTTGGAGGCAGTAGGCAGTGAGGGTGGGGGTACCACCGTCAGGGGGGTGTTCTGGCGACACTCCCAGCTGGCGGTGGTGCCAGAGGCAGCCCATCCTCCTACCTTTGGCATTGCCCTGCTGGCTGACGCAAGCCCCTCAGGCTCTTGCCGTGCTGTTGGGGCTCCTCTGTCAGTGACAGTGTGCCCAAAGAGGCAGGTTGCCTTGGGGACATGGGGACATGCCTCCGCCGTCACTCGATGCAGCAGGATACCTTGAACTGGTCCTAGTGAGAGCCTCTAAAGTAGGGGTGTCAAACTCATTTGTTAGAATTGCCGGATATGACATGAATGTCACTTGGTCGGGCCGGGCCATGTGCACTACAAAATTTAATGCCAGGTGCTGAAGATACAAACTTTATAGAAGGCACAGGCAAAGCCAATTAATGATATTATTTTTTACTCAAAAGGCAAACCTGCTTAAAACAATAACACTCTTGTTTTCTTTTACTGAACAGTCTTTGATAATTGACACCTTGGGACTGGGGGTGGTGGCTGGTTTGGTTGGTGAGCCCACAATGGGTTTGCCAGCCCTGATCAGGACTGGGGGGGGGGGCTGCCTTGGCTGATTGTGGGCTGGATAATGGTTCTCAAGGCGCCGGATCAGATCCACAGGCTATATGTTTGACATCCCTGCTCTAAAGCTTCCATTCACAAAATGAAAGAAAAGTTTGTTAGCTCGTTCCTAAGCAAAACAAAGCCCTGGAGAAAAGGGAACAGCTGGTGGGGTTCTGCATAAAAGCTGTCAAACTACACTGAGCAAGATGGATGAAACTGGGCAGGCAAGAGTGCTTGCAGAATTATCGCACATCCCTGGAGACAGGGAGAGCCTCCATGGGACCAAGCACAGTTTGGGGTCTGGAAAAGAGAGCGGGGTATCAATTGAGCTGAAAAGGAAACGCAGGACTAGATCAATGGTCTGGTGGGGCTGTGGCCAACCACAGACTTGCCAAACTCTGCTGTTGGAAACTGGCGGACACTCCACAACCCCCCTTGGAAGAATGAGCGACTTTCCTCACAGAAATGAGACACCCTGTAGCACAGCTAGGAAAAAAAACAACTCACCCCCAAGTTGTGACAAGCCAAAAGTGTTTAACAGGCATTCCAATAGCCCTGAGGAAAAAGGGTATTCCAAACATGCCTGCTACACGAGAAAGGCTGAAAGGAGTATACAGGAAACTGAGAAAAGATTTCTGCAGAAAAGGGGGCCCAGAGGCTGACGGAGGGTGGGACTTCTACAACCTACTCAAAGCATAGGCATGGCCCCATCAGTACAGAAGGGGGATTATTAAACAGGTGAGGAACAATCCTGTTAGCCAAACCTGATGCTTGCAGGTGGTTCTAAGTCTGTTTTGGGCTCCGTGTGCTTAGGAACATTATGTCAATACAATGTGAAAGGTGTGGCAATTCTACAAACTACCAGAAGGTGGCAGTGCTGCTCTTTTGTAAAAAAGGGAAAGGTCCCCTGTGCAAGCACCAGGTCATTCCTGACCCATGGGGAGACGTCACACTACGATGTTTTCTAGGCAGACTTTGTTTGCGGGGTGGTTTGCCAGGGCCTTCCCCAGTCATCTTCCCTTTACCCCCAGCAAGCTGGGTACTCATTTGACCGACCTCAGAAGGATGGAAGGCTGAGTCAACCTTGAGCCAGCTACCTGAAACCGACTTCCGTTGGGATCGAACTCAGGTCGTGAGCAGAGCTTTTGACTGCAGTACTGCAGCTTAACACTCTGCGCCACGGGATGTAGCAAGGGGCATTTCGGCCACAGAAGCATCCAGCCCTGCAGGAGGAAGGGGCCAGGAAGCCCCTGGGGCTCAGGCCCCGGGGGGGGGGGGCTGTTCTGTTCTTCACTCAGCCCCCAGCGGTCGCGCCCCTCTTCCCTTGTCAGCTGAAGATCTGTTCTGTATTTATAAAGGATAGGTGCCTATATTTATATATTTATAGAGGCACTCCCAGGTTTCTCAAATACTTCTTGCAGTCAACTGGACGGAGAAATGCTGTTCTTTATTCGTGCTATGATTCCATTTCAGCTGTTTCTCTAAAACAAAGGCCACTTCTTTAAACATCAGGAAAACAAAACCCCAGGAACTGCTACGATGGAATGAGTCCACCAGGCACTGTGCGCTCTGCTGAGGAATGAGCGAAAGTCAGCAAGTGATACAGCAAAAGTAAGAAGTGTTCTCAACAAAGAGCTCCTCGGGCGCCTTTCCCAAATGTCCCGGGGCCTTCAGCTATTTCAGAGAAACCCTGTGCAGACTCCTTGGCATTTCAGCACAGCAACACGTGAGTTTTAAACTCAGATTGAGTAAGGGGTCCATGACCGGTGTTTGTTCAAAAGAGAGCAGGTGATGCTTGAGGGACCATTTGCAGCCCCAGCCATGGGAACCTTTTGCTGATCCCCAGAGGAGCCGAGAAGGTGCTGTTATGGGGACCCTGTTCTGAGGCCTACACGAAAGCTCCAAAGAATGTGTGGGAAGCGAAGATGAATCAAAAATAATCTTTAAAAAATACTAAATAAACAAGATATTAAAAAGGCATAAAATGGTGTATTATAGCCAAATGTTCACAGTAAGCACTGGCCTATTCCAATATGCCTCCTGGAAAAAGCATTTGCATTGACTATATCCTCCTAAAACAGTTTGACCTGTCAGCTTCCACATGAACATAATGTTCCAGGTGTTCCCTTTCCAGCTCTGATCAAGTGGCCTTCACTAGCCTGCCCCCCCCCCCGACTCCTGCCAGGAGCAGCCCCTCTGCAGAAAGACAGGGAGAGGCAACAAAGCACCTTCCATCAGCTGTGGCCCTTCCTTCCCATAGGAAACAAAAACAGCAGGCCCATTCCACTGGCCTGCTGTTACTAACACATTTGTTGGCCACCTTGAGTTTTTCCTCTGAAAAAGAAAGGCAGGATATAATGACTGTATGATGAATAAAGTGGAGCAAAGAATTGGCTTTCCAAAAGGGTATTGCTATTTTTTTTGCTGTGGTCACTGAGCCTTGACTCCTTCTTTGCAACCTTAAACATAGGTATGTAGACAGGTCTGTCTTGTCTATTCATGGCTCCAGTCTCTGGATCTACGCATCCAAAGGTAGGGGGCCATGTTGAGAAATATACAAATAAGTGGGGGACCTGCAAGAACTGGTGGGAGGGTGCTAGGGTTGCCAGGTCCCTCTTCGCCACAAGTGGGAGGTTTCTGGGGCGGAGCTTGAAGAGGGCGTGGTTTGGGGAGGGACTTCAATGCCATAGAGTTCAATTGTCAAAGTGTCCATTTTCTCCAGGTGAACTGACCTCTATCAGCTGGAGACCAGGTGTAATAGCAGGAGATTTCCAGCCACTACCTGGAGGTTGGCAACCCTAGGGAGGGTCATTTCCCCTCCCCTACTCTTTCCCTTCCCTGAAAGCCTTTTCCTGATTCCTTCTCTCCTTCCCATCCACCAGTCAACCTACCTTTATCTGCCCATGCCTCCAGCTTGTCGTCATTACCTCCCACAGTAGCCTTGACACATGAAAACTAAGCCCTGGTTGTGTGGTGCCTGCCACTGGGCTAGGCCTAGTTGTGTCATGGGGAACCCACAATAAAGTGGGAAGGGGTACCTCACTTTCCCCTGTATCTCCTTCCCACACCATTTCCATTCTGCCTCCTGCAACACCCGTGTCCTTATCATTCCCTGCCTACTTTTCTCCTTCCTGTGCACCAACCAACCTATATTTATGTGAGCAGTGGGGTGCCTCAGGGATCTGTGTTGGGACCGGAGCTTTTCAACCTGTTCATCAATGACCTGGAGTTGGGGTTAAACAGTGAAGTAGCCAAGTTTGCAGATGACACTAAATTATTTAGGGTGGTTAAAACAAAATCGGACTGTGAAGAGCTCCAGAAGGATCTCTGCATACTGGAAGAATGGGCATTAAAATGGCAAATGAGATTCAATGTGAGTAAGTGTAAAGTGATGCATATTGGGAGCAAAAAATCCCAACTTCACATATACACTGATGGGATCTGTGCTGGCAGCAACAGACCAAGAAAGGGATCTTGGGGTGGTAGTGGATAGCTCAATGAAGATGTCAACCCAGTGTGCGGCTGCTGTAAAAAAGGCAAATTCCATGCTGGCCATAATTAGGCGAGGAATAGAGAATAAAACTGCTGATATCATACTGCCCTTGTACAAATCTATGGTGAGACCACACTTGGAATACTGTGTACAGTTCTGGTCACCACACCTAAAAGGATATTACAGAGCTTGAGAAGATGCAGAAAAGAGCAACCAAAATGATTAGGGGACTAGAGCAACTGTCCTATGGGGAGCAGTTAAGATGCTTAGGGCTGTTTAGCTTGGAAAGAAGGCGGCTGAGGGGAGACATGATAGAGGTCTATAAAATTATGCATGGTTTGGAGAGAGTGGACAGGGAGAAGTTTTTCTCCCTCTCCCATAATACTAGAACACGGGGTCATCTGTTAAAGCTGGAGGGTAAGAGATTCAAAACAGATAAAAGGAAGTATTTTTTCACACAACGCACAGTTAAATTGTGGAACTCCCTGCCCCAGGATGTGGTGATGGCTGCCAGCTTGGAGGGCTTTAAGAGGGGAGTGGACATATTCATGGAGGAGAGGGGTATTCATGGCTGTTAGAATGGATACTAATCATGCTGCATACCTATTCTCTTTAGTATCAGAGGAGCATGCCTATTATTTTTGGGTGAGGTGGAACACAGGCAGGATGGTGCTGCTGCAGTCGTCTTGTTTGTGGGGCTTCCTAGAGGCACCTGGTTGGCCACTGTGTGAACAGACTGCTGGACTTGATGGGCCTTGGCCTGATCCAGCAGGGCCTTTCTTATGTTCTAATCTTCTTATTTTCTTATCTTCAACTATATTATTTTAGAAAAGAGCAAGAGTTCAGTAGCACCTTAAAGACTAACCAAAATATTTTCTGGCAGGGTATGAGCTTTCGTGAGCCACAGCTCACTTCTTCAGAAAGCTCATACCCTGCCAGAAAATATTTTTGTTAGTCTTTAAGGTGCTACTGGACTCTTGCTCTTTTCTACTACTGCAGACAGACTAACACGGCTACCCACTGTGAATTATATTATTTTACTTCATTTATTCCCCCCCTTTCTCCCCCATGGGGACCCGAAGTGGCCTCAGTCATTCTCCTTGCTTCCATTTTATTCTCACCACAACCCTGAGAGGTTGGTGCATGTGACTGGCCCAAGGTCGCCCAGGGAGCTACCATTTTTTGAGTGGTGATATCTCTTCCTTTCAGCCTTAAAAGAGCCAGGGAAGTAGTCACAGCAGGGTTGCTGGGTCCCCCCTTTCAAGAACCTGAACTACACTTAAACAAATAGTTTTGATTTAAAGGCAAGTTAACAAGGGGTAAAGAACTGGAAATTTAAACAAAATAAGTGAACAGTAAAATGGTTTCAGGTAGCCGGCTCAAGGTTGACTCAGCCTTCCATCCTTCCGAGGTCGGTAAAATGAGTACCCAGCTTGCTGGGGGTAAAGGGAAGATGACTGGGGAAGGCATTGGCAAACCAACCTGAAAACAAAGTCTGCCTAGTAAACGTCGGGAATTGATGTCACCCCATGGGTGTGAGCTCTTGACCCAAAGAACCAGAAATCACCACAGAGACACTTAGAATCCAAGCAGATGGCTTTTACTGGTCTAATAGGCAATACAGTGCATTGAGAATAAGATGACAGCTATGAGTGTCTTGCTCATTAGTTGAAAATATAAAGCATGAAAACGGCGGGAGATTACAAAGCATAAACAGAGCACAATTTCCCAGGAGTAGCGTTCCCAGGCTTTGGTATGTGGAGCCGTCCTTGAAGTCTGGACGGTTCAGAAAAGGAACAGAGGAAACAACCAAACCGAGATAACAGCCTGACATCGGGTCAGGAAAGACCCGGTGCTCGCACAGGGGACCTTTACCTTTTAAAATGTACTTAATCATCCCAACGTCGGGGTGAGGTGAGAAATAATTCTCTGACTCCAACTCACAAGAAGTGAGCTCATCCCCTGTCAGAAATTTTGTTAGCCTTCCAGGTGCTGCTGGACTCTTGCCTTTTCTACTGCTACAGACAGACGAACGTGGGCTACCCAGCGTGATCCTATCTCCAACTCACAAAGTGCAGGAAAGGTATGGAAAAGTCTGTACAGACTGGAAGGACGGTTCTTTTGCCATCACAGCAGAAGTCCCATGACATGGTGAATCTGAGGCCCACATGACACAATAGTTTCTCCTCTGTCATTACTCTTCTTCTTCCACAGGCTTTCCCTTCTCTGGAACACCTTCTTTCACCGCAAATTCTCTGCTTCCCACCTGAGCGAATGCCTCGCTCTTTGGTGATGGTTGGAAACCGTTCATTTTCCCCACCAATGCTCCTTCCCTCCTGTTGCCGAGCAACCACTCACCAGCCAGTAGACCTGGATGGCCCCAGCTAGCCTGATCATGTCAGATCTTGGAAGCTAACCAGGGTCAGTTCTTGGCCCTGGCCAGTTTTGGATGGGAGACCCACCAATCAAGACCAGTGTCGCTCTGCAGAGGCAGAGAACTGTCAGGAGCAAGCCAGGGGGATGGTATGCGGTAGTGCGATTGTGCTGCTCCCAGGTGCTGTTGTGCTGTTCTGCCAAAGCCAATCTGTGCCCCGTGTTTAGTCTTCCTAAATTCCCATACTGTGGGATTTTAGGAGCACTCGCCAAGTGCTCCTTCCTGCCTCTGGGAGGGGGGTTGCCTAGGTTACCAGTTATCTCCTGTTGCTTTTCCATATATGCTCTGGACCTTGCTTTTGCCCCTTACTAGTGTTCTTTTGAATATGGCTTCTGAAACCTGTCCATGATAACCAATAAAACTGCTTTCATGGATTTGCGGTCTGCTGGAATCTGTTTATGGTTTGCCGCAGGGCTAGAGCTTACATTAGGACACTAGACATCCTTACTTATTGCCCTTGGCTGGAGCCCTGGAGGGTTCGCCTGGACACTCGTTTCCTCGGCTTGGGGCGCAGGACAAGCTCCCCGAGGACCCCGACTTACTGCGTGCCGTCTTGGAGGAGACGCTGCAAACTGACGCGGAGGCCACCCGGCTGCTTGGCTTGGTGATTGATCAGAGGCGTTGCCTGGCAGCGACGACCCCCTGGAGGACCCAGGACGCTGACCTACGTGCCCGCGAAGACCTTTTGGGGCTGGATACTTTGCTGGAGGAGACCCGGTTGGCGCAAGAGGACTTTACTCTGCTAACTCGGTTATTGGCTGAGCTTACGCTCCGTGGGGCGCAACAGTAGTCGGCAGCCCCAATCCAGGGGCTCGAGCCCTGTTCCCCAATGGTGGGGGCTCGGAAGGGAGACGTTCTGCAAACTGTTCTGGATCCCACCTTATGCCACCGGGAAGCACAGAGTGTTGCCGCCCAGACAGTCCTGGCCCTCATGGACTTACCGCCAACCACGGCCAATGGCAGCTGGTGTCGAGAAGGTACTAAACTCTGAGTTTGGTCCTTCCTCTGCGGATCTTGCTCAACAGGTCCAACTGCTGTTGGGCCAACACAAGGAGATCCTACTGCTCTTGGAACAAGCGGCCAAACCAATTGTGATGGCCACTGCAGCCCCCAAACTCCACTGACCAGAGGCGGGCAGAGGAGCAACTGTTGGCGGATGCGGCCACCGCTCGGGCACAGGCGACAGCAGAACTGGGAGCACGGTTGAAAGTTTGCGTGTGATCGGACTGGTCTCTCCCCTCATGGTCTTTAGGCTCCCCGGAACCTGCCCTGCCCCGGGAAGTAGTACGCAGGCAGCGGCTCACCTTTGCTCCTGACATCCCAAAATATGAGGAGGAGGAGGACTTGTATGCAGAGGAGGGCGACTGGAATACTAACTACCGAGCCAACCAAACCCGACGGACTCGCTGGACATCCTTACGGTTCTGTGGAGCTTGCCATGATAGCACTGCTTCAACCTTGGCCGGGTCCATGCTTATCCCCTGGGAGGAGACACGATGCCCCAAGAACTCAACCTCTGATTGATTGAACTCACATTTTTCCAGTTTGGCATAGAGCCTATGCTGGTGGAGACGGGACAGGACTGTCCGCACATGTTCTGTATGCTTGGCAGGGTTCCTGGAATAGATCAGGATGTCATCTAAGTATATGACCACATACCGGTCCAACAAGTCTCAAAATATATCATTGATAAACCGCTGGAAGACTGCCGGTACATTACATAGACCAAAAGGCATCACGAGGTACTCGAACTGGCCATATCGAGTTCCGAAGGCGGTCTTCCACTCGTCATCCAAGCGAATTCGAATCAGGTTGTAAGCCCCTCGCAAATCTAGCTTTGTTCATCGAGATGCTCCCCGGAGTCGTTCTAGCAGTTCAGGGATTAATGGCAGTGGGTAACGATCCCGGATCGTAATCTTGTTCAAAGCCCGATAGTCATGACACAACCTTAACTCTCCTCCCTTCTTTTTAACAAATAGCACCGGGGCTGAGGTGGGAGAGGTGGACGGGCGGATGAATCCTCGCTCCAGATTCTTCTCCAAAAACTCTTGAAGGGCTACTCGCTCTGGCTCCGACAGGGAATAGAGCCTACTGCTAGGCAGCGGAGCTCCTGGGACCAGATTTATAGCGCAGTCATAGGGACGGTGAGGGGGGAGCTGGTCAGCCCCCTTTTCCTCAAACACGTCTGCAAAATCAGCATACTGATCTGGGAGCATGGGTGTCTTCTGGCTGGCGGTTGCTACCGCGTGCACCGGCCCTGGAGGGTCCAACTCACCCAACAGGATGCGGACTGTTCGTTGGGTCCAGTCTATGGTGGGGTTGGTCCAGATCAACCAAGTCATTCCCAACACCACGGGGAACCGAGGCATGTGCACCAAGTCAAAGCGGAGTGGCTCCTGATATTGCTTTATGCGCAATCCGAGGAGTTCAGTCTCCTGCATAACTGGACCGGACTTCAACAGACGCCCATCAATGGTCTCCACCATGGATACCTTCGCCTTGGCCCGCACTGGAACCTGATGTTGACGAGCGAAGCCCAAGTCCATAAAACAGTGCGTTGCTTTGGAATCAATCATGGCGAAGGTTGCTAGTCATCGTTGGTCAGGCAGACATAGCTCAATGGGGAGGAGGAGTGGCCCCTCTCCGGAGTCAAGGGCCCCATTTGAAGTAATGGTTTGCCCCAGCCCTGTTGGGCTTCTATGAGCCGGGGCTGCCTTTTCAACAGGCCCTAGCAACATGGGATCCCCTTCTCCCTTCTCCCTTGGTGCAGGTGGGCCTGGCTCGGGAACTGGTGCAAGCCGATGAGGGGACTCATTTCTCGGTGACCTCTCAGCCCGGGCCTGTCTTCGGGCTTCCAGCCGATGGTCTATGCGCTGACACAGCACTACCAGTCCCGAAGAGCTGCTGGTCGCTCCGTACGGGCCAGCTCATCCAGGATCTCATCCGAGAGCCCTTCCACAAACTGATCCACCAGGGCTACCTCATTCCACGCCAGATCCTGTGCCAGGAGTTGAAACTCCGTGGCATAAGTAGCTACAGTGCCCCGCCCCTGCCACAGGCGACGGATTCATCTATTGGCATTCTCTTCCTTGGCTGGATTCACAAATGCCCTCTGGAGCTCTTCCTGAAATCCATCCCAATCCTGAAGCAGAGGGGACTGCCTAAGGAGGAGTGGTGTAGACCATTTTGCTGCCGGTCCTTTAAGCAGGCTCAGCACAAACCCCACTTTAGTACTGGCATCTGTAAAATCTCCTGGCCGGAGCTGAATGTACAGTTGGCACTGAGCCAGGAACATGGGAAACTCTTCCACATTCCCAGCAAATTTCTCTGGTAAAGAGACCGGACATTTAGGTGGTCTGGCTGGGAAAGCAGGAGGTGGGAGCTGCTGCTGCAGCAGCTGCTGTTGAAGCAAGGTCACCACTTGTGTAAGTTGGGTAACCTGCCCCTGCAGGGCCTGCATTTGGTTAGCAAGTGCAGCTGCAGCTTCTCCCTCCGTTCTCAGCCAGTAAGTTGGGGTGGGAACAACGTGTTGCGTACAGGCAGGGACCAGGCAGAGGTGCTTGGCCTCTGACTCCACTCCCAGCAATGGAGAGTACTGGAGGGAACAGAGCCTGTCACTGTTTACTCTTCCCGTTAGTGCGGGTGGACTGAGTGTGTAACCAAGGCAGCACTCTAAACAAGGAACAGGTCTACTCACCAGAACAAGCTCCTTTGCATCAAGGTCTAGGCTTGGTCCTCCCAGGTTCTGCAGGATACCAGATGGGCAGGAGCTGGTAGCTGGCACCTAAGCGAGATAATACTGAGCGCAGAGATCTCAGCACGAGCAGCAGAGCTTGCAGTAATTAGCAAAGTTGTTCCCATACTGACTGACTGGCCAGCCTAAGATTTATGGCTGTCCCTCCTCACTCCCTTCCCGGGCCAGCTGTTCTGCATCACTCGCTGGTGTTGACTCCTGCAAACACCTACGACCAATTGCCTGCAATCTCGCGCTGCGACGCCTCTCCTGCAAAGTGAGCCGAACCTTTGATCTTCGATGGCTAACTGGGCTGAGCGGGTCTGGTGGTGATAACCTTCTCTGTTCCTCTTCTCCTTCCCAATATGTACCACCTTCTTCTGCATCTGTCGTCTTTGCTGGTTCAGATCTATGGTCCGGTCGCCCTAGTAAGACTTCCACCGGTGCATCACCCTGCTCTGCCACTCCTTCCTCCTCTTCTTCCGAGGAGAATTCAGGCTGACTCACGACAGTGGGGCACTGTGGATGGCCACAATTTTGGCCAGGGTTGGATGGATGCCGTCAGCATCTATCAGATAGCCCAGGAACTCCACCTGAGGAAGGCCGAGCTGGCACTTTTCACGCTTCATGGTGAGGCCGGCCTCCTGGAACCTGTGGAGCACCCCCCGGACCCGTTCGAGGAGGTCCCCTTCGGAGGCGGCCACGATCAGGATGTCGTCGAAATACGGGAAGGCCCTTTAGGAGATCCTCCATGAAGTTCTGGAAGATGCCGGGCGCCGTGCTGACCCCGAACTGCAGGCGTTTCACCCTGAAGGTGCCCCGGTGGGTGACGATCGTCTGGGCGTCCACTGAGTCGGTGTCGACGGGCAGCTGTTGATACGCTTGTGCCAGGTCGAGCTTAGCGAACACCCGGCCGCCAGCGAGGGACGCCAGGAGGTGGCTCACCATGGGCAGCGGGTATGTGTGACTCTGAAGTGCCTTGTTAATGGTGCACTTATAGTCCACACAGATCTGGACGTCACCGTTGGGTTTCTGTGGTGTGACGATTGGGGTCTCCCACCTAGCGCTCGAGACCGGTTTCAGGATGCCCTGGGAGACGAAGCGGTCCAACTCGGTGTCGATTCTGTCTTTCAGGGTGAAGGGAACGCGGCGGGGCTTGAGGCGGGTGGGGGCGGTGGTGGAATCGATGAGCAGGCAGACGGGAGGGCCTTTGTAGCACCCCAGCAGGCCACTCCAAATGTCCTCGAATTCAGTCTAGACAGCGTCGAGCTGGGCCTGGTCGATGTGGTTTACGCCCATGAGGTGGATTCCCAGTACGGGGAACCACTCGAGTCCCAGGAGGCTAGCGCGAGGACCCTCCACGACAACGAGGCATAGGCAGCTCTCAAAGTGCTTGTGGTGGACAGTCACGAAGACGGTGCCCCGAACCCGCAGCCGGCGGCGCTGGTAGTCAGAGATGGCGATCTCTGATGGCTGCAGCTTGGGAAGGGTGGTTCAGGTGGCCAAGGCGCAATAGGTGTCCCCCGAGATAATGGAGCGTGCTGACGCGGAGTTGATCTCCATAACACGCGGGGTGCCCTCAATGGAGATGGTGATGGAGACTTTCCGGGCGCTGTGGACCTTGTGAAGCTCAATGCTGTGCAGCAGGTCGTCGTCGTGGCAACGGCAGCACGTGGTGCAGCCCCCGGTGGTGAGCTTGTGGACGGGCTGGGCGGTGCCATCATTCCTTCCCGGGGCTGCCAACCAACCCTTCTTGGCGGAGCGGCAGACTTTAGCGATGTGACCTCTCCAGCCGCAACCACGGCATACGGCGTCACGGAAGCGGCACGTGCGACGGTCATGCTGGTCCCCACAGCTCGTGCACAGGCGAGCTATTGGGCCCCGCAACCGGTGCCCCTGGACAGCCATTTTGTAGGCCTCAGCCGCTCCTTCCTCGTCGCTGGCGCTCTCGTAGTAGACGGTCTCTGGCATCAGTGGAGGAGGTGTGGTGCCCCAGTTGCCCCCCCCCCGGTCGGCTCTGGAAGAGGCCTCAGCAGCGGTGGCCTCCTCGATGGCCGTCATGAGGGTGATTTCTTTTCTGGCGATGAGACGGCGGCGCACCTTCTCGTTCCTGAGGCTGAAGATGAACCTGTCGAGCAGGGAGTCGTTGAGGTCTGGGAACACGCAGAACCGGGCCGTCTGGCGTAGTGCGGTGAGGTAGTCGGCAGCGGACTTGGCCGGCTTTTGGTCCTGGAGGTGGAACAGCAGTCGGTGAGCAAGGCGTGTTGGCTTGGGCGTGAAATGGTTGCCCAGCAACCATTATCTCCAGGAACAGCGCCTCAATCACCTTGGCGGGGGCCAGCAGGGACTGGGCGAGCTGGAATGTCCGTGGCCTACACATGCAGAGGAACAGCGAACGCTTCTTGCCAGGGTCTTTAATGTCATTGGTGTCCAGGAAGCACGTTACCCGGTCCGCGTAGCTCTCCCACTCACTGGGGTTGGTGGAGTCGAATGCTTCCAGTGAGCTTCTGGTGGCCAAAGCAGCGAGGTGTTGCATCTCTGGTGTGTCACAAGGACTTCAGCAAGGCAAGCTGGACTGCTTACCAGGCACCGTGAGGTCACGGAAGATCTGTGAACAAATTTTTTATTATTTTTCCAAAATTATTAATCACAGGGTTTAACAAAGATATAAACAGTAAGTAGCAATAACAGATAGGTAGCTTTGTTAAAATATATATATATATATAATCAAAAATTGAACTTCCCCTATATCTCCCTACATCTTGCAATAAATTGGTAATCTCTTTTGCATAAATTTCTAATCCTAGTACTATTGTTAATATTTATTAATCTCTTTATCATTGTATTTTCCATAGCAGAACAAGAAAAAAAAGAAAAAATGATTTTTATAGTTAATAATATCATATAAAGGAGAGATAATAATAATAAAAAAGAGAAGTAAAAAGAAAGGAAAAAGAAATAGTAAATCTCCTTACATATAAGTGGATTAGTATAGTAAAAAGCCTTTAGTTATTTCCATTAAAAATTAATTGTTTTATAAATCCTCCATTTCTCCCTAACACTCATGTAGCATATATTGTTTTCTAGTAAATTGGTGTCATATATAATTCTGTTTCCATCATAGCCAATCCTTTTAACAAATTGCTTTCCCATCATAACCAGTAAATAGACTCTTTTAAAATTCACAGTGGGTAGCCGTGTTAGTCTGTTTGCAGTAGTCAAAAAGGGCAAGAGTCCAGTAGCACCTTAAAGACTAACAAAAATATTTTCTGGTAGGGTATGAGCTTTCGTGAGCCACAGCTCACTTCTTCAGATACTTCTTCAGGTATCTGAAGAAGTGAGCTGTGGCTCACGAAAGCTCATACCCTACCAGAAAATATTTTTGTTAGTCTTTAAGGTGCTACTGGACTCTTGCCCTTTTTGACTCTTTTAAAATTAATCCCTTTATCCTGAATTTCCAGCATTTCCTTCTTCTCAACATTAACAGTAATTGACGAGGGGCATCCTTAAAGACTGTTGGTAAAAATCTCTTCTGCAGAAGGACCATAATAAAGCCATGTTGTGTTGTCTTCCATCCCAAATTCTGAAAGGAAAATTCTGACAGTCCCGGTTTTCCTATTCCTCAATTCCTCCAAACAGCTGTTGAAAAGTTCATCAGACAGCTCCAAATGACAAAAGTCGAAATCAGTCACTTTGAAGAGTTCCTCAGACAGATCCAGGTGGCAAAAGTCGGTGTCAGTCATTTTCAATTCCATTATTATCCAGTGGGCTGTTGTAGATTGCATTTTATAATTCCTCATTTCTTTTGGGAAATTCTTCTGTTCTTCATCTTTCTTGAGAACAGGAGGGCCCTTTGGTGTCTCCTCTGATCCAGTTGTAATAAGTTGGGTTTTTAATTCTTTAACATCATTTAGGATAGTGTCCATTTTTTTGAATAAGGCATTGAAATGAAGTGCTCATCAAAACCAAAAGTTGTTCCATCTGCTTAATCAAATGTTCCATGGTTGCCCCTCTAGAAGTCTATTAAAGCTCAGTTAGTAAAATCCAGGCAGGTTCCAGAAACAACGTGAACCTTCCCTCTTCTTTGTAATCAGGAACTTGGGAATTATTTATCAGTAACACATTGGTGCTTCAACAGTTCCAGGAAGGACATGGCAGGAATGCGTTATTGTCAGGCCCTGCCTGTACAGTGTGCAGAGAATGCCAGGCATGGATGTTTTGCTTTCTCCAGGTGCTGCCTCAAGGTCAGCGCTAACAACTGCCAACTGTGTATTTTGACTCTGGACTCTGTGGGAATCTTACCCCACTGGGGGGAGGGTTGCCATGGCATCCTGAGTTGTTCTATGCTTTCAATATATGCCTTGCTCCGTGTTTTTAGTTCTCATTAGTGCCATCTTGAATCCTAGCTGCTGTTAACCTGTAGATCTTCCAATAAATCAACTCTCTTTTGGACTACCTGTCTACGGATGTTGTTTATGGGATTGTCACGGGACAAGTGCTCACAGTTATTTAGTGAGAAAGACTGCCTTCGGGGGGGGGATTTATGTTCCTCCCTCCCCTGAATTCGTAATGGCTCCTGATTGGTAATTGAAGCGTCTTTCAAAAGTCTTAATTGTTATATCTTCCCACTGATCAAATTGATAAAGCTCCTGCCGAGTTATCTGATCTTTCTTGTTTTTAAAGAGTCATTTAATCATTGAGTGGGGAGATATGGATTCACCAGATAAACTTAGCAATTTCCTGGGACGTCCAGATCAAGGTAAAACAAAAGAGTTCTTTCAAACTTACTCAGATTTCAGGAGAGCAGGTATTTTTCTTGTATAGTTGCCAGTTGTTGATAGATGGAGGGAGTGAAGCCAATAAAAATTCCAAGAGGCGTCTTCAGCGGCTTATTATTCCTTTGCTGGCGGTGACTGCTACTGAGTCTCCAAGTCGTAAAACCCAGAGATTATCAGGAGTCTAACCACACTCCGAGGCTGCAGGAGGTTTCCTGTCACCCGTTCCACTATTTAGGAATCAGGGGGGCGCATTTAAGCCCCTATATATGACGTTCTTGGTTCCCCCTCTGGGAGACAATTGCTTCGCTCCGCTCCTAGTGGAAGTTCAGGTCACAGAAGATCGAGGTGATTTCAGCGAGAGTGATTTCGGTAGCAAGCCGGACTGCCTACCAGCCTTCGTTGCCACTGTTAAGTCAGTGTGGGGAGGACACATGAGGTCAAGACGGAGTTCCAACAACAATGCTTTATTGTAGTGAAGAACTGAACTGGGCATACAGTGGCAATGGCCCCGCTTATATGCTACCCTGCCCACCCGTGGCCACTCCCCCCTGATCCATGATAGGGGGTAACAACCCCGAGGTACCAATGGTGCATGCCGGCTTAGGACCAATGGTGCTTGCCAGCAGGGGGCCAATCGCATGTGCAGGGCTTAGGAGCCTTCGTCCAGGACTCAAACTCTGTTCCCCTGCCTGTCTGCCAACTATGTACATACATAACAGCAGGAGTGCCCAGTGGCTGGACTACTAAAGAAGTTCTCCAAAGACAATTGTGGTGACCAGGCCGGCTCATACGGGCACAGGGAGTCCTTGAGGTATGCTGTGCCACAAGCCATGCTTTCAAGGTTGATAGTCACCCCTTGAATTGGGCCCAGAAGCAAATTAAGAGCCAGTGTAGGTGGAACAAGACTGGAATGATATAGTCCCCATGACCCACTGCAGATTTCTGACTGCAGCAGCCCCCACGCCTGTTGTCACTTGGTGCTCTTCAAGGGCTGTTCCACGCAGAGTGTATTGCAGTAATCCAATCTGGATGGTATCAGGGCATGCACTACAGCGGGGTCACTTAATACCAGATCCAGAGGGGGTCTTACCACAGAGTTAGATAGAGAGACAGGACAGGAGAGGGCGGAAGGGCTATTTGATCTCTATCGCTCCCTCTTCCTGTGCTTTGATGTTTAGACTGATATTTCTCAGGGGACTTCCGATTTCCTCTCTCTTCTCTCCTTTGCATCCTTGGAGGCTAGAAGCGAGAAGCCGTGCACTTCGCACACAGGCCTTCCCCCCACACACACACAATGGGATGGAAGGCAGTTACCTTTTTATACCTAGAAACCTAGAAAGTTAGATTAGCTTAAGGGACCTGTTTGTCCTTTACTATCAGCAATGTATTTCCACAATAAATAAATAAATAAGTTCTTCTTAAGAAGTGAGCTGTAGCTCACGAAAGCTCATACCCTGCCAGAAAATATTTTTGTTAGTCTTTAAGGTGCTACTGGACTCTTGCTCTTTTCTACTACTGCAGACAGACTAACACGGCTACCCACTGCGAATTATCACAATAAATGAGTTTTTAGTTTGATTACAACAAAAGCATGCTGTTCTTTTGTTCCTATGAGTGCACACACATGAGAACCTGTTAAAGGTGCAATTCCGCTGTTGCATTAGCCTTGCACACTCTGTTAACTAAATGGAAATATCAGGACCAGATATTTCCAACAGGTTATGGGTGGCCCAGATTGTTCCTGTGAGCCGTTTTGGATGCCCAGAAGAGCACACGAGCTTTCCTGAGCCTTCAAAAGGTTAAAGATTCATTTCCTGCCATGCTGCAACGAAGACACGGAGGAGGACCAAACTTTCCTGCAAAACGAAGAAAGACTGCATCTCTTCGCATCCACTGGAAAAAGGAAGGTGAGCCAAATCTCGCCGTGCCCCTGTGTGTGTGTTTGTGTGTGCTAGAGGACAGGAAAGGACTGTTAGCTTTTTCCCCTTGCCGTTAAACATGGGCTCCCAAAGTAAAGACAAGCGTCACAGGCTGGTGAATATGCGTGAAGGGAATTACAGCACATGGTTACTCAGACTTGAGTTTGCTTTGGAATCTGAAGGATTATTAAAATTTATTAAGGAGGACAAGCCAGCGGCCAAAACGATGAATGGACCAAAGGAGACAGGAAAATGAAGGGCATAATTGCCAGCTCCATTAGTGATGAGATCTTGCCCGAATTAAAAGGGGCAGACGCGGCTAAGATTATGATGGAAATATTAAAGAAATCATTTACCAAGAAGGGGTGGCCGTATTTTTTGGCTTTGAAACGGAAATTGAGCCATCTGATATACAAGGAAGGAGAGAGCTTTAAGGTGCACCTCTTCCAATTGAAGGAATTGCTTTCTCAGATTGAGTCTGCTTGGGCAACTATTTTTGCGGAGGAAAAGTTGTGTTATTTGTTTGAAAGTCTTCCATCAACCTTTGCTGAAATGATTGGCCAGTTGGAGAGACGAGGTGATCTGACCTTTGAACAGGCTTGTTCTGAGATCACATTGGAGATCGCATGAAGGGAAGTTCTTAGAGAGACTCACAATTCTTTGTCTGAGGAATTCACCCATAAACTTACAGTGAGCGATAACCATGTTAAGAGCCCCCCCCCCCGAGGTATAAGAACAAAGAATCAGGCCATGAAGGGAGAGGGGGGCGGAGCTGAAGAAACAGTCAGATGACCAGTTTGAAAAGAGGATTTTTCCCACCAATGCAGAGAGAAGGTCTTAGATTACCTGTTTTCACTGTAACGAAGTCGGCCACAAGGTGTCAGACTGTAGTAGAAGATGGAGAAACACAGAAAACAAAGCTGACCCCAAGCGCAGGAATTTTGAGAAACGGAATGGTGATGAAAAACCTAGGCATTTTAATTATTCCGTTGGTGAAAGTTTTTTATGAAACCCCCTATTTAATTTTGGATTCAGGAGCAACTGTCCATGTGGCAAATAGAAAAGATTTCTTTGTTGAATTAGAAGAAATTCCCCCAGAAAATGTGTGTCTAGGCAATGGAGTAAGAGTCTCTGCTGCTCAAAAAGGGAATGTGGGATCCTTTGCTGCCAATTGGAAGATGACCAAGTTTGTGAACCTTCACTGAAAGATGTTTTGTATATTCCTGAATTTACCAGCAATTTGATATCATGGACTAAACTTGACGGAGAAGGTTTTGAGTGGAATGCTAAAAAGGGGAAATGTGCCATTTCAAAGGACGGGGAAACTTGCATGATTGCAGTAAAGTGCAATGGTTTGCTGATTGTACAAGAAGAGAACCATGCAGATATGTTTGAGAGCCAAAGTCAAGAGACTGGCTTGCATGAACTGTATGCTGATGTACCCAAACAGGAAATCAATGTTGCTAAAGGCTGTGAAGAGACAAAATGTACACATTTATGGCACCGAAGGTTGGGCCACAAAAATTTTCAAACAAGGAAATGCAGAGAGCAAATTTAACCCAATATTTTGATTTAACAGAATGTGGACCTGATATTAACTGTGTCTGTTGCATTACAGCTAAAGGTACCAATAAGCCTTTTCCCAAGAGGAGTGAAAGGAAGACTCGAGAACCACTGGACCTGATTCATACTGATGTCTGTGGCCCATTGCCACTGACTATTGGAGGTTTTAAGTACTTTGTGACCTTTATTGGCAATTTTTCCAAGTATACTGACTTATATTTGCTTTCTGAGAAATCACAGGTGTTTGAGAAGCTGAAGGAGTATATGGCACTCGTCAGTAACAAGTTCCAGAGGAAACCAAAGGTCTTCCGGACTGATGGCAGAGGAGAAAACATTTCGAAGGCCATGCGGCAGTTCCTCAAAAATGAAGAAATAGAGCATCAAATTATGGTCGCGTATAATCCATCTCAGAATGGTGTGGCAGAGAGGAGACACAGGACTCTACTGGAGATGGTAAGATGCATGCTTAACGATGCATCACTCCCAAACAAGTTTTGGGGTGAGGCCATTATGACAGCCACATACATACAGAACAGGCTACTCACAAAGGCCACAAACGTTACACCATTTGAGCTTTGGCAGGGGTACAAGCCTAGCATGATGCATTTACGTGTTTTTGGGAGTAAAGCTTATGCTTACATTCCAAAAGAGAAACGCAGTAAGCTAGACGATACCACGAGTGAAGGGATTATGGTCGGCTACTCATCTAGAAGTAAAGGCTATAGGATTCTTGACCGAGCCACCAAGATAAGTGTCAGCAGAGCAATTTACTTCGATGAAAGCCAGAAACCTCCAGCTTCAGAGGGGGCGTGTGCTGAAGTAAACAATGAGATCGTGTATCCTGATGCTGTCTGCCTTAAAAAGGAAGAAGATGAGCAATCTGAGATGAGCCTACCAGAGGAAGGAACCGCTGATGTCCAATCAGAAGGACATGACCAATAGGAGGAGACCACGGAATGTGCAGTGAGGAGGTCAACGCACACAAATAGTGGTGTTCCACCCTTGAGGTTGTCCTACATCGCAAGGACAGCGGAGACACCTGAGCCAACATCCTGGAGCGAAGTTTCCAGACTGCCTCCACCAGAAGCACAGAAGTGGAAACAGACTGCAAGAGAGGAGCTTGAATCTCTACACAAGAATAAAACATGGACTTTGAGTGAGTTGCCTCCAAATAGGAAGGCAATAGGATGCAAATGGGTTTTTAAAATCAAACGTGATGCTGGAGGTGAGATCCAGCACTACAAAACCAGATTAGTAGCTAAAGGATACTCACAGAAATATGATGAGGTGTAAGCTCCTGACCCTTCGAACCAGAAATCACCACAGAGTCATATAGAATCCAAGCAGATGGCTTTTACTGGTCAAAAAGGCAATACAGTGCATACAGGGAACTATGGCAGCTATGAGAGTCTCACTAGCTGAACGATAATATAAGGCAGTAAATGGCGGGAGATTACACAGCATCAGCACACATAAACAGAGTACACTTTCCCAGGGGCAGCATTCCCAGGCCTTGGTATGTGTGGTCGACCTTGAGGCTAGACAGTACAGTACAGACACAGAAACAATACTGAAACCGAGATAGCAGCCTGACATCCTGCTCCCCTTAAGGCCCCCTCCCAGTCTGTAAGGGGGATGGTCTTTCTGGGTAGGCAGTGTGAAAGGCATCGACGAGTTTGGGGGCGGAGACATCTTGTGCGCGAACCCATTCGTCGTAGGCAGGGGGGAAGTGTTTCCAACGGACTAAATACTGTAGGTTTCCATGGTGAACACGAGAGTCAAGGATTTTGGAGACCTCAAAGTGCTCCTCCCCCCCCACCATAATGGGTTGTTCGGGAGGCGGATCGGGATGCCATTGTGGAGAGGCAGTATGGGGCTTCAGGAGGCTAATGTGGAAAATGGGATGTACACGCCTCAGGGCTTTGGGGAGAGCTAGTTCCACTGTGACAGGATTTATGATCCGTGTGATGGGGAATGGGCCAATGAATTTAGCATTGAGCTTAAGGCACGGACGGGTGGAACGTAGATTTTTGGTGGAAAGATAGACCAATTTACCCACTCGCAGATCGCCTCCGGGGGAACGATGTTTATCGGCTTGTGCTTTGTATTTGCACTTGGCTCGGTCGAGATTGCTAACGAGCCAAGGCCAGGTGGTACGGAGGGTGTGTGCCCAGGAAGCAACGTCAGGATCTCCCTCCCCCTCCACATTATTTCTGGGAGTAACAGGACCGAAATCCTGTCCATACACTGCATAGAATGGGCTAAAACCTGTAGATTGATGTACAGCATTATTGTAGGCATATTCTGCAAAAGGTAATAGTTCCACCCAGTTATCTTGGTGGTAGTTAACATAACAGCGTAAATAACATTCAAGTACAGCATTGACACGTTCAGTTTGACCATCTGTTTGGGGATGGTATGCAGTAGACAATCCTTGTTCTACCCCCACCAACTTGAGAAATGCTTTCCAAAACTTGGAAACAAAGCCACTGCCGCGGTCACAGATTATTTTGCGCGGAAACGAATGTAATTTGAAGATATGTGATACGAAGAGGCGGGCCAGTTTCTGAGCAGAGGGGATCCCTGCGCATGGAACTAAATGGATTTGCTTGGAAAACAAATCAGTAACAACCCATAATACAGTTTTTCCCCCGCTGAGAGGGAGATCAGTCATAAAGTCCATAGCAATCACTTCCCAGGGTTTGTTGGGTGTTTCCAGAGGTTGCAGTAGCCCCGGGGGTTTGCCCTGTGATCGTTTCACTGTGGCGCAAACAGGACAGCTGCGAATAAAAGAGTCAACATCGGAACGCATTCCCCCCCACCAAAACTGTCTGCGCAATAAGTGGAGAGTCTTTAGAAATCCAAAGTGTCCAGCTGTTTTTGCTCCATGAGCTAAGTGTAAAACGTCTTTTCGGAGTGCTTTGGGTACATATAATTTTGAGTCTTTGTACCAAGAGCCCCCCTGTTCTATTACCTCAGGGGGTAGGGTGTGATTAGAGCGTTCTGAAAGGCAGTGGTCCCGAAGGATATTTAAAAAGGATTCGGAGATGGGAACCTTGGCGGGTACCCCCCCCCCCGCTACAGTGATTTTAGGAATTGCGATGGGGGTAGTGCTTACGTGCGGTGGTACGGAGATTGCAGGCGGCAGGGCAGCCGGTGGGGTTGGAGGGGTGGAATCGCCGGTTCGTTGTTGTTGTGGAGGCGGTTGGGTAGTCGATCGGGTTGGAGGAGTTGGAGAGCTGGATCTGGGGTGTTGTTGTTGAGATCGAGTTTGCACGGCTAGTACAGGAAGGGCTCCTCTTTGCGTAGGGGTGAACAGAGAATCGGTTGGCCTCTCGAGTTTTACCGGGTATTGCGGCAAGCGGGAGAGGGCATCTGCGAGAACGTTTTGTTTTCCAGGAACATGCTTTAGGACGAAACGAAACTGAGCGAAGAATTCCGCCCAACGTTGTTGTTTCGCTGACAGTTTATGGGACCCTGTGAGAGCAGCTAGATTTTTGTGATCGGTCCAAACCTCGAAGGGGATTTTGGAACCCTCCAAGAATTGTCTCCATAGAGTCAGTGCATGGTGAACGGCCGCTGCCTCTTTCTCCCAAATGGGCCAGTTCAATTGTGCGTGCGCAAATTTTCTCGAAAAGTAAGCGCAAGGGTGAAGGAGACCATCCGGACCTTTCTGGAGGAGGGCCCCTCCCATAGCTACATCGGAGGCATCGACTTGCACAATAAACATTTGGTTTGGGTCTGGGTGCTGTAGTACGGGTTCGGATGTGAAGAGACGTTTGAGGGCCACAAACGCGGCTTGACATTGATCAGTCCACAGGATTTTTGCAGAGGGTAAGGTAGACACGTTTGCTTTTCCTTTGGTTTTTAGGAGATCAGTGATGGGTAGGGCCACTTGGGCGAAGTTAGGGATGAACCCTCGATAAAAGTTCGCAAACCCCAGAAACTGTTGCACTTGCTTGCGGTTGGTGGGGGGAGTCCAATCGAGAACGGCTTGGACTTTGACAGGGTCCATGCGAAGACCTTGGTGGGAGATTATGTATCCTAAAAATGTGAGCTGGTTTTGATGGAACTCGCATTTAGCCAGTTTTGCGAAGAGTTGGTGATTGCGCAGGCGCTGCGGAACTTCTCGGACCAGAGTTACATGCTCTTCTATGGTTTTCGAATAAATAAGAATGTCATCCAAATAAACCACCACCCCGCGATACAGTAAGTCATGAAGGATTTCGTTGATAAGTTGCATGAAGACCCCCGGGGCCCCTTTTAATCCGAACAGCATCACGAGGAATTCATACATTCCAAAACAGCTAGAGAAGGCAGTGAGGTGTTCATCTCCTTCTCGGATGCGGACTCGGTAGTAAGCTTCCACCAAGTCTAACTTGGAGAATACCCGGCCCTCCTGTAACTGTCCCAAAATATCAGAAATTAATGGGATAGGATAGGCGTTGGTTTGGGTGACCGCATTGAGTTTTCTGAAGTCAATGCACAGACGAAGGTCGCCCTCCTTCTTTCGGACGAAAAACGCAGGGGCCGAGTTCGGGGCATTCGATGGACGAATGAACCCTCTGGCGAGGTTTTTGTCTAGGAAGTCCCGGAGGACAGTGCGCTCGGAAGCGCTCATGGGGTAAATCTTGCTTTTGGTTAATGTGCAGTCCTTGACCACCTCAATTGCACAGTCCGAGACCCGGTGGGGGGGCAAGGCATCACATTCTTTAAGGTCGAAAACATCCGCAAAGTCCCGATATACGTTAGGTAGGATTGGAGGTGCTGGGACCTCGGAGGTTAATGCTGGGACGGGCGGATATAACAGCGCAAAGTTTTGCCGGTGTTGGTCGCACATGGGACTAGCGAAGGAGATAGTGTTTGTTTCCCAGTTAATACTGGGACTATGTCCTTTAATCCAGTTAATACCCAAGACCACTTCAAAACGGATAGGGGCTATAGTGAAGTCTATTTGCTCCCAGTGGGAGCCAATTCCCATTGCCACCCCTATGGTGCGGTGATCAACTGGACCCCCCTGGAAATGGCTCCCATCCATTTGGGCAAATTGGACAGGGGCGGGTAAAGCCTCAGAGTCGGCTCTGAGTGCAGCAAAAGTGGCTTCGCTTATGAGAGTGCGACAGCAACCGGAGTCGATGAGTGCTTTGACGGGTAGTTGGGGGCCACCGTTAAGGCGTTGTAAAACTGCATCCACGTAGACGGTGGAGTCCACTTCTTTGATTTTGGTAGGAGCATTCGGTTTAGCAGGAGGATCTGGAGAGGTCTGTGGAGACGCTCCATTCACCACAGACCGGAGCCGTTTTTTGACAAGTCGAGGGGAGATTCCAGGTTTAAGGCTGGAGAATTCCATGGATTTTCCTCATCCGAAGAGGGAAAGTTGTCCCCCAATGAGGCACTTGTAATCCGAGACCCGGCGGGGTCGTTTGTAGTAGGCAGGGAGGCTGGGTCTCCAGCATGGAGTGCAGAGGGTGTGGGTCTTCCCGGAGCTGCGCTGCGGGTGGCCGCGGTGCCTCTGCGTGGTGGACGACCTCTGGCTCGGGTTATCGTGCTGGGACGAAATAATTCATGGCGGTGCGGGCAAACAGCTGCAAAGTGGCCCATTTCTCCGCAAGTAAGACAGGCACCTCTCTGAAATCGGGCTTCATGTTCCTGGGGCGGACGTGGAGGATTTCGTGGGACGGGCGGTGGTGCCTTGGATTGGGGCTTTTGGGTGCCTTTTTCCTTGTGCTTTTGACGGACTAGAGAAATAAAGCGTCGGCGGCTTTCCACTTCCTCGGCCAATAGAATCCAGTCTTCAAGGGTATCGGGATCACCCCGCATGTATGACCAGTTCAGAACATCAGGGTGCAAGGCTTCCCTGAAATGGTGAATTAGGGTGGTTTCGGGCCAACCTACAATTTTACTTGCTAGTCGTTGAAATTCATCGGCAAATTCTCGAACTGTAGCAGAGCCTTGTTTTAGTTGTAAGAGTTCCGCTTTGGCTCTTTCCCCCAGGAAGGGGTCCTCAAACCTCCTTCTCAGAGCAGTCATGAAGTTGTTGAGGGAACGGATAGCACGAGAGCGGGTGTCGAACTGGAGGACCATCCAGTCAGCTGCTTTACCTGTCAGAAGGGAAGCTACATAACGCACCCGGCTATCCTCCGTGGGGAAAAGCTGTCCTTGTTCTCGCATATAACTGTCCACTTGATGCAAGAAACAAGGCAGAGTCTCGAGAGATCCGTCGTACGTAGTCTTCAATTTGAGTTGCTTCCAAGGGCCGGGCGCAGGCTGGCCCGGTTGCACGGGTGGTCCGGGCGGAGGAACAACGGGAGCTCCGGGAGGCAGGGGTGGAGCAGGCACATTAGCGGGTGGCTGGGGTGGCTGGATGGGCACCCCCTGACCCGGTATCGGAACGGGCTGTGCCTGGGCTATCAGGGTTTGTTGTAATTGCCTGTTATCCTGAAGCATACGTTCCATTAGCTCTTGGAGTTGATCAACACGGTCGGAGAGCTCCCGATTCTGGGCTCGTAAGAGGTGAACACCCTCACTTGGGCCACCAGTAAGATGAGGTTTACTGGTCCGGAAGCTCGTGGCCCATTGAGAGCTGTCTCCATATAGATCCTCGTCTTCAGACTCTCCTGAGTCTCGACGTCGGTCAGCCAGATGGCGTGCGCGTTGGGTCGCGCGCGACGGGACAAACGCCGGGGAAAAAGACAGACCTGATAGCCCTTGTACAGTGTCCTTGGGGCGCGTATCCATTTTCGCCCGATCCCTAACCCTTGCTGCTGCCGCCTTGGCTGCTTCAGCAGCTTCTCTCTCTTTTGCGACCTTAGCCGCTTCGGCGGCTTCCTTATCCGCAAGAACTTTGGCGTTCTCAAGTCTTAGGGCAGCCTCCGCCGTAATGCGCGGTAAAAGTTCTGTTTCCAGGAGTGTGAGTATGGGGTCGGGTTCCCCGCCCAGCAAGGGTTGTATTCGAACCGCCAGTGCGGGTGCATCGGCTCCAAAAGTCGAGGTCAAAGCTTGAGCCAAGGTGGTTACCGGGGTGTCCTTTGTACATTCCACAAGGAGAAGAGCGGTGCGAATAGCGACCCGCTTAGCTTCAGCCTGACAGCTGGCCGCATCCGGTATTAGGGAAAAACCCTCTGGCGGGGCTCCTGCCATGGCAGAACTAGAGGAAAGAGTCTCTCGAGAAATAAGATTATCCAAAAGTCCAGTTAGTACTTGTAAATCCTCAGTTGCCAACCGGGCATCGTCCAGTAATTGATCCAAGTCTTGAAGATCTAAACGAGTATCAGTATCCTCCGACGTCAACATCCAGAGAATCCCTTTTAGAGATTGCCACTGTTCCTGTACCAGTCCCCTCAAGCGGCAAACCTCTAGAGTAGTCCTGAAGAGTTCAGCGACTATGTCCTGTAACAGGGTGGGATCCTTCCGAGAGGAATCCAGGGTAGTAGGTCACTCGGAGAGCCTCTCAGCTCCCATCCAAGTGGCAGGCGAACCCCCCTGGGCTCCAGCCTGACTAGTAGTACAATGAAGAAGGTGAGAGATAGCTGCCATAATGTAAGTTCCTGACCCTTCGAACCAGAAATCACCACAGAGTCATATAGAATCCAAGCAGATGGGTTTTACTGGTCAAAAAGGCAATACAGTGCATACAGGGAACTATGGCAGCTATGAGAGTCTCACTAGCTGAACGATAATATAAGGCAGTAAATGGCAGGAGATTACACAGCATCAGCACACATAAACAGAGTACACTTTCCCAGGGGCAGCATTCCCAGGCCTTGGTATGTGTGGTCGACCTTGAGGCTAGACAGTACAGTACAGACACAGAAACAATACTGAAACCGAGATAGCAGCCTGACATGAGGACTTTGACGAAACTTTTGCACCTAGAATCAGAGTTGGAAGGGACCACCAGGGTCATCTAGTCCAACCCCCCTGCCCAATGCAGGAAATTAACAATTACCTCCCCACACACACCCCTAGTGACCCCAACCCTCCCCCCACCATGCAAGATCCCACAATCAAAGCACTCCCGACAGATGGCCATCCAGCTTCGGCTTAAAGACCTCCAAAGACAGGGACTCCACTACCCTCCGAGGCAGCACATTCCACCGTCGAACAGCCCTCACCATCAGAAAGTTCTTCCTAATGTTTAGGTGGAATCACTTTTGTATTCGTTTACCTGTGGTAAAACATACCACTATCAGGACACTTCTAAGTGTTGCTGCAAGCAAAAGAATGCAAGTTGAGCATCTTGATGTAAAAACTGCATTTTTGCAATAGAGTAAGAGTCTCTGCTGCTCAAAAAGGGAAATGGGATTCTTTGCTGCCCAACTGGAAGATGACCAAGTTTGTGAACCTCCACTGAAAGTTGTTTTGTATAATCCTGCTGTTCCACGCAGAGTGTGTATATTGCAGTAATCCAATCTGGACACGGTATCAGGGCACATTGCGCACTGTGGCCACAAGGTCTTTTTTTTTTTTTTTTTTTTTTGCCAAGCTGGTTTACCAACGAAAGCTAGCGAAGGCGCTTCTGGCCACGGCCCCTCTCCTGCTGGTCCAGCAGCAGCCCATGCTATTAACCTGCTCTTTTCAGCAGTTTCTACATCCTCCCTGGGACCCGTTGGAAGTAAGAGGCAGAGCTGAGTCTCCATCTACATTGGTGGCAGCGCAGCCCAGATCTCTGGGTGACCTCTGCCAGCATCTTCATGTAGCTGTGAGAAAAGTGTGGGAGACAAGACAGGACCTTGGGTGACTGTGCAGGCCAGAGGACACAATTGACTGGTCAATGTAAATACAGAGAAAACAAAGCCTGCTTTGTCTGGAATCCTCAAGGCCAACGGGGATGCTGGCATTTCCCACGGGCCACTTGCAATTATGGGATTTACCATGAATGCCATAATTTGTTGGAGCACTGGGTGTACATGGGGGGGGGGTGCCTTACCACTGCAGTCTGGACTGGAGGAAGTTTCTCTACTGTTCTTATCGCCAGTTCCGGGTGCATTCTAGAGAAACGTGGCAGAGTCACAGGAAGCAGTAACCGGTACACCGTGGTGGTCTTAGTGATTCTGGGGCCCTGGGTAAAAAGCAAGGGTGGGGCCTCATAATCACTGGATTAGGACAGCCACACCCCCCCCCCCACACACACAGCTGTTTCACTACTTTAAAAGGTGTAGAGGGAAGGAGAGTGGCTCATCCCACTGCACTGCGGATCGGGCCCACACAGCATTTTTAAATTTCTCGCTGGATGCTTTAAGCTGGCGGCGGCATCCATGTGTCCATCACGTGGATGCTGCCATGTCTAGTTTGGGCCTTTGGCAAAATAAGAGGTATGCCAAATTTCAACAGTCAGTGTGGGGAGGAATAGCCTATAGCGATCTTATTGTGAAAGGTGGTATTTGGAGACTTGGTGAGGGAGGCGACCAGGGAAACAGAAAAGTCAAGTGGCAGTTGATGTTCCAAGGTTAGGCCAGTGATGGAAGAGCACTTAAACAGGACCAGTGACTCTGAGCATTAACAGCAGAGGTCAGTGAAAGCAGAGACGTCATCTATACAAGTCCCATTGAAGCCCCCAAACAGGTGCTAAGAAGAAAGGGAAAGGAGAGCTAGAGACAGTAAGCTGGAAAGAAATGAAGAGAGAAGGATACTGGTCACATGTTGGGCACTTTGTAGTGAAAGAAAGGCCAGGCAGGCTGGCGGGGGGGGGGTGCAGAGGGAGAGAAAGAGCCAAGCTGACAGAGAGGCAGAGTCAAGGCGACCTGCACCCCAGTGCTGCTGCTGCTGGGCCTCTCCTGCTTACAGCCACCCTTCCTCAGCCTTTTGGCTGCTGTTCAGGGGCACAGTTTCCCGCCATCTAGGCTGGCCTAATTGTTTTGAGTTGTTTCTAGGTCATCCAGTAGCAGGAAAAGAACAAACAAAAGCTTATTAATGAGAAAAATGAAATGAGGTTTCCCTAAGCAGATTGCTGATGAAATAAAAACATTTTCTCCAGGAGCTTTGGGGGGCACAGAAACATCTGCTGCAGTTTCATCTGCTTCCCCTCTTCCTTTTGAACTTTTGCCAGATCCATAAATGTCATTTTTCCACGCATTTCTCACTAATCTGTTTAGCTAAGCTTGGCACCAGCAGTTTTGCAAAACCATCAGGGTGCACTTAGAAAAAGTCACACAGAGAATATCTTAAATCAATTGGTTGCTGGGAACAAGTCTTGTTTTACCATGCAGATGTTTTTCCTGGTCTTAGAACTGGGAAGGTTATCACTTCCATGCTGTGCTTGAGAGCTTCCCATAAGTACCTGATTGTTGGAAACAGAATGTTGGACTTGACAGGGTATAGTTTTAGTCCAGCAAAGCTGTTGTTAGGCTCCAAGTTTATCCTTTCCTCACAACTAATTTGCAAATCTGTGGATGACGCCCAGGCGTATCTGCCAATGGACGGCCAGACAGATTCTGTCCCAGAAAATCTGGCCATGTGCTTGGAGGCTGTGGTGAAGTGGTTAAAGCAGAGTTACTGAGAGCACATCTCACCACCATGGAGGTTAGACAAAAAAAAGCAGGACAAGAAGGAAGTAGCCTGAAGAAAGGAATTCCCTGAAAGTAGCAATCTGGGTAAACAAAGAAACAGCAGCAGAGGAGACCAGTGGAAGGCTACAGAAGAAACTGCCCTATCTAGCCAGCTAGCTCTACACCACCACCCCCCGCACGTATTGGTGTGGTCTGTACAAAGAGACTTCGCACAGCCCTTCACTTCCAACAATACAGAACAGCTCTTTGAGGGATACCCAGTTAAAGAGGGCAAAATATCAATTTAGAAGGTTGTGTTACTGGGTAGAGAGAAATTTTCAAAGCTTCAAGCTACATCTCTGTTTAAGTGACTTTGTTCCTTTGCTGCTCCCTGTAGGAGTTGACTCCTCTTGTGCAATTGTATACTCCAAGAGGCAAAAGAAGTATTGTTGCAGTGGTGACAAAATTAGGGTCAGGGACCTTTTTTTGGCCCTGCCTGTGTGCTAGGGTTGCTAGACCCCTGCCAGGAGTGGGGGATCCCCCGCTTACCCCCCCAGCGCCATCCAGCTGGCTGGCAGTGGTCTTACCAGGCTTAAAATAGGGCCTATGCCTCGACAGCACCTGCATGATGATGTCACTTCTGGAAGTGACATCATCACACAGGTGACAAGGGAGATGCTTTGGCATTTGGGCAAAACTCTATGATAAAAACAGCTTCTACCATAGAGTTTTTGCTGAAATACCAGAGTGTCTCCCTCGTTGTCAGCAACATTATGATGTCATTTCCGGAACTGACGTCATTGCACCATTAATGGCAAGGGCCTGGGCTGGGCTGGGGGGACCTGGCAAGTCTGTGCTGCTTGCTCAACCTCAGCATCTGTAAAAAGTTTGTTCCCAAAAGCACCACCAGTTTGATTCTTTCCTGTTACAAGGTAATGGAGGTAATGGAGCCTGTGAAAGGAACTGCCAATCATTCAAGGAAGCAAGGAGCATTCTTAGCAGCTGGACATAATCTAGAAGGCAGCAAAATAATGCTGCCTTTGGCTTCTTCTGCTGGGCTTGTCCTGTTAAGCATATGAAGATCCAGCCAATCCATGATGCCAGCCCGGCCAAAGGCAACCAGTGACTGACTGTCCAGGACAGATATCAGCCAGGCCAGCTCCTGCTGCATTTCAGTGGAACAGCTGAAGTCTTTGAATGGAGTCGACACTTCCATGAGGAATTTCAGAAAAGAGACCAAGTCCACAATGCACCCTATCAGGGAGCTGCTGTATTTCTCAAGGGCTAACTGATTGTTCTCTTCCATGCCATTTATTGGAAGGATGGATAGGGCTGCAGGGGTCACTTTCTTATAGCTGTACTTGCAACAGAATCAGCAGAATGTCAATAGAACACTTCACTGAAGTGTTCCTAGTAGAGACACTTGAATTCCATCTCTGCATAAAGCTGGAGTAGCCTGACACTCGTCACCACCCTTTATGCTGTCTGCATAAATGCACAGGGCACCTGGACCTTGTGCTGTCCCTCAGAATTCAGAGGCAAGACTTGTCCTCGGTGTAGCCTCACATACTTCCTCATACTCGGATGGTGCCGAGTTGTTTTCTGTTGCCCCAGAAAGTCAGACCAGAACCAACGGGTTGAAATTAGTAGTGATATGAAGGGTAGCTTTCTTTAAAATTAACCTGTCAAACTTTGCACAAGGGTGGGGCCTCCAGAGGCAGCCATGGAACTCTGGGGTGGCTATGAGGCTGGCTGGCTGACTGACTGGTGGGGTTATGAATGACAGGTGTCATTCATTCTAAAGTGTGTTTGAGAGCGCAGTTACCTTGTCTAGCCTTCGGAGGTCAGGGGTGGGGTGTAGAGAAAAGGGTTTGCTTATGGTGTTAGGTTTTAAAAGCAAACACCATTTCTTAAATATACATGTAGGTGAAGGAGGGGGTTGATGGTGTGGCATATGTGTGCCCCTAGCTCTCTGTACAGGAGGGGGGAAGGAGGCTGGGAGGTTTCCCCCAGTCGGTGGGCTTGTAGAGCACTTCTGAGTGCTGCTTTTAACCCATACCACCTCCAGCCAGGAGATTCCCAAACAAGTGGTTTTTTTTTTTTTTTGACTAGGATTGAGCCAGGAGTTTCTTTTCAGGACAGAGGGTGCTTATGCAAAACATGTTTTAAGTTCTGAGAATGCAGGCAACCCCTTTTAGCGGCTGAGGAAGGCATAAAAAAAGCAGCCAGCCTTTCTACGCACGATGGTTCTCATGAGTCAGAGAGAAGAAAATGGCCGCCGGGAGGACGCAAGTGTCTGCTGCTTGAGATAAGAGCTGGTTGCTTTTTTCTGTTAAGTGGGCTAATTTTATAGTTTTATACCTGAAAGGTGGGAGTTCATACTGCGGAAAAGGCTTGGAGTTAGCAGCTGCTAATTATATCTTGCTATGTCGAACAGGAGAAAGAGAAATAGGGGATGTTTAACTGCTGATTCACCTGACTCCCCTCCCCCCCGAGGTTCTAAACAACTGAAGATAAAGGATTTTTTTGCTAACAACTTTGAAGTTGATGGGGACTATCTTATTCCTTGTTCCAACAATAGATATGAGGTGCTGGAACATCAGGGCATTGCTCAATCTCCCTCACTTTCTCTACAGCTGCAGGCAGAGACTAATTTACTATCAGTAGCAGAGAAAGTTAGTGAAAACATACCTTCTTCTACTGCTTCTCTCTCCCCCAAGGTTTCTGTTGACGACTCCTTTGGGCATTTAACTAGAGCTGAACTTGTGAAGCTAATTGCTGAACATAGTATATTAACAGCTGAAACAGTTTCCAAAATTTGGGACTACTTGAATAAGATACTTGACAGGCTGCAATCACTTGAGGAGCGGCTGCTGATTAGCGAAGACCCGTCAATCTCAAGCAAACCCTTAGTGAGTGCGGGGGGAAGCTGTCCTCTGATGTTAAACTCAACTACAATCACTCCTGCAGCTACAGGGAGAGAAACTGCTAGAGCTGATCCCGTCTGTTCCAGGAGAGTACTATTGAGTAAAAGGATTGCTCTCTCTATAGCAACAAGGCCTGTTAATTTTGCCAGGTGGGGGAGTAGAAACTCTATTTTACAATCATTGGCCTCTCTTTTGAAACTTGACAAGAAATTCATTGATTTAGTAAAGGTTGAGCACCTCCCTTTTTCCTCTATGGGGAAAAGACTAATTTTATCTTTCAAGAACTCAAGCATTCCAGTAAAACTTATGCGTCAGAGACAGCTTTTGGCCAAATTTGGAATCCAGCTCTCAAGAGTGTTTAATGATCCAGTGATCCAACCGCTTTTAAAGTCTTATGGGAGAAGGAATGTTACTGGTCTGAGCTCCACAATACCAACAGACAGAAACCAGGATGTTCCCATGGAGACAGGCAAAGTCATGTCCTTAATGGATACTTTTGTTCCTCCTCAACTGTCATTAAGTGCTCCTCTTAACCCTAATTTAGTTTCTCCGCCACCAGCTCAATCTGTAATGCCAAAGGATATGATGCCACCGGGGGACTGTGATTTTAAGGATGATTCTTATTTCCTTACCTTTGGGAATCTTTTACCCATGGAACAGCAGGATGTTATCGACAGATTGGAAAATACTGTTCAACGTCTGCGAGAGTATAAAGCCTCCTCTACTTCATCTATTCCCTTGTCTCCTAAAGAGACTGGTTTAACTGCAGTGTCTGCCCTATCCTCCCAAACTTCTCTGCCACAGGCAAGTGTGGATCAACTGGACAATTCTCTGGATCACACCCTTCCAGTGCCTTCCGGTCCCAATGTTGCTTTATCAGTTCCAGAGTTCCCTCCAAGTGCAAATGGCTGTATCTTCCAAGACCCTCATAAGAGGCTGGTTATTATCGAGGAAAGGGATTGACTATTTAATTCTCATTCTACCTGTTATGTTCAAATCGCCTCTTGGAATATCGCGGGCTGGAACAAGAAAAAAGGTGATCTTGACTTTATCAATTACTTAGGGGCCTTTGATTGCGTGTGTTTACAGGAGACATGGATGATAGAAAATTTGAGTATTAAGGGTTTTAACTCCTATTCTCTTCCAGCTCATCGAGAAAATTTGAGGGGGCGCTGCAAAGCAGGTTTAGCAATATTAATTAAACAAAAAGTATTTTTGAAATCTGAGCTACTTGGGAACTGTAATCATATTGCGCATGCGGTTCTCTTGTCTTTCTCCTCACCGTGTCTTATTTTAATCAATGTGTATCTTCCTTTTTTTGGTAATGACAACTCTTTAGATACCAACTGGTTAAATTTGTCCAATTTTGTTTCTGATATTATCCATAAATACCCTGAGATTCCTGTGTTTCTTTTGGGTGATTTTAATGCAAGAATTGGTTCCAACCCTTTGTTTTGGGCTTCTACTCTGGGTATGATTGACTCTGAACCTTTACCCTCGCAGCTAGGTTTCCCCCGCTACTCACAGGATACACGCTCTAATAATGTGGGGTACAAACTAATTGAGTTCTGTGTTGCTCAGAATTTGTTAACTCTTAATGGCTTGATACAATTTCCATCCTCTCATTTTTTCACATTTAACTCCTGTCAAGGGAGAAGTGTGATCGACTATGGTATCTGCCATCCCCGTTTTTTACCCCTTGTTAAATCTGTTATTGTTGATTTCCGTCCGGAAAGTGATCACTCTCCGCTTTTGCTTTCCTTGGGCTGTTTACATAAAAATGCTTATTCTCAAGAACCATTAGTTGATTCACAGTCATATATGATTCTTAAAAGAATCAAGTGGTCTGAATCCTTGAAGGATTCTTTTTCCTCTCTTCTCTATTCTGAGGCACTTCTTACTCAGAAAAGTATGATCTTGAATTCTGATTCTCACTCTGAGATACTTTTATCATTTGTCCAGACTGAGCTGCTTTGCTCTTCACTGGCAGAGCCTGTACGGACTGGCTCTCCCAAGCAATGTCCATGGTTTGACAAAGAGTGCTTAGAACTTAAAAGACAACTCAGAGTTTTGTTTAAGGATCTTTGTTTTGATACACCTTATGACAGACTAGGTATTTTTTTCTCCTTTAAAAAGCAATTTCAAGATTTAGTTACGAGGAAGAAGAAAGCCTATTTCCATCATTTATGGTCTCAGATGCTTCCTTCTCTTAAATCTCAGGATAGTAAGACTTTTTGGAGGACGATTGTAAATTCATCTAAAAACAATTCCCTATTTGAAGCTGATATAGCCCCTCAAATTTGGGTGGACCATTTTTCCAAACTTTTAAATTCATATAGCAATGATGCACCCTCTCCTGAAATAATTATACCCCCTCATATCCCCAGATGGCCTCCCATTAGAGAGGAGGAAATTATTGACTTGATAGGTAGTTTGAAATCCTGTAAAGCCCCTGGCCCTGACGGTCTTTCTGCAGAAGTTTTTAAGGAGTTTATTGACTGGTGGGCTCCTGTTCTTGCCAAACTTTTTACATCTATTGATTTATATGGCATTTTACCAGATTCATGGCTAAATTCAATAATAATTCCACTCTACAAGAAAGGGGATCCTAAAATACCAGACAACTACCGTCCTATTAGTCTCTTATCCGTAACTGGCAAACTATATGCGAAACATCTAGAACAGCGCTTGCGCTGCTGGGTAAAGGACAACAATATTATTGGACCTGAACAGATTGGATTCTCTAAAAATAAATCAACCTTGGACCATTGTTTAACTTTACTAACCCTGGCTGAGAAGTATATGAAAATTGGCACAAAGAAACTTTACGTTGCCTTTATTGATTTAAAAAGTGCATTTGATTCAGTTATAAGAGACAAACTTTGGGCTAAGTTGAGCAATCTAGGAATAGATCAGCGGCTTTTAATCCTTTTGAAGAAACTTCACATTGGTACTTCATGCCGGGTCAAATTTTCTTCAAATGGTTTTCTTACTGACAAAATCCCATCCAACAAGGGTGTAAAACAAGGGTGTGTTCTTGCCCCCCTTCTTTTTAATTAATTTATTTCTGATCTACCTCGAGCGTTGGAGTCTGTGGACGGCCACCCTCCCAAATTAGGTGGCAGAGCAGTGCCTTGCCTTCTATACGCAGATGATACTGCAATTCTATCTTTTACCAAAGTTGGTCTTCAGCGTTATTTGATGGCCTTTGAGAAATACTGCAGCCTAAATGATCTCAAAATTAATTATTCCAAGTCCAATGTTATGGTTTTTAATAGAAAGTGGGTCCCCTATAGATGGCATATCGGTAAGAACAAGATCCAACAAGTTAAATGTTATAAATATTTGGGTATTACATTTAATTTTAACCTTCAGTGGGCAACTCATAGGAGAAGGTCTATCAATCTGGGGAAATTGTCTTCCAATCAATTAAAAGCCTTCTTTTTTTCCAAAGGAAATCAATTTGTTCCTGCCGCTGTTAAAGTTTTTAATTCTAAAGTTTTACCTCAGGTTCTTTATGGGGTTCCTATATGGTTTAATGCTTTTAATCATGAAGTGGAGGCGATTCAAGCATCCTTTTTTAGACAGATTATGGGCTTCCCAAACTGTGTTTCTTATTATGCATTGTGTTCTGAATTAGGATTAAATTTAATTGAAACTAAGGCATGGATGTTAACTCTTCGATATTGGCTTAAACTGTATTTTAATACTGATGATGGTTCGCTTCTGTTTTTTTTATTAAAGGAAATTTATAATACCTCTTGGGATCATAAAATTCGATCTAAAATAAGATCTATTGGCATTTCCCTGGAGGAGTTAACTTTCTCCTCGGAAGTTTATATTTTTAAGACGATTAAACAGAGGCTTTTAGATATTGAACTTCAAAAAATACAGCCGTCTCAACCCCCTGTCTGTTCATCAGCTATATTAAATCTTAAGAATGTTGTGGGATGTATCCCCGATTATCTATACAATCTTGATAGTCCTAGCCATCGCAGAGTTTTTTCTCTTGCACGAGTAAATGCCTTCCCATCAAAGTTGTTATATGGAAGGTTTCAAAATATTCCTAAACATGAACGGATATGTGAATGTGGCTCCAACTCTTTGGACTCAATCGAGCACATATTGTTAGATTGCTCACTATATGCATCCGCTAGGAAGAAATGGTTACATTTGGATACATGGATACATTCTAAATATTATCTTCCTAATGAAATAAAATGTCAAATTTTATTGAATGATACAACAGCAGAGATCACTGTGGCAGTGGCCAATTTCTTAGTCGATGTGTTAACAATGAAAAATTTGGGAAACTCTGTGTTATGATTTTATGTTTGTTTTAGCTTTTTTAGCTGATAGTTGTATTTATACTGTTTTTTCCCCTCTTTGTAATAATGGATATGCCATTAAAGGTTTATTGATTGAGTCAGAGAGAAGCCGGCAGGCAGACAGGCTGCAGACTGCTATCTCACTAGTGTGTAGCAGCCTCCCTTTCCCCCCTTTCTACAGCTGCTGGGGGGCAGGCAAGAGAGGGGAGAGGAGAGAACCCCCCACCTAGATTTTAGCCAAGCTTTTTTTTTTTTTAGAAAAGACTGTAAACAGCAGACGGTCGCCCTTTCCCCTCACCACCACACAGACCCTACAGGCAAAGCCTTATAGATTTTAAACAGCCATGCAGTTCCCCAGCAAAAGAATGGCTGTGAATCCCCCAACCCTCCCCCCCACTGAAAAAGAGCTGCTTATCTCTGGCCACGCTAGTATCTTTTAACGACCGTCTTCCTGCTTTTAGCAGCTAGCTGACAAAACTAGTTTTACCACTTAGACTTTGCAGCCTTCCAGACACGCTTTGCACAGAGAGACAGAGAGAGACAGAGACAGAGACAAGCAACCTCCAAGACTTGAGATCCTCGCTGGTCTTTCGCTCAGTCAGAGAGAGCGAGAGGGTGGGGGAAGGCGGTGAGTGGTTCAGACATAGCACTGTTGCATGCAGGGAGGAAGGGCTTTGCTTCTGACCTTTTGCAAAGAATCAAGGGAAGGAGGTCTTATCTCACAGGAGGCAGACCTCGCTGACTAAACAGACCAGCACTCAAGAACATGATTTACACTTTTGCAACATGTGCTCTCTAAGCCACGATGTTATCTCCTCGGACTTCTTGCAGCTTGTGACAGTGAAGCTAAATGACCAATAAAGAGAGAGAGAGAATATTTTCCCTTTAGACTAACCACAGCAGTTTTCCTTTCTCTCCCAACCCCGACCAAATGGCTGCAGGCAGAGGGAGAGTTACGAAGGGTCTTTCAGAAGGAGGGGGGAACCGCAGCCGAGCAACTCTTACCATCAACAGCCCGGTTTAGTGAAAGGAAGCAAGGGCGGGGCTTGCAACCTACACAACAAAGAGGAGGTGTGGGGGGTGTATGGAAACGCATGGCCTTTCTGCATTCCAGACGACTGGTAGCTAAGAATTTGATTGACAACCCAGGAGGGAGGGGAGGGAGGGGGGAGGGGGGAGATGATACAATCCTGCTGTCTTTGAAAACAACCACCACCCTCGCAAGGAGGTCTGATCTGACTTGTTCTAAAGGGGCTGAATGAGGGAGGGCTCTCTGACTCCTGCTTGCTGACTGACCCATAAAAGTAAAAAAAAACAAAAAAAAAACACCTAGGAAAGGTTCTGAAGCAGTCCTCTGCAGCCTTTTTTCCCCCTTAAGCCTCATGTTGAAAAGTGAGGCTGGGTGATTAATTCCCACCAACAAAACACACAGACACCCGCCACCCAGCCCTGAGAGAGACCGAACAGTGCCCCTGTTTTTGATCCACACGTGTTGTTGTTTTTTAAAAACACAACGCCCACCCTGTAGGGCGGGATCCCCGCACCAACTCGCGGAGAGAGCCAGCCAGAGCGCCGAGCTTTGGCACAGAGGTCAGGGGCGGGACGCCGGGGCGCCCTGCTGATTTTCACGGGGTTTGGGGCTGTTTTAACGCTGACCACCGGGGGGCTATGTTCAGCACTTGTACCAGCAGGGGGGTACCAAGTGACCTATCGCCGAACGTGTCTAGGCAAGGGGGTTCCGGTGGTGTTACCCCTGAGGGCCTGCGGGATTGCACGGAGGAATGGGGGTGCAAAAAGCGCCCCCCATCGAAACACAAGGTTCTGAGCGGGGCGTGATGAGTCCATGTCTCTGCAGGTGGTGGGGAGAGAGGGCCTCCAAAGCTCGCTAGACAGAGAAGGGTGCGGCCCAAACCACAGAGGAGGGCCCTGGGGGGGAAAAAGCCGGAGCTGGGGTGGGAGGCCCGGCGAGCGGGCTTAAAAAGGGAGGGTGAGGTGGCCCTCTGGTTTTCCGAATGCAGAATGGACACGCGCTGGAAACATCCTTTCTCGGCCATCCTTGGCGGGTCCTAGTAACTGCAGTGAATCATACTTTATTAAAAATCTGCTCACCCACGCCCGCTCGACGCTTTCTGTGTTACCCGAGAATATAGTCTGATTTTTTTCCTGCCACCAACCCCTGTATGACGAATTACAAGTAAAGTTTCCCCTTATAAAGTTTGTGGAGGGGCTCCCCTCGAGCTTGCACAATGATGACATGCTGCCTCCCGATAAGAGATCCTGGTTATTCTGGATGACCTGATGGAGGCTGCTTCGGGCAGCTCGGAAATCGAAAACGCTTTCGCCAAATACGTGCATTATAAAAACATGAGCATCATTTACATAGTCCAGAACCTCTTCACGCAGGGGAAGTCAGCACGCACCATCAGTCTGAACACCAAGTACATTGTTTTATTTAAAAACCCTCGAGATTAACAGCAGATAGTCACCCTGGCCTGCCAGATATACCCGGGGAAAGCTAACTTTTTCCTGGAGGCCTTTGAGGATCTGACCTCCGAACCCTACGGCTACCTCATCGTCGATCTGTGAGCACTTTCCCATTGTAGTCCCACAAACAGCATACAGAAACAAAGAGTCCAAAAGAGAGCTGATTTAATGGAAAACACACAGGTTTGCAGAGCATACAGGTACATTGGCACGAATGGCCATTGGGAGCACAGGGTAGGCCTATAAGGGAAAGTATTAGCCATAACAGGTCAAGGCGGGGCCCCCTCTACTGAGGAGTCGTTCCCATGGGAGATAGCACTGGAACAGGAATTGAGCAGTTAGCAGTTTGGCCTTGAGAGGCACCTGGTAGAATCGAAACTAAAACGGTCAGAGTCTGACAGGCTGCTTAGAGCTGTGGAAAGCAGGCCTGACATTCTGCCCTCCTTTAGCCCCCCCCCCATCTGTCACCGGTCCAGGCTTGTCAGGGTAGGCGGTGTGGAATTGGCGGATCAAACGGGATGCAGACATGTCACGTGCACATACCCATTCATTGTGGGCGGGACCGAAATGTTTCCAACGGATCAGGTAGTGGAGAGACCCATGACAGATGCGAGAGTCCAAGATTTTTGCAACTTCAAATTGTTCCTCCCTCCCAACCATCACTAGTACATCAGGAAGTGGTTCAGGATGCCACTCGGGGGAAGGCACGTGTGGCTTCAGCAAACTGACATGAAAGACAGGATGGATTCTCCTGAGTGATTTTGGGAGTGAAAGTTTCACAGTGACTGGGTTGATGATATGAGTAACGGGGAAGGGACCCACGTACTTGGCACTGAGTTTGTTACATGGGCGGTTGGACCGTAGATTCTTGGTGGACAAATAAACCATGTCTCCCACTGAGTAGTCCTTGCCCAGTGAGCGATGCTTATTGGCTTGACTTTTGTATTTACGTTTAGCTCGTTTGAGATTACGTACCAGGTTGTCTGAATTGTGTGCACCCAGTCAGCAACACTTTCACCCCCCTCCACCCCGGAGACATTGTTACGGCTTATGGGACTGAAGTCTTGCCCATAAACGGCCCAAAAGGGGCTAAATCCAGTTGACTGATGCACAGCATTATAATACGCATATTCAGCAAAGGGTAACAATTCAACCCAATCATCCTGATGATAGTTAACAGCGCAAGTAGCATTCCAACAGAGCATTCACTTGTTTGGTTTGGCCGTCGGTTTGGGGGTGGAAAGCACTTGAGAGACCTTGTTCCACCCCCACTAATTTTAAGAAAGCTTTCCAGAATTTAGCCACATAGCTACTTCCACGGTCGCTGATCACCTTGCGCAGAAAGGAATGTAGACGGAAGACATGTGACACAAAGAGGCGGGCCAGTTTTGGGGCGGAAGGGATACCTGTGCAGGGGACGAGATGCACCTGTTTAGAGAACAGGTCCGTGATTACCCAAAGTACAGTTTTCCCCTCGCTGAGGGGGAGGTCAGTCATAAAATCCATAGCAATAACTTCCAAAGGTCTAGTGGGGGTCACTAACAGCTGCAACAATCCCGGAGGCTTCCCTTGGGCCCTTTTTACCATAGCGCAGACTGGGCTACTGCGAATGAAGGAATCCACGTCAGTCCGCATGCCCGCCCACCAAAACTGCCTCCGTAACAAGTGCAATGTTTTTAGAAACCCAAAGTGTTCCACGGTCTTGGCTCCATGGACCAGATGTAGGACTTCTTTTCGGAGCTCTTTAGGCACGTACAGCTTAGAGTCTTTGTACCATAAGCCTCTATGTTCAGTCAGAGCGGACGGGAAGGTTTGCTTAGAGAGTTCGGCTTGGTATGCGGCATCTCTAAGAATTCATACATGCCAAAGCAACTGGAAAAGGCAGTGAGACGCACGTCACTCTCTCGAATCCTGATTCTGTAGTAGGCTTCTACCAAGTCAAGTTTTGTAAAAATGTGCCCTTCCTTTAATTGTCCCAAGAGATCCGAGATCAGAGGGATGGGATAGGCATTGGATTGGGTGACTGCATTGAGTTTCCGAAAGTCGATGCATAAGCGCAAGTCACCTGTCTTTTTGCGCACAATGAAGGCAGGGGCCGAAGAAGGGGCGGTAGAGGGCCGAATGAAACCCCTCGCTAAATTCTTGTCCAAGAATTCACGTAACACGGTATGTTCGGTAGCGCTCATGGGGTAAATCTTACTTTTGGGCAGTTTTTCATTTCCCACCTGTTAGCCGAATTGCTCCTTTATATGGGGAAATTAGCTGAGCAATCGGTAACTATGTATTTTTATAGCGATCTCGCACTCAACTATACCAGAATCCGTTTAATGAGACGTTTGAATAAAGACAGAGGCTAGGAGTTCCAAATTAAACAGTGTTTATGTATTCACGCATTCAAATGGTGCATTACAAGCATACAAGAAGCTAGTAAATAAAGGCAGTAGTACAGAGAAATTTGCCAATTTGGCAGGATATCGTTGACCCAATATATTTACCTTATCTGGATGAGGTGTTGTCCAACTCACGTAGACTATAAACAGATTGAAAAGGAAGACCGAGATGGGGGTAGGGGTTCCCGTGGGCTTGACCGGCAAGGCGGGAGGGAGCGTGGTAAGGCTGCGCAGACCAAACCAACAGAGTAACGGCAAAGGTGCCAGGAAAGACCTAAGGTAAGGTGAATGGGCCAGGGGTATCCTAATTATACTGTTTTCTGGGGGCGGGAAGAGGGGTTTGACCCCTCCCAGGTTCCCAGGTGGCAAAAAGGTGGACAAAAGGATTAAGCTGTGTCTACCGGGGCAGGGTAGTGAGAATTTGGAAATCTATTATAATTCCAATGGCTTTCACAACCCGAGATGGTCAAGAATCTTTCTGCTGATGGGATTTACATTCCGGAACAATAGGTGCGATCTGTGCAAATGTCCTGGGGTCTCTGCAGCTGGACAGGAGGGATGACTCATCTGGATATCAGGATTACTGCTAACGACTCATTGAGCAACGGAGGAAGTTGGGAGGGGGAGCAGCTCGCATTGGGTACGTGGCTGTCAGCTTTCTGCGAAATGGCTGCTTCTAAAACAGAGATGTACAGGAACATGGCTCCTCTCAGGTTCACAAGAGACAGCCCTTTGCATCTGGTTCCTAGTAGCTGGTTGCCCGGGCTGGCAAGAGCAGCTGTGTCAGTTTCAAATGAGCCGCGCCGCGACTGCCCAGTAGCGTTTGAGGCAGGCGTGCGGCTAGAAAGCAGTCTGTGCGCTTGCATACCGGGTTGCCAGGTCCATTCCTGGAGATTTAGGCAGGCCCGTATGCTATCAATTCCCCTCCTTGCCGCCTGAAGACAACGTCTGAAATGGCGGCACACCTAACACGTGTTGATTGAAGTCTTGATTGGAGACACCGGGGTCGGGTTGCATTGGCCAATGGAGGTTTGGGAACCATTTGTCCTATACTAAAACCTTAGATTAAAAACGGGGCCGCCTAGTGAAGTTGGACAACCTCTCAAGAAGGGTGCACTGTTAAATTTGCAAGCATATTTCAGGGCAGGTGCATTTCATATATCAAAGCATCTGGTTCATCTTACAGTACAAAATAAAACATTGTTTTCTAAACTCAAGCTTACATTGCTAAACTATCAAACTGAAAACATATACATTGAGTCATAACAGCATACATGGGATACAAAGAAAAAACCTTAGGCAACACTGCCGGATGTAAAAAGGAAAAACTTTGTACCCTTTTTAAAGTTACAGATAGACAAAGATAGAAAGACATACCGCTGGTTTACAAGCATTCGTTTTAGGATCTGGAAAATCTCGTTCCCCTCCTAGTAGAAGGGTGAAGGTACACATAAACACAATGGTTTCCAGTTCGCTCCTCCCCATGGTAAAGAGAGGGGGGGGAGCTAATTAAAAAAAAAAATCTTCTTTGCCTCTTCCGTTGGCAATCGGCTGGGCTCGGCTATATTCGTGCTTCTTCGGTAGCACTCTTCGGGGCCTCGCCTGTCTCGGGGGTTGGTATGGGATGGCCTGACTAAGGGGGCGTGGGGTGATTTACATACAGCCTTGCAAGGCATTCTGGTTAGATCTAGGGCCATGCTAGGGGCACAATAAGATTACTATACCATTTTACTCTGGCACCTCTGCCTGTCATCAAGGGGTCAAGTGGTCTGGGACCCTTCCTGCGCACTGGTTTTGTGTCCACTATATCCTTTTAGGGTTGATCTATTGTAGTGGATGCCCTCGCCTTCCATAGCCATCCATCAATCATGAAGACTCGCGCTTGCGCGGTCTTCACTATGGTACCTCTCGGGGGTGGCGCCTATCTGGCGGGTCACCAAAGGTGACCTTGCTGGCTTACACTCGCGCCATTCTGGTTTCGGGCCGGATGATCCCGCCGGGCGAACCGTCGAGGCTCTGACTAATGAAGCGATTCCATTTGGTCAGGCTGGAATCGCTTCCTCGGGAAGGGCCTCAATACTCTTGGTAAAAGATAGATCAAACAAAATATATACACAACACACGCAGTAAAACATATATGCATAACTAGAGCCTTAGGGTTGGAGGGGCGGTCGTATGCAAATGGCGGGCATACTGGCATGTTGGGTAGGGGCACCTGTGGGGGCCCCTAGCGCGACTACACACCGGGTGCTCCGTTTGGAGACCTGTAGGGGCATGTGCGGGGGATTAGGTCTGTCTTTGACCTTCCTAGCATGGGCTTTTTGCAATTTTGAGTAGGTCGCCATGCTAGGTGCGTCTACAGCTGTCGTGGACCCGGAGGACTTTCTAGCCCCTGCTCTCTACCGAGCCGGCCTAGTGCTGGCCGTGGGCTGGTGGTCCAAAACCGGCCCGACAATAATTGGCATGGGCTTCCAAGGCATAGGCCAGATCAGACAGTTCCACTCCTGCAAGTGCCATAGTGAAAATGCCATCAAATTTCTGATCGTATTCAGCTAGTTTTTCCCCAGGGGCAAGCCAAAAAGGGTAGCCCCGCCTATGAAGGTCAAAGAACAGACTTAACAGATGGGGGAAAGGGCCCGGATGCGGTCCCATCGGCAAAGGCCAGCCTTTCTCGGATTTCTCTGTAAGGGAAAGGTGTCAATCATTCCTAGTCTCGCGGCCTTTCGAGCTGCGGACCTTCGCTTTACTGATATCACGTTGGAGGCGATTTTGGGGGAGGAGAGGCATTTGCATAAGGCGCAGGGTATTATGGTACACAATACATTTACACATTTCCTAATAAAACTTTTGCAATAACATTTCTATATCCAGGTGTCTGTAAGGCCTTTCCTGGTTTCCTATTCTTATACATATGAGAAAAATACTAGACGAGAGGTTTAGCTGGACACAGTCTGCAGAAGGTAACCGGGGCTAGGGGACCAAGTTAGACCGAGGTGCAATCCATTAGCTCTAAGCTAATTTTCCCTGGTGGCATGTCCTCACACCCACCAGTAAATGCGGTCCTTTACCACTAGGCCCAGGTGGGCCTTCTGGATTGCACGCGGGTCATTCTGGTTTTGGATAGTCAGCCCACTGAGCGGGCTAACTATGTAACCAGGACCTTGAGGTCTCTTCCTAACAGGGCGATTCTACAGGAGCCGGAATCGCCTTCTCGGGGGGAGACCTCTCCTATACTGGTAAAAGATAGAATTCCAACTAAACAAAGCAGCATATACAACAACATTTCCTATACTTGACTTGGTACGCTCCAAGGGGAGGGGGCGAGGGGACTTCATGCTAAAACTGCGCAGACTCGGTCTGCACCAAAGGGTCCGGCTTATGCAAATTTTTGAGTCCAGGGGCTTGATGGGTAACTGACTGCTCCTGGTGTTCAGACAGGTATTCAGCCTAGGTGCTGTCCGTTAAAGAGACAGCGGCAGATTTTTGACACAGAGAAGGGTGCTGGCTTTCCAGGGGAATGTTTGTTTTTCGGTCGGAGGGGGCCCCTGTGATTTCAAGGCGGGTGTCTTTAGGAGACCATGCGGTGGCAGTGGAGGCCTTCCTGCATTGGTGGGTGGGCCGTCCAAAACCAGGATGGCCCGAGTGTTTGCACCCCCCCCACTGCCGCAAGGCTTTATTGGTTTTCCCCAGGGTTTTTCCTCTGCTCCAGCAATTGGTGCGTCTCTCCCTCAACAGCCCGAAATCGGTAGTTGCACGGAGGTCCCCGCCCCCACGGTGGGTGCGATGACACGCCACCAGCGGAGCCAACTTTAGAGAAAAACCTTTTCAATTTTTGTGCCCGGGGTTTGGCCAATAACAACCCCACTCTAAATGTTAAAGAATAGATCTTGCATTGATGGAAGGGGGAGTGTTCCGTCCTTTTCACTTATGGGGGCTTTGCGATGCTGGGGGTTCTTTCTTTGGGGGGGGCTGTCTCACCTTCCCTGGTGAGGACTAAAATTCATAACATTCACATGATGCAAACAACAATATGACATTCATCTAGGTGTGCGCGCACAGCATGCTTTGATCTTGGCAGACCTCCGGAGGTGGGGAGGCCTCTGCACTTAGCACTAGGCATTACAATCATTCATATTTACACCTTTGCAAAATTAAAACCTTTAAAACTTAATTCATCACCTTTTCCATTTGAGTGGCATATCTGTGTCACACACTTTTACTTGCCACAATAATAATGATAAAATTGCTAGACGACAGAGAGAGAGAGAGAGAGAGACAGACAGACAGACAGACAGACAGACAGACAGGAGGGGGGGAGTGGAGAAGTGGAGAGTTCCATCTCCTCCCCTCTTTTCTTCCTTTTAGAGCGGCTTATATGATAGTGGGGTGGTGCGATTTACGACCTCCAGCTTGCTGAGCTGCCGTTTCACCCAGCACCCAAGAAAAATAATCAGCACAGTTAAGCAGGCTTGTGCTGCCAGGATCACAACTATGGGGTGGAGAATCAAATTCAAAAATCCGGTGGCGGAGGGGCTCCATCCCAAAAGGGTTTCCCACCATGAGTGCTCTCCTGCTTTCTTTATTTTGGCAGAGATATCTGCAATCTCCTTGTTATTATGGGAGACGACTAGAGAGCTGGTGTCTCCGGACTGCTTTATTTTCTGGAGGGTTGAATGGAGTTTGGGATGTTTAAACAGCTGACTTATGGCTTCTAAGCCCATCCCTAAAAAGAGGGGTTGAATGTAGGTGAAGAGTTCTGGGGACAAAATCATTTCTTCTCGGGTCCATACAGGGATGGTGTACTGGAAATCACACCCCTGTACAGATGTGAGGTTGCAAAAGCATCTGTTCATAAACGGGAGCATTGGTTGTAATAAAAAGGAATTCAGGATGAGAAAAGGGCAGGGGGATCTTACACAGGCACATCCTTTCCCCAGATATACCAGTGCAGATCCATTCTCCTGCTTCAGGTCATATTTACAGATGCTGACCTGATCTATTTGGGGGGTTAAACAGGGGTGGTGAGGTTCTAACGCATAGTCCTCACAAATGAAACCGAGGCGGTCTCTGTGAACACAACCCTTGGTATTCAGAAAAATTATGCCTTGAGAGGAGAGTCGTGCCCAGTGGGAGGGGTTGTTAGCGTAGAGCACGTCTGACTCTCCTGCTTGCAAGCCTAGGGGAACGATAGGAAAAATGGGAAAAGATTCTCGGCTGCTAGCCGTTAATAAATACAGTAAAAGTTCCTGAGATTGGGGGTGGAAGGTGGAATTCATTAAGGTCCACCATGATTCTAACTGCAGCTCGGTGGCTGTTAATTTTGGGGCGATGAGGTGTCTGATTTCCAGGGGGAGGTGCCCCGCTGAAGCTTCTTTAATTATTCCCATGGCCACGGCTGTGTTTAAACTATGGGCTTGGGTACAAGCTATGGCAATGGACAGATTGGCTTGTAGAGACTGGGTCCCTTTTAAGAGGAGAGCAAAGTCTCTTTCAATTTGGCTTTCCCAATTCACTAAGATTTCACTGATGGAGTGCTGTACTTCAGACATGGACTGCATGGAGTTGGAGATGGGCTTGCCTAGGTCTGAGATCGTGGCTGTAGCATAAGCAAACTTATTAGCCAGGACCTCTATATTTGCCGCATCTATAAGGGCTGCTCCTCCCGCTGCGGGGGCAATCCAATCGGCTGCTGCTCTTTTCCTTCTGTTGGGGGAGGGAGAGGCGTCTGTCCACAACCTGAGCCAAGCTTTCCATCCTTCCTGGCCCGGTTTTAGATAGGGGGCGCATTGGGGTAATCTATTCGTGGTGTTGAGACCCGAGAGCTGAACTCGGATCTCCTTTAGAGACATTTGGGGCTGGATCAGAACGGTTTCCTTTATATCTGTTTTGATCACATGGGAGCCAGCGACTTTAGTAAAATTGTCCATGAGTTTTTGTGGGTCCGAAATTAGGGGGTCAAATGTTAAATTAAAGGAATCCCCTGCTTCCACTTCTAAGTGATATTGACCCACTGAATGAGTCAAACGGATTTCTATCACTCCCAGGTGGTGAAACCTGATAGAGTGGGCTTGACTGGGGCATTTGGGGTCCGTGGACCTTATGAGCCAGTCTGGAGGTCCTTGCTTTGCCAAGTCCTCGTTGCTAACTGTCCAAGGGGTATTTGTCCAGTTTCCCACTTGGTTTGTGATGACCTCCCCGGTAGGGGTGGTTAATTTAGTGGACACTTCCATTTTGGTCCTGGTGCCTATTAGGATAATAATTTTTAGGGGTTCTCCTGCCTTCCAACTTGCGGCCGACAACATGCAAACTGCGCAAGCTGGAGCCCAATCCTCGGTAACAGGAGGAGGAGTGGGGGTACGGACAGAGGTGGTCGCTGGCTTTGGGGTAGTTTTCTTTTTACACTGGGTTTTGAGCTTAGGTTGTGGTAGAGTTACTTGGGACCAGTCTTTGAGATTGGGGTCTCCCTCTTGTTTCCAAATGCAAGTAGCTTCAACCAGTGGAATTTGTCTGTCTTCATGGGAATAGCACATGAGGACCTGAGCGCTGGTCTTAACTTCTATACACATGAGAATCAAGTTTGGGGTTTCATCCCATTGTTCTTCGCAACTTCTAAATCTGTTACTTGGGGAAAAGTAGGGATATTCTGTGCGTGTATAACTACTCTTAAGAATGTCACAGACCATGGGCTCATGTTCTGCTCTTGTGCCCTTACATGTCCAGTGCGGTTTTCCCGATATGCTGCGAATTGCATTGTGCAAAGATTGGCCATTGCTAAGTTGCAGGGTAACGAGGAAGCACAAGGTCCTGATCCATATTTTCCATTCCATTTTGGGGACCCTGCAAGTACAGAGAGGGATCGGATTCAGGATATGCGGGGGGGTTTTCAACAGAAAAATTTGTGAGGAGGTTGTCTTTCTCTTTCCCCTCCTTGCTTATTCTGGGGCTTTTAACCCAGAAGAAGCAAACTAATAGAAACTATATACAGTCTGTTTCAGATCTCCATGAAGGTGCCTTCCAGAGAGACTGTTGGAAGGTGTGATATACTCATGACTGAGATCTGCTTAGTTCTGACTTCTGAGATTGGGGGCAGCGAGGGGGGTCTCGCGGCTGGTTGAATTTGTGGCTGGACTTCTGGCGGCTTGCCTTTCCACTCTTTTAGCTGGGAGCAGTGGAAGAATTTGTACCAGGTGTCTCCCTTCTGTCGGGGGATGGCGACCTGATAGACGGCAGGGCTCACTCTTTTAGTGATGGGCACAGGTCCCTGCCATTTAACGGACAGGGGATGTCCGTCTTTGGAAAATTTTCTGTAAAGGACCAACTGTCCTTCTTCCCACTGTTGGGGGTTTTTGACCCAGCCTAGCTTTTTGTCTATCTTTTGCTGGGTGACTCCTAGGTTCCGTGCCACTTGAAGGTGTACTTCTGAGATGGTTTTGACCAGGCTGCGGACCCATTCCTCGTTAATAACTACAGTCTCCATGTCATTGGGTAGCTGTGAGTCAATCCAGAGGGATTCAGGGAGGCGCATTTTCCTGCCTGTCATGACCATATGGGGAGTATAGCCGTGGGTGGCAACGGTGCCTCTGAGGGCCATTAGTATGATAGGAAGTTTCTCGTCCCAATCTCTCCCTGAGGACTTCACCATTTTGCGAAGTGCCTCCTTGAGGGTTCGGTTTGTCCTTTCAATGGTCCCCGCTGACTGGGGGTGGCCAGCGATGTGGAATCTCTGTTTTATGCCCAGCGCCTTGCACAGCTCCTGGGTGATCTGCCCAGTGAAATGTGTCCCGAGGTCGCTGTCTACTTCGCATATTCCAAAGCGGCTAAAAATATTATTAAATAAAAGGCGGGCTGTGGTGGCTGCATCGTTCCTTTTACATGGAAAAGCCTCGACCCACTTGCTGAACGGGTCTATGACAGTCAGGCAGTGCTTATTTCCTCTGGTAGTGGTTGGGAGAGGACCGATAAAATCGATTTGGATTTGTGCCCAGGGACCTTTAACTCTTTGGTGCTGGAGGGGGGCTTTGGGGCCGGATGAGTCCGCATTCACCATAGCGCAGGAGAGACAGTTGTCTACCCACTGAGCTACTTCCTGGCGCATGTGTGGCCACCACCCAACTTCCTGGACCCGGGAGAGCGTGTGCTCTTTGCCCCGGTGTCCCTGTTCATGGACAAACTGAATAAGATCCCCTCTGACATCAGTGGGCACAATCCAATGGAACTCGCCCTCTGAGTCTACTGCCCAGATTATCGAGTCTTTCTCTTGGATGGAGAATCTGCCTGTGGTATCTTTGCCTGCTCGGGCCAGCTCTTGAATAGTCTGGTCTGAACTTTGCATTGTGGCCAAGTCTAAGACTTCTGAGGTTTTCATTTGGGCAGCACCCCTTCGGGTAGTTACTGATCTGATCTCATTGATGTAGTGGGGTGGGGAGGGTTTGTCATAAGCGGCTGCTGCTTTTGCTTCCTGGTCTGCTGCATTATTCCAGTAGGCAGTTGCAGAGTCATCTTTTTGATGCCCTTTTACGTGTGTTATCTGGGTTATGGCTATGCGCCTCTGAATTAAGGCTGCAGCATCCATCCAGCGTTGCTGGTATGTGACTGCCTTGCCATCCTGCGTTTTCCAGTTGTTCTTTTGCCACACCGGGAGCCAAATAGTGGCAGCTCTGACTGCCCAGTCTGAATCAGAATATATGGCAATTGGGGTCCTGGGGTCTTCCCAGTCTAAGACGGCTAAGAGCGCATCTATTTCAGCCGCTTGGCTGGAGTGGGGGCGTGTTATTCCTTTCAGGACATGGTGATCCCTAACTCTGACGGCCGCAAAACCGGTGCGAGGAGAGCCATCCACGTAGAAGGAGGACCCGTCGCAGAACCAGCACTCGAAGCCAAGTGCTTCTGCTTCTGCTAGGGGGACTCCCTCTCTTGCTGGCCAGGGATCGTGCTCAATTACTGGGAGGGGGCACTCATGTTCCTCTCCTGTAACTATGAGGCCGTAAGGGGAAGATGGCTCACTGGATGCTCTCTGAAACTCCACTCCCTTGTTTACCAGGGCTAGGGTCCATTGAGCGATCCGAGCGTTGGACACTTGTCCATCTTGGATCTTTCCAGAGAGGATGTATTTAAGCGGAGTATGGGTGGTGTGAACTACCACTCGGGATCCTCCGATTATAAACTCCCAGTGGGTCAGGCTCCAAATCAGCGCCAGGCATATCTTTTCACATGGGCTGAAGCGCATCTCTACGGGGGTCAGGTTTCTGGAGGCATAAGCCACTACTCGGGGAGCACCCGCATGTTCTTGGGACAGCGTGGCCCCTAAGCTACGTTCTGAGGTGGCAAGCTGAATTTGAAAAGGCTTTGCTGGGTCTGGATGAGCCAGCGCAGGGGCTTGCATGAGACTGGTTTTCAGGGCAGCAAAAGCTTCCTGTTGTTCCGAGTCCCACTTCCAAGGGGCGTTCTTTTTCAGTAAGGCATACAGGGGTCTGGCCTTATCGGAGAACGACTCAATAAAGTCGCGCGAGAAATTAAAGGTCCCTAGCAAGGCTCTGAGGGAGGCAACATCAGTGGGAGCGGGGAGTTTTGAAATTGCTTCCACCCGCTGACCGTCTGGTGTTCTCCCGTCAGGTCCTAGTGCTAGTCCTAGGTATTTGACGCTGGTTTGTACTAGCTGAGCTTTCTCGCGGCTCGCCTTGAAGCCGGTTTCTCCGATAAGTCTCAGAACTTCTTTTGTGATGTCAGCAGTCTTTTCAGCTGACTCAGAATGTATGAGGATGTCGTCCACGTAACTCAGCACGTGTGGACGCGAGTCAGGCTGGAGTCTTTCCCACATCTGAACCACGTGTGCATGGCAGATGCTCGGGGAAGAATGAAATCCTTGGGGCGTGCGTTTAAACGCATACTGTTGGCCCCTGAAGGTAAAAGCGAACTTGTACCAACAGGACGGGTGGAGCTCAATGCTGTGAAAAGCATTGGCCAAGTCAATAACAGAGTAGAACTTTGATCCAGCCGCGATGGCGGCAAGGATCTCATTATATTTGGCCACTACTGGGGCGACCGGGGGAGTGACTGCATTAAGGGCTCTGAAGTCGACCGTCATTCTCCATGTGACTCCATCTGCTTTTAAGACTGGCCACAAGGGGGCATTGCAGATGGACTGCATTGGGAGAATGACATCCCACTCCAAAAGTCCCTTAATGGTTTTCCCTATACCTTCCTCCGCATCCGCGGGGTATTTGTATTGTCTCTGGGGTGGGGGGTCTTTTCCTTCTATGAGCACACAGGCTCCATGGACCAAGCCGCATTCTGCCTTGTCTGTGACCCACACCTCTGGAAACTCCTGAACCCAGGAATCTTCCTTAAGAGGGGCCAGAGGCAAGGGAGCCTTCAGCGCAGCGCATCTGTGTACTGCGTTCACAAAATCGGGTCCTCCTGGGATACGCCACAGGAAGCCATTGGCGAGGTCAATGGTGATCTGTAGCCCCTTCAGAAAAGGCACCCCCAGGATCCCGTCGTCTTCCCCCCTGTTCTCACATGCAGTGAGGAGAGAGCGAGTGGATCCTACTTGGCAAGGGATGTCTGTCCAAGTTTTTGCAGTCTGATTGCCTCCTGCAAAGCCTGCAAGGCAGACCTCGTGGGGAGATCTATGTCCCTGTCTGGCGAGCTTGGGATGCAGCACATTAAGTGCTGCTCCCGTGTCTATAAGGAGTTTGGCGGATTCTGTGTGTCCCGGAGTCCCAATGTCCGCCTTTACAGTGGGCCTCCCCCATGAGTCAGGAGCCAACTTGGCTATGATCTGCCCTGGGGGTGCTATGGACTCCGGGCACCTCTAACACAGGTCTGGTGACGGATCACCGGTGCCCGCTGGGCTTTCTTTGGGCTGCACCTTGGAAATGGCGCTTGCGGAGTTTGGCTGTGGGTCTTTCCCTTGCGGGGCTTCCCAGTTTGCCAGGGCTTGCATTAGGAACTTTGTGGGTTGCCTATGGAATTCCTCCATATTGGCTCCCAGTTCCTTGAGTTTTCCCCAGGTGTACCATCTCAAAGGATCTTGTCCTGGTGGAGGGGGAGGCGTGTGGTTTTTCGAGCCTGAGAGTCCCATCTCGGAGAAGGGGGGGGCAGAGGGGGCCGTGTGGTGTTCCGGTCGGTCGTTCAGAGGTCGCTGAGAGAAGGAACCACTTCTTTGCATGGTGTCTCTCCCTCCTCGCCCCCTAAACGAGCCTCGGAATCCACCTCGGTCATGGCCTCGGGGTTGATAGTCATTTCCATTCCCCTGCTTAGAGGAGTGCGTGCCCTCCTGGTAAGGTGCATGCTTGGAATGGGGTCCATTGTTAGAGTAAGTCACCGGCTGAATTGGCTCCCGTGTGACCCTCTCCTTTCTGTTACCCATCTTTGAGTTTCGCCCTGCATCTAAGGTTTCTCTCATGACATTGGCCGCCTCTCTTATGCGCCGCTCAATGTCTTCCCATTCGGTGTCGCCTGCAGCCATCAACCCTGCAGCGAGTTTTGTTTGGGAGTTGAGTCCCCGTACTAAAGGTTCCTTAAAGTCCCTGATATTATAGTCGGTCTGGTCTACTCCCTCGGGAGTCACAGCACCTGCTTGGACAATGCCTGCTAGCAGGGCTAGGAGTTGTTTCCTTGATACATAGGTGTCGGGGTCGTCCCCTGGACCTTGCTGTTCCAGCACAAAAAGTGTCTGGACGCTCTGGCCTCCCCATAAGTATTGCAGCATTTCCACCATCCAATCCTTGCATGTTTTATATGCAAGTCTCCTTGAAGCCATAATGGCATTCAAACTGAGTTGCTCGCTTGGGGGAGTGCAGCGGAGGGCTAGTGCTGTTAGGTCGGCTCCGGTGGCCGTGGGATGGGTTAAAGCTACAGTGGCCATCCAGGACACAGCGGTGTCCCTTGTAAAAGGACCTACTTGGGACGCTATAGCTTTAAGTTCGTCTGGGTGCCAGCTCCTGCTTTCACTGACCACCTTCCGAGTGAGCACCGGGTCGGCGGTGCCTTCTCGAGCACTGGTGTTTATAACCTTAGCCAGGACTGGGTTAACTGGTTGATTTACAGTCTCTTGGCATTTAGTGGCTCCTTGGGTTAATATTGGGTACAGCGGGGCGGGGGTAGCTGGCAACTCAATTGCAGCCTCTGGGTGGACTGTAGAGATGAGTGCGTGTTGCAGCCCCAACTGTTGCTTTAAAGAGTTAATTTCTGCCTGACATGCATCATGGGATGCAGCTTCCATTTCTTTCTTAGTCTTTTCAGCTAGGTACTGTGCAGCTTGGGTTGCCTTAGAGGATTGTGCCACTGCCGCCTCTAATTGTTTTTCCAAATGTTTTATTTGAAGCACTAGGGCTTCATTTTTTCTTGTTACTTCTTCTAGGGAGGAGGCTAAACCTCGCTTTTCCAGAGTCAGATCCGTTTTTTCCAGAGCGAGTTCGGTTGTTCTCGTCTCCAGGAAATGCATGTCTTCCTCTGCTTCCCTTATCCTGCCTAGATATGCTTCCTCGGTGGCTGCTAATTTATTATTGAGGTCTTCTACCTTTTCTAGTGCCTTTTTCTGAAGGGAAAGGCTATCTTTAATGGCGGAGTATAGACCCCAGGCTATGTGGCGGTCTTTTTGCTTGGATGACGGTTTCTTTTTCTGGCAATGCTCCTCGATTGATTCTCTGAGCATTGTTAGGGGGTCAGAGGTTCCCTGAAAGGCTCCGTCCTCCCAAGGACACTCCCCTTTCTTCGCCAGCCACTTCTCAAGTTTGGGAAGGTCGGACTGCTTCTTGTACCTTGTTTCTAATGTGGTCATAGTGGGCCTAACCCTAACCTCTTGGCAGGTATCCTAAGGGAACCTGCTTGTTTTAGAACCGGGAAACGCTCTTGGCTGCTCCTTTAAGGAAGGAGAGCACGTTTCTGTGCTTACAGGAGACGGTTCCGGCTCGCTTCACAAGGGAAGCGGGCTCGCCTCAGCACATTTGCTTGGTGCTTGCGGGAGACAGTTCAGGCTCGCTCCTAAGGGAAACGGGCTCGTCTCAGCACATGGGGACAACCTTTATCAGAGGAATGTCCTTCAGTCGCGGCAGCGTTCCTGGCACTCTCCTAAGGGATGGGTGCACGCTCCACTCGGGAACCCTTCTGTCGTGGGAACGCTCTTGGCACACTCCTAAAGGATGGGTGCACGTTCCACTTGGGGACCCTGTATTAGTGGCAACGCTCCTGGCACGCTCCTAAGGGACTGGTGCGCGTTCCACTTGGGGATACTCCTAGCAGAACTCCTAAGGGAAAACTGCGTATCCCAGCCTAGCGGGAGTGGCCACTCCTCCGTCCTAGGTCTTTCTGGGTGATTTTAACCCTATGCTGGGGCGCTTCTACTCGCCCAATAACCTCACTCCGCGTCCGGGGTGAGTGAAATAAGATTCATCAGGCAAAGCCTGGTAATGGTGATGTGGGAGAGGAGAGGAGAGATCGTTTCCTCTCGGGGGATTTCTCAAGGAGGGGGGGAAATATTATATTGGCCTACGTGTAGGTGCAGATGTCTACGTGCAACCCTACTCTGCAACACCCAACCCAGACAGCCGTTCAAATGGGGAGTCTCCGAAGAGAGGTGGTTCCCAGGGCAAAGCCTTTCAGTCTCCTTGCGTTGCTGAGAAGATAGCTCAGCTGGCGGCTAGACTTAGGGCTGAAAGAATGAAGGGGGGAGAAGCCAACCCACAAGATAGCGCTCACTAGAGCCACACACTCAGACACACACACACTGTCGTTTTACGTGACAATTGATTTTTTGTGAAAAACTGGTCGAAATTCAAAGCGTCTCAAAAAACTTTTTCCTACGTCAACACGCTAAATACACACGTGCCGACTCGCATGTATTCAGACGTGCAGGAGTGCCCGCATTCCTCCACCAGTAATCTGTTAGCCGAATTGCTCCTTTATATGGGGAAATTAGCTGAGCAATCGGCAACTATGTATTTTTAGAGCGGTATCGCACTCAACTATACCAGAATCCGTTTAATGAGACGTTTGAATAAAGACAGAGGCTAGGAGTTCCAAATTAAACAGTGTTTATGTATTCACGCATTCAAATGGTGCATTACAAGCATACAAGAAGCTAGTAAATAAAGGCAGTAGTACAGAGAAATTTGCCAATTTGGCAGGATATCGTTGACCCAATATATTTACCTTATCTGGATGAGGTGTTGTCCAACTCACGTAGACTATAAACAGATTGAAAAGGAAGACCGAGATGGGGGTAGGGGTTCCCGTGGGCTTGACCGGCAAGGCGGGAGGGAGCGTGGTAAGGCTGCGCAGACCAAACCAACAGAGTAACGGCAAAGGTGCCAGGAAAGACCTAAGGTAAGGTGAATGGGCCAGGGGTATCCTAATTATACTGTTTTCTGGGGGCGGGAAGAGGGGTTTGACCCCTCCCAGGTTCCCAGGTGGCAAAAAGGTGGACAAAAGGATTAAGCTGTGTCTACCGGGGCAGGGTAGTGAGAATTTGGAAATCTATTATAATTCCAATGGCTTTCACAACCCGAGATGGTCAAGAATCTTTCTGCTGATGGGATTTACATTCCGGAACAATAGGTGCGATCTGTGCAAATGTCCTGGGGTCTCTGCAGCTGGACAGGAGGGATGACTCATCTGGATATCAGGATTACTGCTAACGACTCATTGAGCAACGGAGGAAGTTGGGAGGGGGAGCAGATCGCATTGGGTACGTGGCTGTCAGCTTTCTGCGAAATGGCTGCTTCTAAAACAGAGATGTACAGGAACATGGCTCCTCTCAGGTTCACAAGAGACAGCCCTTTGCATCTGGTTCCTAGTAGCTGGTTGCCCGGGCTGGCAAGAGCAGCTGTGTCAGTTTCAAATGAGCCGCGCCGCGACTGCCCAGTAGCGTTTGAGGCAGGCGTGCGGCTAGAAAGCAGTCTGTGCGCTTGCATACCGGGTTGCCAGGTCCATTCCTGGAGATTTAGGCAGGCCCGTATGCTATCACACCACTTTAATAGCACAGTCTGTCTGGCGGTGGGGGGGCAGTACATCACATTTCTGTATATCAAAAATGTCCAAAAAGTCTCGATATTCAACAGGTAGAGGAAAGGACGAGGGGGAGGATCTGAGACTAAGGCTGAGGCCGACGGAGGTGCAACAGCTACCTGGAGATGGTGTTGATCGCAATTAGGATCGGAGAATTTTATAGTTCCAACCCCCCAGTCAGTACAAGGGCTGTGCCCTTTGAGCCAGTTGATTCCCAATACCACGTCGTATCTGATAGGGGCTATGGTAAAGTCAATTTGTTCCCAGTGGTGGCCAACGCCCATTGCCAACCCGCGAGTGCGACGATCCACTGGGCCCCCTTTAAAATCACTGCCATCCATCTGGGTGAACTGGATGGGATCAGATAGGGGCACTGACTTGGCTTTGAGCGCCTTGAAAGTGGTTTCGTTGCTCAGGGAGCGGGCACACCCAGAGTCTATAAGTGCTTTAACTGGCAACTGGGGGCCCCCTTTATGGCGTTGTAACACTACGTCCACATATACAGTCTCTTCGACCTCACTTACCTTCACCAGAGCGTTGGGTTTTGCAGGAATAGCTGCGAGGGTCCGCGGTGTTGCTCCACTCACTGCAGACCCAGCCCATTTTTTGACACATCCAGAGGAGATTCGAGATTCAAAGCCGGGGGGTCCCGGTCTTTGTCCTCATCCAAAGACGGCGAGTTGTCCCCCAGTGGGTCACTTGTAATCCTGAACCCAGATGGGTTCGCTAGTGCAGGATGGAGGGGCGCTTCTCTGATGTGGAGAGCCGATGGCGTGGTCCGTCCTGGAGCAGAGCTTTGGTTGGCCGCGGTGCCTCAGTGCTGAAGTCGCCCCCGATTCCGGGGCGGTCCATCCAGTCGAGAAGGAACCAGCCGGTCCGGTCAAAGCGGGCAGGCAGCTGCAAAGTGGCCCATGGTTCCGCAAATGAGACAGGCTCCCCTCTGAAACCAAGACGTGCGGTCTTGCGAGGGTAGAGCAGGTCTCCGCGGTGTAGGAGCTGTGGCCTTGGTTGGGGGCTTTTGATTGCCCCCCTCCCTGGCACGATGGCGGGCTAGCGAAATGAATAGGTGATGACTCTCCACTTCCTCAGCCAATAAGATCCATTCTTCAAGAGTGTCTGGGTCACGCTGCATATAAGCCCAGTTTAATATGTCAGGATGTAAGGCTTCCCGGAAATAATGTATTCGGGTAGCCTCGGTCCAGTCCACTATTTTACTGGTAAACCTTTGGAAATCGTCTGCGAATTCCCGCACTGGCGTAGATCCTTGTCGAAGTTGCTGGAGGGCTGCCTTGGCCTTTTCACCCAGCAAAGGGTCCCAAAGCAGCACTGTAATGCTCGAATGAACTCATTGAGTGAGCGTATGGATTGAGCCCGAGTGTCGAACTGGAGGACCATCCAGTCAGCGGCTTTTCCACTCAAGAGGGAGGCAGCGAAGCGCACCCGGCTATCTTCGGTAGGGAAGTGCTGTCCCTGTTTCCGCATATAACTGTCCACTTGGTGTAGGAAACATGGTAGGGCTTCGATCGAGCCGTCGTAGGTCACTCTCAACCGAGGTTGCTTCCATTGTATGGGCAGGGGGGCAGGCGGTTGCCCTGGAGGCGGCAAAACTGGTGCTCCAGGGGCCAGCAACACTGGGGCTCCGGGGGCCGGCAAAACTGGTGCTCCAGGGGCCAGCAAAGCCGGGGCTCCAGGGGCCGGCAAAACCAGTGTTCCAGGGGCCGGCAAAGCCGGGGCTCCAGGGGCTGGCAAAGTCGGGGCCCCGGGGGCCGGTAAAACCGGCTGAGATGGCACCTGTTTGGTTGGGGTAGTTAGAGCTTGTTGCAAACGTTCATTTTCTTGAAGCAATTGTTCCATTTGGTCCTGCAGGCGGGCCACACGATCATTCAAGTCCCGGTTTTGGCCCCGCAAGAGATGCATTTCATCTCCAGCTCCCCCCATGCGTCGGGACTGGCTGACCCGAAGACCAGTAGCCCAGTGAGGTTCCTCACCATATAGGTCTTCCTCATCCGAGAAGTCCGGCTCAGTGAAGCTACCTGCACGCCGACGTGCACGTTGTGTGTCCCGATATGGACCAAAACTCGGAGAAAATGAGGGGATAAATCCAAAGTCGGTGCTGTCTTTGGGACGCACGTCTGCGAGCGTGCGGGCTCAAACGGCTGCCAAACGTTGCTCCGCTTCCTGCACAGCCCGCGCCCGAGCCGCCGCATCCGCATCCCGCAACTGTTCCTTGGCTCGCTGTCGTTCTGTGAGCACTTGGTCGGCCTCGAGCTTGGTGGCAATCGCCGTAGTGACAATCGGGAGAGCTTAGTTCTCCAAAAGCAGAAGGAGTTCAGAGGAATCTGTTAGATCCAATAATGGTTGAAGCCGAACTGCCAGAGCAGCAGTGTCTGCTCCAAACTCAGGGGTTAAAAGTTTCGTGAGGTCAGCCACCATGGCTGTAGCCGAGATCAGCCCCAGAAACAGTAAGGCTGTTCAGGCCGCTACATCCTGTGCTTCCTTCAAGCACAAGTTGGGATCAGGAGTGGTTGGGGCCTGAGTCTCCTCCGCCCGTGATCCCGCCATGGATTGGGGCAGAACGGGGCGGATTGGGGCCGCTACCGGTTCTTGTTGTTCTTCACGTATAGTTAACCTCGCTAGCAAACGGGTCAAAGTTACTAAATCCTCTTGCGCCAGTCGAACTTCCTCCACCAAGCCGTCCAGTACTTGGAGTTCGTGGTGGGCACTTCGGTCTGCGTCGGGGTCCATCCAGGGCACTGGTTCCCAACCAGGGGTCCGTGGACCCCCAGGGGTCCGCGAGAACTAAATTAAGGTCTGTGAAACAAAGTTATAAACCCATAATAAATTAATATTTTCAATTAAAAGTTCTCTATTATAAAAAAATATATTCAAATATTATTCTAAGTTTAATGTTTAACTAACAGTTATGATTAAAGTTTATTTTCAAATTCTCAGAATTTTTATTTTGAACCTTGGGGTCCCTGCACCGAACAAAAAAGTCCTAGTGGTCCCGGGTCAAAAAAAGGTTGGGAACCACTGATCCAGGGGGTCATGTCAGCTAGACGATGCCACTGAGCTCGAAGGAGTACAATCAGGTGATTGATCTCCGCATCCGTCCGCAGCGCCTCAGCAAGAATGTCATCTAGCAAAGAAGGGTCGTCAGGGTACTCGTCCGACAGTTCCAAAGGAGGGTACCAAGGTTCAGGACCCTCCAGGGTTTCGGCCAGAAACCCTCTTCCCGGGGAGCGTCACTTCTGCTCCCACCCGGGGCATAGGCGAACCCTCAGTGGCTCCAGCCACAGGTAATTCACTCGGAGAGCACGTCCCCTGCTCCAATCCGAGGACCCGGCGAACCCTCCAGGGCTCCAGCCAGGCAGGGAAAAATAGAGAAGGGATTCGTGCCAAAATGTGAGCACTTGTCCCGTGGTAGTCCCACAAACAGCATACAGAGACAAAGAGTCGAAAAGAGAGCTGATTTAATGGAAAACACACAGGTTTGCAGAGCTTACAGGTACATTGGCACGAATGGCCATTGGGAGCAAGGGGTAGGCCTATAAGGGAAAGTATTAGTCACAACAGGTCAAGGCAGCCCCCCCTCTACTGAGGAGTCGTTCCCATGGGAGATAGCACTGGAACAGGAATTCAGCAGTTAGCAGTTTGGCCTTGAGAGGCACCTGGTAGAATCGAAACTAAAACGGTCAAAGTCTGACAGGCTGCTTAGAGCTGTGGAAAGCAGGCCTGACATGATCTGAACTCTACCACGCCCAAGGCCTACAGGCTCAGAACCAACTTTTTTCCACCCGCCCTCTCCGCCAGCTACGTTTTTAAAAAATCAGAAAAGGGGGTGCCAAAAGACGCTGATGACCGCTCCCCGGAGCATTTTAAGGAAAGGCGGGCCGTGAAAACGCACGCGCCGCCATGTCTGCCTGCCTAAAGAGGAATGGGTACCTTTTGAAAGTGGTCTCTAGGTCTTCCCCCAGGCTCAGGAAAGCTATTTTGGGCCTGGCTCCCGACGACTTCATCAAGACCGTAGCGGAGATCCCCCTGAATGTCTTGAAAGGGATCATTCCACTGGCCGCCCATCAAAAAGCCGCGCTGAGGAAAAAGCGCAGGGTCATCAAGGCTCTGAGCAGTTCTAAAACGCCTCTGCAGCAAAAAAAAGGTGTCTGGTGAAACAGATGGGGGGGCTTTATCGGCTCTCTCTTGGGTTTCACGTTGCCTGTGATCACCGGGCTATTAAGGCGGCGCTGATGGAGCACGCGGAGAAAATGTACTTGGTCCCCAGTCACCAGTTACAATGTTTAAATGCATGGGGCCCCCTGGACAAAGAGAACATCTGAACCGCCATCATGCATTCTCTGGACAGAGAGATGAAAGCTGTTCTCGACAGGCAGGACCTGTCCGAGCGGGAAAAGGGGAGGCTCTATGGATCCCTGCTCCAGAAATATCTAGCGCACATCAGAGCAGAGGAGGATGAAAAAACCAAACTGAACCTCTATTTCCCCCCACCGCCCGAGACGCCGCCAGGCCCCTCGCCTGAGCAAAAAAAGACCGACGGTGTGGCGGAGGAACTGTTGGAGAACCTCCCCGCCAGTTACAGAGCAGGGGCCAACGTCCTGCTAAAGAAACTGGGGCAGAACAGTGAGATGGCTTCCTGGGATCAGAAAGGAACTTTTGTTTATAAAAACAATCCTGTGGCCGGCACCAACATGTTTGACTTCGTCAGGACCGTTACCCAGAACCACGCCCCACCCACCACCAACCTGCCGAGGGGCATGGATGTGTTTCTGAGAGCTCTGGCTGAGCTGAACATGCCGACAACCGTGGCCGGGAACTCGACTGTCAGAACGATGCTGGATTCTCTGAAAAGGCCCCTTTCCACGGCTTCGAAGAAGGCCCCTCTCATTTCTACTAAAAACGACCGGTCACCCCCCTCTTTACCCCCACTTCTAAAAGGAAAAATGGGAAAGAACGCCCTCCGTGGCTGACTGTTTAATAAAAGCTTTTTTTTAAAAAAAAAAAAAATCCCCACATCGTCTCGGTCTCTTTGTTGAAAACAAAACACACACCAGGCTTCGTTTTTTTTATTTTTTAAACACTTTTTTATTATTAGAACTGACAAGAAACACAGGCCTGAATAGGCGCTTACGTGCTTTGTAAAGTTCTCCTCCTCCTGGGTGTTATTTTTTTCACAAAATTCACGACCAGCCAGTCGTTTTGCAGGGGGTCGGGAGAATACATCTCCACCATGGAATCGAAGGGATCTCTCCGACAGCGCTGATGGAGGAAAAACAGGCAGTGGTGCCCGCAGGTGGCGTACGTCAGGCTTTGGAGGCTGTGCTGCTGGAAGCGGAGCTCCGCGGAGTTTCTTTTCAGAAAAGCCATGATGGTTCTAGGGAAGAGGGGGCTGGAGGGGGGGGGTTCCATAAGAGTCAAAAAATTCACCATGGCAGTGGTCGGGGAGATGGATAGCCAGCCAGTGCTCACCCAGTAGAGTGTGTGGGTGGGTGTTGACCACTAGAGAAACTGGTTGGCGGAGCCGTCTTTTAGCAGGCAGGAGATCGCAAGGGAAGAGCGGCGAAGGATTTTTGCATGTGAGGGCTGGCCAGCAAGGCCCGCGTCAGCTGCATGGTGACCATGCTACATGTAGTCAAAGAGGACGTTGCAGTTGTGGTTGATCTCCACCATGTTATCAAACACCCCATATACGATCAGGTTGACCATGTGGGGCAGAGCGTTGCCTAAGCATATTTCGGCCTGGAGGTTCCCCATCTTGATCAGAGAGTAATGGTCGGAGCACTCTTGATCAGGCATCAGGTCGAAGGCAAACAGAGTGTACCCCTTAGCGAACCCTTCCCTGTTTATCAGGAAAGGCCTGTCCTGCAGATGCTTCCCAGCCGTCTGTACCAGGTTCATGTATTCCCTGACGCAGTTCCTGTTCGGAAAGTCAGTTGTTGTGAGCACTTGCTCCATCACAATCCCATAAACAACATCCACAGACAAGTAGTCCAAAAGAGAGTTGATTTATTGAAGAATCCACAGGTTAACAGTAGCTAGAAATCAAGATGGCACTTATGAGAACTAAAAGCTTGGTGCTGGGTATAAATGAAAGAACACAGAATAACACAGGAAACCATGGCAACCCCCCTCCCACCGGAATAAGTTCCCACGAAGTTCAGAGTCAAAATACATAGTTGGCAGTTGACTGTTGGTGAGGCTGACCTTGGGCAGCACCTGGTGAAAGCACAACATTCTCTGTCAGACTATGCCTGGCATTCTCTGTACATTGCCCAGGCTAGGCCTGACATTCTGCCCCCCCCAAAGGCCCCCCTTTAATTTTCTGGGTGCTGGCTTATGCGGGTAGGCATCGTGGAATTCACGGACCAGGTGAGGGGCGGAAATGTTGCGAGACCGTACCCATTCGTCTTGAGCAGAACTGAAGTGCTTCCAACAAACTAGATACTGGAGGGAACCATGACGGACATGCGAGTCCCGGATCTTAGCAACTTCAAAATGCTCCTCCCCCCGCACCAGTGTAGGCACCTCGGGCGGAGGCTCGGGATGCCACTCTGGGGAGGAAACATGCGGTTTCAGCAGACTGACATGAAACACGGGATGGATACGCCTTAAAGACTTTGGGAGTGAAAGTTCTACAGTGACTGGGTTGATGATGCGGGAGATGGGGAATGGACCGGCATATTTGGCACTGCAGGTGCCTACAAGTCTACAGGTTTACAGCAGCAATAAGTAAGTTGGCACGAATGGGAACTAAAGGCACGGCCTAAGGCCTATATGGAAGAGCATTGGTCATATCAGATAGCGGTGGCAGCCATGGCAACCCCCCCCCACGAGGGCAGTTCCCACAGAGTTAGCGAGAGGAATTTGACAGTTAACAGGCCCGACCTTGGGCCGCACCTGGCAAAACCAAAACATGCATAGTCTGGCTGTCTCAGCAACGAGCAGGCCTAACATCCTGCTCCCCTTAAGACCCCTCTCCCACTGTCCTGTGCATGGGTGCTGGTTTGTAAGGGTAAGTCGTATGAAATTGACGGATTAAACGAGGTGCAGAAACATCATGTGCGTGTACCCACTCATCATGCGCAGAACTGAAGTGTTTCCAACCAACAAGATATTGGAGAGAACCATGATGGATACACGAGTCCAAGGTTTTTGCAATTTCAAAATGTTCTCCCCCCCCCACCACCATCACCGGCGGTTCAGGGAGAGGCTCAGGATGCCATTCCGGGGAAGGAACATGTGGTTTCAGCAAACTGATATGAAATACAGGGTGGATACGTCTTAATGACTTTGGGAGCGAGAGTTCCACAGTTACTGGGTTGATGATTCGAGAAATGGGAAAGGGCCCCACGTATTTGGCACTGAGTTTGTTACATGGGCGGTTGGAACATAGATTCTTGGTGGACAAATAAACCATGTCTCCCACCGTATAGTCCTTCCCAGGTGAGCGATGTTTGTCGGCTTGAGCCTTGTATTTACGTTTGGCTCGTTCCAAGTTCTTTACCAACCAAGGCCAGGTTGTTTGAATTGTGTGTGCCCAGTCAGCAACATCTTCACCTCCCTCCACCCTGGAGACATCAGTATGGCCAATGGGACCAAATACACGGCCCGGAAGGGGCTATACCCTGTGGACTGATGTACAGTATTATTTTATGCATATTCAGCAAAGGGCAACAATTCAACCCAATCATCTTGATGATAGTTAACATAACAATGCAAGTAGCACTCTAATACAGCATTTACCCATTCTGTTTGGCCGTGGGTTTGGGGATGGAAAGCACTTGAAAGACCTTGTTCCACCCCCACCAGTTTTAGGAAAGCTTTCCAGAACTTGGCTACATAGCTACTTCCGCGGTCGCTGACCACCTTGCTCGGGAAGCTATGGAGTCGGAAGACATGTGACACAAAGAGGTGGGCCAGTTTTGGGGCGGACGGGATACCTGCGCAAGGGACGAGATGCATCTGTTTAGAGAACAGGTCAGTGATTACCCAAAGTACTGTTTTCCCTTCACTGAGGGGGAGATCAGTCATGAAATCCATTGCAATTACTTCCCAAGGTCTAGTGGGGGTCTCTAACGGTTGTAATAACCTGGGCGGTTTACCCTGGGACCTTTTGACAGTAGCGCATACTGGGCAACTGCAGATGAACGAATCCACCTCGGTTCGCATGCCCGCCCACCAAAATTGTCTCCATAACAAATGCAACGTTTTTAGAAATCCAAAGTGCCCTGCAGTCTTGGCTCCATGGACTAGCTGCACAACCTCCCTTCGTAGTCCCTTAGGCACATACAGCTTAGAGTCTTTATACCAGTAACCCCCATGTTCAATCAGAGAAGCAGGGAGGGTTTGCGCTGAGAGTTTGGCTTGGCACCCGGAACGAAGAGAGTTCATAAAGGAGTCTGTTAGACCCACCCCATCCAGCGCCGTGGGTATCGTGCTGGCAGGCTTCACTGCGGGGGGAGAAGCTGGTGTCTCTGAGGGGGGTTGGACGGCTGGATCACCCGGACAGCCGGGCACAGGAAAAGCTGGCGAAGGAGGTGAGGGGGGTGGAATGGTCGGGCCAACCGACGTGGTGCGGCTTGGAGTCCCCCCCCCCATGTGAAGACTGTGGCAGGAGCCGAGCTTGTGATCGGGTTTGAACTGCCAGAGTGGGCAGTAAACCTCTCTGAGCAGGAGTGAACAGGGACTTCGTGGGGCGCTTAACCTTGGTAGGGTATTGGGGTAGCCTGGATAGAGCATCCGCCAGGACATTCTGCTTCCCTGGTACATGTCTTAATACGAAGCGGAACTGAGCAAAGAAGTCCGCCCAGCGTACCTGTTTCGCGGACAGTTTACAGTGAGCGCCTCCAGGTTCTTGTGATCGCTCCACACCTCAAAAGGGACTTTAGAATCTTCCAAACATTGTTTCCATACCGTGAGGGCATGGTGGACGGCGGCCGCTTCTTTTTCCCAGATTGGCTAGTTGGATGCAGAAGACCGTCCCTCACTCGCTGTAGAAGCCGCTAGGAACACACTCAGTGAACGCAGGATCCCGGGCTCGGATTCTGTCGCCGTCACCACCCATTCTACCGTCTCTTTCTCCAGCAAGCTGATAGCATAACGGACCTGGGCTTCTTCCAATGGAAGTCTCTCCTTGGTCCTTCATAAATCCGGACTGCTGGAGTAAGAAGTGGGGCAGCTGGGCGCAGGACCCATCAAAAGATACTTTCAGGTCCCAGGTTGCAGGTCACCTGGGCGGAACAGGTGGTGGTGACTCTGCGCCGGTGGGTGATTTGAGCCCTCTTACCACTCCTAGTACCGCCGTCATGTCCCTCTGTAGGGCTCGCAGCTGTGCCTGGAGATCCCGGTTCTGGAGGGTCAGTGTGCGGTTCTGCTCCCGCAGCAGGGTTTCCTCTTCTCTGTAACCGAGGACTGAGGTGGCCGGAGTGTGGATGGTCGAGGGGCCTTCCCACCGGTCAGTCGTCATCCAGTCTCGGCTCCGTTCTCCTCCTTCCCCTTATAAATCGGTCAGCGGTCCTCAGTACAAGCGGTCGAGGTCAGGGTCCATCGCTGGCCATCGGACGACCCTCCTGAAGGCGTTGTCGGTCCCGGCCATACACCTCAGCTCGGCGTGTGTCAGTAGAGAGGTCCACGTCAGCTCCTCTACGAATTCAGACGGGCGCTGTTGCTTCTTCCCGGTTCCCTCCATCGAGAGGGGTTGCTCTCTGCCAGTCCCCCTGGCAGGGTTCCTTCTCCGCTAGGAACGGGTTGTTGGATCGAGCGGACATCTTATCCTAATACTAACTATTACGAAAATAAAAAAGAGATTCTAGCCTACTGTCAGACCTCAGCAACACGTTGCGTTTCTTGTAAAGGAACTTTACTCCAGACGTTGCAGCGAGTTAAAAGTTTTATTCAGAAAGTCAGTGAGTTCAGCAAGTCATAGAAACTTAAGGCTAGAATACAGGCATGGGGAATACTCGGTACATATATAGGGAATAGATACTTTCTTACCTTTACTGAGTCTAAAAGTAAATACAGCTATGTATATGTACTCAAAAGTAAAGATGAGACTCTTGACAGATTTAAATGTTACATTGCCACAGTTAAGAACAGATTTGGCAAAGTACCCTTGGCTTTACGTACTGATGGAGGTGGAGAATATTGTAATGCAAACTTTAAGAAATTTATGGAACAGGAAGGTATAGAACATAAAGTCACCATATCTCACTCCCCACAACAGAATGGATGTTCTGAGAAACTTAATCGTACATTGCAAGAGATGTCTAGGTCAATGTTAATACAAGCTGGATTACCAAACACTCTATGGGATGAATCAGTAATGACAGCAGTTTATTTGCACAACAGAGTTCCATGTAGAGTGACAGGTAAAACACCTTTTGAATTATGGTTTGGAAAAAGACCTGGCTTAAAGCACTTAAAGGCTTTTGGTGCTAAGGCATACTTGCATATTCCCAAAGAAAAAAGAGGGAAACTTGATCCTAGAGCTGAAATTGGAATTATAGTTGGGTATACCTTTGGTGGGAAAGGATATAGAATTTTGAATCCTTTGGAAGTCAAATGTTGTAATGTTGTGTATGTGAATGAGAAAAATACAATGTTAACATCAGAGACAACTAAACCCGCAGAAGCAATTGATGTGAGGGCCATCTGGTTTTAGCTCTTATCTGTTTCTGTCTCTACCCCTTTGAACTCGTACAAGCAGTTCGCACCTCTATGTGTCTTCCTGAGTCCCCCGCCTCGTCCATCTTGCCCAGGTGCCACCTCTCCTCCCCTGCTGTGCTTTCTGCCTTCACTCCCTCGGGCCGAGTCCGGCCTTGAAATGCTGATAGCCCTCACTGTCTCTCTAGGACTGTTTGATGTTTTGTGCTGCACCGATTTGCCTTGTAACCTCCCATGCCTCCCATGCGTGTGAACCTTCGTGCCCTGTAGTAGATAAATACTGTAACCCCGATAAGCTAGTCAGTCGCAACTTTGAATCCATGAGCCTGTCTTCTCTATCTGAAGCCTTCAATAAATCTTTTGTTTCTGCATCCAAGTCTGAGCAATTGATTTGGCGAAGTTTGCCCAGCTAGGTTGGGGACTCTCACATTAAGTTGCGAGTCCTTGCCTCTTCGTTCTGCACCTGTACCCTACGGGACAGCCATGTCAGGCGACGAGGAAAAAACTACCCCTCCGGCTTCGCCGGACGGAAGCGGTGCACCGGACAAACCGGCCCCGAAGGACAAACCGGACCAGAAGGTGCCAGGTGTGCCCCACCCGGGACCGGGTCCGGGCACACGTCCCAAGACCACCTTTAACACTTGGCTGGATTCGCCGAAAGGTTGGTCGCTTTCCCGGACTGAGGCAAAGCACCGCCGCTTGGCCTTAACTGGTACGGGGTTCGAGGACGACCCCGCTCGTCGGGACGCTCTGATGGATGAGGAGCAGAGACAGTGGCAGGAGGAACGCCAAGCGATGGTGGAGCGCATAGATGCCATGCAGCTTGTGATGCAGGAGATGGCCGCTGCCATGGACGCGCTGAAGGTACAGCCCCCGCCGGGTAACCCTCCGGGTGGGACACCGGCGGCTCCCCCCGCGCCTCCTCCCAGCACCCCGGCCCGCCGGGACTTGAAAATCACGTATGATGGGTCGGGGGACCAGTTGACCTTTTTCATGGTCCAAGTGGACATTTTTATGCGGGAGCAGGGCAGGACCTTTACCTCCGAGGAGTCCCAGGTCCAGTATGTGGCCTCCCTCCTGCAAGGCGAAGCGGCCGCGTGGATGGTGTTACAGTACGAGCTCCGCTCCCCTGTGCTACGGAGTTTGGATGACTTTATGATCGCACTCCGTAACCGGTTCGAGGACCCGAATCTGGGGGAGCGGGCCAAAGCCGCTCTGATGCAACTGCGCCAAGGGACCAAGTCAGTGGCGCAGTATGCGAGCGAGTTCCAGTCCTTATCGAGTCGGATTCTGGACTGGAGTGAGGCTACCCGGGTGCAGTTGTTCAGGGAGGGCCTAAACCCGGACCTGCAGCATTGGGCCTTTATGCAAGGTAACCCCCCTGACGTTGAGGGTTGGGTGCGCCACGCCGCCGATATCGAAAATAGGAAGCAGCTCCTGAACCTGTCCAAGCAACGTTCCGGCCGCGACTTTAAACCAAGAGGAGACAAGTCAAGCGGGATCCGTGACCCTCGCACCCCGGGCGGTGCCGGCCCCACGTCAGCGGAGCGCCGCAAGCGCTTCGAGGCAGGGGTGTGCCTGGTCTGTGGAGGAAAGGGTCACTTCGCCTCCCAATGCCCATCCCGCTCCGGACGCCCGGCTTCCGTTCGTCCCGTTCCGAGCGAACCTGAGAAAGCCCCCGCAGAGGGTCAACCGCGACGCCGAAGCAACGCTCCAGGACGACGGAGCACTCCCTCGGCACTACACGCGCACGCCCTGGATGGGACCGCCAACTCGACCGGTCCATCGGGACCCCGGATTACCAGTGCAACCTCTGACTCTGCCGAGTCACGGATTACAAATACCTCGTCCCCCTCGTCCAGCGAGGAGGAAGAGTGGGATGTGCCGGCAAAAAACGCCGTCGGTCTGCTGTAAGGGGGGCTCCTCAGCAGACCGAACCATCCGTTGTGCAAGGAGCTCCACCGATGGTAAGCGCCCAGGAAGATAATGTTTATATCCGGGTTCACCTATCCCTACCTAAGGGGGGTCCAGTTTTAGAGTTCCCCGCGCTCGTGGACTCGGGGTGCGCCCGCACTTTAATTAGTGAGGAGGCGGCCCGGAGATTGCAGGTCCGCCGCAAGCGCCTCCCGGGTCCCCTCCGCTTCTCCCAGATGGACGGGAGTGACTTTAAAAAGGGGCCTGTCACTCACCGAACTACCGCGGTAGTCATGACTGTAGGGGAGCATTGGGAACAGCTGTACTTTACCATTGCCCCCATAGTTGCCCCTGTAGTTCTGGGGATGAACTGGCTGCGGGGGCACAACCCTTCCATTGATTGGGTCAAGCGGACCCTTACCTTCCCAGAGGATCCCTGCGCCATGCATGACAGGGACCGCATGACCAGCACCCCGGCGGCCGCCCTAGTGGGTTCCCCAGAACCCGTTTCCAATACCCCCAACCTGCCCTCGGAATACTCCCAATATTCGGATGTTTTTGATGTGCGGGAGTGTGACGAACTGCCACCGCACCGGGAGACTGACTGTGCGATTGAAATTGTTGGGGACGGCAAGTTATCCAAGGGAAAGGTGTACCCCATGAGCCCCAGTGAAAAAGCAGTGTTGCGGGACTATTTGGACACCAACTTGGCGAGGGGATTCATCCGCCCCTCCAAAGCTCCGTACTCCGCCCCCGCCTTTTTTGTCAAAAAGAAAACGGGTGACTTAAGACTGTGTATTGACTTTCGGAGACTCAACGCTGTCACGCAGTCTAACGCTTACCCCCTCCCTCTCATTCCAGACCTGCTAGCACAATTGAAGGAGGGCCGGATTTTCACCAAACTGGATTTAGTGGAAGCCTATCACCGCATCCGCATAAAAGAGGGGGACGAACCAAAAACGGCTTTTTCGAGCTGTTTTGGCATGTTTGAATATTTAGTAATGCCGTTCGGACTTTCTGGGGCTCCGAGTGTGTTCATGCAGTTAATCAATGAAGTGTTACATGATTTGCTGTTTCGGGGGGTGGTGGTATTTTTGGACGATATACTCATTTATTCTGAAACCATGGAAGAGCATGTCCGGCTGGTGCGGGAGGTCCTTCAGCGGTTACGGGACCACAAGTTATATGCCAAAGTATCTAAGTGTGAATTCCACCAGCCTTCCATTACCTTTTTAGGCTATGTAATCTCCCACCAGGGGTTGGAAATGGATCCCGGAAAGGTTCAGGCAGTGCGGGATTGGGAACCCCCTACTACGCGCAAGCAACTGCAGCAGTTCCTGGGGTTCGCCAACTTCTACCGCAATTTCATTCCCAACTTTGCGCAAGTGGCCCTTCCTCTCACTTCCCTTCTGCGCACTAAGGGAAAGGGTGCCAATGCCGCTTTGCCTTCGGCCCGGTTGCAGTGGTCCCCTCCCTGCCAACAGGCTTTTGAGGACTTGAAGCTGATCTTCTCGTCCGAACTGGTCCTGGCCCACCCGGACTGCACCAAACCGTTTGTGGTCCAGGTAGACGCCTCCGATGTGGCTATGGGAGGGGCCCTCCTGCAGCGGGACGAAAGTGGCGCTTTAAGGCCATGCGCCTATTTCTCCAAGAAGTTTACCCAGTCCGAAATCAACTGGGCCATCTGGGAGAAAGAGGCCGCGGCAGTTAAGCACGCCCTCACCGTGTGGAGGCATTTTCTAGAGGGGGCAGAATTCCCGTTTGAGGTGTGTACCGATCACAAGAATCTGGAGGCCCTCAAAGGGGCTAGAAAGCTCAACGCCAAGCAAATACGTTGGGCTCAATTCTTTGCCAAATTTCGGTTCACCCTCAAACACGTGCCCGGCAAGGAAAACGCCCTAGCGGACGCTCTATCCCGACTGCCCCAATACCGCAACGATTTTGACCGTCCTGTGGACTCTCTATTCACTCCTGAGCAAAGGGGAGAGATCCCTGGTTTGGCGGTCTCTACCCGGTCTCAAACCCGCCACCCCAGTGGTCCCTCGCTCAAGGGAATCCCGGAGGCTTTTCAGCAACGCCTCCGGGAAGCGTCCCTACAGGAAGCGGAGCAGCAGACGCTCCCATCCGGTATGGAACAGCAAGAGTCCTGGTGGGTGCAGGGAGGGAAACTCTATGTCCCAGCCTCCCTTCGCAAGGAGGTTTTGGGACTGGTCCACGGAGCCAAGCTGGCCGGTCACTTTGGGTTTGTCAAGACGTTGCATTTGGTACGACGGCAGTTCTGGTGGCCGGGCATGAGAGGGGATGTAGAATTGTACGTTCGCAGTTGTCCCATATGCGCCACTGCCAAAAACAGGGGGGGCAAAACCCCAGGGCTTCTGAAACCTCTGGAGATCCCCACCCGGCCATGGGAGGTGATCGCCATGGATTTCGTCACCGATCTACCCCCCAGCAGGGGCAAAATTGTACTGTGGGTTGTTACAGATCTCTTCTCCAAGCAGGTCCACTTTGTCCCCTGCACTGGACTCCCGTCGGCGCAGGGGTTGGCCAAAATGTTTGTCTCCCATGTCCTCAGGCTTCACTCGATCCCTAGGAAGGTCCTCTCCGACAGAGGGGCTCAGTTCGTTGCCAAATTCTGGCGGGCCTTCCTGAAACTTATGGGGGTGGGGGAACAGGGTCTCTCGTCTGCCTACCACCCTCAAACTGATGGTCAAACCGAACGGGTGAATGCCGTGGTCGAGTGCTACCTCCGATGCTATGTCAATTACCATCAGGATGACTGGGTAGACCTGTTACCTTTCGCCGAATACGCATACAACAATGCCCCCCACTCCTCCACGGGGTTTAGTCCTTTCCGAGTGGTATACGGGACCGATTTCGGCCCTTTCGGTGCCGCCCCCGTCACCCCCGAACTCGAGGCAGTGCCCGAGATGCAGGAATGGGTACAGGCGGTCAGTTCCACTTGGCCCTGGCTACAAAAGAACCTTGAACGGGCCAAGCGGAAATACAAGGAACAGGCTGACAAACACCGGTCGCAGGGATGGGAACTCCGGGTGGGAGAACAGGTTTATCTTTCCACGAAAAATCTGCGTTCCCTCCGACCCTGTAAAAAACTCAATGATCGTTATGTGGGCCCCTTCCCCATTACCCGGGTGATAAACGAGGTAACTGCGGAGCTGGATCTCCCCAAAACTCTTCGGGGAGTACACCCCGTTTTTCACATTAGTCTGCTCAAACCGTTCGTCTCCGCTCCCCAGTTCCACCCCCCTTCCAAGCCAGAAGTGCCCACTGTTGTGGGAGGGGATACCCACATGGAAGTATCCAAGGTCTTGGACTCCAAGTGGAAGAAGGGAAAGCTGTTTTACTTTGTACGGTGGAAACATCTGGGCGCTGCGCACGATGAATGGGTAGCAGCCCCCCATATGGCAGCCCCCCGGCTCGTACACGAATTCCATTGCGCTTATCCCGAGAAGCCTCGACCTCCCGAACTCGCGGGAGGGGGGCCTTAAGGGGGGCAGAATGTGAGGGCCATCTGGTTTTAGCTGTTATCTGTTTCTGTCTCTACCCCTTTGAACTCGTACAAGCAGTTCGCACCTCTATGTGTCTTCCTGAGTCCCCCGCCTCGTCCATCTTGCCCAGGTGCCACCTCTCCTCCCCTGCTGTGCTTTCTGCCTTCACTCCCTCGGGCCGAGTCCGGCCTTGAAATGCTGATAGCCCTCACTGTCTCTCTAGGACTGTTTGATGTTTTGTGCTGCACCGATTTGCCTTGTAACCTCCCATGCCTCCCATGCGTGTGAACCTTCGTGCCCTGTAGTAGATAAATACTGTAACCCCGATAAGCTAGTCAGTCGCAACTTTGAATCCATGAGCCTGTCTTCTCTATCTGAAGCCTTCAATAAATCTTTTGTTTCTGCATCCAAGTCTGAGCAATTGATTTGGCGAAGTTTGCCCAGCTAGGTTGGGGACTCTCACAACAGAGTACAGAGGCTGTTTCTCAAGAATTGGTTGATTGGTTACCTGCAGAGATCACTGCTCAACCAGTAGATCCACCTTTACAAGAAATCACAGAAATAGAAGGGGAAGCAGGAACTGGACCAAAGGAAACAGAAACCATAACTACTGTGAGGCGATCAAACAGAGATAACAAAGGTAAACCTCCAGAAAAATATGGATTTTGTGAAAATCTACAAACAGTGAGAGAACCCGAAAATTGGAAAGAAATTAGTAAATTTCCTCTTAGAAAGGGAAAAGTGTATGGAGGCTATGGAAGAAGAATAGCGATCTTTACAAGAAAAACAAGTATGGACTCTTACTGAATTACCAACTGATAGAAAAGCTATAGGAAGTAAATGGGGTTATAAAGTTAAGTACAATCCAGACGGAAGTGTGGATAAGTATAAGGCACGTTTGGTAGCAAAAGGTTTTTCTCAGAAATACGGAGTTGACTACCTTGAAACATTTGCTCCAGTTATTAATCATACTACACTCAGGACACTTCTCAGTGTTGCAAGCTCAAGAAATATGTTTGTGGAACATCTAGATGTTAAGACAGCTTTTCTCAACAGAGATCTATATGAAGAAATTTATATTCAGCAACCTGAAGGATTTCCGATAAAAGGACAAGAAAATCTTGTGTGCAAACTGAACAAGAGTGTATATGGACTTAAACAATCAGCTAAGAGTTGGCATGATAAATTGAAAGATCTTTTAAACAAACAAGGATTTAAACAAGGAAAAGCTGAACCCTGCCTATATGTAAGACTTAAGCACAACAATACATTTTGACTTACGTGGATGATTTGTTAATATGTTGTCAACATAAAGAGGACATTCAAGAAATAGCTGATAAACTGAAAGAGGACATAGAGATTAAACAACTTGGAGAAATAAGACATTACCTTGGAATGGAGATTGAAAGACTCAAAGATGGAAGTTTTCTTCTAAGTCAGAAACGTAAAATTACGAACTTTATTGAATCAGTAGGTATGACAAATTGTAAATCAGTAAATACTCCATTAGAACCAGCTTATTTGAAATTGAAGGATGGACAACCACAATATCCATGAATATCAGGAAGCTATAGGCAAGCTCCTATATTTAAGTAAAACTACAAGGCCTGATATTACAGCTGCTGTTAACATCTTAAGTAGAAAAGTGAGTTCACCAGATCACCATGATTGGAGTGCCATTAAAAGACTGGCAAGATATTTGCAAGGGACTAGGGCTGTCGATTCGGTTCGGCCCGAACTGAAAAACAGCCGAATTTCCCACGATTCGGCGGTTTTTCGGTTCGGATTGAACCGAACTCAAAAAAGGGGGGAAACGGGGAGCCGTATTCGGCGAGTTCGGGGTGTTCCTGAATAAATTCGGCAAATTCAGGCCCTTTAAACAGATCTGCGCCTTCCAGCTGGAAGGCGCAGATCTTCAGGGAGCTTCCCTGAAGGCGCGCGGGGGCCCTTTAAATAGATTTGTGCCTCCCGGCCGGGAGGCAAAATCTGTTTAAAGGGCACCCAGCGCCTTCAGGGAGCTTCCCTGAAGGTGTGCGGGGGGGCTTTAAATGGATCTGTGCCTCCCGGCCGGGAGGCACAGATCTGTTCCACCTCCCCCCCGCGCGCCTTCAGGGAAGCCTCCTGAAGGCGCGTGGGGGGGGGGCTTGGAATAGATCTGCACCTCCCAGCCGGGCACAGATCCATTTAAAGCCCCCCCCCGCATGCCTTCAGGGGAGCTTGCTGTTTTCTCCAGAAGTGACATCACTTTGCATGGGATTACAATGCCCCCCCATGTCCCCACCTCCCAACAGGTGGCAGCTATTGGCTAGCAAACCTTAGATGGCCCCCATTCTGGAAATGACATCCAGTCCAGCAGCAGAAACCACCCTGAATTTTCCAGGGTTTTTGTTGTTGTTGTTGTTGTTATTGTTTGACAGGGCTCTTAAAGAGTAACCTAAGGAGGTGCTGACTCCAAGCAAAAGTGTTCTTAGGGTTTAATTGTGTTCAGGCTGAGACGGTGCCCTGATGATGCCTCGGATTCTCTGCAACAGAAATCCCAGTGATCTGAGGAATCATTTCAAACCATGCAGATTCCAGGGCCCATGAACAACTTCCTCTCTGTAACTTTATATCTTCTTGAAATGCTCCACAAGGAGGGAATAAATTATACGAAAGGCTGTTATGTCCAATTTGCTTCAACCACTTCAATCATACTTTAATGCAGACAAAAAGAGACACCGTCTTTGTATTTATTACTAAAGTGTCCTGCTCAACAGCAGGGTGTTGTAAATCACGTGGGAGCCTCAATGCCAGAGAGCTGCCCATGGTTTCTTACGGAATATGATTATGTGGCTGTTTCGTAACAAAATCGTAACTTATTCTGCTTTTGCTATTAAATATGTGTTTTCTTCAGATCTATTTTAAACATAATTTAAGAGGTCACGTTTTTAAAGTAAAAAATCCGCATAGATCAACTGGTGATAGGCTGGACAGAAGCTATTTTTGTTTCTCCATTTTATCCTCAGTTCATATGTCTCTTTGCTCTCATACAAAATATAACACGTACAACAGATCTTATATAGGAGACACATGTATAATTTATATAGTGGATGCCTCATCTGTGGAAGTTATAAATATTATGTTGCTGGTTATAATTCTCCAGAGCAGCCCCATTTATTCCCTTTTAATCTAAGTATCATTTACAGCATAGAAACCCACATAAGCAGAACCACAGTCAGTTATTGTGGTGGTAATAAACAGAATAGTAATAACAGTAAAGAATTCTTCTCACCAAATAATTCTGGGCACCTTTACATATTCTTTTAATACATGCTGACAGATTCCAGTAATTCCTGAATCTGTTCTGTAGCCAATTGTATGTCAAGCCAGAATCAGCACAAAATCTGGCTGGAACATCCACAAGACTTTTTACTTTCTCCAGGGATTTCCACAGAAGTATCTGAAGCTTTCAATTGACTAGGGACTGGAAACCAGCCCTCCAGAGCACCAAGCTAATGGATAGTCACCCTTTCACCCCAAACCAGTTCAAATGCCAATCTTGCAACAGACTTCCTCAAGCCGCTATCCTGTGGCATAAAAGGGAGAGAAAATGGGCCCATAACACTGTTGTAATATCTGAGTGTAAATCTCAAGTCTGAATCACATTTCCCAATGTTTTTCCTATCTCAACAGGGAGATATGGAAGCGCTAAAGAAGGGGCAGTGACGGATGAGGCATCTTTGCTGGATCACTTTCAGTCATGAAGGTCTGGCTTCTTCAAGATCCCGGACCGAATTGTGTGGCTTCCCTTCAAAGCTGGAGAACCCCCAGTTGGATTCTGAACCTCATAGGGAACATGAAATTTAACTCTGTGTCTCTGGAAGCTTTCTTCCAACTGCTACCAATGATCAGTTGCAATATTTTGATTTGCTAACAAGTGAATGGATGCAATCATGTCCCCTGATTATCATCCAATTCCTCCAAACACCAATTAATTTCCGATAGTAGAACTAACTTTCTGGTTATGAATGAAACCAGGGCTAACTGACCAAATTTTCCCCAGTTCATGTGGACTTCCGAAGTGGGAGGTGGCCGTGATCTGACTCATTATTTGGGATCTGCTTTTTTGCTCCCATTTTTTGCTGCCATTTCCCCCCCCCGGTAAACTCCCCCTCCCGAAAAAAACCCCAAAAGGTATTTTTCAGATGGTGGAATGATTTGGCTTTAGCTGAATGCACACCCCTAGCTTTGAAGGTGTTCATTCTAGTTTGCTTTCCACTAAAAACACAGAAGGGATAACTTCCAAAATAATTATGAAACAAGTAGTCAAAAGACAAAAGAATCCTGGTCGTATACTTCATTCAAGCTCACCCCAACCCAGGGGGTTATTTCTACTCAAAAGCTCCCTGCTGAAAAATAAAGATGGCACAGCACTTTACAACAGGTCCCTAGCCAGAATTTTTAAGAATATAAGAAAGGCCCTGTTGCATCAGACCAAGGTCCATCAAATCCAGCAGACTGTTCACACAATGGCCAACTAGGTGTCTCTAGGAAGCCCACAAACAAGACGACTGCAGCAGCACTGTCCTGCCTGTGTTCCATGGCACCTGATACAATAGGCATGCTCCTCTGACCCTGAAGAGTATAGGTGTGCGCCATGACTAGCATCCATTTTTACTAATAGCCATGGATAGCCCTCTCCTCCATGAACATTATCCACTCCCCTCTTAAAGCCTTCCAAGTTGGCAGTCATCACCACATCCTGCGGCAGGGAGTTCTACAATTTAACTATGTGTTGTGTGAAGAAATACTTCATCTGCTTTGAATCTCTCACCCTCCAGCTTCAGCAGATGACCCCGCATTCTGGTATTAATGCTGTCCATAGCTCACACTGATTACACAGTCCCTGTATTACCATTCAAAGTAGAAATCATGTATTAGTGAAACAAAATTAGCCTGGAATCCTCACATTTAAAGGATGCATCTTTTGGTGTAGCTTTTTGGGCTGCTGCAGCTCTTCACAAGACACAAGGTGATCATGATGGATCCGATGAAGCAGTAAGGACTTTGAGTTCTCGGGCAATTGTAGTATGTTTGTGCATCTTTTGGAAACTACCAAATACAATCCAGACTTTTCTGGAGTTGAAGATCCACTCTGTGATAACAGGCCATTAACGCATGGCTGTTTTCACATTTGTTTGTCCCTGTCCTATCTCACACCTTCCAATCCCGCATTCAAAAAACTCAACGCACGGGGAGAGGGGCAGGGAAAACAATTGAAGAAGGGGTAGTAGCGGCCCATTTCTGCCCCCTGACCCATGCCTCTCTCTCCCCCTCTCTTCCCTCGCCCTCCTCTGCCTCCCCCACCATCAGTGGGGGTTTCAGCCCACCTCAAAGCAGGCTCTAGCCTGCAGCCAGGAGTCCCACAGTCAGAGGTGAAGCAGGGGCGGTGGCTCCTTCCCAGCAAAGGCGACCCCGTTTGCATCCACTGGAAGTGCTCAGCATTGGCACAGGAAGGAGCCGCCACTTCATAGAATCATAGAATCACAGAGTTGGAAGGGACCACCAGGGTCATCTACTCCAACCCCCTGCACAATGCAGGAAATTAACAACTACCTCCCCCCACATGCCCAGTGACCCCAACCGTCCCCCCGCCATGCAGATCCCACAATCAAAGGACTCCCGACAGATGGCTTCACAGCTTCACTGGCAATGCAGCGCATTTACAGCCGCTGCTGCCTCCACTTGGCAAAGGTGACCCTCGTACGCGTTGGCTGGAAGTGCTCTGCGTTGCTGGTGAAGCAAGGAGGCGGCTCCTTCCTGTGCCAACACTGAGCACTTCCAGCAGATGCAAACAGGGTAACCTTTGCCAGGAAGGAGCCACCGTCGCCGCTTCGCCTCTGATGGCAGGGCTCCGGGAAGCAGGAGGCGAAGTGGCGGCAGCTCTCTCCGACGTCAACCACGCACACTTCCAGCCTGGAGGGCGCCGGGAGTGGGGTGGGGGAGAGAGAGAGGCATGGGGGGGGAGAGGGAGCTGCAGCTGCCACCACCACCTCCCGAGGAAGCCTGTTCCACTGAGGAACCGCTCTAACTGTCAGAAAGTTCTACCTAATGTTTAGCTGGAAACTCTTTTGATTTAATTTAAACCCACTGGTTTGGGTCCAACCTTCTGGGGCAACAGAAAACAACTCCGCACCCTCCTCTATATGACAGCCCTTCAAGTACTTGAAGATGGTTATCATATCACCTCAAAGCCATCTCCTCTCCAGGCTAAACATACCCAGCTCCCTCAATCTTTCCCCATAGGACTTGGGGCGAAAACGCATGGTCGCTTTAGCTTCCTTTATTCCCTGTTTCAGCCAGGATTCAGCCAGTATCGAACGCACATTAAGCGAAACACATGTGTTTGAACCTGGCTGAATCCTGGCTGAAACAGGGACTAAAGGAGGCTAAGGCGACCATGTGTTTTTGCCCTTGGTCTCCAGACCCCTCACCATTTTTGTTGCTCTCTTCTAGACATGTTCCAGCTTGTCTTTATCCTTCTGAAACTGTGGTGCCCAAAACTGAACACAATTTTCTAGGTGAGCTCTAACCAGAGCAGAATACGGCGATACCATTACTTTACGTAATCTGGACACTATACTTCTGTTGATACAACCCAAAATAACATTTGCCTTTTTAGCATCACACTGCTGACTCATGTTCAGTGTATGTTCTACTAAGAATCCTAAATCCTTCTCCCATATACTACTGCCAAGACTAGGGTCGTGGGGGAAAAATTGGTATATTTCAGGTTTATTGGGTTTAATTTTTTTCAGTAAACGCGGAATAAGCCAAATACCCATACTGGTAAATATCGGCATTCAGCTTATTACCGGGTTTACAAATTGGGCCCATTATAATCTATGGGGATTTTTTTTTATGCTCCTGTGGGTGCATTTTTGGAGGTAGAGTCCTCAAATTTTTAGATGGTCACCAAAGTTTGGTGAACTTTGGGACAGGGGGTCTAATTTTATGGGTCCACAAAGGGGTTGCCCCATCCTCCAGGCATTTCTGAGCCAAGCCGTCCATCAGTTTCTGATTTAGAAGTTCAGTGTTGCCGAGGACTGGTGGGAAAAGCCCATTGCCAGGCTGATCCCTCAAAGTCTGGGGGCTGCCTTCATATCTGGGCTGCATAGCATGATGTCCATGCAAATCAACTTCCAGACGGAGGAAAAAGGCTTAAATGCAAGAACAATAAGGCATGGAAAACATTTCTTTTTGTGGCAAATGACATCCAGTGAGCAATCCTTTATTGTGGTCATCAAAAAACTGATTTCAAGAGATGGTCACAGTGCAGGGAAATGAAGCCTCTACTCAGGGCGACCTTCAGTTTGAGAGCAGGTTTTCGGGGTGTGTGTGTGAGATTGGAGCCAGCCAAAGTATCGACCGCAAGAACTGTCTGAAAGAGATTGCTCATCCATGTGGATGAAGAAATCTCCTTTGGAAGCCTGGTGGTCAGCAGCTGTTGAAGCTGGCTCTTTTTAGTTAGAGGTATATCCCTCGGGATGGGACTTGGTGAGCTGAGCCCTGTCTTAAAAAAAAAAACCTTATACTTGATCCAGATCAACCCACTGAAAGATTGGTCAGACCAAGTTGGCTCTGATGACACGATCCCCATCTCAAAAGGGCCCCAATTATGGGGCCCTAAGAAAACAAGTTTTAAAAAAAGATAGAAAAAGGGGAGAAAGCACAGAGCCATGCCTCTGAGCAAAGGTGAATAGCCAAACCCAAAAAAGCAGAATATTTATTCGGCTTTTTCGGGAATCGCCTATTTGGCTTTTGGGAGATCCCCAGGTTTTGGCATTCAGTAAACCTGAAGCCCAAAAATTGCTGAAACGGCTAATTTCAGTTTTATTTTTGGTTTGGGTTTATCAATATGCACAACCCTAGCCAATACAAATCTCCCCATCCTATCATTATGCTGTTGATTTTTCCTACCTAAATGCAGAACTTTACATTTATCTCTGTTTAAATTTATTTTCATTTTAGTTTTAGCCCACTTTTCCAGCCAGTCAAGATCATCCTGTACTCTGTCTTCTTCCGTATTTGCCACCCCTCCCAATTTAGTATCATCTGCAAATTTAATAAGCATCTCCTCTATTCCTTCATCCAAATCATTTATAAAGAAGTTGAACAACACAGGACAGAGGTATAGGCATGCTGATGTTTGGGTGACAACAGTGGAATTATTTAAATAAACCAGTTTGGGCGGAAATTATCAAACATAATATTGTTGATGATAACTAATCTCCAGTTGACAATTAATTAAGTGGATTTTTTATGTGATCCATCTCTCTTAGTTCTAGGGCTTCCTGGATAATACTCTAGATCTATCTAAATCTGGATTCACCCTAGTTTTAGCAGTGAAACAGTACTGACCACCTTAGTGGGTGATCTACACCAAGTAGTGGATTAGAGGAGTGTGACCGTGTTCATTTTTTGGTCCTTTCAGTTCCTTTCAGTATCACATACCAAAGTATCCCTCTGGACTGCCTAGAGTAAGTTTTTTCTCCCCTATTACCTTTGCCTCATACTTTTGTGTGTTTCCCACCCACGTCTCATTGCTGCACAGCTCTGCTGTATACAAAAATAATTACCAGCAGTTTGAGGTGGGTTTGATGGTAGATAGGGAGGAGACTGCAGTCCAGGAACTCAATAGAAGAGGACAAGAATTCCATTTCACAAAGAGGCTTGACATGAAAAAGCCAGCGAGACCTTCGCCGTAGGATTCTAGTGGGCAGTCCGACACTGTGGGTGGCCCCTCCCACAACAGCAGCTCTGCCATCTGCTGGCGTAACAACGGTACCATTGCATTGTTCCCTATGGGGATATGGTACAGTCTGTGGTCACCAGTCAAACACACAAATGACAGCACAAGAAGGTGACAGTGTGCAACCCACTGGAGAGACAGGCCATGCCCGTGGGCCCCCACCTCCCCACCAGGCACAGCAGATGCTGGGGGCTGCAGCCACAGGGCAAATGGTGGGCCTTCAGAAAGCCTCACATCAGACCCCGCTATGAGGAGCCATCCTGTGCAGAAGCTGAGTCATCAGAGGTGCATGCCTGCAGCCATGGCCCCATTCACCAGCCCGTTGACCTCTGCACCTGTGTGCATGAGGATGCACTGAGCAAAGACAGAGGGGCTGCCTCCCACCCCATCTGGAGCATGGGCAGTTGTCAGGAAGTGGAAGTGCGTGCACCCAGTCGGCATCCTGCCACGGATCTGGTTTGGCTGCAGTTTGTGCCTAGGGTGGTGCCCCTGGGCTGTGTCAGCCCATTGGTGGCATGGCACTGTGCCAATGTTGCCCCCAGGGACATGTGCTGAAGTTGGTTGGGTATGCCAATAGCCCGTTTGGCATGGGTGCAGCCAGCTTGGGGGGGGGGCTGATTGGTGGCTGGGGTGTGAGAGTCTAAGTCCCGTGGTCATGGAGCTGACCAATGTACCCCGTGCCATCCACCACCCCCCTGTGGCATGCAGAGAGGGCGGCAGAACTGCCTCTCCTACAGGAAGAGAGGGCTGGATAGGAGGGGCAGTTCTGCCGCCCTCTCTGTATGCCACAGGGGGTGGCAGATGCTCTCCTCACCCCCCACCCCAGTTATGGCCCTGGTGGGAGCTGGTGGTGCGGGGGTGCTCAAGTGGTGCCGTGTGAGAGAGGCTATTTCCAGCAACTCTATCTGGAACAGAAGGCAGTATAATACAATGGCCTCCGCTGAGGAGTGACTGACAACCAAACACAGCAAACATATTAAATATATTCTGCTGTTACGTGTGCAATATGCTTTCAGTGTTGACAACTGAATGTATTGTCCCTCTCTGTTAGCGGCAAGACTTCAATATCAAGATTACTCTTACTTTAAGGTCTAATATTTTCTTTGCCATGGCTCTGATCAATATTAACCTCTGAGGTCAATAAATCTTTGTCCTAGCCTCAAGAGAAGTCATTAGCTTTAACAGAAAATGATTATTTCCCAGTTAAAATCTGCATTTAATTTTCCTATAATCCATCTTTTTCAAAGTCACACATACAGCTATTCTTTTGAACAGCCACCAAAAACAAACACCCTCCATCATATACAAACATTGTCACATTTTCCATTTTAGATGCTTTGGTTCATTTAGATTCTGTTCACGGACTAAAAGCTCTTTCCTGCACTGGGAACACAATACAAACAAGGCAGCCATTTCTTTGGGCTGCAGGTGGAACAAGGGGTTGTGTGTATGATATAGCTCAGTGATGGCAAACCTTTTAGAGACCGAGTGCCCAAACTGCAACCCAAAACCCACTTATTTATCGCCAAGTGCCAATACGGCAATTTAACCTGAATACTGAGGTTTTAGTTTAGAAAAAACAACTCATACATTCACATATTTTGCGTTAAAAGAAAAACACAATAACAGAGCTTTCAATGATACAAACAATTTTTTATTGAAAGGTAAAAGTTTGCATTTGGCATGCATCCCTCCAGGACTCGTCCTCTGCTCAGCCACCAGACATTATTGTACATAAGTAAACAATTATGCTGTGCCTGAACCTCCCCAAGAAGTGCTTGAAACTGTTGACAATTCAGAGCACGAGCCATGATGTAATTCACCATTTTTGTGACATCTTTGAGGACATTGTCAATTTTTTTGAACAATTAATGTGATTTTTGCTGTTGTGTGCATGCTGATAATTTGTCTACTCTTGGCTCATACTTTGTAAGTTTGAGAGCAACACATGCAGCACTCAGGTCATCTGTTAGCCTGTCTCTGGTGTCAGATTTGATATAATTCAAAGCTGAAAACAGCTGGTCACAAGCATAAGATGATCCAAACAAAGTAAGGAAAGCAATCCCAAGTGCTTTCATTGACTTAAAATTATTTGGCAGAGAATTCCACACTTTAAGGATTTCATTTTCAGAACTAACTGTGCTGTCCTTTGGCATCTCTTCTATCTTCTCAAGTGTTTCACGCAGGTCATATAATTTATTTTTCCAGATAGAGCTTTCTTGAAATTTTATTAGCTCCATTTCCAGATTTTCTAAATCTAACCAGTGTAGGCAGGAAAGATCAAGTTCTTCAAATTTGGCTTTATCTGGAGAAGTAAGAAAACACAGGGTTGTCTCCATCTTACAGAACTGTAAAAATCTGATACTAAAATTCACCTTTGCAGCTGCTACAATGCTAGAAAATTCCTTGTATATTTCCTGATGGCTTGTAGGATTGTCTGCAAATGTTGTAGAATTTTCTAAATGCTTTTTTAGACAGGCGGGGCCCCAGACAAACTGAAGACGGGCAGGGCCCCCGACAACATCTGAGCTGCCCAGCAGCTCAGCTGAGAGGGGGGGCATGACAAGGTGCTCAGCCACAGCCTCCCCCGTCCAAACTGAAGATGGGCGGGTCCCCTGACAAACGGCTGAGCTGCGGCTGCAGCTCAGCTGAGAGAGAGGGAGGGGCTTGCCCCGGTGCAAGGAGAGGGAGGGCACCAGTGCAGACTTGGGGGGTATGGGCTTGGGGAAAACGAGCACCGCCCTCAGTGCCCTCACCACGGCAACACGGCACAGCCCTAGGCAGACGCGATGGGTCGGCGCGTGCCCACAGAGGGCTCGGTGTGCCGGCTGCGGCACGGGTGCCATAGGTTCGCCAGCATGGATATAGCTGAATGAGCTGTGCCCTTGACACACCAAAGAAGATGAAAACATTGGGACAGTGTAAAAGCTGGGATGGAAGAGCACAGAACGGCAATTTAACAAATAATAATATTGCAAAAAAAAAACCCACAATAAACCAGTGGGATGTGTTAGATACTTGAACAATATTTTAGTAGTGTATACCTTGCAATATTATACTTAAAAAAAAAAAAACCCACCACAGCCAGAATGCATTTGGAACAGAACAGAATGGGTTGGAACATAATTTTATGGACAGTTAACGTTTTTTTGTACAAAATGTGATAAATTAGAGGCATACCAGAACAGTATGCTGAAATGAGACCAGCCCTATGTTTAAATATCATTAACCCCTTTCCAGACAAAACTGAATTTTTAAAAAAGATCCAAAAACCAGATTCTAATGCAGTTAAGCCAAACAAATTCACCCACCCCATTGAACTAGGCAGAAGCGATGCAATGAGTTATAAATATTTAACACAGCCCATGTTCCACAACCTGCATGGGGCAATAAATCGTGTGGAGAAATGCCCTCTGCCCTAGAATTCACCCCAATAATTCAAACATTGTGACTGTGCTCTGCCTATGAGACAGGACACAGTGGCAAGCTGGCAGATGGCAAATGGAAACCGACAGGAAATGAGTGGCCTCTCTCCTCAGCACCAGAGGGACAGGGACCGGGACAGCCAAGATCAGTGCAGGACTGATTAAGTGGGGGGGGGACAGGACGGGGGGGGGCCTCCCAGATTATAAGGTCTCAGGACACAAGGAAGAAGCTCTTTTATCTTTTGGCTTTTGGCCAGGGAGACACATGCCACGAAGGATGCGGTCTCTACTTAGGGATAACACTTGGTTCATGTGGCCGGGGACAACGGGGAGGAAACCCCAACTCTGAGAAGAGCAAAGGTGGGCTTTTACATTGCCACAGCCTCAAGAATCATTAACCTAGCCTAATTAAACATCCTTTAAGACGAGTTTAGGGTTCAGAGAATTTAGCGTTTCACCTTCTGCTTATATCCTTGCTCAGCCTGATGCTTGAACAGACCATGTGTACTCTTTTTATTTTGTTATCATTCTTTATTAAAATTTCTTATATTTTGAATACTTGAAGCCGTATCTCTGTAAACACACCACATCTATTTGGTCTTGCTATTCAAAGCAAAGGGACATGGCAAAGGGACTAGGTAAGCTTGCCATCCCTGGAGTGCCATAGCTCAAAATTACAAAGGTGAGATCAATCGCCTCCCTGTTACCTAGTATAAGAAAAGCAGGAGACATGGACAGCAGGAGGCCCCTTGAAATGGCAACTCAGAAACAGGACATATTGTCAGATTTGTTGGCAGCAGAGGGTGGTATACAGTTTATTCTGATAACCCAAGGGAGTGTGGGAAACAGGCAGCAGTGCCCAGTGGGTGGCCACAGGGTTTTCTGACCTCTAGGGAGCCTGAAGTTGTATTTCTGAATTCTATCCATATCTGCCTGAACTGCTTACTGGGCAACACAAGTACTATTCACCACAAGAAAAAGAAAGACAAGAAAAGGTATACACCTTAACATGGTGAGGGGGTTTCTGTGTATCAGCGAAGCTGAAAGCAAGAACGTAAAGGGCCTCAACTCAAGAGGCTCAACTCCTAGCACAGTCACTCAAGGTGGAACGGTTGCAGCTCAGACAACCAGACCAAGAAGCACCCACCCCCTTCAGGGATCGACGGCCACATCCGCAGAAGAGAACAGACCATTCCAATGGTGATGTGGACAGAGGAATCCTTGAAGAGCAGCTACTGGGAATTAATAATGGGGTCTCTCATAGACAATTGCAGGGCCACTTCAGCTAACCCTGGTTAGTACTGCACAGAAGAAGGCAAGGGTAAGCCACTCATGATCCTCTCTTAACTTTAAAACCCTATGATGAGACAACCCAAAATGAAAAAAGATATAGTGCTAGAAGATGTAACCCCCAGGTCGGATGGCACTCAATCAGCGACTGGGGAAGAGTGGAGGACAAGTATGAGTAGCGCTGTTCTTGATGACGAAACTGAACCGAAGCTGAAAGGGCGTTCCGTTGTTGACAAGAATGGAAGCAAAAGGAAAGTCCACAGCTGCTCGATGCATATAATAGGAACATGGAACGTGAGAAGTATGAATCAAGGTTAGCTTGAAATTGTAATTTGAGAAATGGAATGTTTAAACATTTTAAACCTGGTTGTGAGTGAACTGAAGTGGAGTGCATTAGGACATTTTTAGTGAGAAAATTACAAACGCCATTTATGCAGGGTCAATTCTGATGTCCGCTCAAAGCTCTTTTTTTAAATGCAACCTTTAAAATGCCTATTCACGGTCTCGATGCAAAAGGAGAAATTCCACACATACCCACTCACCTGCTCCTTTGCTTGCATAGTGTCAGGCACTGGCCTGGAAGTCATGCCCTGCACGCAGGTGGCTTTCCAAGGACTCTGGCTTGTGTAGCTTCGATATTGTTTTGTCTGCTGAGATTGCTGAAAATGTGATAACTGTGAACTGTAACTGTAAACCTTCCTGGGAACCAGGGAATCGTCCTGGCAACCAACGTACTGTTTGATTTCTGTTATTATGTGCTGCCCTGTCCCTTTCCCTCCATTGAAGTCCATGAATAGCTAACTTCAGTTGCTGCTCCTCACTGTAGACTTTCCTTAATAAACCTGCTTCTTAGGATACCTGCCTGGATGTCTGGTTTTTGGGAATTGCTAGGTGAACTCAGACCTGACACATAGCTATTGGCAATGGCCATTTGCATAGTTAAGCCACGTTTGTGGTTTTTCATGGTTCTTTCAGTAAATGCTTTGGTGCGGGGGCGGACCAAACACAAAAGGTCACGTTAAAGGGGCTCTTAAGAACTGCAAAGCAGGTTTGCGCCGGCTTCGCAGTCACTTCCTGAATGATGGTTCAGTGTGAAAAACTCAAAAAAATATGCGTGGTACTTCAGCCTGGAACCCGCTGCTAATTACCAAGCATAAATGGCCAATGTGTTTTACTCTGGAAATGACAAACACAGAAGAAACAGAGTTCCTCTAATACTGAGGCAAGATGTAGCCATAATGCAAAGTCTGACTAAATAATATCAATCAGACTTCATGGAATGCCTCTCAGTATAACCACCATGCAAGTACATATTCCAACTAAACATGCTGATGAGGAAGAAGTTGGATGCTTCTATGCAAGTGTCCAGGAAGAAAATGATCACACATCTAAACAAGATGTGCTGATAGGGGATTGGAATACAAAAGTAGGAAATAAAGCAGAATTAAAAATTGTTGACAGCTTTGGGCTAGGAGCATGTAATGAAGCAGGAGAGCAACTCATAGAATTCTGTGAAGACAACAACTTGTTCATTGTGAACACATGTTTCAGGCAGCCAAGCAGACAATTGTATAAGTGGACATCACCAGACGGCCAGTATAGAAATCAAATATTGTCGAAGGCTTTCACGGTCAGAGTTCATTGGTTCTTGTGGGTTATCCGGGCTGTGTAACCATGAGACACTGTCCTTCAGTGTTACTCCTCTGAAGATGCCTGCCACAGCTGCTGGCAAAACGTCAGGAAAGAAAATACCAAGACCACGGTTACACAGCCCGGATAACCCACAAGAACCAAAGAAATCAAATAGATTGCATAATTGGAAGCAGAAGATGGGAGAAGCTCTATTGTGTCTACTAAAGCTGACTGTGATACAGACTATGAATTGTTAATATCAAAAATTAGAATAAAGCTGAAGAAAAATGCCAAAACATTCATAGTGCCAAAATACAATCTAACCAACATTCCTGAAGAGTTTAAAGATCATGTAAAGAACAAATTTGCATTATTAAGTTCAAATGAACGTGAGCCAAAAGAACTATGGGTTGAAACCAGAGATATTATCAAGGAAGAATGTGCAAAGGCTATTCCTGTAGCCAAAAGAAATTAAAAGCCTCAATGGATGACTGAGGAAACTCTTAAAATTGCTAAAGAGACAAGAAATAAAAGGTGACAGAAATAGAATCAGAAGTCTAAATGCAGCATCATGCATGTAAAGACAAAGAGCAGTATTATAATAACCAGTGCAAAAAAAAATAGAACAACAAAAAATGAAGAACAAGAGGTCTGTTCCACAAGATCCAAGAAATAAAAGGAAAATCTAAAGCATACTTAAACATGCTGAAAGATCAAAATAAAGAAAAGATGGAAGCATTACACTGAAGTACTATACAAAAGAGATGAAACGATGACAAATTCCTTCCAAGAAGAAACTTTTGAAGAACCTACAGTTTTAGGAAGGGAAGTGAAAACTTTACTGAGAGCTGCACTGAGAGCATATTAACATGGAGGCAGCCAGAGGCAAAAGTCACTTGCCTGGAAAACCCCTCCAGGGGCTGCCCTAAACCAGCTGTAACTTGATGGCAAAAATCACTTCAACCTACTGTATATGCAGAACATACCATAAGGAAAGCTGGATTAGATTTAGAGGAAGGTGGAGTGAAAATTGGAGAAAGGAACATTAACAACTTGATGCAGATGTCAACACATTACTGGTAGAAAATAGTGAAGACCTGAGACAACTATTGATGAAGGTTAAAGCAGAAAGTGCCAAAGCAGGACTACAGCTGAACATCAAGAAGACAAAAGTAATGACTACTGGGGAATTACACAACTTTAAGGCTGATGATGAAGAAATTGAAATGGTTATAGATGTTCTTGGCTCCATCAACCAAAAGGGAGACTGCAGCCAAGTCATCAGAAGGGAAGGGCAGCCTCGAAGGAGCTAGAAAAGATTCTTCAGTGTAAGGGTGTGTCACTGGTGACCAAAATAAAGATAGGTCACACCATAGTAGGGCTGTTGAATTAAAAAAAAAATCAGTATAGTTCGGATTCGGCTGAATTCGGCCCGTTTAGATTTGGCATATGCCGAAGTCCGAACTCCCCCACTTTGGGTCCGTGCAATTCGGCGGGAATTCAAAGTTCGGGAAAAAAATTCGGCTGAATAAAGCCATTAAAAACACAACCGCGTCTTTCCGCGGCTCTGGGGGGGCATTTTTGGGGGTAGAGGTCCCAAACTTTCAGCAGAGCTTCAAAGGACGTTTCTTGAAAGACCCCCCAAGTTTTGTAAAGATTGGGTCAGGGGGGGGCTGAGATATGGGCCCCAAAAGGGGTCCCCCCCACCCTTAATGTGCATCTCTGAGCAGAGCTTGCCGCCCACGCACAAAGCTCCCAGCCCCGACAAACAGCTGAGAAGTTTTTTATGAACTGAAACCCCCCCCCCTCAAACCAGGGAGAGAGAGACTCGAGGGGGAACACACACCCCAGGCAGAACCGGCAAAAGCCCCCTTTGGCTTCCCCCCCACCCACAGAAACTGGTCCCTCCCCCCCCACACACAGACTCTGCTTCCCCCCCCCCACACACACACAGGAGAAAAATTATAGATTAAAGCCCCAAAGGGGTCTTACTGTGGCTGTCTTCTGTTCCATCAGGAGGGGCTGGGGAGGACTTGGTAATCCAAGACGTTTCCATTTAGGCACGGTGTCAGGTCTGTATCTCAGTTGATGTTTACTTTTGCTTTCCCGCCGACCAGGCTCAAGGACTGTTATGCCAAAGACTGTTATGCCTACTGAACTCCGTTTGAAGCTCTGGGAACATAGCTTTGTTTTTGATATGTAATCTCTCGCCCTTTCAGTGCTTTTATATTGCTAAGTTCAAGCCAGGCAGCCTCATAGCTGTCACCCTTCCTTTATGCTCTGTTAACCTATTTTGACCAAGTAAAACCAGTTTCTTTGGACCTGACTGTCTCTGATGTGGTTTTTGGTTCAAGTGGGCCAAGGGCTGACATTGTGACAGCTATCCCTTCTTTCCTCTGTCAGGCTGGAGCCCAGGAGGGTTCGCCTGCCACTCGGATGGGAGTGAAGAGAGCACTCTCCGAGTGATTCAACAGGGGCTGGAGCCCCGTGTGGTTCGCCCCAGACCCACCGGTTGTGATCCCCGGGTTGCGGGTTCCTGGAAAAACCCTGGAAGACGATCCCAATCTCGTATGGGACGTTGTAGCTGAACTGAGCAGGACTAGCATGGAAGTTAGTCGTCTAAATGGATTAGTACAGACCCAGTGGCGTTCTCTAGTGACTTCTGCTTGGATGTCTGACGTTGAGAATGCTAACACCTGTTTAGACCTCCAAGCCCTTGATCGGTTGGTGGATGATGCCCAACTGGCGGTGGAGGATTTACAAATACTAACTGATTTGTTGGATAAACTTATTGCTCGTGAGACTCACTCCACAGGTGCCATGGCAGGGGCCCCGCCGGCAGGTTTTTCTTTGGTGCCGAATGCAGCCGACTGTCAAGCAGAGGTGAAACGGATGGCTATCCAAACGGCGCTTCTATTCGTGGAACTAACGAAGGATACCACGGTTGCCACTCTATCACAATTGTTGTCCCCTACTTTTGGGGCTGATGCGCCTGCGCTAGCGCTAGCGGTTCAGGTTCAACCGCTGTTGGACGGGGAGTCCGAGCCGCTCCTCACCCTCTTGGAAAAGGAACTCCTACCGCTTGTGACTGCAGATGCTACCCGGAAATTCGAGGCCGCCCAAATTCTCGCGGATAGAGAAGCAACTGTGGCGGAGGAGGCGGTGGCCAAAGCTCAGGCCGCATGGGATAAGGAGCAACAGTTGGCTGTGGAATGGGCAAGGGCGGGTGTGCGCCCCAAAGACCCCGGTCGAACCGGCCCTTCGTGGGGGCCAACGTTTTCCCCGACTTATGCCCCGTCCCGCACCGCCCAGCACGCGCGGCGCCTCGCTGAACGGCATCAGGGAACCGACGATTCTGACCAGGAGGATTTGTATGGGGACGGCTCCCAATGGGCCACGGGCTTCCGGGCCAGCCGAGCTCATCGTACAGGTGGACCTGAGGAAGAGGTACACTTATTACGAGCTCAAAACCGGGAGTTATACGGCCGTGTAGACCGTCTCCAAGATCAAATGAAACGTTTGTTCCAGGAAAATGAGCACTTGCAGCGGGCACTGATGACTCCGGCGCAGCCCATTTTTCCTGGGCCCGCCGCACTGGTTCACCTGCCAGGTCAGCCTGTTGTGCCAGCTCACCCAGCTCAACCGCCAGCTAATCTCCCCGTTCAGCCACAGGTCCCCGGAGCGCCAGTTGCACCAGCTCCCGGGGCACCCGTACTGCCGGGACAACCCATACCCGGCCCATGGAAGCAACCTCGGTTGAAAACGACCTATGATGGCTCGCTTGAGACTCTACCCTGTTTCCTACATCAAGTGGACAGTTACATGCAAGAACAAGGACAATTCTTTCCCACAGAGGATAGCCGGGTTCGTTTTGTAGCTTCTCTATTGATGGGGAAAGCAGCTGACTGGATGGTCCTCCAATTTGACACTCGGTCCCGTTCCATCCGCTCCCTCAACAATTTTATGACTGCCTTGCGGAGACGGTTTGAAGATCCCTTTATGGGAGAACGAGCCAAAGCAGAACTTCTGCAACTCAGGCAGGGCTCTTCTCCAGTCCGAGAGTTTGCAGATGAATTCCAGAGACTAGCCAGTAGAATTGTGGACTGGCCGGAGGCCACCTTAATCCACTACTTCAGGGAAGCGTTACACCCTGACATTCTGAACTGGTCGTATATGAAGGGTGATCCTGACACCCTCGAAGATTGTATTTTACTGGCTGAGGAGGTTGAAAGCCGCCGGCGTTTCATTTCCCTGGTCCGGCAACGAAACAAGGATAAGAGCGCCCCGAAACCCCAAACCCCAGTCAAAGGCACCGCTCCCCAGCCTGCGTAAGCCAAGCGTCCGCCTCAGGATCGCGAAACGAGGTTCCAGAGGGGGGCTTGCCTTATTTGCGGTGAACTGGGTCACTTTGCGGCAACCTGTCCTCAACACCCAGAAATTTCTCGCCCCAACATGCCACCCCGAGCTCGAGGGAGACCTCAACGCAGAGGCACCGTGGCTACCCGCAGCGCAGCGCCGGGACGACCCACACCCTCTGCACTTCACATTGAGGAATCGGCTAATCTTTCTACACCAAGTGACCCCGCAGGGTCCCGGATTATAAGTACCCCAATAGGGGACAACTCTCCCTCTTCTGATGAGGATAACCCATGGAATGCTCCAGCTCTAAACCTGGAAACCCCTCTTGATCTGTCAAAAAACGAATACGGTCTGTGGTGAGTGGAGCGTCTCCACAGACCCCTGCAGAATCTTCTGCTAAACCCAAAGCTCCCGTCAAGGTGAGTGAAGTAGAAACCACTGTTTATGTGGACGCAGTATTGCAACACTATAAAGGGGGTCCCCAACTGCCTGTCAAGGCACTTATTGACTCAGGCTGCGGCCGCACTTTAATCAGTGAAGCCACATTTGCAGCCCTCAAAGTCAAATCCGAGGCTTTACCAGCTCCCATCCAATTTGCCCAAATGGATGGGAGCCACTTCAAGGGGGGACCAGTCGATCATCGCACACGGGGAGTGGCGATGGGTATTGGTTCTCATTGGGAACAAATAGACTTTACCATAGCCCCCATCCGGTTCGAAGTTGTCCTAGGGATTAATTGGCTCAAAGGACATAGTCCCTGCTTAGACTGGGAAACTGACACTATTACCTTTGCCAATCCCAAGTGCGAACAGCACCGACAGGGAGTCGTGGTGGTGCCTCCACTCGCTCCGGCGTTAACCTCCAATGCCGCATCGCCACCAACTTTGCCCGAAGCATACAGAGACTTTGCAGATGTCTTTGATGTTAAAGAATGTGATGCCTTGCCCCCCCACCGTACCACTGACTGTGCAATTGAGGTGATAAAAGATTGCACACTGACTAAGAGCAAGATCTACCCCATGAGCGTTTCCGAACGCACAGTGTTACGTGACTTTTTGGATAAAAATCTTGCTTGAGGGTTCATTCGGCAATCGAACGCTCCCAACTCAGACCCAGCGTTCTTTGTCCGGAAAAAGGAGGGTGACCTGCATTTATGCATTGACTTCCGAAAACTTAATGCAGTCACCCAAGCCAACGCCTACCCCATACCATTGATTTCTGATATTATGGGGAAATTACAGGAAGGTCGCATTTTCTCCAAATTGGATTTAGTGGAAGCTTATTATCGTGTCCATATCCGCGAGGGAGACGAACCCCTCACCGCCTTCTCTAGCTGTTTTGGAATGTATGAATTTCTTGTGATGCCTTTCGGATTAAAAGGGGCCCCGGGGGTCTTCATGCAACTCATTAACGAAATCCTCCATGATTTGCTGTACCGCGGCGTGGTAGTTTATTTGGATGATATTCTTATTTATTCAAAGACCATGGAGGAACATGTTGCTCTGGTCAGAGAGGTTTTACAACGATTGCGTAACCACCAGCTCTATGCAAAACTGTCTAAATGCGAATTTCACCAAGAGCAGATAACTTTCTTGGGGTACATAATCTCTCACCGTGGCCTTAGCATGGACCCCGCTAAAGTCCAATCGGTACTTGACTGGACTCCACCCTCCACCCGCAAGCAAGTACAGCAATTTCTGGGCTTTGCTAATTTCTACCGCGGTTTCATTCCCAACTTCGCTCAAGTGGCGCTGCCAATCACTGACCTCCTGAAAACGAAGGGTAAAGGGGTTTCTGCAACGTTGCCCTCTGCCAAAATACTATGGACTGACCGATGCCAATTCGCCTTTGAAGCCCTCAAACGGCTTTTCACTTCTGAACCGGTCCTGCAGCACCCAGATCCGAACCAAATGTTTATTGTACAGGTTGATGCGTCCGACGTAGCCATGGGGGGGGCCTTCTCCAGAGAGGACAGGACGGTCTCCTTCACCCCTGTGCCTACTTCTCGAAGAAGTTTGCGCATTCCCAATTAAACTGGCCCATTTGGGAAAAGGAGGCATCAGCCATCCACCATGCCCTTACTCTGTGGAGGCAATTTCTGGAGGGATCCGGGGTCCCCTTTGAGGTCTGGACCGATCACAAAAATCTAGCTGCCCTCACGGGGACCCATAAATTGTCCGCAAAACAACAGCGTTGGGCGGACTTCTTTGCTCAATTCCGTTTTGTTCTTAAACATGTGCCCGGGAAACAGAACGTGCTTGCAGATGCCCTATCCCGGTTGCCTCAATACCCAGTAAAACGTGATCGGCTGACAGACTCTTTGTTCACCCCGGCGCAAAGAGAAGCCCTGCCCCTGCTGGCCATGCAGACCCGGTCCCAAACCCGACTCCAGCAGGGGAATCACGCAGTGGCCGACAAGGCGTCCAGCCCTAACCAGCAGGCTTCCTTGCCAGCCCCATTTGCGCCACCTGTATCCGGCGCCCTGCAGCAACCAGTTTCTCCCCCCCTCCAACACCACCAGCTCCTGATTCACCCTCTCCCGTGAAAGGAGGGGGGGTGATAATCTCCAATTCCTTCCTGGACTCCCTTCGGGCTCAGTGCTTAGCTGAACGCACTGCCCAAACCCTGCCCCAAGGTGTACTTGAGCAAGGTGGTTGTTGGTACAAAGACTTGAAACTATACGTGCCTAGGATACTTCGAAGAGAAGTTCTGCAGTTGGCTCATGGAGCTAAAACCGCGGGACACTTTGAGTTCCTGAAAACCCTTCACTTGTTGCGCAGACAGTTTTGGTGGGGGGGAATGCGTTCTGATGTGGACTCCTTCATTCGCAGCTGCCCTATCTGTGCCACAGTCAAACGATCTCAAGGCAAACCCCCAGGACTACTGCAACCGCTGGAAATTCCCAGCAAGCCCTGGGAAGTGATTGCCATGGATTTCATGACGGATCTCCCCCTTAGCGGGGGCAAAACTGTACTATGGGTTGGTACTGACTTATTTTCCAAACAGGTACATTTGGTTTCGTGTGCGGGTATTCCCTCCGCCCCCAAGTTGGCCCGCCTCTTCGTGTCACATGTTTTCCGTTTACATTCGTTCCCGCGCAAGATAATCTGCAACCTCGAAAGTAGTTTCGTGGCTAAATTCTGGAAGGCGTTCCTTAAGTTGGTGGGGGTGGAGCAAGGGTTGTCAAGTGCTTACCATCCCCAGACGGATGGACAAACTGAACGTGTCAATGCTGTATTAGAATGTTATTTACGTTGTTATGTCAATTACCACCAGGATGACTGGGTAGAACTATTGCCTTTTGCAGAATATGCGTACAATAATGCTGTCCATCAATCTACAGGGTTCAGCCCTTTTTATGCTGTGTATGGTCAGGACTTCAGTCCTATCACCGCTACGGAGGTTCCAGAGGGGGAGGGGGATCCCGATGTAGCCTCTTGGGCACATGCTCTCCGCACCACGTGGCCCTGGCTAGTGAGCAACCTGTGAGGGTTCCCAACCTCCCTGTGCAAACTCCATAAAATCACTTGCTCAGACGGTCATTCAGAAACAAGAAACTTTATTGGAAGCTTCAGAGAAGTATAGGCCTTACACGGGTAAAGTTGCAAGTGCTCACGATTTCACAAAGACAGAATTATAACCCCTACAGGGAAGCAGATGTCAAACGTATGTTATGGGAATCTATGAGATAATTGTGCATGGTACATAAACATCAAAGACCTCAGGGAGCTTGTTAGTGCTATCTACCCACCAAGGCCATAGCTGGTGGGAGGGAGTCAGAGAGAGCAAGGGAGGTGGACGTGGGAAGAGGGAAGAGACATTCCAACCTGGGGCCTGTCAGACGCAGCGTCTGAACCAAGGAAAGGCCAAAGGCCTGGACTGCTTTTACGAGTCCAAGGGGGGGGGAACACACAAGGCAAAGGCGTACAGACCCTCACACAACCTAGATAGAGCCAAATGCAAATATAAGGTGCAGGCAGATAAGCATCGGTCCCCCAGCAAGGAATTCCAGGTTGGTGAATTAGTGTATCTTTCCACAAAAAACCTGCGATCCACTCGACCTTGCCACAAACTTAGTGCCAAGTACATTGGACCATATCCCATTGCCCGGATCATCAACCCTGTCACTGTGGAACTGACTCTCCCCAAAACCCTGAGGCGTATCCACCCTGTCTTCCATGTCAGCCTTCTTAAACCTCATGTCGCCTCCTCGGAATGGCACCCAGAACTGCCTCCCGAGCAGCCCGTGATGGTGGGGGGGGGGAGGAGCATTTTGAAGTATCAAAGATCCTAGATTCACGTATACGGCATGGATCCCTGCAGTACTTAATTCGCTGGAAACACTTCCCCCCTGCCTACGATGAGTGGGTGCGTGCACAGGATGTCTTCGCCCCGCACTTAGTGACTGCCTTCCATACCGCCTACCCGGATAGACCGTCCCCCTTGCAAGATGGGTGTGAGCGTTTCCCACCTCCCTGTGCAACTTCCACAAAATCACTTGCTCAGACGGTCAACTCAGAGGCAGGTAAGTTTATTGGAAGGCTTCAGATAGACAGGATCTCTTACAAGACCAAAGTTGCAAGTGCCAGTACATTCACAAAAGCTAAACTATAAGCATTTCTCTACTGCAGATGTCAGTTACATGTTTTGAGAACTACAGATAGATAACTGTGACAGGCCAAGCCTTGCACAGTAACATCAAAGGTCTCGGGAAGCTCGTTAATGCAATCTACACAGCCAAGGCCACGGAAAGCAGGAAGGAGGGAGAAGGGACTGGGAGACAGGAGGGTATGGGAGTCAGCACAACATTCCAGCTTGAGGCCCACTGGAAATTTACAACACAGCAACCTGAACCAAAGTCCTGCCTTGCCGCTTGTACGGGCAAACCAGACACACACAGCAAAAGAGCAGTACAGTTCCTCACGTTGGGAGGGGGCCTTAAGGGGGGCAGGATGTCAGGTCTGTATCTCAGTTGATGTTTACTTTCGCTTTCCCGCCGACCAGGCTCAAGGACTGTTATGCCAAAGACTGTTATGCCTACTGAACTCCATTTGAAGCTCTGGGAACACAGCTTTGTTTTTGATATGTAATCTCTCGCCCTTTCAGTGCTTTTATATTGCTAAGTTCAAGCCAGGCAGCCTCATAGCTGTCACCCTTCCTTTATGCTCTGTTAACCTATTTTGACCAAGTAAAACCAGCTTCTTTGGACCTGACTGTCTCTGATGTGGTTTTTGGTTCAAGTGGGCCAAGGGCTGACACACGGGACGTTTTGCTCTGTAGGAGATGCATACAGGATCCCATTCATCCCAATAGGGAAAAGGGGAAAGGGGAAAGCCCATATCTCGGGACCCCCGACCCAATGTTTACAAAACTTGGGTGGTCTCTTAAGAAGGCTTGCCTGAAGCTCCGCTCAAAGTTTGGGATCTGCACCCCCAAAAATGCGCCCCCTGCAGCCACGGAAAGAGAAAAGGGGGGGAGCCGATATTTCTGCCCCCGCTGAACCCATCTTTACAAAGCTTGGGTGGTATCTTAAGAAGGATTGTCTTAAGCTATGCTGAAAGTTTGGGGGCTGTATCCCCAAAAAAGCGCCCCCTGTAGCCACGGAAATGGAAAAGGGGGGAGGTAAAAGGGGTGGAGCCCATATCTCGAGACCCCCTGACCCAATGTTTACAAAACTTGGGGGGGGTATCTTAATAAGGCTCCTCATCTAAAGGCTCCACTGAAAGTTTGGGATCTGTACCCCCAAAAATGCGCCCCCTGCAGCCATGGAAAGAAAAAAGGGGGGAGCCCATATCTCGGGACCCCCTGACCCAATGTTTACAAAACTTGGGTGGTCTCTTAAGAAGGCTTGTCTGAATCTCTGCTGAAAGTTTGGGGTCTGTACTCCAAAAAATACGCCCCCTGCAGCCACAGAAAGGAGTGAATGTGCACAAGCACCCCCACACACACACACACGCGAGGATTTCCCTCTCTCTCTCTCTCCCCGGCCGGGCCGCACATCAGCTGATTCCTCCAGTACTCAATCCTGACTGATTGGCCAGAAGAAGACCCAGCTTGGCCACCGATTGGCCGGGGGAGGAGAATGCTGCTTACTGACGGTTATGCTGCTTACTGACGGCCCGAATTCGCCGGATTTATTCGTGAACTCCCGAACTCGCTGAATTCGCCCCCCCCGGTTGCCCGCCATTTTTGAGTTCGGTTCGTCCCGAACTAAAAACCACCGAATCAGGGGAAATTCGGCTGTTTTTCAGTTCGGGCTGAGCCGAATCAACAGCCCTACACCATAGCATTCCCCATTATTATGTATGGGTGTGAAAGTTAGACTGTGAAGAAAGCAGACAGGAAGAAAGTCGATTCCTTTGAAATGTATTATTGGAGGAGAGTTTTACAAGAACTGTAGATCACCAAAGAGACAGATCAGTGGATTCTAGATCCAATCAAGCCTAAACTCTCCCCAGAAGCTAAAATTACTAAACTGAGGCTATCGTACTTTGGTCCTATTAGGAGAAGACAAGACTCACTGGAAAAGACAATAATGTTAGGAAAAGTTGAAGGCAGCAGGAAAAGAGGAAGACCCAAGTTGGGATGGATTGACTCTTTAAAGGAAGCCACGGCCCTCAGTTTGCAAGACCTGAGCAAGGCTGTTAACGATAGGATGTTTTGGAGGACATTGATTCATAGAGTCACCATGTGTCGGAAGAGACTTGAGGGACACACACACACACACAGTGGGTGGGGGCCAGCTGTGATTGCTGATGTGGTGCAAAGGCAATGCCAGGCACTAGGTATGTCGTAGGTTATCCGGGCTGTGTAACCGTGGTCTTGGTATTTTCTTTCCTGACGTTTCGCCAGCAACTGTGGCAGGCATCTTCAGAGGAGTAACACTGAAGGACAGTGTCTCTCTGTCCTTCAGTGTTACTCCTCTGAGGATGCCGGCCACAGCTGCTGGCGAAACGTCAGGAAAGAAAATACCAAAACTACGGTTACACAACCCGGATAACCTATGAGAACCAATGAACTCTGACCGTGAAAGCCTTCGACAATATTTTACTAGGTATGCCATTCCGTTCCTAATAAAGGTGATGGATTGCTCACTGGAATGCACAGTATGGAGAGTGGAAAGGGAGAAGCTTTTCTCCCTCTCTCATAATACTAGAACACGGGATCATCTGCTGAAGTGGGAGGGTTAGAGATTCAAAACAGATAAAAGGAAGTATCTCTTCACACAACACATAGTTAAATTGTGGAACTCCCTGCCCCAGGATGTGGTGATGGCTGCCAACTTGGAAGGCTTGAAGAGGGGAGTGGTCCTGTTCATGGAGGAGAGGGGTATTTTTGGCTACTAGTAAAAATGGATACTAATCACGATGCATACCTATTCTCTCCAGGATCAGAGGAGCAGGCCTACTATATTAGGTGCTGTGGAAAACCTGCAGGACAATGCTGCTGCAGTCGCCTTGTTTGTGGGCTTCCTCGAGGCACCTGGTTGGCAGCTGTGTGAACAGTCTGCTGGACTTGATGGGCCTGGGTCTGACCCAGCAGGGCTTTTCTTATGTTCTTATATCTCAGACGCAGCTTTCTAAATCATTGCTTCTTTGAAATGGCCACTTGAAAATAAAACCACTGATGTTTTGATATCTTCAGTTGTCTCCATGTAGTCTAACACCATTCTATAGTTACAAGAGGGGCTTCGTGAAAAACTCGAGGTGTGTGTGCACACACGTGTGTGGGAAGTGAACCCTTGTCCTCCTCTGCTGCTTGCCATCTTCTTGGGGGTGGGCAGAGAAATAAAGGAGAGATATTGGTGGTGGACAGTCGTAGCTGACTTATGGTAACCCAATAGGGATTTCAAGGCAGGAGACATTTGGAGGTGTTTGGCCTCTGCGTAGCAACCGTGGACATCCTGGGGTGGGGGTGGGGTCTCCCATCCAAATACTAACCAGGGCAGACCCTGCTTAGCTTCCGAGGTGCGATGAGATTGGGCTACAGCATTACTTAATGATTAGTCCTAGGTATACTGCTGACATGTTTTCAAAAACATTGGTCTAAATGTAAATAATATTGGCAGCAATTAATGTTTAACTGTTGTGATTACTAGTAAAGGACAGCGCTTTTAATATTATAAAACCTAACTTAATGTGTAGATGTGCTGCTAGTCCTATCGTCTGTGCCCGTATGGGAGGGCTTCTGTCCAAATAATAGACCTTCAATTGGTTTCCTAAAAGCTTTGTTTTCTACCTCCCCCGCCCCCCGCATCTCTCCGAGAGTGGCCGGTCAAGGTGTGTCCAGGGTGGCCGCCTGCCAGCAGAATATCTTCCATCTCTGGAAGCAAAGAAAGAAGGGCTTTTTCGCTTGCTTGCCCGAAGTCCCGCCCTGCCCTCGGTGATCCTAGAAGGCAGATTTAAGAGATTACCAAGGTCAGAATGGAGCTGTCCCTGTAAGACAGGTGAAGTTGACTCTCCTGCGCATGCCTTTTCCAGGTGCTCTTTCTACCAGGAAGTCTGATGCAGGCTGATTTCCCCTCTCCTTGATCTAATGAAGGACGGCGCCAAGGGAGGGAGGCTGAGGAGTCTCCTCTGGGATGGCTCAGACCGGGGGGGGGGGGGGAACAAGCAAGCAGCGAAATTCTGTGCCGCAATATAGAAGATCCACCAGTCAAGGCTGGGGCTTGGGAATTTAACTTAAAATGGAGAATGTTTTCCTAATTCGAGGTCTTTTCATTTTTTAAAACCGTCTATGAATTGTATATCCTAGTCTTAGTTACTGTATACTCTCCAGTTTTAATTCTGTAACTGATGGGAATGTGTTGTTGTTTTTAATGGCATTAATACATGAGTCTGATCACGGCCGGCAACTCCGCCTCCGCCGCCCACGGGCAGGGCGTGGGGAACGGGGCGCGCGGCCAGCTGCCAAGGCCACAGGCGCCCAGGTGCGCGCGCAGGCCCTCCGCCTCCGCCGATCATGCAGTTGGAAGGGGGCCACCAGGCTCACCGAGTCCGGCCCCCCTGCACAATTAAGGGAATTCACAACTGCCTCACCCCCCCCCCCCCACACACACACCCCAGTGACCCCCAGAAGATGGCCCAAGAGGAATGGCCCACCCTCCCATGGACTGCCTAAGGTCACAGAACCGGCATCGCTGACAGGTGGCCACCAAGCCTCTGCTGGAAAACCTCCTCCCCGCCTCCCCCGGAGTTCTCGCGAGGTTTCCGCCCTGCTGGGCGCCGCCCCTCTCCCTGGGCGGGCAGGCCTGGGAGCCGAGGCCAGGCCGGGCCAGGCCGGGCCGGGCCGGGCCGGGCCGGGCCGGGGGGGCGGGGCGTGGGCGGCCGCCCGCAGAGCGCCTGGCGATTGGACGGGCGGCCGCGGCCCTCCAATGGCGGCGCCGGATGAGGCGGGGCTCTCTCCCTCTCCCCCACCCTCCCTCCCTCGCGGCGTCGGCGTCGGCGGCGTCATGGCGGCCGCGGCGTGGGCGCGGCGTGGGCGGCCGTGCGGGGGCTGCGGGCCGTGGCTGTGGGCCTGGGCGGCCCTGTGGGGGGCGTCGTCGTCGTCGGGGGCGTCCCTGTACGAGGCGGGGGCGGTGCGCGTGCTGGGGGCGGGCTCGGTGCGGGCGGCGCTGCGGGGCTCCCCTGCCGCCTGGCTGCTCCAGTTCTACAGCTCGGCCTGCGGCCACTGCGTCGCCTTCGCCCCCGCCTGGCGGGCCCTGGCCGCAGACGTCCGAGGTGAGTGGGGGGGTGCGGGTGCGTGTGTGTGTGTGGGGGGGCTCTTCTGGGTCCGGGGGGGGACGCCTCAGGCCCCGGTATTAGGGTTGCCAACCACCCGGTAGTATCAAAACAGCACCAGGACTCCAGTCATATACAACCGCGACAACCTTCTTTATATGTACGCATTTCCTTATATAAGCAATATTTTTCTCAGCACGTCAAACACAAACCTCCAAATAATAAAAATGTTAACCGCACATAAGCAAAAACCGCTGACCCCACCGGGTAAGTGATAAGGAGCCAGTAACCATTTATAGCAACAGTGGTTGCAGATTGATTCATTCATGTTGTTTTGATATTACTCTGGAGTATCAGCACTGGTGGTGTTTGTTTGTATTAACCTCTAGGTACCTGCTGGAGAGCTCCTGCTATTACAGCTGATCTCCAGCCTATAGAGGTCAGTTCGCCTGGAGAAAATGGCCGCTTTGGCCATTGGACTCTATGGCATTGAAGTCCCTTCCCTCCCTAAACCCCACTCTCCCCAGGCTCTGCCCCAAACCCCCCCCCCCCGCCAGTGACAAAGACAGACCTGGCAACCCTACCTTGTATGCGGGGCCAGCTTCGGCCCCTTGGGACTTTCTTGCCTGGTTACATTCCCGGTTGAAATCAGCCCCTTCAGCGGCGACTGCGCTGCCTTCCCCACCCGGGCCCCGGCTCCCCTCCCCTGTTTACCTATTTACTCCATTTGGACTCTGCTGGCTGTGTGTCAGCCGCCAGAGCACACCCAGTGAACTTGTATGGCCAAGTGGTGATTCAAACCTGGTTTTCCTGAACTCTGCAACTGCTGTGGTGCTGGCCCCGGGGGTGGGGTGGGGGGCTCGGTATAACTGGGATGCTGCACAAGCTCTTCTCAAAGCCCTGAGTCCAAGTCCTGTGTTAAAGGCATTGTGGTATACATTAGACACATTTATCTGTATGCACTTGTTTTTAATAACTTTTTCTTCTTGCTGAGGGAAGGGTGGGCTAGGACCACCCACCGGCTGCTTCATCCCTGTGCTGGTCCTTGAGAGTGCATGCATTTCTAAGCATGTTTCTGCAATAGTGGGGCTCTTTTTTTTTTCTTTTTTTTTTTAGCAGTCTGGGATTTTCATTTGCTTTCCACTTGCCTGGTTCATTTGCCTCCAGCATGTGGATTCCCTTACAGTGTATTAAACCATTAAAGGTGTATTCTGCAAACTGGGACATTTAGACATTACCAAGTTCAGTGGCAATTGATGGGACCTGTAGCAGAGATGAGCATTATCAGTAGTGCAAATCAATTTTCATCTGTGAGTTGGCATGATTTCTATAAACACATTAGTAAGTTATCACCAAATGTATAATTGATGCATCTAAACCACCAGTGTGAGATGAGAATAAAGCTTGTAAGTGAATTAAACAGGGCCATGGCTGCCTTTTCTTTTCAGGGGCTCCTTTGTGAGCTCTGAGTCCCAGATGGCGCACTTGAACCAAGCGTTTGTCTCAAGGTGGGCCTGCATTATTGTGAGGCGATTGGTTTGCATCAGCTTTCATTACATCTGCTTGTTGTTTGAGGCTCTGAGGCAGGTGGAAAAGGGAAGAGCAGCAGCAGTGAATCATGAATGAGGCATATAACTGAGCCAGCCTTGGTTTAGTTGCATCTTCTTTGACAGAGTAGCCTGTTACCTCTTGTGTGCCTGCCTGACTGCTTCGTCATATGCTCAGAGGTTCTTGTCGGTACCCCGATGCCTGTTCAGCTGTCAGCATCTTATGGACTACAGAAAGGTCTAACTGGCATTTCCAAAGAAAAACAGAAGTCAAGGAGAGATGCAGTTCCACAGCAGCTCAAGCAGTATTGACCTTGATAACATTTCCAAACTTTCCATATCCTTTTCGTGTAGAAGCAGAAACAATTTATTTCTGCCAAATGTCCTGGATCGCCCCCCTCACCCCGTCCTCAAACTAATTTTGAGCCAGGTTCAATCCATACTCAGCCACAAAGCTCATTGGATGATCTTAATGCCAGTCTGTCTGTGTTGGATGTACCAGCCTCACAGCAGAGTTGTGATGGTAAAATGGAAGACTGTGTTTGTCTTCTCAACTCCTTGGAGGAAGAGATACATTCTGCTAGCCAAAGTCTTTTGGACTTGTGTTCTACCAGACAGCAGTGTATTCTCCAACACAGACACACAAACGCCCACATGACAAGCCGTTTTTGAAACAGGCATTCGTGACAGGCATGGGGTACAGCTGTTTAAAGAAAAATGTCCCCCCCCCCCCACGGGTTTGTACTTAAAGTAACCTTTATGTTCCTGGCTCGTCTGCCTGAAATGTTGTCTTCCACTTCTGCTATAATGATTCAGCTTCTTTTCTTCAGTGTAGTGTGGTGGAAAACCCTTAAGTGGTTACACATCCACATGCATCTTGTTTATATTCAAAATGTTTTATGAGATCTGCACTATAAAAAAGGCAGGTGGTGCTGGTTGGGAAGGAGAAGGTCTTGAAGGGCATTGTTCTCCCCACATTTGATGGAGTTCAAGGTCATTTATGCATGGTTGATGTGTCTCAGGATTCTCCTGAGATTGTCTTGGTTCTCCATTGGGGTTATGCATGATGTTTTCTGGGGGCTCAGCTCGTTTCCATCCCGTGACTTCCCTGGGTTTTCCTTTTCCAATCCCTGTTTTATCATGCTTTTAAGTTTTGTCCCGAGCCCATCTCAGGCACCAGGAGGTGCATAGTTCAGCCGCGGGTCAATCTTCCCTTGTCCCCATTCTCCAACTCCTCCTCCAGCCAGCCTTCAGCCATCCCCTCCGCAATGCCCCAGGAAGCCATACTGGAGACGGGCATGACCACCTCCTTCATAGGGGGCCCTCAACGTTTTTTTCCTGCTGCTATGATGTAATATATAATCAAATCTTCCAAAATAGTAATCAAAATCACAGAGAGAAGCTCCAGAGGCAAGGATCGTGCATTCACTCTCCCCCCACCCCCCACATTCACTCTAATGAAATTGCAGTCATCCCATTCAGTGGCACAAATACTGGCTGTTCATTGGTTAATATTAAAATATTCTGATATGCATTACCTGCATTTTGAAAGTTTAATTGTTAGGAAGAGAAACATCAAACCACTATGGACCAGGCGGTTTAACAAAATGGGATCATGGTCAAAAGTAACAATTACATCTATATCACAGGTTGTAATCTGAGGGCACCAAAGAAGCCAGAACACGAAAATAATCTAATTGGAAGCATTTATGATGCAGAGAAGAAACAAAAGTATAATCTCTGTCCCTTGAATGCAACTTAAGTATGTGTTAGCTCAGGGTTATTGAACTCATTTGTGAGGAGGGCCGGATACAACATAAATTTCTCTTGGTCCGGCTGACCATGTGAAATTAATTAATTAATAAATCAATACCATAAAACTGGAGGCCAGGTCTACCCATTGGTTTGCATGGTGGTAGACCTGAGCTCCTAATGGGGACTCCCCCCCCCTCGAGGCCAGGTCTACCCATTGGTTTTTATGGGCCCCCAGAAGCCAGGTCTACCTATTGGTTGGATATGGTAGACCTGGCCTCCAGAGGGGGGCTTGGGTTCCCCCCCACAGAGGCAAGGGGGGGGGGAAAGAGCCCCCATTGGGAGGCCAGATCTACTACCCTGGAAGACAACAGGTAGACCTGGCCCCTGTCTCTGTGGGGGGGAAAACGTCACCCTCCAGAGGTCAGGTCTACCACCTACCCAACCTCTTGGTAGACCTGGCCTCCAAGGCCCATAGAAACCAATGGGTAGACCAGGCCTCTAGAGAGGGACTTCCCCCCCCCCCCCCCCGAGGCCAGGTCTATCTGTTGGCTTCCATGGAAGTAGACCTGGCCTCCCAACGAAGCCGGGCAAGGTACGAGGAGGGAGGCAGGGATGGGGCGATTGCTAAAGAGGGGAAATAGGGCGCAGTAATTGCTGTGCCCTTCAAGGTGGAGGGGGAAGCAGGATCGGCAAGGGAGAGGGGAGGCAGGGACGGGGCGATTGCTATGGGGGGGGGGCGAATAGGGCGCTGGCAAGTTTTGGGGTAGGCAGGAGCAGCAAGGAACGGGTCGATAGCTGGGGGGGGTTGCGCCTGGCAAGGTGGGGGGGCAGGAGCGGCAATCGCTGGGGGGGCGCGATCCAAGGACTCCGGTGCAGGCCACTCCACCCCTTCCCCGCTCTCTGGGCACAGCCAATTTGCAGAGTTTTCAGGTGGCGGCGCTGGCTGGGCCTGGGAGCAAGTGCTGTGGCCATCCCCCCACCCTGATCCGGTGGCGGGAGGGGGGGGAAGCTGTCTTGGCTAGCTCGCAGGCCGGATAAGAGGTCTCAAGGGGCCGGATCCGGCCCCTGGGCTGCCAGTTTGACACCCCTGTGTTAGCTGGTAATGTTCCCTGAACAAAGTCCTTTATTTTAGTTTGTTTTCTGTGTCCACATAGATTATATCATAAACCTGTACTCTGTTGTCAAGTCGCTCCCCACTTATGGGGACCCTATAAGTTAATGACCTCCAAAATGTCCTATCGTCAACAGCCTTGTTTAGGTCTTGCAAACTGAGAGATGTGGCTTTATAGAATCAGTCAATCCGTCACATTTTGGATCTCCCTCTTTTCCTGCTGCCTTCCACTTTTCCTGACATCATTGTCTTTTCAAGTGACTCTTGTCTTCTGATAATGAGACCAAGGCCTCAGGTTAGTCATTTTAGCTTCTAGGGAGAATTTCTTGCTTGATTTGATCTAGAACCAACTTATTTGTCTTTGTACTCTGTTGGCTGTGTGCAATTTGAGAGTTAAGGAGGAACCAACTACTCTGTGACTTCTGTGCCACTTATATTGTGCTTTTTGCCTCCTGAAAGAAGAAGAGTTAGTTTTTATACCTTGTTAAGGCCAAAATGTAGGGCATGAGAATGATATAAGCCATTTTGGGTCCTCACTGGGGAGAAAGGCGTGTATAAATGAGGAAAATTGAACCAATGAATTAAATAAATTGAAAATGTTATTTTGCTTCACACTGCCATGAGCTTCCAACCTGTAAGAGGTGAAACTGTTTTTAACTCCCCTGTTGGAGCAACTTCTCCGAGACACCGCCGCGGCTCAGGCGGTGGAATTGGGAACGGCTGTGGCCAAAGCCGAGATCCGGACGGTGGAGTTGGTCACGGCCCGGGCATCAGAAACCGCCACAACCACAGCAGAAGCCCTCGGAGCACGATCCAAGGATACTGGACGGCTGGGCTCGGGACCAGGTTAGGGAGAGGAGGACGTCACGCTTTCGCTCTCTTCCGATAGGTCTTTTATGGCTCTCCCAAGACACCTAGCTTGTCGTCAATGAGCTACCGTACACTATGCCCTGATCCAAGATATCTGTGAATACCCGGGGGAGAAGGGGATTTAGTCAGAGAGGATGCTGAAGACTGGAATGCTCCTTTCGATATTTCTCAGGGGTGGTGTACGGTGGAGAAGCAGCCGAAGATTGGAATGCCCAGTTCGGCGTTTCCCAGAGCTGGCGCGGAGGCAGACCGGCAGATGAAGTTTCTCGTTTGCTCTTCCAGAACCGAGAACTACAGCAACAGATGGCCCAAATGCAAGAGCGAATGGATGCTCTATGCCGCGAATGGAGACGGAGGCAACAATCCCCGGTGAGATTGCTGCCGCCACAGCCCGGCGTTCCTCCTCAAGTCCCGCCGCAAACGCCTCCGCAAGTCCCGCTGGGGTGGCCGGGGGGATTCCCTCCGCATTGGCAGTACCCGCCGCCCCATCCGCATGCATCCTTAAAAGACTTACGAGTGACTTTTAACGGAAGCCCTACCCTATTTTTTGGATCAGGTAAACAGCTTCATGAGAGAGAGCAAAGGCAGTGGTTCCCCACTGAGGACAGCCGGGTGCGATAAGTGTCTTCCCTATTACAGGGAGAGGCGGCGGATTGGATGATCCAACAGTTTGATTCACGGGCCAGATCCATACGAACCCTGAATGACTTCATGTGGGCCCTGAGAAGACGGTTTGAGGATCCCTTCCAAAGTGACAAGGCTAAGGCAGCCATCCTTCGATTGCGCCAAGGCACCAAGTCTGTCCGAGAATATACCGGGGAATTTCAACGTCTGGCCAGCAGAGTTACTGACTGGAGTGAAGCTACTCGAGTGCAATACTTTCGTGAAGGATTGCACCCTGAAGTTCTATACTGGGCTTACTTGCACCAAGATCCTCCTAACCTCGAGGAATGGGTCCTGCTTGCAGAGGAGATGGAAAGCTGCCGGCAGTCCCTCGCTCTCTCTAGGCGCAGAGCGAAGGAAACAGGTCCACGGCAAGACCGTGCTGCCCCACCTCCACAGAGACCAACCACTCCTGTTTTGGACCGGGTCAAACATTTCCAAAAGGGAGCATGTCTCATTTGTGGTAAGATGGGCCATTTCACTGCTACTTGCCCTGCACGTTCCGCTCGTCCCAACCCGGACCCGCAAGCAGAAGGACATTCCCGGAGCGGTGGGGAGAGCTGTTGCAAAAGCACTACGCCAAGCGGGCGCAAACCGCCCGTCGCCCTCCACATGAACGACGAGGTTGCTCGTAAAGGGTCGCCAGCACTCCTTCCTACCCCGTCGGGGACTCGGATTACAAATGAAGGTCCATCTGGGCCGTGGATTACAATCACCTCTAGTCCCGCCGACGCGGATACATCGGAAGAAGAAGACGACGGGACCTGGGGATCTTTAGCAGCCCTGAACCTCGTTCCCACCCAGGAGCAGACAAAAAACAAGCAGGGTCTGCAGTGAGCGGAGTGCCACTGCGGACCAAAGTGACTGCACCCCCCCCCACAGCTCCGCTAGTGGTGAGAGAAGTGGAAGGCACTATGTTTCTTGATATAATATTGCAACATTATAAGGGGGGTCCCCAAGTAGTGGTTAAGGCTGTAGTAGATTCTGGATGTGCTCGTACCCTAATCAGTGAGGACACTTTTAAAACCCTAAACATAAAAGCAAGCGTTTTACCGCAGCCCCTCCGATTTGCCCAGATGGATGGGAGTGACTTCAAAGGGGGCCCGATTGACAGGCGAACGGGCATAGTCGCCATGGGAGTGGGGGACCATTGGGAACAGATCCGCTTCACTATAGTGCCCACATTCCGCTTTCCAGTGGTCCTGGGAGTAAATTGGCTTCGGGGGCATAGCCCCATAATCGACTGGGCAGCCCAAACACTTGAATTTGTCCAACCGCAATGTGAACAGCACCAAAAAAAGGTAGCCGTCCTAGGTTCTGCCTTGATGGCAGGGGATGCTGATCTGCAATTGCCTCCTGAATATCGAGATTTTGCAGATGTTTTCGATGTCAAAGAGTGTGATGTACTATCCCCCCACCGCGCCACAGACTGTGCTATTGGAGGGGGGGAACGTTTAACTAAGAGTAAGATTTATCCTATGAATCCCAAAGAAAAGGCAGTATTGAAAGACTTTGACAAGAATCTGGCATGGGGCTTCATCTGCCCCTCCACAGTCCCCCACTGCGCTCCTGCCTTCTTCGTGCGTAAAAAGACAGGTGACTTAAAACTGAGTATAGACTTTCGCAAACTTAGCGCAGTCACCCAGACTAATGCCTACCCCATTCCCCTCATTCCAGATCTCCTAAGCCAGCTAAAGGAAGGACGCATTTTCACCAAATTGGACTTGGTTGAAGCGTATTATCGCATACGAATTCAAGAGGGAGATGAACCATTGACTGCTTTTTCCAGTTGCTTTGGGATGTTTGAGTACCTTGTAATGCCCTTTGGATTAAAAGGGGCCCTGGGGGTCTTCATGCAAATGATTAATGAGATCCTCCATGATTTGTTGTTTAGAGGGGTGGTAGTTTATTTAGACGACATCCTCATCTACTCCAAGAGTTTGGATGAGCACATCACCCTGGTCAAAGAAGTTCTGCAATGGCTCAGAGAAAACCATCTGTATTCTAAGGTTTCCAAGTGTGAATTCCATAAAAGGGAGCTAACCTTTCTAGGCTCTAGAATTTCACACTAAGGAATAACCATGGACCCGGACAAGGTACAAGCAGTAGTTGACTGGGAGCCACCAACTACTTGCAAGCAAGTACAGAGATTTCTCGGGTTCGCTAATTTCTACTGCCATTTCCTCCGAGACTTCACACAAGTTTCACTTCCGATTACTAATTTACTCAAAACCAAGGGTAAAGGAGTTGCCGCTACCCAGCCCTCCGCTAAAATAGAATGGACCCCGGACTGTCAGGTAGCCTTTGAGACTTTGAAACGTTTGTTCACAACTGAACCGATACTTAAGCATCCAGATTGTGACCGCCCTTTCATTGTTCAGGTAGATGCTTCTGAAGTAGCCATGGGAGGGGCCCTCATGCAAGAGGGAGAAGGTGGCCAGTTATACCCATGTGCCTATTTCTCAAAGAAATTTTCCCAGTCTCAGCTGAACTGGCCCATTTGGGAAAAAGAGGCGGCAGCAGTGAAACACGCCTTAACAATCTGGAGACACTTCCTAGAAGGTTCTGAGACTCCCTTCCAGGTTTGGACGGATCACAAGAACCTGGAGGCTTTATCTGGGACTCACAAACTCATCGCAAAACAAATCAGATGGGCGGACTTCTTTTACCGCTTTCGTTTTGTAATCAAACACATTCCGGGCAAAAGAAACCTCTTAGCTGATGCTCTTTCTAGACTTCCTCAATATCCTGTTAAGGAACGACCCATCGAGTCCCTGTTTACTCCAGAGCAAAGAGGTATCCTCCCTACCTTAGCAGTCCTCACGCGTGCCCAGGCGCGACAAGCCCAGGCCGGGAGCGATTCCCCGCAACCCACTAAGGGAGTTGTCCCTCCTAGTCCTCCGCCGCCGCCCGAGGACGCTAGCAGTGACTCTCCAACCCAACCCCAAGCGGGGGGCGACCCTGTCATTCCAGCAGGACTGCCCCAGTCTTTCCGTGACACTTTGATACGTAAGTGCCTAACCGAGAGGAATAACAATGTACTGCCTTCAGGTCTCGAGCAGCGGGGAGAAATATGGGTCAAAGACTATAAATTGTATGTGCCTAAAACTTTGTGAGCAGAGGTGTTAGAACTAGCTCATGGAGCAAAAACCTCTGGACACTTTGGGTTTGTAAAGACACTACATTTGCTCCGTTGTCAATTCTGTTGGGCGGGTATGCGTTCTGATCTGGACTCCATCCGCAGCTGTCCAGTATGCGCCACTGCAAAACGACTGACAAGCAAGCCCACCGGGCTACTAAAACCGTTAGAAGTACCTCAAGGGCCATGGGAGGTAATTGCCATGGATTTCATGACTGATTTACCATTAAGTCGAGGGAAAACTGTCCTGTGGGTGGTTACGGACCTTTTTTCCAAACGGGTGCATTGAATCCCTTGTGCAGGCATGCCCTCTGCTCAAAGACTGGCTCACTTATTTGTGACACACATATTCAAATATCATTCCTTCCCGCGCAAGATAATCTCAGACCGCAGCTCTATATTTATAGCCAAGTTCTGGAAAGCTTTCCTCAAACTGGTAGGAGTTGAACAAGGTCTGTCAAGTGCCTTCCACCCCCCAAACGGAAAGAGTGAATGCTGTACTAGAATGTTATTTCTGATGTTATGTGAATTATCATCAAGATGACTGGGTTGATCTATTGCCTTTTGCATATAATAATTCTGTTCATCAATCCACAGGCTTCAGCCCCTTCCGCATTGTGTATGGCAAGGAGTTTGGCCCCGTCGGGCAGGTGGATGTGTCAGGGGAGGGGGGGGTGCGGAGATGTTAGACTGGATTCAAACCATCCAGTCTACTTGGCCTTGGTTAACTGAAAACTTAGAACAGGCCAAAAGAAAATATAAAGCTCAAGCAGACAAGCATCGGTCCCCCGGCTGGACGCTGAGGGTGGGTGATCTGGTATATCTCTCCACCAAAAATCTATGTTCTCTGCGACCCTCCAAAAAACTGAGTGAAAAATACATTGGTCCTTTTCCTATCACCCAAGTTATTAATGAAGTCACAGTGGAGCTGCAACTCCCCAAGAAGTTAAAAAGGGTCCATCCAGTTTTTCATGTCAGTTTATTAAAACAGTATGTGCCCGCGTCTCAGTGGTATCCAGAAGAGCCTCCAGAGGTTCCCGAAATGGTGTGTGTGGGGGAGGAGTACTGTGTGGTTTCCAAGATCCTTGATTCCCACATTCATAGGGGGGCTTGGAATACCTAGTCCGTTGGAAACATTTCAGTCCCATGACGAATGGGTTAAACATCGTCACATCTCCGCCCCTCGCCTGCTGTGTCAATTCCATGCTACGTATCCAGATAAACCCACCCCATCGGCTGAGGTGGGGAGGGGGGGGCTCTGGGGGGGGCAGAATGTGAGCTCCAGGCTGAGAGCGCAGCTGGAGTCAAGGTCGAGTAGCTCAGAGGTTTGTTATGACGGCCTGCGCCCCGGCGCGATAACTGTAATCTGTCATGGGAACCAGGCTCAGCCTGGAATCCAACGGTGCCTTTCTGATGTATATGTTTCAACCTGCCCGCTTTCCCCCACTTGAGTCCTCGTACCTTTTCCTGTAAGTTGCTGCTACACACCTTATGCTTCCCAAATAAACTGCTTCTTAGACGACTCTGGATGTTCTGTTGTTTGGGATTTGACAGGTGGACTCAGACCTTACAAGTAGGGTTGTACTACTATGCAGAAATGTTAGAATAAAACTTCTGTTTGCTTTCAGAATGGGAATCTGCAATAAGAATTGGAGTGCTAGATTGTGGTGATGAGGAAAACTATGAAGTCTGTAAAGAGTATGGAATTCAGTATTATCCAACTTTCAGGGTAAGCAGCTTCACACCTAAAGATGAATGGGTTTTTTGTTGTTATTTTATTAGATCAGGGTGCCCCATTGGTATTTGGCCTTGTCTTCTTTCACCTTTGCATGTGAGTCATTAAAGTTTTAAACTGAAATTCTTGCATCAGACTGAATAAGAAGTGGCCAAAATTACTAGTAAGTTGATCTGTTAACTTCCTTGGTACACCAGAGCAAATACCTTCTGCTGATCCTACATACCAACTGAATTGATGTCTCTCAAAAATCATATGGGGATTGACAGTAACTTGAGAAACAGCTTCCAAAAGTGCCCCAACTTTATTATTATTACTATTACTATTAGGAGTACTTCTATAAACAGTTATTGGCACTGAATACAGCTTGTGAAAGTGTGTACAGGGCGCTGATTACATTTGCATCCTGCTTTTCAACCATAAGGTTCTCAGAGTTTATTATTTTATTTATTTTTATTTTACTTCATTTATAAATTGCCTTTCTCCTTGATAGGGTCCCAAAGTAGCTTACCTCGTTTATCTCTCCTGCATTTTATCCTCACAACAACCCTGTGAGGCATGTTAGGGTGAGTGTGTGTGACTGGCCCAAGGGCTTCCAGTGAGCTTCTGACAAAGTGGTGATTCAACCCTGGGCCTCCAAGATCCTGATATTCTAACCACTACATCACACTGGTTTTTGTGGGATGGCTGCTGTTGAAGCAGCAAGCAACCAGAGCAGCATGGATCATATACGTTGGAGGGGGATAGCAAGTAGTTTGCTTGTTTCTGACAGGCCTGGCCCTGTCCTCTCCATCTGCTTTTTACTGATAGATACTAAGGCTGCAATCCGGGGTGGGGGGTGGGGTGGCGAAGCTCCTTAGAAGCAGTGTTCCAGCAGCACAAGTCCCCACGCTACCATTCTGAGAGGCATTCCCAGGATATTCCTGGGAGCAGAGCTGCCTTTAGGCAGCTTCCTAACCCAACGATGAAAAACAACGTTGCGCTTACCTGTAACTGCTGTTCATCAACTGGTCTTCTGTGCAGGCACACATCCCTTGCTCCTTTCCCCTCAGTGGGCAGTTTCAGCTTTGGTCTGGGGCTTCCCCACAATAGCAAAGGGAGAACTGAGGGGTGGCCTTTCCCCCACACCTTGTCATGTATTTCGGTGGGAAGAGCCATTTACAGGGGGAGGAGGAGCGTCCCTTCTAGAAGCTTTCTACCTTGAAAGTCTCCACTGCTGGCCTGCGCATGCACAGTTCCCATGTTTGCCTGCACAGAAGACCACTCGATGAACAACAGCTACAGGTAAGTGCAACGTTGTTTTTAACGCCTTGTTTGTTTAACCCTGTTGTTTCTCAGGAGAAGCCACACACACACACCAGTGAAGAGCTCAGTCTATGTGGGATATGATTAAATGGTGGCAGCGTATGAATGGAACAGTGCAGGAGCCCCCAGCCTCAGCAACTCAGTGAAGCCTTTGAAGGAGGGGGTTGTTATTGAAGGAGGCCTGGGCTGCAGTGTCTGCTGATGTCTCTGTGACGTCGGATCCTAGGATCCTACGAGAGAGAGAGGACCTGAAAAGTGAACTGGTCATGGCTCTAGAGATTTTAAAAGAGACAAGAAGAGTAGTGAAGTGTGACGGCCCGACCTACTTGTAACCCTGAACCTGAGAGAGAGGTAGCAGACTGTAGGCACTCTGTGTGAGTGGAGAGTGGGCATCACAGAAGGTTTACAACTTGTACACAATTGTATGAAAGGGAACCATCATTAATATCACAACAGAAAACTTTGGCAAAAATCTTTCTTCCTCATTATGAAATTTTCTTAGTTGCAGCATTTTCATAAGGGACACCCCTCCCTCCATCTTTCTGGGGTTTGTTAGTAGAGAGATTGTGGTCTTCTGACCTTGAATCCTGAGTAATTAAAGTAATAAAGGAATCACCTTCCATAAACATCCTAACAAGCCATGCCCTGGAATCCCTGGTTTGGATCCAACCTACATTTTGCTCAGGTGGAATGATTTGTCTCCCGAAGTGCAACTTTCTTGCCTCCACATTCCTGCTGCAGCCTGACATGGGGGACCTCAGGAAGTGCTGGCGGGGGGATTGGCAAAAATGCTCCTCCTGGCGCAGGCAGAAATTTTACTCTGGATCCAGCCCAGTGTTGTGGTTGTCAATATCTTTATGGTCAATAGTATGGATTGTCGACAACCTACAGCATTGATCTAAAACCCAAGTTAACGTTTAAGCCTGCAAACAGGCTTTTATTAGTATTATTGAAGCTCTTACAATAAAAAGGATTTTTTTTGAAAATTCAAAGTTGTGTCATTGTTTGAGGTAGCTAGTTAAGTAAGATAAAATATTTTTTAGTGAAATACAAGATCTAGAAATTTTGCCACATCACAGCAATTGATCTGCTTCATCAGTATGTTCTGGTCTTAATCTATGTGTATCTGCCACACATTGTGAAATCTTACAATCTCAAGTTTGGGTTTTGTTCTCTTGTACAAATTGAACTTCCAGTAATTTCCCCAGGGGTGTTTAAAATTGTGCCATCATAATCCAGACTGTTTATTAGTTTAAAATATAGTTTTAAAATTGGGTTGAAGAATTATGATTTTGCAGTTGGGTCTGTTCTAACTTGCCCTGTTTTTCTGGATCTAGGCATCAGGTACCAATTGAAGATGACTTGAGAGACTGAGGAAGACACAGAATACTGTTAGACTATTTATAATGCAGCAAAGTGTTCCTCTGCTTGGCTTTATTATGAGCAGTGATGGCTATTCTAATCAAAACATCTCCTTTAATCCCTCTCACAGTACTTCAGAGCTTTTACCACACAGTTCACGACTGGAGAAAACCAGCATGGTAAGATGATTGCTCACCCTACGTGTGTGTGCTTTCCTACAACACTCAGCACATGGATGCCCACCCAGGGCGCGTTGAGACTTTGATATGCTGATTCCAGGGGATCAAGGTGGCTTCCAACTAATGACTAGACAATTTTTTTTAATGTTTTAATTATTGTTGTGAAATTTTAAAAAATTGTGACCAGGCCTTTTAATATTCTTTTTGGATTTTTGTGTTTGGTTCTCCTTCCCATAAGCCTTTGTGAATATACTGCTGAGAGCTACAAGAATGCGATGCTTTGGAGTTGCCCTTTGGTGAAGTTATTCAAGATATTCCAGAGCCTAGTTGTACCATCCTTAAAGTCTAAACATCCAAGAAACACCACCGGGATCAGAGATTATCCTTGATGGTGACCTGATGGGCCCAGCGACCTCTAAGATAGGACAGGGGGTTTGGACATAACTCTCGAATGATGTGTCCATCCCCCCATGCCACCCTTTCCCTGAAGGGTCTGGAGAATGTACAAGTACTTACATTTTTTATTTACATTGGTTATCTTTTCTATGGACTGAAAAGGGTATAAAACGTGCCCACTCACCTTTGTTCAGGGCTGCATGCCAGTGCTGCAAGTGCTTTATTATTATAATAATATATTTACATTCATGGGTTTCTTAGGTTGCGTTTGCAATGAATGTTTTCTTTCTAGATTGCATTATGGTACAATAAATAGTTACGTGTTCAAATGTCAGTTGTCTCTCATTGTGAATCTGTCACTTAAGACCCTGACCGTCACACTCATTCGCCAATCTGTGCAGGAGCTCACTATCTGATCCTAGGAAGTGTGGTGGTGGATGGCTGCAGTTGCAAGCATTCAGTATCCTATGGGGTTGTGAAAGTCATAGGTCAGGAACCAGCCCATACATGTATCATTTATTGTCATTTTGGTACCAGGTTCGGATCGGGAGCTTCAGGTGGTCCGTCAGTCAATGATTGATTTTCTGCAGAACCATTCCCAGGAGACAAAGCCACCTGCTTGTCCCCCTTTGGAGCCAATGGTGTAAGGTCTTGCTCAGAATTAAGGGCTCGTGGGAGGGGATGTTTGTCAAAAAAGATGGTGGTAACCTATTTTCTTTGCACCTGTACATTTGTTGTTTCAAAAAACTTTTTTTTTTGGTTGGGGAAGTGAAATATATGGCAACACTTTCCTACCAAACTTAACTTCTTTTACTGATTTAATAACAAGATAAAACACATCATTTATAACATAGTTAGCATATAAAATATTATTTGGCATATATATGGAATTCAAAGGTATAAATAGCTTCATTTTCTTTAAGAAAAATTGCACATATATCTACTGCCCTGTGCTACCATAGGGCTTGTGTATCTTTAGTTTTTTTCCATTTGGAAGGTAGGAAAAACAAAATTCTGTAGTAAACAAATTGTATGAAACTGTTTCTGTCCAAGTAATATAGGCATATTTGGATATTAAATTAAACTTTATAAAATTAAAAACACCAAACTTTAATAATATATTATTAAACCCCTTATAGTATATTGATATTGCTTTCCAAATTGTGCACATTTAAACAAAAATATTCTATGAGGTATGTCTACAGTGTATGTCAGAGTTATCATTATATAGTGCTATAGATTGTCCTTGATAAAAAAATTCATACTACACATTTTAAGTAAAACCTTGTCTTTAATTTCACACATTACACAGTTTTTTTTCAGTGCTCCCTTAGTTTCCCTCTTATTCCACTGGAATGAGACCTCATATGTTTTGAATGTGAGAGACTGTGCCTGAAACTGGGTCCCTGGGGAGAGAGTCCAGGGCTGGGCTGCCCTATAGGGTCTTCATTACGGCTGGGATGTACCCTCTGAAGCCTCAGGATTGTGTAGTGGTTAAGAGCTGTGGTTCGGAGCGGTGGACTCTGATCTGGAGAACCGGGTTTGATTCCCCCACTCCTCCGCATGAGCAGCAGATGCTAACCTGGTGAATTGGATTTGTTTCCCCACTCCTGTGCATGAAGCCAGCTGGGTGACCTTGGGCTAGTCACCGCTCTCTCAGCCCAACCTACCTCTCAGGGTGCCTGTTATGGGGAAGGGAAGGGAAGATGTTGATTCTTCCTTAAGTGGTAGAGAAATTTGGCATATAAAAACCAACTCTTCTTCCGATTTTGATGAACTTTGGGATTGTAGCCAGAAACAGTCCTGAATAGGTAAAATTGTTAACCAGCTATTATCTTTTTTATAGGCCAGAAGAAATGTTTTCTCTCTTTGATAAAAGTGCTCAGCATTACACTGCCATTATCTTCGAGAGTGCAAACTCTTACGTTGGACGAGAGGTAATGTAAACCATCATTTATTTAAAGTACTAAATAACATCTTATGTAATAGTAGTGTGCATGTAACATTTTGATTTTTATGCCATGTTGAGGGAATGACCATAGGTTACAAGGTTCTCTTACATGTTTAGTTGCATTTGAACAGAATGCTTTTTAAAAGAAATAGGATTTGTGGCTCATTGGCCTCTGCTTGGCGTGCAGAAGGTCCCAAGTTCAATCCCCAGCATCTCCAACTAAAAGGACCAGGTAGTAGGTGATGCAAAGGACCCCTGCCTGAGACCCTGGAGAGCCGCTGCCAGTCTGAGCAGACAAGACTGACTTCAATATGGACCAAGGGTCTGATTCAGTCTAAGGCAGCCTCATGAGTCTTTGGGGATTGTGAATGTTGGTCTTTGGAAACTCTGATTGGGAGGGGCTGGGGCTCAGTCGTAGAGCATCTGCTTGGCATGCAGAAGGTCCCAGGTTCAATCCCCGGCGTCTCCAGTTAAAGGGACCAGGCCAGTAGGTGATATGAAAGACCTCAGCCTGAGACCCTAGAGAGCTGCTGCCAGCTTGAGTAGGCAGTACTGACTTTGATGGACTGAGGGTCTTATTCAGTATGAGGCCACTTCATGTGTTAATGTGTCTTTGTTCTGATTGTTTACATTCCTTTTTGAAAGGGAAAAATACGTTTTTTAAACATCAGGTTTGTCAAAATATTTCTGGCTTAGCAAACTTTTCAACATCATGAGAGAGAACAGTTTTTAATTCAAAACTTTATCATAGTAGCAAAACATACATACTAATACAACATTGTAAAATTGGCAATTTTATTTATTTATATTTAGGACATTTATTTATATTATCTTCATGAAATTAATAGTCCTCAGAAAAGATTTATACATAAAGAGAAAATAAAAATATAAAAGTACAATTGGGGTATTTCTGCCCTGATCTGGATGGCTCAGCCTGGTCAGATCTGGGATGCTCAGTAGGTCTGGCCCTAGTTAGCACTTGGATGGAAGACCACCCAGGAGGTCCGTCCAAAGTTTGCTACACAGAGGCAGGCAATGGCAAACCACCTGTGGGTGTTTCTTCCATTGAGGACCCCACGGTTCACCCCCAAATAGTATATGCTTTGAGAACATACATAGTTTGTTGATTTGATCATCAAAATCATTTCCAGATCTTATTAAACTGTTCTGATCTTGTTGGTGCTTTTTCATTTTTCCAGTTTTTGAAATACATATTTTTTGCTGTCAGTAGATTTGTAACTATTTATAACTATTTTCAAATCCATGTCAAGTACTACCATATATACTTGCGTATAAGCCGAGTTTTTCAGCCCAAAAAAAGGGCTGAAAAAAGCCAACTCGGCTTATACGCGAGTCAATACGGTAGGGGAGGGGAGGGGGAGGGGGGAGAGAGGGGGAACTTACCGCCGCTGCCTCCCCCCGCGCCTTCTCTGCGGCCTGGGAGCGGCCAGCGGGGCCTTCCTGCGCGCAGGCAGGGCCCCGCGGCCACTGCCGCCGCCCCCCCACACCTTCTCTGCGGCCTGGGAGCGACCAGCGGGGCCTTCCTGCGCGCAGGCAGGCCCCGCAGCCGCCCCCGCCGCCCCCCCGCGCCTTCTCTGCGGCCTGTGACCAGCGGGGCCTTCCTGCGCGCAGGCAGGGCCCCGCGGCCCCCCCCGCCGCCCCCCCGCGCCTTCTCTGCGGCCTGGGAGCGACCAGTGGGGCCTTTCTGCGCGCAGGCATGGCCCCGCGGCCGCTGCCGGCCTGCACGCCTTCCCTGCCGCCGCCTCCAGCTGATCAGCGGGCCTCGTCCTCCCGGTGAGTAAGGGGTTCAGGGGCTCTTCTCCCTCCCCCCTAGGGAGGCGCTGGGTGTCGAGGTGGGTCTGGAGGGCCCGGGAGGCCGGGCGGGAGGGCGACCTGGGGCAGGGGCATTGTGTAAGCCGACCCTCAGCTTATACACGGGTGCCTAATTTTTCCCCATTTTTGGGGTGAAATTAGGCACCTCGGCTTATACGCGGGTCGGCTTATATGTGAATATATACGGTACTTCATCTTTCAGGTAGCATAGTAATATTACTACAGGATACTTGAGCATTCTGTGGCTTGTAATTTCAGATACTTGGTCCAAAATATCTGTCCAAAAACCCTGAATGTTAGGACATGTCTAAAAATGTTTAAATTCTGCTCTGTTAGCATGGATCCTTCAACATTTATTGCTATCTGTATATTCCGTATGGTGTCAGACACCATTAATATTGAATTATAATTAAAGTTTTCCAAGGTAAAGTGACAGCTCAACTTCTGTATCATTCACAAATATGAAGGACTTCCATCCCTTGGAAGCAATTCAGTCTAAATTCCTTAGATACATTTTTGGTGTTCCTCATTGTATGCCAAATGCAATTCTTAGACTAGAATTGGGGGAGCTGTCACTTGAAGCTCATATATCAAGCTATATGTTTTTGGCTGAAGCTGGATTAACCCCCTTAATTCTTTTGGATAGCTACTGCTCAGGTTGGGTGGGTGTGGTTGAGAATAAAATACAACTTCTCTGCTTCTCCCCCTTAGCAACATGCCATCTCAGGTTCTTGAGAGCTGAAGAACTACTTAAGCAAAGAATCTTGGCTACAGCTCTTCAAGCTGATAGAGCTCAGCACACCTCTATCCGGGGGTAGGGAATCATAGCCAAAACTTGTGATGCAAACTATCTTTACACTTTAGAATTCTCCAAATACTACAGAGCTTTCACGCTAGCCCATTTTAATTGCCTGCCCTCAGCACTACTGGAAGGGGAGATATTTGTGTATCCCCCTACTCTCAAAGTCTGTGTTCTGCCAATTGAACTCAGTTGAAACAGTGGAACATGTGTTATTATATTGTCCATTTTATAAGGACATCTGTACCACATACCTCAACCTTGTTCTATCCAATTTCCCAGGAAGATCTGAAAAATTCTATACGTATCTCCTCCTTACAGACCGCTCCAATGAGACCACCTCTACAGGGCCAAATTCTGTGCTGAGACTTTGCCCATAACGAAGCAGATATTTCAGACTTTTTAAAAACCTTTTTGTATGATTAATTACAGTACAATAGAATCATAGAATTGGCTGGACCACCAGGGTCATCTAGTCCAACCCCCTGCACAATGCATGAAATTCACAACTACCTCCCCCCACATCCCCTGTCACCCCTACTCCATGCCCAGAAGATGGCCAAACAAACCCTCCACGTCAATCTGGCCTGGAGGAAAATCGCTTCCTGACCCCAAAGTGGCAATCGCCATTTCCCTGGGCATGTAAGAGAGGGCCACAAGAGCCAAACACTGATGTTACCCCTCCTGCCCTCCCTCTCATGAACTGCTAAGTTCACAGAATCAGCATTTCTGACAGGTGGCCATCTAGCCTCTGCATAAAAATCTCCAGGGAAGGAGAGCCCACCACCTCCTGAGGAAGCCTGTTCCCCAGAGGAATCGCTCTTAAATGTCAGAAAGTTGTTCCTAATGTCTAGACGGAAACTTTTTTGATTTAATTTCAACCCGTTGGTTTGGGTCTGACCTTCTGGGGCAACAGAAAACAACTGAGCACCATCCCCTATATGACAGCCCTTCAAGTACTTGAACATGGTTATCATATCCCCTCTCAGTCTTCTCCTCTTCAGGCTAAACATACCCAGCTCCTTCAACCTTTCCTCATAGGACTTGGTCTCCAGACCCCTCACCATCTTTGTTGCCCTCCTCTGGACACGTTCCAGCTTGTCTACATCTTTCTTAAATTGTGGCGCCCAAAACTGAACACAGTACTCTAGGTGAGGTCTAACCAGAGCAGAGTAAAGCGATACCAGCACCACGAGATCTGGACAGTATACTTCTGTTGATACAGCCCAAGATCGCATTTGCCTTTTTAGCATTCGCATCACACCAATCCCTATCAAAATTGAATGCAAATTGTGGAATTGCTGGATTATAGTCTTCTCTTCTAACTCCAAAATGTTAAAAGCAGATCGCAAATTCAGCTCCATCATATCTGCATTTCCTATTACCCGTGTTTCCCCAGGTTTTGGCTCATTGGCTTTTATTTTCCATCATTTTCTTCTCTTGGACCTTCACCGGTTTTGAAGAGGTCAAATCAATTGGGGACGACGACATATATTCACAGGTTATTTCAAGGGACCAACAGTTGTACTTTTTAATTCTGGAACTATCTCCTTACTCTTATCCCAAAGTGCTCTAAATTATCACGGGAAATGAGCACTCTCTCTACTTTCCTGGTGGACCTGGAATGTGAGGAGGATTCTCTGGAAATACAATAAACCATTTAATACAGGGGTGGGGAACCTTTTTCCTGCCAAGGGCCATTTGCACATTTATAACATCGTTCGGGGGCCATACCAGGTGTAGATCTCCCGGTGCGGGGGTAGGGGGGGGAGAGGCTAGGGTTGCCAGGTCTCCAGCCACCACCTGGAGGTTAAGCAAAAAAAAAAAGGCAGCACGTGGCTCACAATTATCACTGGAAAACAATATAGACTTTTACTGTGGTGAACTAAGAAATGACAACGTTCCAAAAACTCACAAAGTGCTGTACAATGAACCCAATAGTGAACAACACACCCTCCTACTGACTAACAATATATACAATACAACAGTCCAGTTTGTGACTTCGAGAAGCCGGCACTCTTAGAAAAGAGTTCTTTCATAATACGCCAAAAGTGCATCCAGTAACGTCAAAAGCGTAGAATTGTAGAGCAGTTGCGTAAATGGCGCATCTTGTAGTTATGGTGCTTTAAATGTGCATCTTCTAAGAAAAAAAGCGTAACTGCAGCTAACGCAATTAGCATATCTTCATTTTTGATTGTTTTAGTGCCGCTGGCTGCTAATAATCCATAGGCGTTCTTGCCACGATCCTTTTACTTTACAAGTAGGAGTCACTGAATTTGGGTATGAGTGTGCTAGATTTTGGGGAGGGGGGGTTAATGTTTCGTATAAATGCTGAACTTTAGCACCATGATCTCTCAGCCGCTATGATGATTTAGATTCCACACTGTGTTCTGTGCACCACTCAGGGCCAAATTCTTCTCATTGATGCTGTGGCCATCAGCTCCGAGGCACAAGTATCTCAGGATGTTGTCTCTTTCTCAGGATTGGAACCCAGTTACCTAGTCAATGTGAGGATAATTGAAACCCAGTATTATACAACTCTGTCTTCTTGCTGCATTCCTTATTTCTTACTCCATTTCAAGATTATCCTTAGATTTTTTTGTCATGTGGGACGTAATATGTCCCCAATACTGTTATCTTTTGAACCCAGTATTTCCAACCATAGCAGTTCCATAGTGGAGCCTATTCCTCAAGCTTTCTTTTTAACTTATTGGGCTCTTCCATTGAGAGCCACCTCATCTCTGATACACCCTTTCCTGTCCTTTTATAGTGTGTATCCAGGGGTAGCCATATCCCACTGGCTTTCCCTGTCCTTTCAGGCTTCGGAAATGCCCACTATATCAGTATTCTCATACCAGGCACTCCAGTTCTCCCATCAGAGTCTGTATGGCCCAGCTTTTGCATTTACACACCTGGACTTTGCTTCCTTCTCTGAACACCCTTGGAGTCCACATTTTTCTTTGGTCTCCTAAAATGGCAGTCATTTCCTTACGTACTTTCACTGTCAAGTTCTAACCCAATCCTGTCTAGATGATCCAGACCAGATATACAACAAAGGAGAGGTAGAAACGAACACTGGAAAGATGCAGAACTTTTGATTCCATGTCAGCTATTTGCCAAGGTCAGCATCACTCCAGGTTGTAAAAGACACCCAACTGGGAGTCATAACCATTCCGCTTATCCATCTAGTGCAGTTTTATTCTGGTTTTCCTCCAAAGAGCTCAGAGCAGCAAACGTGCTTTTCTCATCCTGCTCCTATCCTCACAGCATCCTTGAGAGAGGGAGTGTGACTGGCCTGTAGTCACCCAGTGAGCTCCATGGCAAAGTGAGGATTTGAATCCACGTCTCCCAGATCCTCATCCGACACCCTGGACGCACTAACCGAACGTTTTGGCTAAAAATAAGTTGTGTGCTGTTTTCTAAAATAATGGAATGTTGAATATTCAGATAAACAATGGGTGCTGGCTATCACAAGTTAGATATGAAACAAAACTAATAAAATGGGTATCTACATTAATAAAGAAACAGTGATTACAACCTGGTAATTAACTAGATTAAAGTTAAAGCTCTTTATGGCTGATATTGAAAGTGCCATTATTAGATGCAATTAATGCCTTAAAAATTGTAATTTTACTCAAATTGAACTTTGTTTTAAAATGTACCTGTCTGCATCCCAGGCAAGTTATTAGTTCAGGTGTAGCAGAAATGGTTTGATGACTTTATCTGGAGAAAAAAGAAAATCCAGATCAGAAAAAATAGAGGCTAGCTGTATACCAAATATGACATTGTATTACCAAGCTGCTAGACAGGTAGCTTTCAGCATAGTCTGTGATAGATGACGCTAGGCTATGGAACAAAATTTTATCTCCATGCCCTGAAAACTTGATTTTTGTTAAAGAGCCTAGAAAGGGGAAGACACAACACGTATGACAATTGTACCTTATTCAATGCATTTTAAACACCAGGGATAAACTGTATTGTGGAGCTAGCCTTTCATACCCCCCCTTTATTATCAGCATGAGGAAGCTGGCTCCGAGGGTCTGTTAGGAAGTATCAGATTGCCTGTGGCACAAAAAAGATACACCAGATTGTTGTTATTATAATGTTGTTATCAAAATACAGCAGATTGTTGTTATAATGTGATCAAGGATAAAGCACTAATTCCTTTTGATATTGGTTGAATTAAATAGTAAGAACAGCATATCAATTTTTCAGTATTTAGAAATAAAAAAGTTTTCTTTTAATTACTAAGCGTGAGGATGAAGGTCATGAGGGAGACGACCAGTTTTGAGCTCTGTGTAATTGAAGATGTAGAGAGTGCACCTCCAGACTCTTATGGTGTCTTGTTAGAAATCTCATCCTAGGTGATAAAAAACTGTACAAAAACTGCACAGTGTATTATGTTATGAAGTAAATTCACCAGTATGACCTTTCCTAATGGGAACTGGCTCTTAGTTCCAGATTTGTAATATGTGGCACCTTTCTCCGTTGAGGTTAGCAAAACTAAACAAGCGTACCCTGCTTTTGTCATGAAGATAAGGCAGATGTCATACACAGACGTGATGGACGGCACACACGATGTTTCTTGCAGACAATGATGGTGGTGTTACCTTGTGGTGTTTACTTTAAAGGGAGTTGTGAACAAGAACTACTTTTGCTGAATTATGTTGTCTCATTCCAAATAACCAGTGCGTGACTGTACTTGTATAGTTAAAACAGCTAGGCTGATCAATTTTTTTCTACTTCCATATTTTTGCGATCTTTGCAAAAATCTGGAAGTAGAAAAAAATTGATCAGAAGAAGACTGTTTGGAGATAACATGTCTGCTTTACAGTTTATGGAAGCAGTGGTGTTAGACTCGCAGTAGAAAAATATGGTAATATGGAGACATTACTTGAAATATATAGTTCACTCAGTTATAAGATAAATGCTCTGAACTTTATATTTGAAAGGCATGTTTGAGCTTTGACTTTCTTCGAAGAGTTGCTAAACTTTCAGGAGCATCAGTAAGGTCCTTATGTCCTTGTGTCTTTTTTTTTTTAACCTAGGTGATTCTAGACCTGATTCAATATGAAAACATTGTCGTAAAGCGAATACTGAATTCAGATACCACTGTTTTTGAGCAACTTGGCATTACCTCAGTCCCTTCATCTTACCTGATCTATCCAAATGGATCCCATGGATTAGTTAACATGTGAGTATCAATGTGGACAAGATTTAGTGCTTCAAGGACTTTGGTGCAGTTGTCTTAGCTTTCTGTTCTGAGGCAACTCATTTTACAAGCTCATTTTACAACTCTTTTTCCAAATAGTATTTTATATGTGCAGAGCAAACACGTGACACCGGTGCGCAGGTCCAGTGGGGTCCATAGTTATGTGAGAGCCTAATTTAAATAAACGGGTGCTTAACATGTAGAAGAACTTCGCCTAGAGTGAAGCTATTCAATCCAAACTGTGTGGTCAGATATAAATAAACCTTTAAAATATAAAAATAGTTCTAACAGTTTAAATTAAATGTTATCAAATATTTAAATTTAGCATGTCATTTTAAAGAGCAAAGCCCTGGAGAGAGGCTGTTGCCATCACCTGCTCCGCCTCCCTCCTAACCCTGTGGATTAATCTGTTGAGTGGAGGTAGATTTGCTGTTAAGTAATCTGGGTTGTATTGTGGTTTCACAGTTTTATGTTCACTCTTATAGAATCACAGAATCATAGAGTTGGAAGGGGCCAAACAGGCCATCTTGTCCAACCGTCTGCTCAATGCAGGATCAGCCTAGAGCATCCCTGACAAGTGTTTGTCCGACCTCTGCTTAAAGACTGCCAGTGAGGGGGAGCTCACCACCTCCTAGGGAGCTGATTCCACTGTCAAACAACTCTTACTGTAAATTTAAACCCATTATTGCGAGTCCTATCCTCTGCTGCCAACAGGAACAGCTCCCTGCCCTCCTCTAAGTGACAGCCCTTCAAATACTTCAAGAGAGCAATCATGTCCTCCCTTAACCTCCTCTTCTCCAGACTAAACATTCCCAACTCCTTCAGCCTTTCCTCATAGGGTTTGGTCTCCAGGCCCCTGATCATCCTCGTCGCTCTCCTCTGCATCCGCTCAATTCTGTCCACATACTTTTTGAATGAGGCCTCCAGAACTGCACACGATACTCTAGGTGTGGCCTGACCAATGCAGTGTACAGTGGAACTATGACATCTTGCAATTTGGATGTTATGCCTCTGTTGATGCACCCCAAGATCGCATTAGCTTTTATTGTCGCTGCATCACACTGGGTGCTCATATTTAACTTACGGTCCACCCGTACCCCAAGATCTTGTTCACACACACTATTACTTAGAAGTGTATCCCCCATCCAGTATGCATGCCCCTCATTTTTGTTACCCAGATGTAGAACTCTGCACTTATCCTTGTTAAATTGCATCCTGTTCACATCCTCCCACTTTTCCAGTATGTTCAGATCTCTTTGAATTCTATCTGTCTCTTCTGGTGGGTTCGCTGCTCCTCCCAATTTGGTGTCATCTGCAAATTTAATGAGTAGTCCCTCCACACCCTCGTCCAGGTCATTTATAAAAATATTGAAAAGTACCGAGCCCAGAATTGAACCCCACTGGACACCTCTCTTCATTCAGATGAAATCCCATTGTCAACTACTCTTTGAGTGCGGTTCTGCAACCAGTTCTCTATCCACCTAACTATCCTAGGATCCTGTCCACAGTCCTCTAGTTTACCCATCAGAACATCATGGGGAACGTTGTCAAAAGCCTTACTGAAATACAAGTAAACAACACCAACCACATTCCCTCGATCCAGTAAACTGGTCACTCGATCAAAGAAGGAAATGAGGTTGGTCTGGTAGGACCTGTTGGGGACAAATCCATGCTGACTTCCCTGGATCACCAAGTTGATCTCTTTAATATCTGCTCACCTATTGATCTCTTTAATATCTGCTTCAGTATCTTCCCTGGGATAGAGGTCAAGCTGACTGGCCTGTAGTTTCCTGGGTCACCCTTCCTCCCTTTTTTGAAAATTGGGATAACGTTCACCCTCCCCCAATCTTGTGGCACATCTCTTGTCCTCCAAGAAGTCTGGCAGATGATGGACAAAGGCTCTGCAAGCTCTCTACAAATTTCTTTGAGCACTCTTGGGTGTATTCCACCTGGCCCAGGGGATTTATATTTATCTTCACTCCTTTCACTGTCTGCTGGGGCTGCTCTTCTGCTCTCACCCTGCCGTCTCCCTCTAGTTCCTGTTTGTCTGAGGAAGTGTTGGCAGGCTGATCCATGACACAGTCCCCTTGTGGTAAGTGGGGGCATAGGTGTGCCTTTATGTTGGCACGCCTAGAATCATAGAGTTGGAAGGGGCCATACAGGCCATCTAGTCCAACCCACTAACTATCCTAGGGTCCAGTCCACAATCCTCTAGTTTACCCATCAGAACATTATGGGGAACGTTGTCAAAAGCCTTACTGAAATACAAGTAAACAACATCAACCACATTCCCTCGATCCAGTAAACTGGTCACTCGATCAAAGAAGGAAATGAGGTTGGTCTGGCAGGACCTGTTGGGGACAAATCCATGCTGACTTCCCTGGATCACCAAGTTGATCTCTTTAATATCTGCTCTTTAATATCTGCTCCAGTATTTTCCCTGGGACAGAGGTCAAGCTGACTGGCCTGTAGTTTCCTGGGTCATCCTTCCTCCCTTTTTTGAAAACTGGGATAATGTTCACCCTCCTCCAATCTTGTGGCATATCTCCCATCCTCCGAGAGGTCTGGAAGATGATGGACAAAGGCTCTGCAAGCTCTCTAGAAAGTTCTTTGAGCGCTCTTAGGTGCATACTGTCTGGCCTGGGGGATTTGTACTCATCCAGTGCAGCCAGGTGCATCTCAACTACCTCCCGGTTCATGTCAACCAGCAGCCCTGATGCCGTGGCTTGCCTACTGTCATCTCTAGATGAGCCTGTTCTCATTTTCAGGGGGGGAAACTGAGGCAAAATAAGCATCAAACCTTTCTGCTTTCTCTGTCTTCTGTCAGAGTTTCTCCATGTTTGCCCAATAGTGGGCCTATGGCCTCTTTTCCCTTGCATTTGCTCTTCACATACCTGAAGAAACATTTCTTGTTTTAGCGAGCCTCCCTGTCCAGCATCATCTCCCTGTGAGCTTTGGTCTCTCTGATGGCTGACCTACAGTGCATAGAAACCCGCAGAAACTTCTTTAGGGGTATGTCCTTGCCTCCATTTCTTGAACATTTCCCTTTTCCCCCTTAGCTCATCATGGAGTTCTTTGGTTTGTTGGATCCTCTACCATGTTTCCTTCTTGTTGGAATAGTGAGCTTGCAGTCTTGCCCATGGAATGATTCTCATTATGCCTCTGAATTTATTAAAATCTGTCCTACCGAAATCTAACAGGCACTTGTGGCTATGAACTTTCTTGGTCCCCCACAGCCAAAGGAATTCTAGGAGGGCATGGTCACTTCCCCCTAAAGTCCCCACCACCTTCACCTCATTTAATATCTCTTGCCTGTTGGTCAATGTTAAGTCGAGTATGGCCGAGCCCCTTGAAGCTACTTCACAAATGGGTAATGATCTTTAGGTTTGACCAGTTTTGGTATCTGGTCTACAATATCTTTCATTTTTGCCCCTGGCAAGCAACACAACTCTCGGGTCATGGGGTCAGGCCTGGACACATGACGTTCCACACCCCTCAGCAGGGAGTCACCTACAACCAGCACTTTCCTTTTCCTTCCAGTACCATCTCTTTGTGTCCCCCTGACCTCCTCCATTTGCCTGCCTTCCTTGTGTTTGTGTTTCTTCCACTGGCAGTGTTTCTGGCTCTTTCGCCACTAAGGGCCTGGAATCGATTCCTGAGTTTTAATGGTACCGAGTGCCATCTCGCACAACGCCTGTGGGGACATGCTGTGGTGCTCTGAGGAGTCTTGTTAGGGCAGGCAACCACACTGTTGTCCCTTTGAATCATCTCCCCTTCACTATTCAGGGCCTCGAGGCTTCTGTTAATAAAATCCTCCCCTTCCTTGATGTCATGGAGAGTAGCAATCCTTTCCTCCAGCCTCCACACTTTGAGCCCTATCAACTTGCAGTTCTGACAGTTCTGAAGTCCATCTTGTCCTCGTGGAGGAAAACAAACACGGCACACTCCTTGCAGGTGACTGGTAATGGACCAGGAGCATCCATCATCACCCTCGTAATAAATTCTTCACTCTAGAAAGACCTTGGTGTGTTGATCTAACCAAAAACTAACAGACCTAAACACTGTCTACAGAAGGCAAAAGGGGTAACCAAAACACCAATGTAAAGGCCTCTTAACCACTGATATGGTCTCCATGCTCCATCCCCAGGCTAAGAGCCCCAAGGCAATAGCCCTTTAGCTCTTGCCCTCCGGCTCGTGCCTCTGGCGAGAGGAACCTTGTAAATTAAAGGCTCTCAGCCCCACCCCTCAACAGCCAACAGCAGAGGGCAGGAACAGCAATCAACCGCAGTCACACAAGCCCTCTTCACTCAGCAACAACTAGAGAAAAGAACAAAGGGAACCACTCAGAATCCCTTCTCCAGCAGGCCCCAAGCACCCACTCACTCTCACACAGCCGCCTCAGCTACTGCTCCCCAGCAGCTTAGGGAAAACAAAAACGAGGACTCACCTCTCTAGTAGCTCTGCCTCACACCACAGCTGCCTCAGTGCTGCCTCTGGCCAGAGCAGCCTTGTTAATTAAAGGCTCTCAGCCCCACCCCTCAACAGCCAACAGCAGAGGGCAGGGCCAGCAATTCACCTCAGTCACACAAGCCCTCTTCGCTCAGCCACAACTCTCTAGGAGCTCTGCCTCACACCAGATCTGACTCAGCTCTGAGGCAGCCTAAATGCTTTATCATCTAGAATTTTGAAAGGGAGGTATCTTAAGGTACCATAATCTGATAGTGTATGCTACTTCTGTGCAAGTAGCGGAGTCACTCTGTGCCACATGACTTTGGAATCTAACTATTTTTCTGAGGCTAGAAATCTTTTAAGTTTTCCTTTGCTTCAAAATATAGATCACATGGAGACGTTACCTCTTTTATCAGAAGATAATAGTAGACCTGTCACTCTTTCAGTTGCAAAATTTTATGCACTTTGTCTTCAGGGTCCATTTGAGTGCCACAGTGCCACAATGGCTAAGGTTACCTGCCACATGCGTGGCAGTCAGGGTAATGTCATACGTGATGCACCTCCTTCACAAGCCGCAGTCTGGGCTCTCCAAGGTGACATATGTAGTGCCACTTGTATGCTGATACAGTATATGGTGGTTGGGTATGTCATGGCCACCTGGACTTGCAGCCTGGGAAGACAGGCATGAAGTGAGATGGTGTTTGGGATTGGGTGGGACACCCCGTCACACCTTGCCCTGTCCACAGCACTGCCCCCACCAGTGGTTCCCAACCTTTTTTTGACCAGGGACCACTAGGACTTTTTTGTTCGGTGCAGGGACCCCAAGGTTCAAAATAAAAATTCTGAGAATTTGAAAATAAACTTTAATCATAACTGTTAGTTAAACATTAAACTTAGAATAATATTTGAATATATATATATTTTATAATAGAGAACTTTTAATTGAAAATATTAATTTATTATGGGTTTATAACTTTGTTTCACGGACCTTAATTTAGTTCTCGCGGACCGCTGGGGGTCCGCGGACCCCCGGTTGGGAACCAGTGGCCCCCACTCACCACAAGGGGACTGTGTCATGGGTCAGCCTGCCAACACTTCCTCAGACAAACAGGAACTAGAGGGAGACGGCAGGGTGAGAGCAGAAGAGCAGCCCCAGCAGACAGTGAAAGGAGTGAAGATAAATATAAATCCCCTGGGCCAGGTGGAATACACCCAAGAGTGCTCAAAGAAATTTGTAGAGAGCTTGCAGAGCCTTTGTCCATCATCTGCCAGACTTCTTGGAGGACAAGAGATGTGCCACAAGATTGGGGGAGGTTGAACGTTATCCCAATTTTCAAAAAAGGGAGGAAGGATGACCCAGGAAACTACAGGCCAGTCAGCTTGACCTCTGTCCCAGGGAAGATACTGAAGCAGATATTAAAGAGATCAATAGGTGAGCAGATATTAAAAGATCAACTTGGTGATCCAGGGAAGTCAGCATGGATTTGTCCCCAACAGGTCCTGCCAGACCAACCTCATTTCCTTCTTTGATCGAGTGACCAGTTTACTGGATCGAGGGAATGTGGTTGATATTGTTTACTTGTATTTCAGTAAAGCTTTTGACAACGTTCCCCATGATGTTCTGATGGGTGAACTAGAGGATTGTGGACTGGACCCTAGGATAGTTAGTGGGTTGGACTAGATGGCCTGTATGGCCCCTTCCAACTCTATGATTCTAGGCGTGCCAACATAAAGGCACACCTATACCAAGGAACAGTGAAATACGAACAGTAGTCAGGAAGCTGGCCAGATGGAAGAATACCAACAAACTGAGTAGAACAAACATGTCGTACTCTTCAGATTGTTCTGTTGTAATCATAACTAAATAAAAGTTTCTTAATCGTGCTCATAGCTTCCGTTCTGGTGATTGAATGAAGGGAGTCCAAGGAAAGATTGAGGAGCTGAAGTCATTGCTGTAAAAGTTTGTAAGAGAATCCTTCTTGGGTGTCAAAGGTTTATAATTTTAACTTTAAGAGAAAAAGCCTTCAACCAAGCATGAGCTTCAAGAAAGTATTGTCCCAATTTGGCTTGGATGGTGACCCCCCCCACTACACAATTCGGAATTCCAGAGATGGAACGTAGAAATTTAAGAAGGATTGAATCAAAGGACTCCCCTATTTTGTCATCCAGGTGCTAGGCCCTGTATAAACTTTGTGCAGAGCCACCTTGGCGTTTAATAGTGGCTGGGATATACTGAGCCCCAGATAAATAAAAGAAATGACAAATAATATTTGTTACTTCTGTAGCCAATCTTTTAACATGAGTAGATTGCACTGTCCAAGTTAATCTCTGGCCAAGCGAAAGCCCTAGGTATTTAAAATAGGAGACCTCCTTGATAAAAAGAGGAGTATTGTGTCTAGATCAAGGGAAGTAATACTACCACTGTATTCTGCATTGCTCAGACCTCACTTGGAATACTGTGTCCAGTTTTGGGCTCCACAGTTTAAGAAGGATGTTGACAAGCTGGAGTGTGTCCAGAGGAGGGCGACCAGAATAGTGAAGGGTCTGGAATCCATGCCCTATGAGGAGAGACTTAGGGAGTTGGGTTTGTTTAGTTTTGAGAAGAGAAGGTTGAGGGGAGACATGATAGCCATGTTTAAATATTTGAAGGGATGTCATGTTGATGAGGGAACTAGCTTGTTCTCTGTTGTTCCAGAGACTAGGACACGGAGTAATGGATTTAAACTAATAGAAAAGCAATTCCACCTAAACATTAGGAAGAACTTTCTGACGGTGAGGGCTGTTCGACGGTGGAATGTGCTGCCTCGGAGGGTGGTGGAGTCCCCGTCTTTGGAGGTCTTTAAGCAGAGGCTAGATGGCCATCTGTCGGGAGTGCTTTGATTATGGGATCTTGCATGGTGGGGGGAGGGTTGGGGTCACTGGGGATGTGGGGGGAGGTAGTTGTTAATTTCCTGCATTGGGCAAGGGGTTGGACTAGATGACCCTGGTGGTACCTTCCGACTCTATGATTCTATGATATCATTACCATAAATTTACTACTTATGGTGTATATGAGATATTTTGCCAAAAACATCAGTCTTGGATTTTTGATAGTTAACTATCAGGCGTTCTTCTAGGCAGTAAGAGACAAAGGCCTTTATCTGCAAGGGCAGTCCTGATAGGAGAACTGCATCAACAGCAAAAGGTAGATGAGGAACTTTCACATTGGCAATGGATGGAGAATAGCAGTCCTGGGTAGAGGCAGCAGAAATCATAGCATTAATATATAAATTCAACAAACAAGGGACCAGTATGTCCCATGCGCGCTCCCTGGTGTGGGAAAGTCGTGTTGGGAAGTTGTCTGTCTAATCCATAGTGGACTTGTGCAGTGGGATTAGAATACAGAATCTCAATCAGAGCCAACAGTCTCTATGCCTTTTCTCCATCCCATAATGAAGGATGAGAGGGATTGCATGGACTGCATCCTTATCTGTGCATACTCACCACGTCAACTTTTGGTTGCCCAAGGTTCTGCAGTTGTCCACCACCTTTGGAAGCATAGAAAGTCCTACATTCTCTGGATGTTTGGACAGCTCTGTCATTCTATATTGTTTTGGCAGGCCCTCTTAGAAAGGGCAAGGGCTTGTACTTCTGTTACTTGGGTCCAAATAAAGGGCGATGTTAGCCTTTCACTGGGTCACAATCTATTCCCTAGCATACTCAGACCTCATTCCGCCAGGCCTGTTGCCGTATCGTCAGCCTTCACCAGAGCAATTGCTCTTCCTGAGCTCTGCAGAACAGCCACTTGGGCTCATCCATCAGTGCGACGCACAGAAACCACGAAGAAGTGACAAGAGGTTGCTCATCTGTTAGATTGTTCTCTGAATTGTCACCTGTGCATTCACACATGATCTGCCTACCTTGCCCGCAACAGGTGTGTTTACTTTTCTGCAGCATATGCTTGTGTGTTAGAAGGCACTTGGGTGGGACAATGAGACCATCCACCCGCTTGGATGTGCACAGTTGAAGTTGCATCTCTGAGGGGCAAAGCCAGTTCTAGAGGTTTTTGAATCCTGGCTGTGTGCAGGCACAAGCCCCATCATTGTGCACGCACAGATGACCATTTGCAGTTAACAGGTGAACAACCTGTTTTTTCTTAAGATTGGTTCTGTAACTCCTAGTAGGAGTTCTTGATTCTCTCCTGTGATCACCAAGAGGGAGACAAAATAGGTCATGTTATCAAGAAGTTCAAATTTTATTATGTCCAACAGTTTCTCAGGGCTTACTTCAGTAGCTTTTACTGTTTCTGGTTTTGGACCATTTTCTAAGCCTGAAATCGAAATTTACACCATCAAAGGACAATTAGCATAACGATGTGACTGTCTAGCAAACGGAAGCTTCTGATGTCTGTACATGCTGCTGTTATTCCTCTCAGGATCTTTAGCTGGGGGTTATTCTTAACCTTTGTGCTGTCCTTCTACACACAGTTTGAAGCCTCTCCGGTCTTTCTTTTCTTCCTATTTAAAGTCACTGCCTGGTGTTAGAAGAAAACGTTCTGCACAGCTCTCAGTCCCCCTCAGGCAAAACAAAGAAGAAAGCACAGACATCAAGGAGTGGAAAGAGTATGACAAGTAAGCAAGCAGTTCTTGGGTTCCGATGATTAAATTATTTTAATTTAATGCTTATTAGTGAGGGACAAGCCTCATGCTCACTTTTTGGGAGCTTTCCTTGAGAGTTCTGGAATACTACAGAAGACGGGGCCTCCATATCGTTGCTTGATGGGCTTTCCCTGGCTGGTAATTCTCTACGTTGGGACCTGCAACAGAGAAATCATGTCCTGGGGGAAACGGAAAGAATCTGCTGAATGGAGGACCTGCAGGCTCATGTGGGGGCCTGAGGTTGTGAAGGGCTTTTCAGGTAACGACCTAAGCCCAGAAGCAAATTAGAAGCCAGTTTTTAAGATCAGTAAGGACCTGGATAGCCAAGGCTAACCTGATCTCTGAAGCTAAGCAGGGTCGACCATGGCCAGTATTTGGATTGGAGACCTCTCAAGGAATACCAGGGTCTTGACAATGGCAAACCACCTTATGGGTTGCCATAAGTCAGGTGTGACTTGATGGCAAAAAAACCCCTCAGCACTCTTGTTGCCTAGCTCCTGATAGGCAGGCCGTTGCATTTTGCACCAGTCCAGGTTGTTCCCGTGGGCGTAAGTGCTGACTGAGCAGTTGGGCACAGCAGGTGTGAAGCAGCCCTGACTGAAGCCTGCTGCTGACGTGCATGGGATGCTCTTAGCCCCACAACTGTAATAGTTCAGGGTCGCTCCAGCCACCCTTGGCAGGATCCTTGGGACATTCAGTGGGAGAAAAGCTGTACATTAACACCATCCCTGCTGCCATCCGTAGTGCTAATAAAAGTATTTGCAGTATGAGGAAGAGGAGTGCTTGCTTTTTAAAGGGTGTGCACTTCCAAAACTGTTCATATTAATTTTGTTTCAGGAGTTCAGGGAGGGTGTGCTTTTCAGTAGCCCAAGTTTTCAGAAGTGTTACTGTTTTGGGGTTCTGTTTCAGGTATATTTCTTGGATTCTGAAATTTCGGGACTGTTGTTTTTGCCACTGTCCCAAGGTAGCAGGAGGAGGGAGGGAGGAAGAGAGAGGAAGCAGGCCCCAGCAAACTGCTGATTGGTGCACATGCCCTTTAATTTTAAAAGGAGCATTATTTTCTGTGGAAGACCAAGCCTCCAAACTCCAGAAGCAAGGTCTACCACCACCCCTGGAAAACCGCAGCCCGGGTTCCCCACTGCTGATGAGGGCTGTGGGCACACCCGGCCAGTTGGGCCAGAGTCTAGATGCAGAGCTGTGGAATTGATTCCATCAGGTCAGGTCGGGCACAGCATTCTGGCCCATGGTTGGGTTTGAAATGTGTGCATTTTGTATTTGTGTGAATTTTGAAAAGTACTTTATGCTACATAATAGTCAATGGGAAACGGGCACAAACTGCGTAGGGCTGAAAAGAGTTCTAGCTTTCTGTGCTTGAGAAAAAGTAGACCCCACCTTTACACTGGGCAAAGTCTTGATCTCATAAGCACTTGATGAGCAGTTTAGTATGTATCGGGAGTCTACAATGGTAGCAGTCTATGAGGTGGGAAAAGCAGCTCATTCTTCACAGTGCGCATGGTGGTGTCACGCAGAGTGAGGTGGCCTTGGGATAGAAGGCACTTAGGAAATATCCTGGTGTGGATCCTGCCACTCCACTGAGCAAAGCTTGTTTATTTATGGCAACATTTATACTCCGCTTTTCCTTTTGGCTCAAGTTTGCAGCCTTCCTCCAACTTAGCTGGCTCTTCTGTTGCAGGAAGGCTCCTTGGAGGGAGGGAGGGATCCACCCCACTGTTGAGAATTTGTTTGGCTCGAACTGTTGTCTTCCTGACCTGTACCTACGACTTTTTTTCAGATCTAAGCTGTATATGGCTGACCTTGAGTCAGGGTTGCATTACCTGCTCAGGGTAGAACTTGCCACTCACACAACTCTTGAAGGAGCTGAGCTAAAGACTTTCAAGGATTTTGTTACAGTCCTTGCCAAGGTAAAAAAAAATGGATCGTTTGATTGAATTTGTAAGAGGGGGCCATAAAATCGTCTTTCTAAAAGCCTCCAGAAAGGTCTAGTAAAGCAAACTCTGATGCATTTTGTGTGGAGGGAGAAGAAGGATTAAACTATCAATCTGCTGCACATGTCAAATAAAACCATGGCCAAATGTCTCTACCGTACATGAAAAAGTTGCTGCTGTCCCTTGACAACTGATGTGTCCTACACATGTACTTCTCTCTCTCCCCATCCCAGTTATTTCAACTGATTGTAGTCATAATGTGTGTTTTTTAACCTGTGCCCTTCAGTGACTATATCTTCCTGTTTCTTTTTATTTCATCCTTCTTGGGCTTTGTCCTTGCACTTTATTTGATGTTCCCTTTGGTGACAAATCAGGGCGTTATGGCAGATGTTATATTGGAGAAAGAGCCCCACCTTTCCTTCCAAAGCTGCCCATGCCTCTGTAGAGAAACCCAATATCTGCAACTTTGAGGCTTGAAACAGACAGAGAAGAACAAGTGACTGTCTGCCGGCTTCCAGTTTGTTCATAGGGACAGAAACTTGCAGAACTGAGATACATGGAGGAGGCAGGCTGTTGGGGTTTGAGGGCTGGGCTTGGGAGATGTGGCTCCTGCTACAGTTCCCTATTCTGTAAGGACGTGACATGTGATGCCCTGTGTCAAGCTGCAAGTGACAGCTGATAACGTGGGCCTCAGATGTGACCCCCAAAGCGCTTGTTTCTAGACATTGGTGGGCCTACTAATTCGGAATGAACGTGTGGCAAACATGCTTAACTGTTTTTCCTAGTCGTGGAAGTTAATATTTTCAGGCTCTCCACCCACTGTTTCATCTTTCCTTCAATTTTGTATGTAGGAATCTCAGCACAGGTTCCCAGACTGTGGCATTTTACAATGATATGGTAACAACTTCCATCTAGTGCCAAGATCTGTGTGACAAAAGAGATGGCCAGCCCTGGAAACAGAGCCTGAGTTTAGCCAACCACACTGCAGTGCCCTGTATAAATACCCTGTCTGTGCAAGAGGATCAATGCAGGCAGACTAGCTTGAGACGGCGTCACCTGCTGGCATGTGACCCAAATATTGGAATACATCTATTTTAGAATGTTTTTTATTTTATTTTTTAAATGCAGTCTCCCACACTCTCAGCTCTTATGGGTTGTCCCTATTGTCTTGGTGTCATCCTGGAAAACATGGCTGGATCCATAAGCACATGCACAACCTATTAACCTGCTCTGCAAAAGCCAGCTCTTCTCCATACAAACCAAGTGATCCAGTCCCTCTGAAACTGGCATAACTGCTGCCTTGTCTGGATTCAGCTCCTGCTTGTTCTATCTTCATGGACCCCCAGTTGGGAATTTTGGTTGCTCTTTTCTGCAAGCTCTGCAATATCCTTTCTTTGGTGTGGTGACCAGAACTGTACACAGTATTCCAAGTGTGGCCTCACCATACAAGGGCAATATGATAGCAGCAGTTTTATTCTTGATTCCTTGTCTAATTATGGCCAGCATGAAATTTGCCTTTTTCACAGCAGTTGCACACTGGATTGACATCTTCATCGAGCTATCCACTGCAACCCCAAGATCCCTTTCTTGCTCTGTCACTGCAGAGGTTACCAAATCAATAAACGAGGGTGCAGTGAGGCGGCTACCTATGCCTATTCCTGAAAAGGGTTTCTACTCTAGATATAATAATATAAATAAGGAAGGGAGTGGGAAAAGGCTTATCTTGGATTTCAGGCAGTTGAATAAATATCTGAAGGCACCCAAGTTCAAAATGCTGTCCCTAGCTGACGTATTTCCCTTGTTGTCAGGCCATCTGTGTTACACAGTCCTAGACTTGAAGGATGCATATTTTCATATTTCAATTCATGAGTCACACAGGAAGTTCTTGAGATTTGAGTGTGAGGGTGATTATTATGAATATACACTGCTACCTTTTGGGCTAGCAACAGTACCTCAGTACCACATCACCAGATGTGTTTCAACAGTGGTAGCATATTTAAAGTTAGAGGGTTGTTCCATCTATCCTTACCTTGACGACTGGCTTTTTGTGAGTTCCTCTTATCAGTCACTTCAGGACAACTGAGAACAGAGCTTAAAGAGGTGTCTGGTCCCTTCTTTCTCACAGTTCTTTCCTGGTCGTCAGCCTGTGATAAAGCTGTTGGAGACATTGCAAATGTGGCTGGTCAGCCTTCCATTAGACAAAATCCCTTATGATGCCATTCTTGATCTAGTCAACAACAAAATGCGGGTAAGTCCGAACTGGATTTCAGAATGGAATATAGCATGGGTAAAGGATGAGAGTGCATTGTACATCCAAGATCCCACTGCCTGGCCTTTACTCCCCGGAGAGAATGAAACTGACCCTAGCCCCTACACTGTGACTCCCAGGACCCTCCTCCCCCAGTCTCTCTTCTCTGACGCAGTAGGGAGTGCACACTTGCCTGCTCCGGGAAGGCCCTGCAGAGGGACATGTCCCATGTGGTTGTTAAGTCCTGGTCTAAAATTCTAGCTTGCTTGCTGGGACTTGTTTGCGAGTAAGCAAAAGTATAAAGTAGTATGACTTCCAGTAGCTTTCCTATAAAGTTGGGCCTCAGCTTTCACATTTCTAAACCGTGACTGGTGTGAGAAAGTTGAAAACATGTCGGAAAGGCTGAAGGATGGAAACAAAGGCACAATGAAATGGTCATGGCTTTTCAACTCATGATTTTCAGTTCCGGTGTTCCCCAAAGCTGATTCGTGTATATCTGCACAAGCAGCCCTTTTATCGTTCTTGAGTGTCTTTAGGCATGGAATTTTATGAGTCTTTCGCCCTTTCTAGATTTCTGGACTCTTTCTCCCAAGCCACATCCAGTGGGTTGGCTGCCAGGGCAGCAGGCCGGAGCTCAGAGGCTACCCCTGTTCCTTCTGGAAGCTCTTCCACACATTAACCGTTCAAGCAGCCATTCAACCAGAGGCCTTGCATAAGACAGGTAGGAGGTGGCTAAAAGCCAGAAGGTTGGAAGGGGGGGGGGGTTACCCATGACAGACATTTTTATTTTTCAAAATGTTTATCTCCTGCCTCTCCAGATGTGTATAATATGCTCAAATTAAAACCCATCATTTACATTATTTATAAACCCACCTTTCTCACTGAAACTCAAGGTGGGTTACACAAAGTAAGTCCGTGCAATCAACAGAATAAGTTATCTGATAAGCAAAGTAATAAGACTGGGATTACAGAAATCTGAAAACAAGCATAAGTATTAGACATATGATAACAATGCCAAAAAGTAGAATTACATAGGTAGATATTATTGTAGTGAAAGTAAGATAATACGTATGGCAAACAGATGTATTGTATGCACAGCAGCATAGCCCACAGTCCCACGCCCTTCACTGGCTCACCCTCTTTAACCATTTCATCATAATATAGCCTTATTGCCTTTATAAAGATGCCCTCCCAAACAATTTTGTCTAACATAGTTTGCGGAATGCCTGAAGTGTGGGGGTCTTCTGGGCCTTCTCAGGCCGGCCATTCCACAAGGTGGAACAGATGAGGTTGGTTATGGGCACTCGTTGATCTCACCCATTTGCAGGGTGATACCTGTGGAAGGCTGTGCTCAGATAAGCACAGCTGTCATGGTGGGGAATAAGGGGACAGGCAGTCCTGAAAATAGGAGGCTCTAAGGCCATGAAGGGCTCTATAAATGATCGCCAGAAACATGCCTGGTAGCTGATAGCGCAGCCAGTGGAGTGACTTCAGAATGGGTGTGGTGTGCTTTGCACAGCTCAGGATACTAACCAATCAGCAGCATTTTGTACCAGCTGGAGCCTGATGTTAAGGGCAGATCTATGCAGAGTGCATTACAGTATTCCAATCTCAATGTTACTGTGGCATGGATCCAGGTGGCCAGTTCAACCAAGTTTAGGTAGGGGGCCATCTTCTGGACTAAACAGAGTTGGAAGAAAGCATTTTTGCAGCTGCATTAACCTGCTTCTCCAGGAGAAGGCTTTTAACCTGAGTCAGCTGAACTCCATCAGAAGTGGGAACCACAATGTGCTTCAAGACCTCAGACTTCCCAAGCAGTATTACTGCCATCTTGTCAGGATTCAGTTTCAATTTGTTCACGCTCAGCCATTTAGCCACAGGAGTCAGGCATTGACTCAAGAACTCTACCACATCACAGTCTATTAAAAATAGGGGGGGGGGGGATAAAAAGAGTCTCAGTCCCTCACCATCTTTATTGATGTCTCTGATTGAAGCATATTATGACAAACCGCAAAGGAAGCAAGAAGATTAAATCATCGATTAATGCACAAGGAGAAGTTAAAACTTGGCAATGATTAAAGAAGAAAATAAAAATATAAGATGGCTTACATATTGCCAACATGTTTCCAGATTGAAAAAGGTTTGTTTCTCCATGGGGGTGCTTATAATGGAAAAATATAGCAACCATTTGTTAGGAAGTATTTATAAACTCTTACTTAAATATGACACTGAGTTAGAACAAGTTAAACCTTGTATGATAAAATGAATGCAGAACTTTGGGGAGGAGATCCCAATTTAACAATGGGAGATGTTCTGGACAAAGGCGGTCGAGTTCACAGCTTGTCAAGCCCTCAGAGAAAATTGGTATAAAATGATTTTCTGTTGGTATATTACACCTAAAGATATTCAAAAGATAAATAAGGATATTGTTGGAAACTGAAGGAACCTTTTCCCATACCTGGTGGTCTCATAAGATTGTGAAGAAATATTGGAGTTCACAGAGAAATGCAAACAGTTTTGAAAATTAAGTTATCTTTGGACCCCAAGTACATGTTACTTTTCCACAACACTGGAAAAGTCGCCCGAGGAATTGTACAGATATATGGTTACAGCAACCAGAGTGATATTAGCCATGAAATGGAAATCAGATGAATGTCCCAACATAGAAGAATAAATTGGCAGAATATGCTGTGATGGCAAAACTAATTTAGTAAACAAAAGACCGAGCGAAGATTTGTTTTTAATTGGAAGCTTTATTATGCTAATGTGACTTGATAATGGTGATACAAAAATAGAGAGTATTGGTAACTAGTACAAATCAGAAAGAGTTAAATATTAAGATAATATTTAAAAAGCATTCTAGAATAGGTAGTCTGGTTTAGTCTAATAGAAATATAGAAAATGGTAACTTGATAAGAAAATTTAACAAAACACATTTTAGAGTATTAGAAGGTATATTTCCACCCATTGTTTATATCCTATGTGTATAATTGAATAGTAAATGTAATGTTAGTGAAGCATCATTGTAACCCTTTCCGCCCCTCTATCCTTTTCTCATGTTTTTTCTTTATTCTTTTGAAAATAAAAAAATATATTAAACAAAAAGAACTCTACCACATCACCAGGAGATTTGGATAGAGAAATACCGCCACTCTTAACCACTACACTACACTGGCTCTCAGATACCCTGAGTCCGTAATTGATTTATGATGGACATCAACAACTGTGTTCACGAGTAACTATTGTTAATGTGTAAACTAATAATTATGACAGTACAGCAACAGAAACTCATTTAGATAGCAAGAAATAAGCAGTAGTTGTCAAATGGTCTCCTTGCCCCTTTGCCAAAATCCTCCCAAAGTGCCCTGTAGCTCACCAGAAGAGGTCAGAACCATCATGGAGATTGGCCACACCTGGTGAGCAGAAGGAACTGTGAAGAGCATTTTGTTCTGAGGCCCAAACTTGGTGGGTGGGTTTGATGCAGAGAAAAGGAGTCCTTCAAGCATGTGGGACCCCAATAATGAAGGGTTTAAAGCAGTGGTTCCCAACGTGGGGCACACACCCTACCGTGGGGCAATTTGATTTTTAAGGGGAGCAATTCGAGAATGAGTTATTAACAGTGAATCTTTTGCATTTCTTACAGTTCTAGGGGCCTCATATACAGTATATAAATATATATTGTGACATACACATTTTAAAAATTAAAATCAGAATGTACACAGCGGTCAGCTGGTGACAATGGAGAGGGGGAAAGCCCGCTAATAGAGAGGACTGGTGAATAGGAGTTCACTTTTTGAATAATAAGAATTATATGTCACAGGGGCAGCATCAGGATTTTAGAGATGCTTAGGTGGGGCATGGGAACCACTGGTTTAAAGGTAAGAAGCGGCACCTTGAATGGAGTCTACAAACATACAGAGTATGAGCTGTTTCAAAAGTGGCATCATATGTGACCAGAGGCTTACCCAAGGGATGTTCGAACTCCTGCCTGGTAGTCAGCAGGGGGCAATCTGCCACTGATCTCTCTGTGCTCAGATCAAGTTAACTGGGGGCAGCACCGGCTGCACAGTAGCGGCTACACCCACTCCGCCTTCAGACATGCCTGTTGTTTCTGACATCTGCTGCACAGACATAATTGTTTCATCTGCAACTGTGTTTAGGTCTGTCTGTCTTCCAAAATGAGTTTTACAGGAGATTCTACTTTTTGTTGTTCTCACTAATGTATTCTGAGTATATCTGGCCAGTATGGTTTCGCGGCTTACGAGTTAGCTGTTCTGCAAAAGAGCTCAGCATAGAGGTTACAGAGGCCCATAAAACCAGGCATGGGTTTGGAAGAACAAGGTAATGGGTTTAACATTGTCTCTGAAAGTAGAATGACTGAGTTCTTGATCTTAGTAGACATGCTGATAGAGAGGCCAAAACACCCAGAAAGATCCCCCTCCCCTCAGCCACAACCCCATCTTCCATGACTGCAAGAAGGGCCCAGACATCAACTATGACATCACGCCACCTCGTGGTTAGCCTTCTCTCTCAATTTTGTACTTTTCTACACGTAATATTGATAAACTGTGCTAATAAAAGCTGCAAACTGCAATTCTGTGCATGTGTACTTGAGAACAATTCCCAAGAAAAACATGGGAATGAGTCTAATATGTTCTCTGCAAGTAGAATGAAGATGCAATCCTTCTTCCTGGAGATAAGCTCATTGAATAAAAGGGAACTTGCAACTGAGTAGGCCTACTTCAAGGGTGGTCTGGGAAGAGGTCCAACCACCTCTAGGAAAGAGGGTGGTAGTTTATTCTGCTTTCAGGCACTGTGTTTGACCCATTCTAACAATCTAAAAATTAAATAAAATAAATTAAAAATCCCCTTGGTTTTTGTGACCTGTTCCTTGTTTTACTTGCACCTTTGCCATGGAAGGGGAGCAGGTCAGTTGTCCTCAGCTGCAATTGCTGCTTGCGGGCATCAAGTTTGCAAGACCAGGCTGCTCATGAGCCAGTCCCAAAATCAGCTCACCAGATTCGCTGCCTTCCATTAGGGCAAGCTCACCTCGCGAGCTCTTTTGGGGCAAAGATTGCAGCATCTGTAGTTTGCACCAGTCAACATAAAGGTGTTTTGTCGTAATAGACGTTTCATGGATAGTTTCAAGATCCACCGCCCAGAGAAACTGTGACAGTAATCCAACCAGGGGAATTAGAAAAGTGTAGCAAAGTCAGGATAATTTATGAACCAGATGAAGATCATATAAGGCACTCCTGGCAACAATACTAGCCTGCTCCTGTAAGAGCGAAGCTGTGTCCAGAAGTATCCAAAACTGTTCCCGGACCTGGTGAGCACTCTGTCCAAATCTGGCATATTGATCTCTTCAAGAGCATCTGGTTTCTGTGCTAGCATCACCTCTATCTTGTCTCATCTGGAAGCTTTGTTAAAGGTGGATAGCTGAGTTTTTTAATTTATTATTTATTTGTTTCGATTTGTATCCCACCCTCGCTCCCCGGCCAAGGCCTATTGTTGATACCCCACTGCTAAACTGAGGATGATCTTATTCGGAAGCCTCGTGTAAATGTTGATAAGTGAAAGTACCAAGCCTTGGGGAACAATGGCACGTGACACATCCCAAGAGAACAACTCAACTCCAGATTCCTGTTTCATTCAGTTTAACAAACGGATCTGAATCTCAGGCCTCATCCACAGGTATCTGCAGTAGGAAGTAAGCTATTTAAGTGCAGCAGAAGGTGATGGCACGTGAAGTCTCTTGCAAATGGTAGAAGCCTGACCCTCCCCCTCTCATGGCCACTGTGTGCTGCATGCAGGCACACGTTGCGGGTGCCACCGGGTGCATGCTTGAGAAGGAAACCACAGCTAGTTTCCAAACACTGACCAGTGTGCCTGTAAGATAAATATGTTTGCAAGTGGCTGTTCTCACAGCCACACTATTTTAGGTGTACACCTAAAAACCATTTTGATAGCCAGCACATAAAATGGAGTGGTCAAAGTAAATATGCATCGGACCTGGCTGTACTACATAAAACAGCCCTGAAAATTTGGCAGTCCTGAAACAGCCCTCAAAGTATAAACCTTCCCAAGTTGCAAATGGGAGGCTGAGAGGAAAGAGCTTGTCTCAAGGCTGCCCAGTTTGTTCATGGTGGAGGAGAGAGCTGGTCTGGCTAGCTCCTGTCTGCTCACTTGTTCTCTGAGTCACTCTGCTTACACGTGATTTCTGACCCAACTTGACAGCGGGGCTTCATAACTTTCTCTTTTTTGCTCCCAGGACCATAGAAATCTGCCCCTACTACTCATGTGGATGGCTTGCTCCTGTAGGCAATGAACACCCTAGAAAAAGGTGGATGAAGGCTTATTCTGTTTTTTGGAAATTCCGTGGTCCTTCATCTTCAGTTTCCCTCTTCAGAATGTGCCTGTGTTCAGAGTTACAAATGAAAGGCAACTGGGCATCTGTATCTGAAGGAACACACTTTCCTTTGTTTTGCTATAAGCAGACCCTGGTGTTACTGCCCCGTGGTGACCTCTGCTGTCCACCCAGGTGAACCGTGACGTGGGACCTCACTATTTTAACCTAGTTTTATTAGACCTGGCCTTGCTGTATTCTTTTAGAGCAAGGGTGAAACACTGACGTGTACTTTTCTGAGTCCAGCATTTGCGTTTGTGTCTCCAGCATACTTAGCCATCCATTTACACCACGCCATATTTTTTATGATCGCTTCTTATGGCAAAAGAATTGGGTCACCCTCAGGCTGCCGGATTATGTCTTGGGAGGTTTCCCTCTCCTTATTGCTTGTTTTAAATCCCATCTACTAAAAAGCCTGGTTGCCCTAATCCTTCCCATCACAGGTGGGGTTTTATGGTTCTTGCCCACTTTAAAGATTAGGGTTACCCTGAATTGCAGCAGTTTTGAGAGGGAAGAGAAAAGGGAGATTACACTGGGAGGTGCAGCCAGCTGTTTATGGAAGAAGCAGCCCTGGGCTGACAACCAAAACAAAGTAAAAAAAAATGGGGAATGTAGATGAAAGGTGTTAGTGTCAGTGATTTGAACACTCAAGAAAATGCTCATGTTTTTCCACAAGGAACTTGTTTTATATTTTGCCAGATACATTTGCCTCAATTTTTCTCCCTAGTATCTTTGTGAAAAAGGATGTTCCCTTTTCTGAAACAACTCTGCGGCGAGAATTTGAATTAAGCAACCCAGTACTGAGCTGCATAAAATGATCTAACCTAACTCTCCAAGTGGTTGTGAAGATAAAGGGAGGAAGGGAGGGTGAAGTCCGCAGTCCTGCGCAGGATAAATATATTAGAGACTCATTTGTTTATTTATATCCCACTTTCCCCCTCACTGGGGGCCCCTTAAAACACCATTTTCCCTTCTCCCATTGTATAAAGGGATCTGCTTGCAGAAGCAGCCCTGAGCCGGTTTATGATAAAATGTTTTCCATGTCTTAATTTCAGTCCAGGTCTGTCCCAAATGGCTTCTGGCATAACTGTGTAAATTTTAATGTGCACAATCTAGTTAAAAACATAAGGCCTCAAACATAGGCAAAACTTTCACTTCCAATGTATACAAACATGAACACCTGTGATGTACAATCTAATATCGACCAAATATAATATCGACGATCAACCAAAGTAGGATCCAAAAAAGGGCCAGACGTGTTTCGGCCTAAAAAGGCCTTCCTCAGTGGTCAGTAATATAGTTATAATTTAGCACACATCCTGATAATATACTTATATCATAAAGAACTACTTGCCACTTGACCTATTACACTGCTTGATGTATACACGTCCTTGAGAGCCCGGCATGCATCAGAAGGTTAGTTTTAAAATTGATAATTGGTTAGAACTAAAAGAAATAGGGTAAGCTATATGGAAAAGATATAGTCATGGTTATAGCTAAAAGAAATAGGGTAAATAGGGTTGCCAGGTCCCTCTTCGCCACCCGCGGGAGATTTTTGGGGCGGAGCTGTCACAGTCCCTGACATAATGATGGTATTTTGTGTACATGTGCAGAATTAATTCCATGTAGAGCTTGAACACAACATACAAACTGAACCACAAAACTGCAGAGGTTTTGTGTAATGAAAAGCCTGTGTAATGCAAATGTCTTTAAAATAACCTGACTTAATCCTTTCAGGAAATAACTATTTTACCCTGGCCTTATCCTTAAAGGGAAAAGAAAAGTTACCCTTTACCATCTACTAAGAAAGATGTATCTGGAATTTCACTTCCTGACTCATCTGCCAGCTGCTCATATTTCAAGAGCAGAACAATCCTGCTGTCTTATAGCCTCATATCTCAAGAGCAGAAAAATCTTTACTTTTTGTAAATCTTGCTGAAGACTATATTTTCATACTAACTAGCTGGTTACAAGTTGCAATGTAAGCAATAATTGTGTTTTATGATTTATATGGTTATATATTGTGTTATAGATTTCTAAATGGTCTCATTTAATGCGTATTGTCCTAACGATGAGAATGGTATGAAAATTGAGTATATAACGTGATCATGAAACTTAGAAATTATTGTTTATACTTTAAGCAAAATAGACTGAAAGGAAAGGAAGCCCATATATGGTCATGGGGAACTGAACAGCTGCAACTAAGACATTACTGCACTGCTCATGTTATCTGAAAGAGGGAATAAAAGGTATCCCTCTTGATGGATAAAAATGTTGTCTGAAAGTGGGAATAAAAATCCCCCTTCACTCTTAATGAGTCTAAAACAGTATAAATACAGCCACAGTAAGCCCAGAGAATCAGAACCTTCCAGAAGGCTCTCAGAAAAGGCTGAATGGTATGTATGGCTTAAATACTTTACTTTAGACTTTGTGCATTGGATTCTTTGAACTGAATCAGAATAATTTGACTGTTATATTTTAGGAGTTGGATTTTGAAACTGAATAGTATGTAAGACTTGCTTGCTTTTATTTCATACATTGTACATACATACATTGTACTTTGACAAGAAGTGTTATATAGAAGTGTTAAAGACTTGATAATCTGCATTTATACAGAAGTACTTCAATAAAAAGACTTGCTTTTTAAAAGTAAGTAAAGTTGTTGAGTCCTGCTTACTCGATGATTGGCTGAATAAGATACCTTCACTTCTCAGTAAGTGATACATTCTAAGCGCCTGTCATCTGAACAGCACGACCCGCTGAGGAGGGCAGGGTTTGGGGAGGGGAGGGACTTCAATACCATAGAGTTCAATTGCCAAAGCGGCCATTTTTCTCTAGGTGATCTGATCTCTATTGGCTGGAGATCAGTTGAATTAGCAGGAGATCTCCTGCTACTACCTGGCAGTTGGCAACCCTAAGGGTAAGCTATATGGAAAAGATATAGTCATGGACTACGCAACTAAAGGTTTTTAGACTAATAACTTATATATTTTAATGCAGGTGAGACATGGAAGCCGCGTTCTAGTATATAAGAAATAAATAAACTTACAGGGAGCTTCACTATACTAGAAGGTAATTTGACTTGTGGTTTTATAAATATGTTTTGTTTTTTTAATCGTTTTTTTTTTTGAAAATGTTATTGTTTTTTATAATATAAATTTTCCATGTTGACAAACAACAATAAAAGTAATATAAAAAACTAAATCATAAGTAATGTTGTTATAGTTATTTAAGTACTTAATAAAATAAAAAATAAAGGAAAATTTGTTGACTTCCCCATCACCTCCGTCCGCCTCTTAATAAAGTATTCTATCCCATCGTGATATGATCTGATCTTAATTATTCTTATATCTCAGTTAAGTTTCAATCACAATATTCTTTTAATATAATTAATTACACTTCTTTATGTTAGCAATGTCATCTAGATCAGATTAAAAGGTACTCTTCCATTTTCCCCAGTCCTAGTTCATATTCACAATATTTCATCCAAGCCTCCCATTCCCCCATAAATTGAACATTGTCCTTTTGGTTTAAAGTAGCTGTAAGTTTTGCCATTTCCACCAGTTCAAACATTTTCATAATCCAGTCTTTTTTCCCAGGAGTGTCTGCCCCTTTCCATTTTGCTGCATAGAGCAATCTTGCAGCTGTTGTCGCATAGATCAAAAAAGTCCTTTGTATTAACAATTCATCAGGTATCATACTTAATAGCATCATTTCTGGTGTTTTGGGTATATTTTTGTGTACTATTAGTCTTAATTCATTATAAATCATATCCCAAAAATCCTTAGCTTTGTCACAAGTCCACCACATATGATAAAAAGAACCAACTTCTTTATTACATTTCCAACATTTAGGGGATGTCACTTTGTAAATCCTTGCAATGTTCTTAGGTGTTAAATGCCATTTATACATCATTTTGTAGATATTTTCTCGAATTGACTGTGCATTTATTCCTTTTAGGTCCTTCGACCATAGTCTTTCCCATTTATTTAAAGCGATGTCGTGTCCCACAGTTTGAGCCCAATTGATCATTGTTGGTTTAATTGTTTCCTGCTCACAATATATTGTTAAAAGAAGATTATACATTTTGGAAATCAGTTGGGTATTATTATCTAATAGCATCCTGTGAAAAGGCTATTTTTCTTTAGAAAATCCATTTTTCATATCTTGTGCAAAGACTGATTTGATTTGGTAATATTGAAGCCATTGTAAATCGTCTTTAAGTGACTGATAATCTTTTAGTGAGCTTTTTTCCCCTTCCCAGTTAGTTAACTCCTGATAAGTAACAAATTTATCCGGTCTAAGTGGGCGTAATGTTAACATTTCCTGAGGTGATGGCCACATCGGTGTTACTGGTTCAAGAATATGTTGATATCTCATCCAAATACAAATTAAGGAGGACCTGATTATATGATTACGAAATGATGCTTGTGTCTTGGTTTTGTTATACCACAAATAGCCGTGCCATCCACTTATATTGTTAAATCCTTCAAGATCTAACAAACGTGTATTTGATAGGTTAATCCAGTCCTTTAGCCATACTAAAGCGGCCGCTTCAGCATAAAGTTGAAAGTTTGGTAGTGCTAAACCTCCTCTAACTTTAGAGTCTACCAAGTGTTTGTAAGCAATCCTCGGTTTTTTCCCTTGCCGGATGAAATTTAGTATGTCTTTCCTCCAAGTGTCAAAATATTTAACATGTGATATTATAGGCAAATTTTGAAATAAGAAGAGTATCCCTGGCAAAATATTCATCTGGACTGTTGATATTCGACCCAAGAGTGACAACTTTTTATTTGACCAAATGATCATATCAGTTTTTATCTTATCCCATAATTTAAAATAATTATTAGTTATCAGTTCTTTGTTCTTCGGAGAGATCCAAATTCCCAAATATTCGACCTTGTTTACTTTCTCCCAACCTGTATATGATATAAAGTCCTGTTGTTCCCTTTCAGTCAGATTCTTGAATATTGTCTTTGTTTTTTCTTGATTAACTTTAAAACCCGATATTCTTCCAAAATCGTCCAAAGTTTCCATCAATATCTTCATTGATTGTGTTGGGTTTTCCAAAATTAACAGGAGGTCATCCGCGAAAGCTCTCAGTTTAAATTCATGTTTTTTAATTTTTAATCCGCGCATGTCCTCCATAGCTCTTATCTTGCAACATAGTGATTCCAACACCAAAATAAATAGTAATGGAGACAAGGGACATCCTTGTCTAGTTCCTTTCTTAATTGAACAATTATCAGACATCGATTCATTCACCAAAATTTTTGCCTGTTGGGATGTGTATATGGCCGATATACCTCTCCAAAAGCAGTCTCCAAAATTTAATTTCTCCAAGATCTTTTTCATAAAATCCCAGGAGACCATGTCAAAAGCTTTCTCAGCATCCAAAAATACAAAGGCAGCCGTTTGTTGGATATTCTGGTCATAATATTCCATTGAGTCTAATAAAATTCGTATATTGTCTTTGATTTGTCTTCCTGGAACAAAGCCTGCTTGGTCTTCATGTATTAAATCCGTAATAAAATGCTTCACCCTATTCGATAAGACCGAAGCATAAATCTTATAATCCACATTTAACAGTGAAATAGGTCTATAATTTGACGTTTTTTCTGGATCTCTTCCTTCCTTATGTATTAATGATATAAATGCATGTGACCAAGTCGCTGGGGATACTCCCTTATCCAAAATTGTGTTGCAAAGTAATAAAAAAAATCCACTAAGTTATCACTAAATGTTCTGTAAAATAGCGCCTTAATTCCATCTGGTCCGGGTGTCTTATCCGTTTTTTGCTTTAAAATTGCTTCTTGTAGTTCCTCCTTTGTAATTGGAGCATCTATCAATTGTTGTTGGGTTGTTGAAAGAGCTTTCATCTGTATTGAATTTAAAAACTTGTCTATTTTTTTTTTGAAATGTTATCTTTCTGATATAGCTTAGTATAGAATGAAACAAATTCTTTTTGTATATCCATAGTTGTATATACTGGTCCTTTAGCGGATTGGATTTTCGTTATAATCTTCTTTTGAAATGAGTCTTTCAGTTGGGTTGCTAAAAATTTTCCAGGTTTATTAGCATGTTCAAAGTATTTTTGTTTGGCAAATTTTAGATTTTTATTCATTTCCTCCATCATTATAAGATTCAGTTGATGTTTAGACACAGAAATCTTCATTAATATTTCATTTTTTTTCCTCTTCACATATTGCCATAACCAGTTTTTGTTCCAGATTTTGTAAATCCCAAAGTATATTATTGGTAAATTGTAATTGAGTTTTCTTCCACGCCGTATGCTTCTGTATCATAAATCCTCTTAGAACAGCTTTGAAAGTATCCCAAACTGTATTTAACGAAGTCTCCCCATTAAGATTAATTTCAAAGAAATCTTTAATTAAATCCTGTAGTTCTTGTTGGATTTTATTATCCTTTAAAAGTTTATCATTTAATCGCCATCTAAATGCTTGTTTATTGTTCCATTCAAATGTAACTGGGTTGTGGTCAGAAAAAGTTCTTGGTACAATTTGAATTTTACGTAATTGCGTAAAAATAGATTTACTAGCCCATATCATATCTATCCTGGAGTGTGAGTCATGTCTTGTTGAATAAAAGGTATATTCTTTAGCTGTCGTATTCATAGTTCTCCAGATGTCTTGTATTTCCAATTCTGAAGCCATAGTGAAGAAAGTTTTAGGCAAACATCCTTCATTTTCGTCTTTTGCTTTTGATTTTTTGTCCAAAGTTGAGAGAACAACACCATTGAAGTCTCCCATCAAGAGGATCTGATCATTTGCGTATTGGGAAATCAATTCATGTAATTGTCCATAGAACTTTGCTTTCCCTTCATTAGGTGCATATATTCCAACCGCAATTGTCTTTTGCCCCAATATTTTTGTTTTAATAATTACAATTCTTCCTTCATCATCTTTGTACAATAGTTCAGGACTAAGGCTAGAATGAGCATATATCACTACTCCCTTTGTTTTTGTTTTGGCCGAAGAGACAAATGCTTGTCCAAGCACTTGCCTATCCAAATATTTTTTATGTTTTGTTGCTATATGAGTCTCTTGCAGACAAATTAGGGAGTATTTATATTTCTGTAGATATTTAAAAATTCTAGCCCGTTCAGTCTTTTTATTCAGGCCATTCACATTCCAAGAAATTACTTTTGCCATGTTGTAATGATTTTTGAAGCAAAATATTAAGTCTATAATTCAGCACCTCCCTCTGCTCCCTGTGATTCCTCTTCTTCTTCTTCTTCCTCTTCCTTTTGTTCCAGAGTTAGTCCTTTCAGTTCTTTCTTATATTTCCTCAGAAATTTTCCCACGTCCGCTGGAGATGTAATTGTCATTTTAATTTCTTTGAAGGTAAAAACCAAGCCCTGTGGCATTATCCAACGATATTTGATACCATTAGCTTTCAAAACAGATACAAATTCTTTATAATTACTCCTCTGTGAGAGTAAATGTCTTGGTATATCCTTTAAAAGTATCAAAGGGATGTCTCCTGCTGAGACCGGGTTGTCATAGTGGATCTTCATGATCCTATCTTTAATCCTTATATCATAAAAAACAATCATGAGATCTCTTGGTTTTGATCTTTTCATTCTTGCAGGTAATGGTATTCTATAAGCTCTGTTAATAGCTTGGTCTAACACTTGTTCTTCTATTTGAAATAAGTAAGCCAAGTTTGGAATTAAAGTTTCTTTGTTATCTCCCATCATATCTGGTAAATTGCGCAGACGAAGGTTGGTTTCTCTGACTTTCATCTCCATCATGGCTATTTGATCTTTGGCTGCATTCTGATTAGTTTGTATTGTTTCAATCTGTTTTTCTTGGCTTTCTAGTTTTTTCTTTGTGTCCTTATGTTCTTCCATCACTTTCTTGATTGATGAATCCATTGCATGCATATCAGTCTTCATGGTATTCATTTGAGTCTTTACATCTTTAAGGTCTTCTGTAACCACGTCCAATTTCTGGTTAATAGCTTGAGATGCTTAGCCAAGGTTTGTCATCATAGATGTCAGCTGAGCCATCTGAGTTGACATCTGTTCAAACTGCTTAGTTGTTGCCTCTGTTTGTTTGGCTAACATTTCCTGTAGTTTCTTATCCATGGTTAAGGTTTGTGCAGATTCTTTTAATTTTGTATAGGCAGGGCTATGTAAGGAGCCAGAACGAGGGCGAGTCCCAGACATTTACATTGACATTAGGCTGGTAAAATGCATGTCCTCAGACAGGGCCCTCTAACTTGTAGTTAGTAAAGGATGCTCCAATGATCAGCTTAACAGTTTTTTCGGGTTGAAAAGATCTATTTTTCACTTTAAAATAGCCTTTTGAAGTTTTGAAATACCAGCGAGTTTTTCCGGATGCTCTAGGTCGGCTCAACCAGGAAGTATTCCGGAAGTTATTTTCGCCGCGGACCTTCTACCGCCTCTTCTCGATGGTTATTTCCTTCAGGAACTATTTCTATGTTACTCGAGTGCGACGTGTATCCGGTCCTACGACTTGCTTCCTGTTGATGTGGATCAGATGATAGAGAGGGAGAGGATAGTATAGAGGGTCCTCCGGTCCAGGAAGTCCCTTGTTATGCAACGTGGCAGGAAGTCCTTTTTTTTTTTGCCGAAGAAACAAAAGGTACTTCTCCCTCCCCTTCCTTTGAAAGTGCTTCTCATTGGTAAAAGTTTTAGTCCATCACATAAGCGTCCTTCTAACTCATTGTTTTGGGTTAAGCTGATCGACTTGATAAGGCTCCTGCCGCTTTTCCTGATGGATTTTATAAATCAAATTTGTCCGATTCGATTAAGGGAGGAGCAAGGGTTCTGGAAATATCTTCATCTACCCCCCGGTTATTCGGTAACACCAGTAAGCAACGAAGGATTCTTATGTACTCACTTGGGCATCTAGAGGTGAGGTTCTTATCTTAAAGTAGTCCTTATGTTGATTATAAGGTGGTGGAGGGTAGATTCTTATGCCGAAGTTGCGTTCTGGCGATTTAATTCCCTCGGTGCCCACAGGACCGACATCCAAAACTCCGGGGGACTTATAAAAGCTCCCTCAGAGTATTTAGGAGGTCAAACTGCATAATGGGCTGCAGGGAAATCCTGCTGTCCAACTCACTTGCAAGGGTCGGGTTGGGGTGCGGTAAACACCCCAAGATTAACGCAAACTTGGTTTTCACCCAGGAGCTCCTGGACAAACGTGGCACTCACCCCAGCGACACCACCGGAAATCCTTTTTTTATTATTATTTTGACCTTATGTCCATGGACAACATACTAATGATTTATCTTCCCTGCTTTCCTTTTTCTTCCCAAAGGGCTTTTAAAAAAAAAATTTTTTTTTTTTACTGTTCTTTATGATCTAAGTATATTATCAGGACGTGTGCTAAATTATAACTATATTACTGTCCACTGGTCCTTTTTTGGATCCTACTTTGGTTGATATTAGATTGTACATCGCAGGTGTTCATGTTTGTATACATTGGAAGTGAAAGTTTTGCCTATGTTTGAGGCCTTATGTTTTTAACTAGAATGTGTACGTTATTAAAATTTATATATTTGTAATTTTAGCATTTTTCAGCTCAACCTCTCCGGTTTGGAATCAGTATTCTGGTAGAGTTCCATTGGGTTTCCCCCACCCCTCTTTTGTTGTTGGTTCTTGCATAACTGGCCAAAGCACGGGATCCCTGGAGCTTGTTCGATGTGCAGACTGTATCATTGGGGGGGGGGGTTCCTCTCACAAACCCCAGTATGAACCCTTGAAGGCAATGAGCAAACCTGACCCCTGTGCAGATGAAAAAAATCACAGTGGAGCCAATCATAGCTTCAGTTTGGTGTGAACACTTAAAGAGACATTATCCTCTTCTCTTGGATAAAACTGCCACCATCTTGGGAGTTAGCTCTTAATGGCCTGATTGATGCCCCTGAATCTCGGTGGCCAGTGTGTGTGTGAGTAACAGAAAGAATCCCTTTCTACCCCAGGATGGAAAACTGGTTGAATCTCTTGTTTCTGGCAAGGCAGCGGCCTCCCCCACTCCTCACCCTTTCCTTTTCATTGAGCAGCACGAGTAGAGGAGGTGGCCATGAGGGAAATCTCCAGCTTTGTAGGAAAATGTTGGTTTAAATGGGTGGGGAGAGTCAGCATGGTGTCGTGGCTAAGAGTGGTGGACTCTAATCTGGAGAGCCGGGTTCAATTCCCTGCTCCTCCAGATGAAGCCTGCCGGTTCATCTCTGTCCAGTCACAGTTCTCTCAGAACTCTCTCAGCCCATGTGGAGGCAGGCAATGGCAAACCACCTCCAAACGTTTCTTGCTTTGAAAACCCTATGGGGTCACCAGAAGTCAGCAGGGACTTGACTGCACTTTCCACCACCAAAGCGGTGGGGGCAGGAATCCTCCAAAATCATTAAAGAGAGTTTGGGGGCTAGTTGAAGCAAGCCACAATCATTTATTTATATAGACATTTTGATGCTGCCTCACCAGGGAACCCACATTTTGTAGGTGGCCACAAACTCTAGGAGCAGGAGAAGTAGGGGATGAGGACCAGAGCCAGCCCCAGGGGGTGGGGGGGAGCAGGGCCCAGCAAGAGGGTGAGATTTCTCCTCCCCCAGCAAATCTCCATCTTGCGACCTTTGTTCAACTGATCTTAAGATCATATGTTAGGTACCATTTTGGGTTGGTACAGCCTTGTATTTTCACAATGCAATTCCAGGCAGGTCTGCTCTGGTTTATTCAATGGGGCTTACTCATAGGAAAGTGTTTTTAGGATTGCACTAAGTTTCAGCCCTAATCTTTCCCAGTACAGGCTACACTGGTTGCTCCCAGGTCCCTACGGACCTGCCACTTCTACTTGAGGGCATTTAAATGGAGTTGTCAGAGATGAAACTATATGTGGCACGTGCGTGTACTCTTCCACTGAGCTGTGGCCCTTCAACTTGATGTAAAGTCACATAATTTTTTATAATGTACTTCCTTTATGTACCCCCTATTGCAGATTTAGAAGAGAATCCTCGGGAGGTCCTGCAGATCATGCAGAAATATGTCAAGAATTTTTTTGGGTGCAGGGCTTGTGCACAGCATTTTGAAGAAATGGCCCTTGAGTCCCTCAATTCGGTGAAGACCTCGGAGGAAGCCGTGTTGTGGCTCTGGGAGAAGCACAATGTGGTGAACGCCAAGCTGGCAGGTAGAGGCAAAAGCCGTCCTCACTCCGTCGATCCCGTGGTGTTTTATTGTGATAGTTTTTATGTTGCTATGTACTAGAAACTGATCCGTTAAAAGAGAAGGTCAACAAATTCCCTTTGGCTTGTGTGCTTATATTAAGGCTACGTGGAACATTTTCACAGATAACCTTCCTTTGCCCCCCACACAGCCTTTGCAGTGGCCAGTCTGCAGTTCCTTTGGTGCAGTTTTTTAACAGTCTTCATGTTGGGAAATATTTCCAGCCAACTAGCGATAGGACAGTCAGCATGACAACAAACCACATAGTCAATGTCACAAAGCCAGTTCAGAGTAAAGGCCAGGCTTCCTGTACTCACTCTGAATGGGTGTTGGGCGGGAATTGTGTCGTCACCACCTGAAGGGGAGTTGACCCCTCTGCACTGGAAATGCTTCTGACCAAAGGAGATTTTGTTGCTTTTTGCAAAAAATGGAGTGTTTATTAATATTGAAAACAAAAGATTAAAACATCTTTTGTTTGAAATCGGGTAAATATATTCTTAGACTGAAATCAAAACTAGAAGGGACTTGACCGCCAAAGTGGGTGGTTTCCAGTAGTGATCAAAGAGAAAATATGTGGGATTTCCACCACAAGAACATTTGCTAAGGAATTAAATGTGGGCCAGGGTAGACTGGGCACGGCCTTTGCCATTTGGAACAATGTGTTTTATTAATCGGATCACCTTTATGCTAGCACAGAGGAGCAGGCATGACTGGCGCGCTTGACGGGGCACCCAGCGCTGCCTGCATCAGAGAGCGAGGACCCTTCAGGACCTTTCCTCAGGATTTCTTTCAGTAGTGACTTGTTTCACTGGCACTGGGTGATCAGAGAAAATTGCATCTGGATGTTTCAGGGTACTGAAACCAGAGGGACCGTGACACCAGCACTGCAGTCTTCAGACCCTTCCAAGTCTTCCGTTTACTGAGGCCATTTATGCTTGGTAATCAGCAGCGCTTTCCAGGCTGAAGTGCCCCGCATATTTTTTTGAATTTTTCACGCTGAATTATCATTCAGGAAGTGACTGCTAAGCCGGTGCATGCCTTCTTCGCATTTCTTAAGAGCCCCTTTAACGTGACCTTTTGTGTTTGCTCTGCCCCCACCTCGAAGAATCCCTTCAAGGAAGCATGCAAAATTACAGCCACGTGTTCACTATGCAAACAGCGGTTGCTAATGGAAGGAACGAAGGAGCAGGCGAGTGGGGGGTGGAATTTCTCCTTTTGTGAATAGGCATTTTTAAAGGTCACATTTAAAAAAGGAGTTTTGAGTGAGCCTCAAAATTGACCCTACAAAAATGGCCTGAGAAGGGTGCAGAGCTCCTTAGGACTGCACTACAGATTACGCTAAAGAGGAGCATACAAATAAGGTAGATAATTTATGTTGCGTTTGATCATTAGTACTTAGCATTTGCATGGTGCTTTCAGTGTTCAAACTGCTCTACCTACATTACTTCAGAAAACTTTTACATAGAGCTATACAGCAAACTAGTATTATTCCACCTTGCAGTACGGGGGCTAAGAAGCCACCAGTTGTGGCTGAGATGAGATTTGAATGGGCAGCGTTCCAGATCATAACTCATTCTCTTAGCTACTACGTGACTGCAGCTCAGCATAAAGAGCAGCTAAAGAGAAAGCCTAAACATGAGCTTGTGCAGAAGAAAAAAACATAAGGGAATGATTTGGTGCAAACATGAACTGAAAATTCTGCTTTGCAGTTTGACAAATGGCTCAGAATTAAAATTCAAAAAGAAAGGATGAAGGGAGTAAAGCTAGATTGAGAAAAATGAATAAAAATATTCTGTCTCATATAACAGACTGAAATCAATTTTCATATATAATAAAGCTTGGGTAAAATCATGCATTGTAGGCTTAAAGATCTGAAAGACCCAAATCAACTTTTACCCTAAAAGGGGTATTTAATTTAGTGCTAATGGAAAGAATGTAATTGCCCCAGCATTTGAGAGGCTGTCAAATGGATCCTGTTCCTCTAGGCTAATTAGTCTTTCATGTGTTCCTGCACAATTGTGCAGAGTAACCATCTGCTTTCAGACCTGTTTGTGTTGGCTATGAGAGAATGATATGATAGGTCAGAGCTTCTATGAGAAATTGTTCTTGCATAGATCGTTGGTGGTGGTCAGTAATATGAGCTGCTAGAAAGAAACGTCAAAAACTTCATATGGCTCATGCATTTTAAAGGAGTCTTATTCTTTTGATCAACTATGAGAAAAGTTGGCAGAAATAGAACTAGGTAAAATACTTCAGCATATTCTTACACAGGTATTTAATTAGAGTTTGTTTGCCTTTCTCTTACATGGGAGTTTTGCAATAAACGAGGAGGTTTTAGGCCCCTACTTTACCCTTTTTAATTGAATTCTTAGTTGGAGGATGAAAAATTTCATATGAATATAATATCATTCTCTGTTTATATATAGATTATGCAATTGTAATTTCTCAAGATGTGCATGACTACAAACATTTAAGTACTTTTCATCTGGAAGTAAAAAGGTGGTATTGGAAGTAAAAAGGTGGTATTGGAAATCAGAAGATGGGGTCAACCATATCATCCCAAAGGGCAATCTCTCTCCCTCTCTCTCTCTCCCTCTCTCTCTCTCCCTCTCTCTCTCCCTCTCTCTCCCCCCTCTCCCTCTGTCCCTCCCTCCCTCTCCCTCTCTCTCTGAAATAGCAAGTACAATAAGTAGCTAAATTTCTGTCCCTTTTGACTTCAGTGAGAGATTTTAATTTAAACCGGGGCCACTATTATCTCCAGATCACATGGCAAAAACAATAATAGAAATCAGTTACTTTTTACTTGCCTGCAGAAGATTAGATTGCATCTGTTGATGATGTAAGGATGCCATTTATTTTATTTAGCTACTTAGCTACAAAACATTCAAAACTTTAAAAGATGTCATCTTTTTGTCTTGCAATGACAAGCTTTACAAAGATGTTGCCCAACATTTTTAAAGCACAAGAGTGTAATAGAAGGACACAAAGGAAGCTCTGTGGCTCCCTTGTAAGTTGTTTCCCAGAATTCCTAGTCTGTCTGTTCCAGAAAAGGAAAGAGTTGCATGTATTTGCCTCATTTAGTAATTTCTGGATTATTTAATAGAACTGCAGAAGGGTCATAGAATGATAGAGTTGGAAGGGACCACCAGGGTCATCTAGTCCAACCCCCTGCACAATGCAAGAAAATCACAACTACCTCCCCCCCACAACCCCAGTGACCACTTCTCCATGCCCAGAAGATGGCCAAGATGCCCTCCCTCTCATCATCTGCTTAAGGTCATAGAATCAGCATTGCTGACAGATGGCCATCTAACCTCGTCTTAAAAACCTCCAGGGAAGGAGAGCTTACCACCTCCCGAGGAAGCCTGTTCCACTGAGGAACTGCTCTAAGAAAATTCTTCCTAATGTCTAGATGGAAACTCTTGATTTAATTTCAACTCATTGGTTTTGGTCCGACCTTCTGGGGCAAGAGAAAACAATTCGTCACCCTCCTCTATATGACAGCCCTTCAAGTACTTGAAGATGGTTATATCACCTCTCAGTCTTCTCCTCTTCAGGCTAAAGATACCCAGTTCCTTCCTTTGGGTGCCCAAAACTTAACACAATACTCTAGGTGAGGTCTGACCAGAGCAGAGTAAAGCGATACCATCACTTTGTGTGATCTGGACACTATACTGCTGTTGACACAGCCCAAGATCGCATTTGCCTTTTTAGTTACCACATCACACTAGGGCTGTTGAAAAAAAAATCGGTATAGTTCGGACTTGGCCGATTTCGGCCCGTCTGGATTCGGGATATGCCGAAGTCCGAACTCCCCCGCTTCGGGTCCGTGCAATTCGCCGCGAATTCAAAGTACGGGGAAAAAATTCGGTCGAATAAAGCCATTAAAAACACAACCGCACCTTTCCACAGCTCCAGGGGGGGCGTTTTTGGGGGTAGAGGTCCCAAACTTTCAGCGGAGCTTCAAAGGACCCTTCTTGCAAGACCCCCCAAGTTTTGTAAAGATTGGGTCAGGGGGGGCTGAGATATGGGCCCCGAAAGGGGTCCCCCCATTTTTAATGTGCATCTCTGAGCAGAGCTTGCCGCCCACGCACAAAGCTCCCAGCCCCGACAAACAGCTGAGAGCAAGGGCGGGGCAGGTGCTAAGAAGCTTGCAAAGCAACACAACTGCAAAGCAACACTGCAAAGCAACACAACTGCAAAGCAACACCTTTGCAACCATGCAAAGCAGCATCTGACACCTGGGATTTGCAAACCATGGAAAGGGACAGAGGCAGCTAGCTATGCATAATGAGCAGGAGGCGGTGGAATTTCCCCTTTTGCATCGGACCGGGACCAGGCAAGTGCATTCTTTAAGTAACCATTTGAAAACCAGTTTTGAGCAAGCATCAAAATAGACCTAACCGATCTTATGAATGAGGGAAAACCTGAGGACACACAACTGAAGCCCCCCCTCAAACCAGGGAGAGAGAGACTCGAGGGGGCACACACACCCCAGGCAGAACGGGCGAAAGCACACACACACACACACACCCCACCCACAGAAACTGCTCCCCACACACAGACTCTGCTTCCCCACACACACACACACACACACACAGGAGAAAAATTATAGATTAAAGCCCCCAAAGGGGTCTTACTGTGGCTGTCTTCTGTTCCATCAGGAGGGGCTGGGAGGCTCCCCCCCTTTCTCTTTCCGTTTTGCCCCTCTGGAGATGCATACAGGATAGGGTGATCCATTCATCCCAATAGGGAAAAGGGGAAAGCCCATATCTCTGGACCCCCTGACCCAATGTTTACAAAACTTGGGTGGTCTCTTAAGAAGGCTCGTCTGAAGCTCTGCTGAAAGTTTGGGGTCTCTACCCCCAAATATGAGCCCCCTGCAGCCACGGGAAGGAGCGAATGTGCACAAGCACCCCCCACGAGGATTTCTCTTTCTCTCTCTCTCTCCCCGGCCCGGCCACGCAGCAGCTGATTCCTCCAGTACTCAATCCTGACTGATTGGCCAGAAGAAGACCCAGCTTGGCCACCGATTGGCCGGGGGAGGAGAATGCTGCTTAGTGACGGTTATGCTGCTTACTGACGCCCCGAACTTGCCGAATTTATTCGTGAACTCCCGAACTCGCTGAATTCGCCCCCCCCCCCGGTTGCCCGCCATTTTTGAGTTCGGTTCTTCCTGAACTAAAAACCGCCGAATCAACAGCCCTACATCACACTGCTGACTCATGTTCAGTGTTTGGTCTACTAAGACCCCAAGATCCTTTTCGCACACACTACTGCTGAGACAAGTCTACCCCATTCTATAATTATGCATTTGATTTTTCCTACCTAAATGCAGAACTTTACATTTATCTTTGTTGAATTGCATTTTATTAGTTTTAGCCCAATTCTCCAGCCTGTCAAGTTCATCCTGTATCCTGGCTCTGTCTTCTACCGTATTTGCTACCCCTCCCAATTTAGTATCATCTACAAATTTAATAAACATCCCCTCTATTCCTTCATCCAAATCATTTGTAAAGATGTTGAACAACACAGGGCCCAGGACTGATCCCTGAGGCACTCCACTAGTCACGTCTCTCCAAGTGGATTAACAAGCACTCTTTGGGTGCGATCTGTCAACCAGTTACAGATCCACCTAACAGTAATAGGATCTAAGCCACATTTTCCCAATTTGTCAACTAGAATACTATGTGGAACCTTATCAGAAGTCTTACTGAAATCTAGATAAACTATGTGTACTGCATTCCCGTGATCCAGCAAGGTAGTAACTTTCTTAAAAAAGGAGATAAGATTAGTCTGACATGACTTATTCTTGAGAAACCCGTGCTGGCTCTTAGTGACCAGATCCATCCTTTCTAAATGCTCAAGGACTGACTGTTTGATGATTTTGTTTGAAAACTTTTCCTAGTATAGAAGCCAAGCTGATGGGTCGGTAGTTACCCGGATTGTCCTTTTTCCGCTTCTTGAAGATGGGGACAACATTTGCCCGCCTCCAATCTTCTGGCACCTCACTTGTTCTCCAAGACTTCTCAAGAATAATGGACAGAGACTCAGAAATTACATCTGCAAGTTCTTTGAGTACCCTTGGATGCAATTCATCCGGCCCGAGGACTTTGTTTCATTTAATGAAACTAGGTGTTTGTGTACTACCCCAATGCCATTCCTAGGCTGCAACTCCCTTCCCTCATCATATGCTCTGTTTATGCCATGTTGAGCACCGCTTCCCTCCCAAGAAAAGACTGAGGAAAAGTAGAAATTGAGGAGTTCTGTCCTCTCTTCATCTCCTGTTACGATTTCACTTTCCGGTCCACGCAGTGGGCTTATCGTGTCCTTGTTATTATTCTTATTCTGTACATAAGAAAAGAACCCTTTTTTGTTGTCTTTAGCATCTCTCGCTAGCCTAAGCTCATACTGCGCTTTAACTTTCCTAACACTCTCCCTACAAGCACTGGCTATTTGTTTATATTCATCTTTGGTTATAAGGCCCTCCTTCCACTTCCTAAATGAGTCTTTTTTTATTTCTCAACTCTTTAAAAAGGTGTTTATGGAGCCACCCTGGCCTCTTTAGGCTTCTCCCATTTTTCCTTCTCAGGAATGATTTGTGATTGCTCCTTCAGTATTTCATTTTTAAGAAACTCCCACCCTTCTTGAACTCCCTTCTCCTTAAGTATTTCTGACCATGGGATTCTACCCAGCATAAGTTTAAGTTTGTTAAAATTTGGTCTCCTAAAGTCCAACCTATATGTCTGACTACGTACAGTTTTTCCTTTCCCCAAGGTTGTAAATTCCAAGGTTACATGATCACTCTACTACCCAGGGTGCCTACTCCTTTAACCTCATCAACCAGTTCTTCCCTGTTGGTGAGAATCAAGCCTAAGATAGCAGATCCCCTTGTTTCCCTGTCCACTTTCTGGAATAGGAAGTTGTCAGCAAGACAAGCCAGGAAATTATTGGATCTTGCATTTTTAGCAGAGTTGGACTTCCAACAGATATCGGGGTAGTTAAAATATCTCATAACCACCGTGTCCTGTCTGCATCTTTCTTAAATTGCGGTCCTGCTGGATCAGACCAGAACTCGATGTAGCTCAGCATCTCATTTCATATGCTGGCCAACCTGTTGCCCTGGAGCTGTGATAGAAACCGTGGCCTCCTGATGTGCCTCCATCCAGAGGTTTGCTGCCTCTGGATGCAAAGGTTTCTTTCAGTCACTACAACTAGTAGCCATTGACAGACCTTCTCCACCATTAGAGCCCTTTCAAGGCCATCTACTCTTGTTTCCACTGATAGAGAATTCCACAATTTGATTACTTACTGAGAAAAGAAGTATTTCTTTTTGTCCATCCTGAATCCATTGCCCATCAGCTTCATTGGGTGCCCTCAAGTTCTACTATTTGGGGAGTGGGAGAAAAGGTTCTCTCTGTCTGCTCTCTCTGCCCTGTGCATAATTGTATTAACCTCTATCAAGTCCCCCCTTAACCATGTCTTTTCTAAACTGGAAAATCCCAGACTCTTCAGCCTTTCCTCATAGGGAGGGTGATCCAACCCTTTAATCATCTAGGTTGGCCAATTCAGCACTCTTTATCTAAACTCTGTAGTACCTTTTTTGAGTTGTGATAACCAGACTTGCAGAAAGTATTCAAAATAAGGGCACACACCTTAGAGCTTTGCAGGGACATTACGATGTAGACCGTCTTATTTCCATTCCTTTTCCTAACAGTCCCCTTTGTGGAATTTGTCTTTTTCACAGCTGCCACACATTTGAGTAACTGTCCACCATAGCCACAACATTTCTTTCCCGTTACTCTCAGCCGGTTCAGACCCCATCACCATTCTTAATGGTGTTTTTTGTTTTGTTATTCCAGTGTGCATCACCTTACACTTACCTGCATTGGATTTCATTTGCCAGGTTGATGCCCATTCACCTGGATCCTCCTGGAGTTCTTCTGTCCGTGCATTCCAACTTTCCACCTACTGCCATTTAACCAGTTTTTAATCCTTAAGAGTATTTGGTGAGGTACCTTGTCAGAAGACTATTGGAAGTCCAACTATGTAATATCTACCAGATAACCCTTATCCATGTGCTTGTTAACCTTGTCCAAAACCTCCAAAAGATTATTTGTGGGGTGGGACTTCCCTTTGGAGAAGCCACACAGATTGTCCTTCAGCAGGTTGCGCTCCTCCATGTGCTTAATAATTCTGTCTTTAATAATAATAATTTATCTGGGACAGATGTTCAGCTACCTGGCCTGTAATCTCCTGTATCTCCCCCACCTCCATAGACTCCTTTTGAAAAAACATCACTGTGACATTTGCTACTTTCCAGTTCTCCAGTTCTCAAGGCTGTTTTTAGCAACAAGTTACATGTACTGGTTAGAAGATCAACAGTTGCACATTAGATTTCCTTAAGAACTCTTGGATGTATGCTGGTTGGACCTGGAAGCTTATTAATTTTCAGTTTGCCCAGCAGCCCCAGAACTTTTTCTCTTATCACACAGTTTGACTCAGTCCTTCAGATGCCCTTCCCAAAAACAGTTGCTCTGGCATGGGTACATGCCCCCTTTTTTCACAGTGAAAACAGATGCAAAGACTTTGTTCAATTTGTCCGCCATCTCCCCATCTTCCTTAAGCAATCCTGAAAGGTGGTGTCCTGGCCATCATATTGGTCTTTAAGCTGCTACTAGATGGGGATCTTGCTCTTCTGCATCGAGGTATGCATTCTTCCTGGGCCTCTGATTAGTATTGGTTCCAGGCATCCTGAAGGGATTTAACCCTCTTAATTCTCCCTTTTAACTTCTTTCTGACTAGTTCCCTCATACTGTAATAGTTTCCTCTTTTGAAATAAAATGTGGTTGTTTTGGACCGTGGGAGCAACATCCCACTGACATAAATTCTCAACTTAGTGGCATTTTGGTTACTGGCAAATTATATCAAGCAGGCTCGCCTTTTGGATCGTTTGTTCAGAATTGACATGTTCCTGTGGTGCTTGTAAACTAAATGTGTTCACTGATGGTTTTCCATTTGCTTTTTTCCTGCTGATAGGTGATTTGAGTGAAGATCCCAGAAATCCCAAAGTGCCGTGGCCAAGTCCAGATGTTTGTCCCGCGTGCCATGAAGAAATCGAAGGCTTGCATGCCTGGAACCAAGTCCAAGTGCTGCAGTTCCTGAAGCGTCACTATGATAGGGACAACATTTTATATACGTACACAGAGGGTCATGAAGGCGACCTTGATGAGAAAGAACTCTGGGAAGACAGGAAGAGCGTTTTAGTTAAGAAACAGAGAATCAGTCATGATGGCAGGATCCCGGATCCAGAGAAACGGTTAGAGTCCAAATTGGGAGGCCTGGATAGATTGACAGTGCAAGACATCCCTAAAGCCAGAGACAACTTGGCTGCTGTTGAGTCAGTCGCTGAGAAGGAAATGAAACAGGCTGTATCATTCTTGGGGATTGGATTCTCTAACGTTGACATGAGTCTGTGTGTTGTCCTTTATGTCACATCATCCCTGTTTTTAATGATCATGTTCTTCTTTTTTCGGATGAGGGCCAAACACTGGAAAGTGAGACATTACCGTCCCTATGTATAGAGCTGCAGTGGGAAGCCAAGATTCTTGCTCTAAAGTGTCTGGCTGCACCCAGATGAAGCTTTAATATTTATGGTCAGGGATTTCGTACTATACAGTATTTTTGAGAAGGTGCTTTTTCCTTCCTTGCAGTGGGTGGGCGTTTGTTCCAGGATGCTACTCTTGGATCCCAAACACATCCCTGAAACGAACTTAAGAAACATTAAAATGTTTCTGGTTTATGTTTGTTGCCTGTCTACTTTCACCCGTCAAATGAAGAACTCTGTGAAGTACCATATATACTCGCGTATAAGCCGAGTTTTTCAGCCCCAAAAATGGGCTGAAAAAGCCGGCCTCGGCTTATACGCGGGTCAATACGGGGGGAGGGAGGGAGGAGGGAGGGGGAAACTTACCGCCGCCGCCGCCGCCGGGCCCGTGCCGCTTCCTGCCGCCGGGAGCGGCCTGGGGCAGCCTCCTGCAGCCGCAGGAAGGCTGCCCCGGCCCCCCCGGCCCCCGCCGCCATTTTTCCCGGGTGGGAGGGGCCTTGGGCAGCCTCCTGCAGCTGCAGGATGGCTGCCCAAGGCCCCCCGGCCCCCACCGCCATTTTTCCCGGGCGGGAGGGGCCTTGGGCAGCCTCCTGCAGCCGCACGATGGCTGCCTAAGGCCCCCCGGCCCCCGCCGCCATTTTTTCGGGCGGGAGGGGCCTTGGGCAGCCTCCTGCAGCTGCAGGATGGCTGCCCAAGGCCCCCCCGCCCCCGCCGCCATTTTTTTTGGGCGGGAGGGGCCTTGGGCAGCCATCCTGCAGCCGCAGGATGGCTGCCCAAGGCCCTCCCTGCCCCCGCCGCCATTTTTCCCGGGCGGGAGGGGCCTTGGGCAGCCTCCTGCAGCCGCAGGATGGCTGCCCCGGCCCTTCCCGCCCCCCGCCGCCATTTTTCCCGGGCGGGAGGGGCCTGGGGCAGCCTCCTGCAGCCGCATGAAGGCTGCCCAGGCCCCCCCGGGCCGCGCCGCCGCCGGACCCTCGCCGCTGGAGAGCCCTGTCAGGTAAGCCTGCGGGGGGGGGAGGGGTTATAAGCCGACCCTCGGCTTATACGCAGGTGCCTAATTTTTCCCCATTTTTGGGGAGAAATTAGGCACCTCGGCTTATACGCGGGTCGGCTTATACATGGGTATATACGGTAATGTAAACCAAGTTTGGGAAATGCAGTGACATATATTTTATTCTAGATGAGTGACCTGTAAGCACTTGTGTTCACTGAAGTCCAACATCCACATCAAGAGACAAAAGTCCAAAAGAGTTAGTTTATTGGTAACAGTTATGCAGAGCTTAGAGACCAAAAGGCAGGAACGGAGGGGGATGGGGTACACTTGGTTATATGGTGAGTTACAAACACAGAGCCACAGTCACATCATGATTACAGAGGGAGTCTGGTAATACCAAGCTGCCACGGGCCTCAGACCCTGGGAAGCTAAGCTGAGCAAAGCAATTGGCAGCTGCGCCAGGAAATAGCCTTGAAGTCAAGGCGAAGCGAGGTGTTTACAGACAGCCTGACATTCTGCTCCCCTCAAGGCCCCCTCCCATGCCGAGGGGCTGGTTTGTCGGGGTAGGCATGATGGAGAGAAGTGCTTCCAGCGAACAAGGTATTGAAGAGAACCGTGATGTAAGTGGGAATCCAGGACCTTGGCAACTTCAAAATGCTCCTCCCCTCCCCCACCATCACCGGCTGCTCAGGCGGTGGTTTGGGATGCCAGTTTGGGGCGGCGACATGAGGTTTCAGGAGGCTAACATGGAATACAGGGTGTACGCGCCTCAAAGTCTTAGGGAGGGTCAGTTCCACGGTTACTGGGTTGATTATTCAAGCAATAGGATACGGACCCACAAACTTGGCACTGAGTTTGCCACACGGGCGGGTAGACCATAGATTCTTGGTGGAGAGGTAAACCAAGTCTCCTACGTTAAAGTCTGGGCTGGGGGAGCGATGCTTATCCGCTTGAGTTTTGTATTTCCGTTTGGCTCTTTCCAAGTTCTTGACCAGCCAGGGCCAAGTGGTGTGGACAGCTTGGACCCAAGACTCCACATCCGCATCCCCCTCCTCCCCAGAAACATCAGCCCGGCGAACGGGGCTGAAATCCTGACCATACACAGCATAAAAAGGACTGAAACCAGTAGATTGATGTACAGCATTGTTATAAGCGTATTCAGCAAAAGGTAGAAATTCAACCCAATCATCCTGATGGTAATTCACATAACAACACAGATAGCATTCTAAAACAGCATTTACTCGTTCAGTTTGTCCATCCGTCTGGGGGTGAAAGGCACTTGACAACCCCTGCTCCACCCCCACCAACTTAAGAAAAGCTTTCCAAAACTTGGCGACATAGCTCCCCCCGCGGTCGCTAATTATCTTACGCGGAAAGGAATGTAAACGAAAGACATGTGACACAAAGAGGCGGGCCAACTTTGGGGCGGAGGGTATACCAGCGCAGGGAACGAGATGTACCTGCTTGAAAAATAAGTCAGTAATCACCCAAAGGACCGTTTTACCCTCGCTGAGAGGGAGATCTGTCATAAAGTCCATAGCAATTACTTCCCAGGGCCTGGAGGGGACCTCCAGTTGGTGCAAAAGTCCGGAGGGCTTTCCCTGGGATTGTTTGACAGTGGCGCATATAGGGCAACTGCGAATGAAAGAGTCCACATCAGCACGCATGCCCGCCCACCAGAATTGCCTGCGCAATAAGTGGAGAGTTTTCAAAAAGCCAAAGTGCCCCGCAGTTTTGGCTCCGTGGGCTAATTGCAGAACTTCCTTCCGAAGCATTTTGGGCACATATATCTTAGAGTCTTTGTACCAACAACCACCCCGTTCCAGCAGGGACGGGGGAAGTGCCTGAGCAGTGCGTTCAGCCAGGCATTGGGCACGAAGGGAGTCCAGGAAGGAGTCGGGCAGGGTCACCCCCACTGCGGAGGGAGGTGAAGCAGGGCTCGCTGGCAGTGGTGGCGGGATGGAGGGGAGGACTGGTTGCTCTGGGGCACTAGGCGCAGGTGGGACTGGTGAGGGAGTCGATTCCCCCCTTCCAGAGGCTCTGCTGTCCGCTGGTTGGGACTGGGACTGGAGCAGAGTTTGGGACCGGGTTTGTACAGCCAAAACCGGAAGAGCATCCCTTTGTGCCGGGGTGAATAAGGAGACCGTTGGACGGTCGATTTTCACCGGATACTGGGGAAGCCTGGAAAGAGCATCTGTCAGCACGTTCTGTTTTCCAGGCACATGCTTGAGCACAAACGAAATTGAACAAAGAGGTCAGCCCAACGCTGCTGTTTCGCGGACAGTTTGTGGGCCCCCGTAAGGGCTTCCAGATTTTTGTGATCAGTCCAGACCTCAAAGGGGACCCTGGAACCCTCCAGAAATTGCCTCCACGTAGTGAGGGCATGGTGGACAGCTGCAGCTTCCTTTTCCCAAATTGGCCAGTTTAGTTGGGAGTGTGCAAATTTCCTTGAAAAATAAGCACAGGGGTGAAGAAGACCGTCTGGTCCTCTTTGCAAAAGAGCCCCCCCCCCCCAGCTACATCAGATGCATCCACTTGTACTATAAACATATGGTCAGGATCAGGATGCTTTAGCACAGGTTCTGAAGTGAATAGCTGCTTGAGACTTTTAAAGGCACTCTGACACTGATTTGTCCAATGAATCTTGGCGGTGGGCAATGTGGCAGAGACCTCCTTACCCTTGGTTTTCAGGAGGTCGGTGAGTGGCAGTGCCACTTGAGCAAAGTTGGGAATGAAACCATGGTAAAAATTGGCAAAGCCGAGAAACTGCTGCACTTGCTTGCTGGTGTCAGGCCTGTATCTCAGTTCCTTTCGTTTCCTGCTCACTGTCAAGACTCAACAGCTCAAGGATTGTTATGCATACCAAACTGACTTTGAAGCTGTGTGAACCACAGTGCTGTTTGTGTACTGTAATCTCTTACGTGTTTTCATGCCTTTATATTACCAAGTTCAAGTCAGCAAAAGCCATTGCTGTCACCTTTTCTTCATGCTCTGTAATCCTATTTAGACCAAGTAAAAACCAGCTTCTTTTGGACCTGGTTGTCTCTGATGTCGTTTTTTGGTTCTGATTTAGGCCAAGGGCTTACATTGTGACAGCAATCCAATCTACTTCTCCCCTGTCAGGCTGGAGCCCTGGAGGGTTCGCCTGCCACTCGGATGGGAGTGAGGAGAGTGCTCTCCGAGTGAATCGTCAGGGGCTGGTGCTCCCGGGTTGTGATCCCTGGGTTGCGGGTTTCTGGACGAACCCTGGAAGACGATCCCAATCTCGTACGGGACGTTGTAGCTGAGCTGAGCAGGACTAGCACAGAAGTTAGTCGCCTACATGGATTAATACAGACCCAGTGGCATTCTCTAGTGACTTCTCCTTGGATGTCTAACGTTGAGGATGCCAACACCTGTTTAGACCTCCAAGCCCTTGATCGGTTGGTGGATGATGCTCAACTGGCGGTGGAGGATTTACAAATACTAACTGGTTTGTTGGATAAACTTATTGCTCGTGAGACTCACTCAACAGGAGCCAAGGCAGGAGCCCCACCGGCAAGTTTTTCTTTGGTGCCGAATGCAGCTGACTGTCAAGCAGAGGCAAATCACTTTTCTTTTCTCTCTTCTCATCTGCCTGGCTAGAGCCCCGGAGGGTTCGCCAGGCGCTCGGATTGGAGCTGGGACGGTGCTCTCCGAGTTATTTGCCCGTGGCTGGATCCCCTGTGCGGTTCGCCCGGATTCCGGGGGGGAGCTTGGTCGCTCCCCAGACAGTGGGTTCCTCGCCGGAGCCCTGGAAGGGTCCCATCCTTGGTACCTTCCTTTGAGGACGCCCTACACAAAGTTCATCGGGCAGACGTGGAACGTAACCACCTGACTGGACTTGTATGGGCGCAGCGCGGAGGCCAGCGCCCGCCACGACCTCCAAGCGTCGGATTGTCTAGTGGAGGATGCCCGACTGGCCCAGGTGTGCGGAGCCGGGGCAAAAACACTGGCGAAACAGGTGGTTGCGCTCTTCCACGGAATGTCTTCGACCACCACTTCAATGGCCGGGATTGCTAAGCTGTCAACCCCCACCTTTGGTGTCAGCGCAGCGGCCTTAGCGGTCCGGGTCCAGCCGCTACTGGATCTTCCGGATCAAGCTGAACCTATTTCGGCATGGGAGCAGGAGGCTCTGCCACTAGTTACCACGGCCCTGACCACCAAACTTGAAGCGGATCAAGTTTTGGCAGATTGTAAGGGGGTCAAGGAGGACTTACACTATGAGGAATCTCTCTGGGCTGCAAACCTCCGAATCGGCCAGTCCCGTCGCTTAGGTGATGGAGACGAGGATATGTTTTTGCTCCGACAGCAAAAACGGGAACCCATAGGCCGAGTGGCCCACTTGCAGGATCAAATGAACTTTGTTCCACGACAACGACTGCTTGCAGCAGACGCAAGCCGTACCGGGTGACCGGCTCCAGCTCTACAGCCAGGGACTCCTGATCAGGTTCAACCACAGCAACCTGCGGCACCTCTGGGCGGAGCGCCCATGTTGCCAGTAGCTACAGCAGTGCCTGTGGCGCCAGGAGCCCCCGGAGCTCCCGTCCTGCCACCACCAGGAAGGCCAGGGGCCCCGTTCCTTGGATCTATACCAGCACCCATACTACCTCCAGGTCCATGGAGACCACCCAAACTGAAGACCTCTTTTGCCTGCTCGACAGAGATACTAGCCCGTCAGCGACCCAAGGAGAGGGGAAGCCAGAAGCCTCCCCCCAAAGTTTCCGCTCCCTGACCGCGGAGATCAGCACGACCCCCTCAGGATCGCGAGTCCCGATTCCAAGGGGGGGCCTGTCTCGTTTGCGGCGCTATGGACCACTTTGTTTCAGCATGTCCTCAACGCCCGGAGTTCCCTCGACCGGATGCATCGCCCCGGGTTAGGGGACGACCTCAACGCAGAGGTACCGCGGCCACCCGCAGTACAGCACCGGGACGGCCCACACCCTCTGCACTTCCTACTTCTACAGACCCCTCCGGGTCCCGGATTACAAGTGCCCCAGTGGGGGACAATTCTCCATCTTCGGACAGGGATCTTCCTGGGATACCCCAGCGTTAAACCAGGTCTTGCCTCCTGACCTGTCAAAAAAACGGGAACAACCTCAGTGCGGAGGCACCGCGGCCGCCCGCAGTACAACGCCGGGATGGCTCACACCCTCTGCACTTCATTTCAGAGACTCTCCCGATCTTCCTACTTCTACAGACCCCTCCGGGTCTCGGATTACAAGTGCCCCAGTGGGGGACAATTCTCCATCTTCGGACAGGGATCATCTCCAGGTTACCCCAGCGCTAAACCTGGACTTGCCTCTTGACCTGTCAAATAACTGGTCACAGTCTGCAGTGAATGGAGCGTCCCCGCAGACCCCCGCAGTTTCTCCTGCAAAACCCAAGAAACCGGTGAAGGTGAGAGAAGTAGAAAATACGGTGTATGTGGACGCAGTGTTGCAACACTATAAAGGGGGTCCCCAACTGTCTGTCAAGGCACTTATTGACTCTGGCTGCGGCCGCACTTTAATCAGTGAGGCCACGTTTGCAGCCCTCAAAGTCAAGTCCGAGGCTTTACCAGCTCCCGTCCAATTTACCCAGATGGATGGGAGCCATTTTAAGGGGGGACCAGTCGATCATTGCACACGGGGAGTAGCGATGGGTATTGGTTCTCATTGGGAACAAATAGCCTTTACCATAGCCCCCATCCGGTTCGAGGTTGTCCTAGGGATTAATTGGCTGAAAGGACATAGTCCCTCTATAGACTGGGAAACGGACACCATTACCTTTGCCAATCCCAAGTGCGAGCAGCACCGACAAAGAGTCGCGGTGGTGCCTCCACCGGCTCTAACCGCAGATGCCTCAACGCCGCCGCCTTTGCCCGAAGCATACAGTGATTTTGCTGGTGTCTTTGATATTAAAGAATGTGATGCCTTGCTCCCCCACCGTACCACTGACTGTGCAATTGAGGTAGTCAAGGACTGCACGCTAACTAAGAGCAAGATTTACCCCATGAGCGTTTCCGAACGCACTGTGTTGCGTGACTTTCTGGATAAGAATCTTGCTCGAGGGTTCATTCGGCAATCAAACGCTCCCAACTCAGCCCCTGCGTTCTTTGTCCGAAAAAAGGAGGGTGATCTACGTTTATGCATTGACTTCCGAAAGCTTAATGCAGTTACCCAAGCCAACGCCTACCCCATACCGTTGATTTCAGATATTTTGGGGCAATTACAGGAAGGACGCATTTTCTCCAAACTGGACTTAGTGGAAGCTTATTATCGCGTTCGTATCCGTGAAGGGGACGAGCCCCTCACCGCCTTCTCTAGCTGTTTTGGGATGTACGAATTTCTTGTGATGCCTTTCGGATTAAAAGGGGCCCCGGGGGTCTTCATGCAACTCATTAACGAAATCCTCCATGATTTGCTGTACCGTGGCATGGTGGTTTATTTGGATGATATCCTAATTTATTCCAGAACCATGGATGAGCATGTTGCTCTGGTCAGAGAAGTTTTGCAACGTCTGCGTAACCACCAGCTCTATGCAAAGCTGTCTAAATGCGAATTTCACCAAGAGAAAATAACTTTCTTGGGGTACATAATTTCTCATTGTGGCCTTAGCATGGACCCTGCTAAAGTCCAATCGGTACTTGACTGGACTCCGCCCTCCACCCGCAAGCAAGTACAGCAATTCCTGGGCTTTGCTAATTTCTACCGCGGTTTCATTCCCAACTTCGCTCAAACGGCGCTCCCAATCACTGATCTCCTGAAAACGAAAGGTAAAGGGGTTTCTGCAACGTTGCCCTCTGCCAAAATACAGTGGACTGATCAGTGCCAATCCGCCTTTGTAGCCCTCAAACGACTTTTCACATCGGAACCTGTCCTACAGCATCCAGATCCGAACCAAATGTTCATTGTACAATTCGATGCGTCTGACGTAGCCATGGGGGGGGGGGGCTTCTCCAGAGAGGACCGGACGGTCTCCTTCACCCCTGTGCCTACTTCTCCAAAAAGTTTGCTCATGCCCAATTAAATTGGCCCATCTGGGAAAAGGAGGCATCAGCCGTCCACCATGCCCTTACTCTGTGGAGGCAATTCCTGGAAGGGTCCCGGGTCCCCTTTGAAGTCTGGACAGACCACAAAAATCTAGCTGCCCTCACGGGGACCCATAAATTGTCAGCAAAACAACAGCGTTGGGAGGACTTCTTTGCTCAGTTTCATTTTGTTCTTAAACACGTGCCTGGAAAACAGAACGTGCTTGCTGATGCCCTATCCAGGTTGCCGCAATACCCAGTAAAACTTGATCGGCCGTCTGACTCTTTGTTCACCCCAGCGCAACGAGGGGCCCTGCCCGTGCTAGCCGTGCAGACCCGGTCTCAAACTCGACCTCTACCTGAAGTCCAAGCAGTAACCGACAAGGTATCCAACCCTGCCCAGCAAGCTCCCTTGCCAGCCCCCCTTGCACCGTCTGAAACCGGTGCCCCGCAGCAGCCAGTTTCTCCCCCCCTTCCAGCTCCTGGTTCTCCTTCTACCACAAAAGGAGGGGGGTTGATCATCTCCAACTCCTTTCTGGACTCCCTTTGGGCTCAATGCTTAGCCGAACACACTGCCCAAACCCTGCCCCCAGGTGTACTTGAGCAAGGTGATTGTTGGTACAAAGACTCGAAATTGTATGTGCCTAAGACACTTCGAAAAGAAGTCCTGCAATTGGCTCATGGAACTAAAACTGCAGGACACTTTGGGTTCCTGAAAACCCTTCACTTGTTGCGCAGGCAGTTTTGGTGGAGGGGGATGCGTTCTGATGTGGACTCGTTCGTTCGCAGCTGCCCCATTTGTGCCACGGTCAAGCGATCTCAAGGCAAGTCCCCAGGACTGCTGCAACCGCTGGAAATTCCCAGCAAACCCTGGGAAGTAATTGCCATGGATTTTATGACGGATCTCCCACTTAGCGGGAGCAAAACTGTACTATGGGTTGTTACTGACTTATTTTCCAAACAGGTACATTTGGTTCCATGTGCGGGTATTCCCTCCGCCCCCAAGTTGGCCCGCCTCTTTGTGTCACATGTTTTCCGGCTACATTCGTTTCCGCTTAAGATAATCTGCGACCGCGGAAGTAGTTTTGTTGCTAGGTTTTGGAAAGCTTTTCTCAAGTTGGTGGGGGTGGAGCAAGGTTTATCTAGTGCCTATCATCCCCAGACGGATGGACAAACTGAACATGTCAATGCTGTGTTAGAATGTTATTTACGCTGTTATGTCAATTACCACCAGGATGATTGGGTAGAACTGTTGCCTTTTGCAGAATATGCTTACAATAATGCTGTACATCAATCTACAGGTTTCAGCCCATTCTATGCTGTGTATGGTCAGGACTTCGGTCCTCTTGCTCCTGTAGAAGCACCTGATGGGGAGGGGGATCCTGACGTAGCCTCTTGGGCACATGCTCTCCGTACCACATGGCCCTGGCTGATGAGCAATCTTGACAGAGCTAAGCGCAAGTACACAGCGCAAGCAGATAAGCATCGTTCTCCCAGCAAGGACTTTCAAATTGGTGAATTAGTGTATCTGTCCACCAAGAACCTGAGGTCCACTCGTCCTTGCCACAAACTCAGTGCCAAGTATATAGGGCCATATCCCATTGCCCAGATTATTAATCCTGTCACCGTGGAGCTTACTCTCCCTAAAACCTTAAGACGTATACACCCAGTCTTCCATGTCACATCATGATTACAGAGGGAGTCTGCCACGGGCCTCAGACCCTGGGAAGCTAAGCTGAGCAAAGCAATTGGCAGCTGCACCAGGAAATAGCCTTGAAGTCAAGGCGAAGCGAGGTGTTTACAGACAGCCTGACATGACCAGCCTATGATTTACTTCGGTTTGCACATTCTCAGCTTCTAAAAGCTTTATTCATGAAAATCTTCCTTTCCTTTGTGGTTCAGGGCAGTTTTACAAATTCAAGTTTACAAAATGCAATTAAAAAAAACCCTGCCCAAATGCCTGCCTGTTAAAAGCCCTGGCAGTGCCTCCTAAAACCACCTCCATTCCATAGAATGGAAGCTACGATGGGAAAAGCACAAGCCAGTCGGGCGAGGCTAAGCAGCAGGGCAGCAGCCCAAGGACTGTAATTGGCACACAAGGGTATGTGGGTGAAACACTTCAGCTTTGTGGGCCCTCGGCTATGAAGGGTCATAACCAGTACCTTGAATTGGACTTGGAAAAGAACTGGCAGCCAAGGTAACTGTTTTTAGAACAGGTGATAAATGTTCCCATCAGATAGCCCCTGACAACACCCCATTCAGAACCAGTTGCCATTCCCAGATTGCTCATTACAGTGATCCGGCCAAGGTTACATATGCCTGGATGAGCGTGGCCCGATTGGGTGAGTCTGCGAATGGAGAGAGCAGAAAAAGAGGCGCAGCCGATTGAGGGCGCTCTTGGCTACAACACCCGCTGGCATCTCCAACAGCTCAGCTGGCTCCAAGAAATGCAGGTCATGCAAAAAGCATCCAAATGGTCTCCATACCTTTTCCCGACTGTGGCACGTTTAGCCCCCAGGCAGTGGCCTGGGGCCCTCGGAGCTACAATCACATGACACAAGATCACATGACTTCACTAGTGGGGCAGACTCCACACTGCTCATGCACACAGGGCATTGAAGGCAGGGTGGCTTGTGGCTGGGCTGGGGGAGCTTTGGGGGGGGGGGTCTCTGAACCTGCCTCTCCACAGTTGAGGGTGGTGCTTTGCTGGGCCACTGCTTGCAGCAGGTGTGCAGAGAGATGGAAAGGTGGCACCACTGCTGTCTCCGTCACCCCCCAAAAAAGCAGCAAGACTAAAATATGGTGGCTGCACAGGAGCTTGTGGCCCAGGTGGAGCAGCCAGCAGAGGCTCCCGGCCTATCGGTTGACAACCTTTGCGAAAGTGTTGGGAGATCTGCTGTTTAGCCAGCAGAGAAAAGCCCTGGCTTTGCCACACGGGACGGTCCCTGCCGCACTCCGTACAATAAAATGTGGCTTTATCCTGCCAACCTAAGAGGGAGTAGGTCTTCCTCAGGGATGCTGATGGGGTTCAGATATTCTTCTTGTAGCCATTTCACAGAAGATTATTAATGTAAGCAATAGCAATCCTAACAATAGTTGCCCGTCTGCTTGATTTCCATGATGGAAGTAAGACAGGAATGTAAGGCATTTGATATTGGTCTGCTGTTAACACTTTACTTCAGGGGGGCGGGGGGGGGGGGCGGCAGTGGCTACTCAAACCCTTGCAAGGTCCTGGTTCTGAGGCTCACAAGATTTTATAAGAAAAAGAAATTGAAAACTGGCAATGACTACAAGGCTTATCTCCCCCCACCCCACCCAGCTGCCCCTTCCACCCTCCATCTGACTACTTCCCCCCTTCATGTTCCCCCCTTCCAAGCAATTCCCCCCCACCTGTGGCAATTCCCCACTCACCCCCACTCCCCGAGTGTCAGGCCAGGTGCCTCAGATACACTCTTAGGTGCCAGGGCCAAAACGTTTTTTGCCAGGCTTTTAAAATAGTATTTATTTATGTTACTTATAGTCCACTTTTCTCCCTGAGACATGAGGCAGATTCCATCGTGTACGTCAAATACAATCCACAGGATGGGGCACCCAGGGAAAGGTGCAATCGGGTGTGGACTACAGGCGTCTGAAAACAAGCAGAAACCTAAAATGCAGCTGTACCTAACCTGAAACAAAGCATAAACATTTAAACATGACACGTTCAGTGGTGCAGAAACGACATGGAACATATTTAAAGTTATAGTATTATCTATCATATATATTATATAGTATTAGCCACAGTCCCTGCAACTTTCTGAACCATGTCATTACAGTAAAGTCCCATTTACTTGTGCAAAAAAGCTCACTTGAATAGTTCAGTTTTGCATACTTTGCAGAAAGCCTTCCTGACCTCCTCAGGCGGGCCATTTCACAAGGTGGGGGCCACAACGGAGAAGGCAGGTGTACAGGTGGTTATTGATTTTGCACATTTGCAGGGTGGCGCCTGCAGAAGATGAGTGAAGCCATCCTGGTGGAGCACAAGGGGAGAGGCGGTCCTGCAGGTATGAGGGACCAAGGCCATGGAGGGCTTTGTATATGATGGTCAGTCCCTTGAATTGAGCCTGGCAACTGATGGGCAGCTAATGGAGTGACTGCAGAATGGGAGTGAGATCCGTGGCTCCACCTCACTCCTGATAATAGCTGTTCCAGGGCATTCTGCCCCTGCTTGAGTCTCTGAATTAACTTTGAGGGGAGTGCATTACAGTACTCTAGTCCTGATGTCATCTTTGGCATGGATCCAGGTGGCCAGATCAACCGAGTCAAAGTAGGGAGCCATCTTCTGGGCTAAACGGAGTTGGAAGCAAGTTTTTTTTTTTTTTTTTGCAGGGGCATTAACTTGCTTCTCTAGCAGCAATGCCTGGGTCCAGGATAACAACCTCAAGGCTCTGAACTGAGTCAGCCAGGGTCAGCTGAACCCCACCAAAAGTGGCCCTGCACGTTGTCCTCCAGGGCATCCGCCTTCCCGCCCAGCGTCACTTCTGCCTTGCCTGGGCTCAGGTTCAGTTTATTTGCTTTCAGTCATTTGACCACAGCAGCCAGGCAGCAGCTCAACGTGATCTGGAGAGAGAGATGTAAAGCTGGGTGTCATCTGCATATGGATGACCTCCAATTCCAGATCTACAAAAAAAGCAAGACGTGAAGTTGAATAACGTGGGGGATAAGACTGCACCCTGCGGAGCACCACGAGACAAACTCCCAAGCTGATGAAAGCTGATCACCAACAACCTTTTGTGCTTTCAGTTGGAAAATTATTAAATTCATTTGAATCTGCTCAATGTTTTTTTTAAAAAATTCTCTGGCTGGGGTATTTTAAGGGTAGGGATTAAATCATAAGTTTTTAATGTTTGTGTTCTGTTATTTAATAAGCAGCCTTGGGCGGGCTCCCCAGGAGAGGCGGCGTCCCCTAAATCAAGGTTCCTATGCATGACGGTCCCAAAGAAAGCTGACTGGAGCACCCATGCAGCCTCAGAGAGCTGCCCACATTCAAACTTGCCCCCCATCAAGCAGCTGCCTGGGTGTCCTGCTTGTGCCCAGCCTGACTGCCTCAGGGGCTTGTAAGAATAATGGGCTGGGGAGGCCCAGGCATGCTGCGCCCTGGGGATGGCTTAAAATAAAGAACAGTGATTTCCCAGAGACAACACATAATTGCCAACAGAGAATGCAGGACTGCCTGTGGGGAACAACAGAGAACACTTCTGCCTGCGGAAAATAACGCAGGCCACACTTGCCCGTGGGGAATAACAGAGACCACACTTGCCTATAGAGTGGGCCTGGCAGCAGCTAGGACACACAAAGCCTGGCTCAGGGCAGTCCAAGGATGGCCGGGGAGGAGGGTGGAATCTGTAGGAATCTGAAACGTCTTGCTGAACCCTGCTGCCTGGGGCGAAAACAAGTCCTCATAAGGAGGCTAGCTCCATTCTGAGGCCAGGTAACAGCCCCCAGACCACGGCTGAAGGTAAAGGAGCACTCCAGACTCAGGGGCGTTGCCACAGGTACCTAGTGAAGAAGAATCAGCGTAGTGTTGTAAAGGAAAATCTCATTTACAAACTAGAGTTCTCTGAGAAGGTGAATGAACACATGGATAAGGGAGATCTGGTAGACTTCCAAAAAGCATTTTGACAAAGTCCCCCAGCAAAGAAAGATAGGCAGCTGTGGGATAGGAGGGCAGGGCCTTCTGTGGATTAAAAACTGGCCACACAGCAGGAAGCAGGAGTGAATGGACAGTTTTCACAGTGGAGGGTGGGAAATAAGCAGTGGGGTTCCACAGGGTTTTGTACTTGGACTGGTGCTGTGCAACCTGTACATGAACTATTTTAACATAAGAACATAAGAAAGGCCCTGCTGGATCAGACCAAGGCCCATCAAGTTCAGCAGTCTGTTCACACAGTGGCCAACCAGGTGCCTCTAGGAAGCCCACAAACAAGACAGCTGCAGCAGCACCATCCTGCCTGTGTTCCACTGCACCCAATATAATAGGCGTGCTCCTCTGATACTAGAATAGGCATGCAGCACGACTAGTAGGGCTGTTGAAAAAAATAATTCGGTACAGTTCGGCTTCGGCAAAATTCGGCCCTTTTAAATTCGGGCTGTGCCAAAGTCCGAACTGCCCCACTTCAGATCCGGAGTTTGGGGGAAAATTTGCCCCCACCGTGGGCCTTCAGGGGGGAAGCAGCTGTTAGGCGCAGATCTATTCCATGCCCCCCTGCGTGCCTTCAGGGGGCTTCCCTGAAGGCGTGCAGGGGGGCCCTTTAAATAGATCTGTGCCTCCCGGCCGGGAGGCACAGATCGATTCCTGCACAGGCAGAGCAGAGGGGTTTAAAGACCCCCCGCCCCTCTCTCCTGGGAGTCCCGGGAAGAGGGGGGATGGGTTGTCAAGCCCCTCTGCTCCACCGGGAAGGCGGGCAGGGGGTTGTCAAGCCCCTCTGCACTCTCTGCGTGGGGGGGCCTTTAAACATCTGCGCCTCCCGCTGGGAGGCGCAGATCTGTTTAAAGCCCCCCCCGCACCTTCATGGAAGCCCAGTGAAGGTGTGGGGGGGTGGCCGAATCTGCCGAATTTATTCGCTGAACCCCTGAAGTCAGCAAATTTGGCTCCCCTGTTTCCCGCCTTTTTTGAGTTTGGTTTGTCCCGAACCGAAAAACAGCCAAATCGGGGGAAATTCGGCTGTTTTTTGGTTCAGGACGAACCGAATCGACAGCCCTAATGACTAGTATCCATTCTAACTAATAGCCATGAATACCCCTTTCCTCCATTAATATGTCCACTCCCCTCTTAAAGCCCTCCAAGCTGGCAGCCATCACCACATCCTGGGGCAGGGAGTTCCACAATTTAACTATGCATTGTGTGAAAAAATACTTCCTTTTATCTGTTTTGAATCTCTCACCCTCCAGCTTTTAAATTAATTTAATTTAACTATGCATTGTGTGAAAAAATACTTCCTTTTATCTGTTTTGAATCTCTCACCCTCCAGCTTTAGCAGATGACCCCGTGTTCTAGTATTATGGGAGAGGGAGAAAAACTTCTCCCTGTCCACTCTCTCCAAACCATGCATAATTTTATAGACCTCTATCATGTCTCCCCTCAGCTGCCCTCTTTCCAAGCTAAACAGCCCTAAGCGTCTTAACCGCTCCCTATAGGACAGTTGCTCTTGTCCCCTAATCATTTTGGTTGCTCTTTTCTGCACCTTCTCAAGCTCTGTAATCTAAAAAAGGATATTACAGAACTGTACACAGTATTCCAAGTGTGGTCTCACCATAGATTTGTACAAGGGCAGTATGATAGCAGTTTTATTCTCTATTCCTTATCTAATTATGGCCAGCATGGAATTTGCCTTTTTTACAGCAGCCGCACACTGGGTTGTCATCTTCATTGAGCTATCCACTACCACCCCAAGATCCCTTTCTTGGTCTGCCGCTGCCAGCACAGATCCCATCAGTGTATATGTGAAGTTGGGATTTTTTGCCCCAATATGCATCACTTTACACTTACTCACATTGAATCTCATTTAGTTTTTCATTTAGTTTTTTAGTTCATTTAGTTTTTCAGCAATCACTTTATCCTCCCTTAGAGTTCCTTTACTCCCATTTGCCATTTTTTTTTATATAAATTTTATTGGGTTTTATGATAGAAATTTTCCATTGCATTAAACAACATCTATAACAATATCGAATTTCAATTCTAACCTAAAGTTGTTATAATTCCATATCATATAATAAAAAAGAGAAAAGAAAAAAGAAAAAAAAAGAAATGGAAAATTTTTTGACTTCCCCATCACCTCTATCTGCCTCTTAATAAAAAGTTCATCCCGTCATAGGTAATCTAATCTTGATAAAATATCAATACCATATATAAAAAACCATAATCTGTTAGTAAATATAATTATGCTTATTCAATATAAAAAAAAAATCAAATATAATCCTCTGGATCAGATTAGAAAATATTCTTCCATTCTTCCCAATTTTAACTCATATTCACAATAATGCATCCACGCCCCCCATTCCCCCAAAAACCGAACGTCATTTTCTTCATTTAGAATAGCTGTGAGTTTTGCCATTTCTGCCACTTCAAACATTTTAACAATCCAGTCTTTTTTCTCTGGAGTTTCTAGCCCTTTCCATTTCGCTGCATAAAGCAGTCTCGCAGCTGTTGTGGCATAAATCAAAAAGGTTCTTTGTGTTGCTAAGTCGTCTGGAATCATACTCAATAACATCATTTCTGGTGTTTTGGATATATTCTTTTGTAGTATTAATCTCAGTTCGTTATAAATCATGTCCCAGAAGTCTTTGGCTTTGTCACAGGTCCACCACCTGTGATAAAAGGAACCAATTTCTTTGTTACATTTCCAACAAGTAGGGGACATCGTTTTATAAATCTTTGCAATTTTCTTGGGTGTTAGATACCATCTATACATCATTTTATAGATGTTTTCTCGCACTGACTGTGCTTTTATTCCTTTTAAATCTTTAGACCATAATCTTTCCCATTTATTTAAAACAATATCATGTCCCACATTTTGAGCCCAATCGATCATAGTTGGTTTAATCGTGTCCTGCTCACAGTATATTGTTAAAAGGAGATTATACATTTTAGAAATCAGCTTTGTATTATTGTCTAGTAGAATCCTTTGAAAAGGAGATTTTTCTTTAGAGAAACCTTTTTTTGCATCTTGTACAAAAACTGATTTGATTTGGTAATGTTGAAGCCATTGTAAATCATCCTTAAGAAGTTGAAAGTCTTTTAGTGAGCATTTCTTTCCTTCCCAATTAATTAGATCTTGATAAGTAATAAATTTGTCTGGTCTAAGTGGGCGCAAAGTTAGCATTTCTTGGGGCGATATCCACATCGGTGTTTCTGGTTCCAAAATGTGTTTATATCTCATCCAAATACGAAGTAGAGAGGACCTGATTATATGATTACGGAATGTTGCTTGTAATTTAATTTTATCATACCACAAATAACCATGCCATCCACTTAAGTTATTATAACCTTCCAAGTCTAGCAAACGTACATTTGACAAATTCATCCAGTCTTTTAGCCATACTAAAGCTACCGCTTCAGCATAGAGTTGAAAATTAGGCAGTGCTAAACCTCCTCTAGTTTTTAGATCCACCAAGTATTTATAAGCAGTCCTTGGTTTTTTTCCTTGCCAGATGAAGTTTGAAATGTCTTTCCTCCAAGTTTCAAAATATTTTGTTTGTGATATTATTGGTAAATTTTGGAATAAGAAGAGCATCCTCGGTAAGACATTCATTTGGATCGTTGAGATACGTCCCATTAATGACAATTTTTTGTTTGACCATATAATCATATCAGTTTTAATCTTACCCCATAACTTGAGGTAATTGTTGGTTAACAGATCTTTATTCTTTGCAGTGATCCAAATTCCCAGGTATTTAACTTTGTTAGCTTTCTCCCAGCCAGTATATGATATAAATTCCTGTTGTTGTATTTCCGATAAATTTTTAAATATTATCTTTGTTTTTTCTTGATTCACTTTAAAGCCTGATACTTTTCCAAAATCATCCAAAGTCTCCTGAAGTATATTCATTGACTGTGTTGGGTTTTCCAAAATTAGCAGTAGGTCATCCGCGAATGCTCTCAACTTAAATTCATGTTTTTTAATTCTTAGCCCGCGGATGTCCTCCATACTTCTTAGTTTCACACATAGCGGTTCCAACACCAACAAAAATAAAAGTGGAGACAAGGGACATCCCTGTCTAGTCCCTTTCGTGATTTGGCAGTTATCTGACATTGATTCATTAACCAAAATTTTAGCTTGTTGGGAGGTATAAATAGCCGATATACCTTTCTGAAAACGATCTCCAAAATTCAATTTATCCAAAATCCGTTTCAAAAAGTTCCAAGAGACCATATCAAAGGCTTTTTCTGCATCCAAAAATACAAAAGCCGCAGTTTGTTGAATATTATGGTCATAATATTCCAGTGAATCTAGTAAAATTCTTACATTGTCTTTTATTTGCCTTCCTGGTATAAAACCTGCTTGGTCCTCATGTATAAGATCCTTAATAAATTGCTTTATCCTACATGCCAAAACCGAAGCAAAAATTTTGTAATCCACATTTAAGAGCGATATAGGTCTGTAATTAGATGTTTTTTCTGGATCTCTTCCTTCTTTGGGTATCAGTGATATAAATGCGTGTGACCAAGTCTCCGGGGATGTTCCCTCGTCCAAAATTGCATTGTAAAGTGAACCAAAAAATCCAACTAAATTGTCACTAAATGTTCTATAAAATAGTGCAGTAATTCCATCTGGTCCAGGTGTTTTATCCGTTTTTTGTCTCAGTATTGCTTCTTGTATTTCTTCCCTTGTTACTGGAGCTTCAATACATTCTCTCTGGGTCATTGACAAAGCTTTCATCTGTATTGAGTTTAGAAATTTATCTATTTTCTGTTTTGGAGTATTTTCTTTCTGGTATAACTTAGAGTAAAATGAAACAAATTCTTTCTGAATTTCTGAAGTTGAATAAACTGGTCCTTTAGCAGTTTGGATTTTTGTTATAATCTTCTTTTGAAATGAGTCCTTCAGTTGTGTTGCTAAAAAATTTTCCTGGTTTATTTGCATATTCAAAATACTTTTGTTTAGCAAGTTTCAGATTTTTATTCATTTCCTCCATTATTACCAAATTTAATTGGTGTTTAGATGCAGAAATCTGTATTTGAATTTCTCTTCTCTCCTCTTCCTGTGTTACCATTACCAATTTCTGCTCCAAATTTTGTAAATTCCAAAGTATGTTGTTTGTAAATTGCAATTGAGTCTTCTTCCAGGCCGAGTGTTTCTGTATCATAAAACCTCTCAGAACAGCTTTGAATGCGTCCCAAACTGTATTTAAAGAAGTTTCCCCATTAAGGTTAATTTCAAAAAAGTCTTTCATTAAAACCTGTAATTCCTTTTGTATCTTGTTGTCTTTTAAAAGTTTATCGTTCATTCGCCATCTAAATGCTTGTTTATTGTTCCAATCAAAGGTAACAGGATTGTGATCAGAAAAAGTTCTAGGTAAAATATGAATTTTACGTAGTTGCGTGAAAATTGATTTACTGGCCCATATCATATCGATTCTGGAGTGTGAATCATGTCTTGCTGAATAAAAGGTGTATTCTTTAGCTGTTGTATTCATTGTTCTCCAAATGTCTTGTAATTCTAATTCTGAAGCCATGGCAAAGAAAGTTTTAGGCAAGCATCCATCATTGATATCTTTTGCTTTTGATTTTTTGTCCAGAGATGGGAGAATAATTCCATTGAAGTCGCCCATCAATAAAATTTGGTCTTGTGCGTACTGGGTTATCAGATCATGTAATTTTTCATAGAAGGATTTTTTCCCTTCATTGGGTGCATAGATTCCAACCACTATTGTCCTTTGTCCCAATATTTTAGTTCTGATAATTACAATTCTTCCTTCATTGTCTTTATATACTAATTCTGGACAGAGACTGGGGTGGGCATAGATTACCACTCCCTTTGTTTTAGTTTTAGCAGAAGCAATAAATGCTTGTCCAAGCACCTGTTTCTCCAAGTATTTTTTATGCTTTGAAGCTATATGGGTTTCTTGTAGGCAAATTAGGGAGTATTTATATTTCTGTAGATATTTGAAGATTCTGGCCCTTTTAGTTTTCTCATTCAGTCCATTTACATTCCAAGAAATTGCTTTTGCCATAATGTAGTGTTTTTTAGCAAAATAAAAAGTCTATAGTTTGGTACCACCTTCTGCACCCTGTACCTCTTCTTCTTCCTCTTCTTCTTCCTCCTTCTCTCCAGGTAATTCTTTAAGGTCCATTTTATATTTTCTCAGAAATTTCCCCACATCTGCTTGGGATAGAATTGTCGTTTTCACTTCCTTATAGGTGAAAGCCAAACCTTGTGGCATAATCCAACGGTATTTGATACCATTAGCTTTCAGTATAGACACAAAGTCTTTGTAGTTATTCCTCTGTGAAAGTAGATGCCTTGGAATATCCTTCAGTAGTATAAGAGAGGAATCTCCTGCTGACACTGGATTTTCATAATGAATCTTCATAATCTTGTCTTTAACTCTGGTGTCATAGAACACTATCATCAAATCTCTTGGCTTAGATCTTCTCATTCTAGCAGGTAGTGGTATCCTGTATATTCTATTAATGGCTTGTTTTAATTCTTGTTCATCTATCTGAAATAAGTAGGCCAAATTTGGTATTGCAGATTCTTTATTGTCTCCCATCATATCTGGAAAATTGCGTATACGAAGGTTGGTCTCTTTCACTCTCATCTCCATCATTGCCATTTGATTTTTTGCCGCCATCTGATCCGCTTGTATTGTTTCAATCTGTTTTTCTTGGCTTGTTAATTTTTTCTTTGTGTCCTTGTGCTCATCCATCACTTTCTTAATTGATACATCCATCGCTTGCATATCTGTCTTCATAACAATCATTTGAGTTTTTACTTCTTTCAAGTCTCCAGTGACCACATCCAACTTCTGATTAATAGCTTGGGATGCTTGACCAAGATTTGTCATCATAGAAGTCAACTGTGCCATCTGTGTAGACATCTGTTCAAACTGTTTATTTGTTGCCTCAGTTTGTTTAGTTAGCATATCCTGTAACTTTTTTTCCATGGTCGAGGTTTGTAAAGAGTCCCTTAGTTTAGTATAGGCAGGGCTGTGTAGTGAGCCAGAGCGGGGTCGAGACATTTACATTCAAAAAAAGCTGGTAAAATACATGTCCACCGACAGGGCCTTTAAGGTGCTGGTTAAAAGATGATAGTTCAAAGATCAGCCTAATAATTTTTTCGGGTTGAAAAGAGTCGAAATTGGCTTTAAAATTGCATTTTAAAGTTTTAAAATACCAGTGAGTTTTTTCGGTCGCTCTAGATCGGATTAATCAGGAAGTAAACAGGAAGTTACTAGTGCTGCAGACCTTCTATCGCCTCTTCTCGATGGTTATTCCTTCAGGAATGATTTGAAAGTAACTCGAGTGCGACGGATATTCAGTCCCGCGGCTACTTCCTGTTGTTTTAGTTCCAATGATAGAGAGGGTGTTATAGAGAGTCTTCCGTTCCAGGCACTCCCTTACTGCAAACGTGGCAGGAATTCGCCGGAAAATCAGGAAGAGAGATCACCCTCCCCTTCCTTCGGACCTTCTCATTGGTGATAATTCTTGTCAGTCTAAAAGGTATCCTTCCGACTCTTTGTTATGGTTTAGGCTGATCGATCCGATAAGGCTCCTATCGCTAATCCCAATGACTAACTCAGATCAAACTTTTTCAGTTCGGATTATGGAGGGGTGGGGGTCCCAGAAATATTCTTATCAGCCCCCCGTCTGTTCAAATTTCTAGTAAGTAGACGAAGAGTTCTTTTGTACTCACGTGGGTGTCAAGAGGTGAGGTTCTTTTCTTTATGTAGTCCTTATGTTGGTATTAAGGCGGTGGAGGGTAGAGCTTGCTGCCAAAGTTGCGTTTTGGCGATGTCCTTCCCTAGTGCCCTCGCAGGACCGGCGTCTAGGACTCCGAGGGGCTTAAAAAAGCCCCCTCAGAGTACCTAGGAGGTCAAACCGCGTTTGCGGGCTGCAGGGAGTTCCTGCTTTCCAACCCACTTGCAAGGGTCGGATTGGGGTATCTATGTACCCCAAAAATAACGCAAACTTGGATTTCTCCCAGGACAACCTGGGGAAATGGAGTGCTCTCTCCAACGGCACCACCGGAAGTCCCCCCCATTTGCCATTTTAATGCCCATTCTTCCAGTATGTAGAGATCCTTCTGGAGCTCTTCACAGTTCGATTTTGTTTTAACCACCCTAAATAATTTGGTGTCATCTGCAAACTTGGCTACTTCACTGTTAACCCCAACTCCAGGTCATTGATGAACAGGTTGAAAAGCACCGGTCCCAACACAGATCCCTGAGGCACCCCACTGCTCACATCCCGCCATTGGGAGAACTGACCATTGATTCCTACTCTCTGCTTCCTATTTTTCAGCCAGCTCTCAATCCATAAGAGGACTTGTCATCTTATCCCGTGACTATGAAGTTTGCTTAGCACTCTTTGGTGGAGGACTTTGTCAAAAGCTTTTTGGAAATCCAAATACACAACATCCACAGGCTCATTCCTGTCCACATACTTATTGACGCTTTCAAAAAACTCTAATATGTTAGTGAGACAGGACCTACCCTTACAAAAGCCATGTTGGGTTTTCCCAGCAGACCTTGCCCTTCTATATGCTTGACAATTCTATCTTTAATAATGCTTTCCACCAATTTACCCAGTACAGATGTTAAGCTAACTGCCTGTAATTTCCTGCATCCCCCCTAGAACTTTTTAAATAAATCGGTGTTACATTGGCCATTCTCCAGTCCTCTGGTACAAAGGCTGATCAAAGGGACATATTACATATCTTTGTTAGAAGTTCAGCAATTTCCCATTTGAGTTCTTTTTTTTTATATAGATTTTATTGGATTTTATACTAAAAATTTTCCATTGCATTAAACAACATCTATGACAATATAAAATTTCAGTTCTAACCTAAAGTTGTTATAGTTCCATAACATATAATAAAGAAAAAAAAAGAAAAAAAAGAAATGGAAAATTTTGACTTCCCCTTCACCTCTATCTTCCTCTTAATAAAAAGTTCATCTCGTCGTAGTTAATCTAATCTTAATAAACTATCAATATCCTGTATAAAAAAAAAAACCATAATCTGTTAGTAAATATAATTATGCTTATTCATTATAAAAAAACCCAAAAATAATTCTCTGGATCAGATTAGAAAATATTCTTCCATTCTTCCCAATTTTAACTCATATTCACAATAATGCATCCACGCCCCCCATTCCCCCAGAAACCGAACGTCATTTTCTTCATTTAGAATAGCTGTGAGTTTTGCCATTTCTGCCACTTCAAACATTTTAACAATCCAGTCTTTTTTCTCAAGAATTTCTAGCCCTTTATTCCCAAAATGATGTCTTAATCTTAATTCCACTACATCATTAATAGCCATGCCACCCGTCCACACTATCAAAGCCTTTGGATCCAGCAATCATGTTTAAATCAATCCTTTATCCATGGTCTAATACTTCCTTCTGTAACTGAAATAGGCCAGTCAGGTATGGGAACAGGATTTCTTTGTTCTCTCTCATTTCCTCAGACAGGGTACGTATCCAAAAATAACTCTTTCTGGGCTTCATCTCCATCGTGGCTTCAATCTGTATTCCTTGACCTGCTCTCTTCTTCCTTATATCCACACGTCGTTCCATGACTTTTTTAAATGAAAAGTCCATTTCTTGTATGTCTGATCTCTTTATCGCCGGCTGGTTGCTTTCTTGAACTTCTGTCTTCTTCTTTGTATCCTTGTATTCTTCCATGACTTTTTGGGCAGAAGAGTCCATAGCTTGTATGTCTGTATTTGTGGTCATCATTTGAATTTTCAAGACTTTTATGTCTTCTATAACCAGATCCAACTTCTGATTGCCTACCTGTGATGATTGGTCAAGAGTCGTCATCATTGAAATCAGTTGAGCCATCTGTGTTGAGATCTGTTTTAATTGTTTAATTGTCGCCTCAGAATGTTTAGCAAGCATGTCCTGTACTTTTTTTTCCATGTTTGAATTCTGTAAAATTCCCTTTGATTTCATAGGAGCAGGGCTATGTATTAAGCCAAAAGAAGCTGGTAAAATACATGTCCACAGACAGGGCCTTTAAAGTTCTAATTAAAAGATAATAATTCAAACATCAGCCTTATAATTTTTTCGGGTTGAAAAGAGTCGAAATTGGCTCTAGAGTTGCGTTTTAAAGTTTTGAAATACCAGTGAGTTTTTTTCGGTCGCTCTAGGTCGGGCTGATCAGGAAGTATACAGGAAGTTGCTAGTGCCGTGGACCTTCTACCGCCTCTTCTCGATGGTTGTTCCTTCAGGAATGATTTCCAAGTAACTCGAGTGCGACGCGTAATCGGTCCTACGACTACTTCCTGTTATTTTAGTTCCGATGATAGATAGGTTGTTATAGAGGGTCTTCCTTTCCAGGCGCTCCCTTACTGCAAACGTGGCAGGATATTCTTCGCCGGAAAATCAGGAAGAAAAATCACCCTCCCCTTCCCTTGGACCCATTGGTGATAGTTCTTGTCAATCAAAAGGTATCCTTCCGACTCTTTATTATGGTTTAGGCTGATCGGATTGATAAGGCTCCTGTCGCTAATCCCGATGGCTAACTCAGATCAAACTTTTTCAGTTCGGATTAAGGAGGAATGGGGGTCCCAGAAATATTCTTATCAGCCCCCCGTCTGTTCAAGTTTCCAGTAAGTAGACGAAGAGTTCTTTTGTACTCACTTGGGTGTCAAGAGGTGAGGTTCTTTTCTTTATGTAGTCCTTATGTTGGTATTAAGGTGGTGGAGGGTGGAGCTTGATGCCTAAGTTGCGTTTTGGCGATGTCCTTCCCTAGTGCCCTCGCAGGACCGGCGTCCAGGACTCCGAGGGGCTTAAAAAGCCCCCTCAGAGTACCTAGGAGGTCAAACCGCGTTTGCGGGCTGCAGGGAGTTCCTGCTTTCCAACCCACTTGCAAGGGTCGGATTGGGGTATCATGTACCCCAGAAATAACGCAAACTTGGATTTCTCCCAGGACAGCCTGGGGAAATGGAGTGCTCTCCCCAGCAGCACCACCGGAAGTCCTCTTCCCATTTGAGTTCTTGAAGAACTCTAGGATGAATACCGTCTGGTACTTGTGGCTTGTTAGTTTGCAGTTTGTCTAGACGTTCTAGGACTTCCTGCCTTGTTACCACTATTTGCCTCAGTTTCTCATTTTCCCCTCTCCGAAATCTCTGTTCAGGAGAAGGAATCTGCCCTGTATCTTCAATAGTGAAGACAGATGAGAAGAATTCATTTAGTTTTTCAGCAATCACTTTATCCTCCCTTAGAGTTCCTTTACTCCCATTGTCATCCAATGGTCCAACCACTTCCCTAGCTGGTTTCCTACTCCTAATATACTTAAAGAATTTCTTATTGTTTGTTTTGATGTGTTTATCAATATGCCCCTCAAAATCTTTTTTTGCATCTCTAATTATCTGCTTCCATTTCCTTTGTGCAAGTTTGTGTTTGCTTCTGTTCGCCTCATTTGGGCAAACCTTCCAGTCTCTGAAGGAAGACTTTTTCTCTCTAATGGCTTTCTTCACCTTACCCGTTAGTCATGGTGGTGACCTCTTGGACTTATTACTACCTTTCCTGACCTGCGGTATACAAGCTAGCTGAGCCTCTAGTAATGTGGACCTGAGTAACTGTCAGGCAAGGTCTGAGAAAGGAATGTTGTGGTTTTTCCAGCTGCTGGCCAAGGCCAGCTATAGTCTGCAAACAACGTGTTTAGACTGAACTCTGTGGGAATGCCGGTAGAATCCTACCTCCCTGACAGCTCCTGGGAGGGGGGTTGCCATGGCATCCAGATCTACCCCGATTTGCCCTATGCTCTTCCATATATGCCCTGTACTGTGCTTGTAGTTTTCATTAGTGTCCATTTGACTCTTAGCTTCTGTAAACCTGTGGATTTTCCAATAAATCAACTCTCTTTGGACTGCTTGTCTGTGGATGTCTGTTTATGGGATTATCATGGGACTAGAGCTCACAGTAACCCCCAAGCCTTTTCAAGAGATTTTACCCTCCTAACTGTTCCTTTCAACTTCCTCTTTACCAGTTTTCTCATTTTAGAGAAGTTCCCTCTTTTAAAGTCAAAGGTAATTGTGTGTCAGATAGGGCTTCTGACAGCTCTGTCCCCAAACAAGATGGTTTTCCCGCAAAGAAAATGGAGTTCTTCATGCACTTCCCCCCCCCCCGTTTTGCACACGAGCTCTGGCCAGGGATTTACAGTTGTATTGGGACCCGCCCGTGTAAATCTCCAATCTGATATCGGGTCCCATGCACAAAGCCGAAAGCTCAGCCATCTCCTCCACTGATTGCTCTCAATTGTTTCTGTTTCAGTTTTACTTAAGTCGTTACCGGCAGGAAACGACTACATTGTCTCTTTGTTCCTGTAACCCTATTGTATCAGCCCTATATATGTATCCATACTCCCCCAGTCATGTATTCCAGCCTAGCTTGTCTCTTTACTGAAATCACTGACTTTCGGAATAAATCCTTGAATTACTGCTCTGTCTGGATCTGAGTTCTATTGCCTGAAACGCCGTGCATTTGTTGAAGCCTGACATTAGGCTGGAATCATCTATTTTTTATTTTCTACCAGTTTGTTCTTGAAAAGATGTTCTCTATGTCGTCCCGATCCGCCAAACTGATCCGGCGGTACAAGCGCATCTGCCAGTCGGAAAGGCAGAGAGAGGCACTACTCCAGGAAGAAGCAGCCCCGGAAGGAGCTGGCCCGCTCCAGTAGGAAGCAGCCCCGGTGGGGTGCCCCACAGAATTTGCCAAGGGGGCACCTTAAACGAACTCTGCACCGGATAGAATGTCCACTGGTCAACAACGACCCCAAGCTTCGATCACCTGTACCGAGGCCCGCTGGTTGAACGGTACTCTGAGAGGGAGGCACTGCCCCACCGATCGACAACGACCCCAAGCTTTGATCACCTGTACCGAGGCCCGCTGGAAGACCGGTACTCCGGGAGGGAGGCACCGCTTCGAGACCAGACGCCAGCCACCTCGACCCCTTGCCCCCAGGAGGAACATTGTCTTCTACAAGAGTGGAACCATGACCTGACCCTGGAGAATCGGGACCTTCAGGCCCAGCTGGGAGCCCTGCAGAGGGAGATGACGGCGCTAGCAGGAACGGTGCGAGGACTCCGATCGTCCATCGGCGCTGTGGCCACCCCCCCCCCCCGGTTCATTCTCCATGCACAGTCGCCCGGGACCTGAAGATCTCCTTTGATGGGACCTGCGCCCTGTTACCCCTTATTGCAGCTTTCTGGCTTCATGAATGACCAGGGTGGGACTTTTCCTTCCGAAGAAGACCGGGTGCGGTATGCCATCGGGCTTCTGGAGAAGGAGGCGGTAGAGTGGGCAGTGGCAGCAACAGAAGTTAACCCTGGATAAGAATCTGGCTAGGGGATTCATCCGTCCGTCCAAGGCTGCATTCTCCTCACCCTGCTTCTTCGTGAGGAAGAAGGGGACTTCGGACCTCCGGTTGTGTGTGGACTATAGGGGGGTTAATGCAGTTACTGAAACTAACGCGTATCCCATCCCCCTCATCCCTGACCTTCTAAGCCAGCTACAGGAGGGCAGGGTGTTTTCTAAACTGGACTTGGCGGAGGCCTACTACCAGGTTCGGATTAAGGAGGGGGATGAGGCCAAAACAGCCTTCTCGTGTTGCTATGGGCTTTTTGAATTTAGAGTAATGCTTTCAGGTTGTCTGGAGCTCCATCCTGCTTCATGCAACTCATCAATGAGATTTTGCATGATCTGTTGTTTCAGGGGGTCATCGTGTACTTGGATGACATTCTGATTTATTCACGAGACCCGGAAGAGCACCGGAAATTGGTGCAGGAGGTTTTGCGCCAGCTGCGGGAACACCACCTGTATGCCAAACTGTCCAAGTGTGCCTTTAACCAGGACAAGCTTACAGTTCTTGGGTTTGTGGTGTCTCCCAATGGGTTAATCATGGACCCCAAGAAGGTCCAGGCAGTCCGGGATTGGGAACCTCCCCAGACCCGCAAACAGGTTCAACAATTTCTGGGCTTCGCAAATTTCTACCGGGGTTTCATCCCAGATTTTGCCGAAATAGCCCTCCCGATCACGGAACTCCTTAGGACCAAGCGGAGGGGTCAGGCGGCCACTGCCGCCAACTACTGGGTAGCATGGGACGATCACTGCCAGGCGGTGTTCGACTTACTTAAGAGCCGTTTACTACCGGGCCCGTTTTGGCTCACCCCGACTGTTCTCAACCTTTTACCCTTCAAGTGGACGCTTCTGATAGGGCGATGGGGGGAGCACTCTTGCAGAAAGATGCTCAGGGGAGGCTCTGACCCTGCCCCTATTTTTCCAAAAGGTTCTCTGGGGCCAAACTCAACTGGCCGATAGGGGAGAAGGAGGCCATGGCAATTAAACACGTCCTCACAGTCTGGCGCCAGTTCTTGGAGGGGGCTGTGGTGCCGTTCGAGGTTTGGATGGACCACAGGAACCTCAAAGCCATCCTGGGGCAGAGGAAACTCTCGGCCAGTTTCGTTGGGCTGATTTTTTTTCTAAATTCCGCTTCACTATTAAACATGTCCCTGGGAAGGAGAATTGCCTGGCGGATGGTCTCTCCCGCATGCCGCAGTACGTCTGCAGAGTTGAGCGGTCGATTGGGTCCCTTTTTACCCCAGAACACCTTGGCTTGGACCCGGAGGGGGCAAGCGCAGGAGTTCTAACCCGGGCCCAAGCCCAGGCAGTGCCCCCCCCACCTACACCTGGTCCTCCCACAAGGAGAAGTCACCAAAGCCATGGACAGGTTGTTTGAATAGAATGTACCCATCCGGCCACATCCACTCCCCCCTCCTCCTCACAAACATCAATATGACCAGCGGGGCCAAACTCTTTACCATGGACGACCTGGAAAGGGCTGAATCCCGTGGATTGTTGAACCGCATTATTATAAGCATATTCAGCAAAAAGTAACAGGTCTACCCAATCATCTTGATGGTAATTAATGTAACAGCCTAAATAGCATTCCAACACCGCATTCACCCATTCAGTCTGACCGTCCGTTTGGGGATGGAAGGCACTAGACAGTCCTTGTTCTACTCCGACCAGATTGAGAAAGGCCTTCCAGAATTTGGCCACAAAAGTTGACCATCACTGTCCGTCACTATCTTGCGCGGAAAGGAATGTAGATGGAAGACATATGACACAAAGAGGTGGGCCAATTTCAGGGCGGAAGGGATACCTGCGCAGGGTACAAGATGCACCTGTTTCAAAAACAAATCAGTAATTACCCAAAGAACTGTCTTTCCCCCACTAGGGGGTAGGTCCGTCATGAAGTCCATTGCAATCACTTCCCACGGTTTCGAGGGAGTCTCTAATGATTGTAAAAGTCCAGGCGGTTTGCCCTGTGATTGTTTGGCCGCTGCACGTATGGGGCAGCTGCTGATGAAGGAGTCCACATCTGACCGCATGCCCGCCCACCAAAACTGTCTCCCTAGCAAATGCAATGTTTTGAGGAATCCGAAATGTCCGGGGGTCTTGGCGCCATGAACCAAACCCAAAACCTCCCCCCGCAACGCTGCCGGAACATACAATTTAGAATCTTTGTACCAAAACTCCCCGTGTTTACATAAAGTAGCTGGGAGGGTTTGCGAGGACAGTTCTGCTTGATAACTGTGAAGGAGAATCTCCTTAAAGGAATCAGACAGTCCTTCCACCCCATCCGGAGAGGAGTCGGTGGGCAGCTTGACTGGGGACGGAGCTGATACAGGTGCAGGGAGCGACTGAACGGGGCGCTCGGGTCCCCGCACCTTCGGAACCATGGCTGTCAGCCGCTCAGGGGAAGGAGGAAGCGAGGTGGGCAGTGCTGTCAGCTCAGCAGGGCATGGGCTTCCCCCCCTCCCATCGAAAGCAGCGGCGGTGGGGATCGGGTCTGAGAACGGGTTTGCACGGCCAAAGTAGGCAACAGACCTTGTTGGGCAGGGGTGAAGAGCGACTCTGTGGGCCGATCAACCTTGGTGGGATATTGGGGAAGTCTGGATAAAGTGTCAGCCAGAAGTTTTGCTTCCCTGGTACATATTTTAGGACAATTCAAAACTGGGCAAAGAAGTCCGCCCAGCGCACATGCTTCGTGGACAGCTTGCGAGCCCCTGTTAGGGCCTCTAGGTTTTTGTGATCGGACCACACTTCAAAGGGCACCTTGGAACCTTCTTAAAACTGCCTCCACACTGTCAGGGCATGCTTCACTGCAGCGGCTTCCTTTTCCCAAACAGCCCAATTGAGTTTGGATTGAGTGAACTTTTTAGAAAAATAAGCGCACGGATGCAGGTGCCCATCCTCCCCCTGCTGCAGGAGTGCACCCCCCATCACTACGTCGGAAGCGTCTACATGCACTACGAATGGTTGATTGCAGTCCGGGTGCTGCAAAACAGGTTCAGATGTAAAAAGCTGTTTAAGACTATCGAAGGCGGTTTGACACTGGGGGATCCACTACACCCGGGCGTTGGATAAGGTGGCTGTATTCCCCTTTCCCTTAGTCTTAAGGAGGTTTGTGATGGGTAGCGCAATCTGAGCGAAATGTGGGAGGAACGCTCTGTAAAAATTTGCGAACCCGAGGAATCTTTGGACCTGTTTACGAGTAGAGGGTGGTTCCCAATCGAGCACTGCTTGCACCTTTTCAGGATCCATAGTCAGTCCCTGGTGTGAGATAATATATCCTAGGAAAGTCAATTGCTTCTTATGGAACTCGCACTTAGAAACTTTAGCATACAACTGATTGTCTCTGAGACGTTGCATCACCTCTCGAACCAAGGCAACGTGCTCATCCATGGTTTTAGAGTAAATGAGATTATCATCTAAATAGACCACCACTCCTTTGAACAGTAGATCATGGAGGATCTCATTAATGAGTTGCATGAAGACCCCCGGGGCCCCTTTTAATCCAAAAGGCATCACCATAAATTTGAACATTCCAAAGCAACTAGAAAAGGCAGTCAGAGATTCATCCCCCGGATTCTGATTCTGTAATCAGTCTCAACTAAGTCCAATTTGGTGAAAATGTGTCCCTCTTTAAACTGTCCCAAGAGATCAGAAATGAGGGGGATGGGATACGCATTTGTTTGAGTAACAGCATTGAGTTTTCGAAAGTCAATACACAAATGTAAATCTCCTGTTTTCTTACGTACGAAGAAAGCCGGAGCCGAATACGGCGCGGTGGAGGGTCAGAGGAAACCACGAGCCAAGTTCTTGTCTAAGAATTCGCGGAGCACCGCCCGTTCCGTAGGACTCATTGGGTAGATTTTACTCTCTGGCAGTTTTCCATCCCCCACCACTTCAATAGCACCGTCCGTCCAGCGGTGGTGTCAGGCCTAGCCTGGGCGATGTACAGGGAATGCCAGGCATAGTCTGACAGAGAATGTTGTGCTTTCACCAGGTGCTGCCCAAGGTCAGCCTCACCAACGGTCAACTGCCAACTATGTATTTTGACTCTGAACTTCGTGGGAACTTATTCCGGTGGGAGGGGGTTGCCATGGTTTCCTGTGTTATTCTGTGTTCTTTCATTTGTACCCAGCACCAAGCTTTTAGTTCTCATAAGTGCCGTCTTGATTCCTAGCTACTGTTAACCTGTGGATTCTCCAATAAATCAACTCTCTTTTGGACTACTTGTCTGTGGATGTTGTTTATGGGATTGTGTGAGCTCTTGACCCAAAGAACCAGAAATCACCACAGAGACAATTAGAATCCAAGCAGATGGCTTTTACTGGTCAAATAGGCAATACAGTGAATTGAGAATAAGATGACAGCTATGAGTGTCTTGCTCGTTAGTTGGCAATATAAAGCCTGAAAACGGCGGGAGATTATAAAGCACACAAAGCATAAACAGAGCACACTTTCCCAGGAGTAGCGTTCCCAGGCTTTGGTATGTGGAGCCGTCCTTGAAGTCTGGACGGTTCAGCAGAGGAACAGAGGCAACATAGAAACCGAGATAACAGCCTGACATCCTGCTCCCCTTAAGGCCCCCTCCCATCCTGCAAGGGGGCTGGTCTGTCTGGGTAGGCAATGTGAAAGGCGTTGACGAGTTTGGGGGCGGAGACATCTTGTGCACGAACCCATTCGTCATAGGCAGGGGGGAAGTGTTTCCAGCGGACCAAGTATTGCAAGACCCCACGGTGAATACGGGAGTCTAGGATTTTGGAGACCTCGAAATGTTCTTCCCCCCCCCACCATTATGGACTGTTCAGGAGGCAGTTCTGGATGCCATTGCTGAGAAGCAATATGGGGTTTCAGGAGGCTGATGTGGAAAACGGGGTGCACACGCCTTAAGGTTTTTGGGAGAGATAGTTCCACCGTGACAGGATTTATGATGCGAATGATGGGGAATGGGCCAATGTACTTAGCGTTGAGCTTATGGCACGGACGGGTGGAACGCAGGTTCTTGGTGGACAGATATACCAGGTTACCCACTTGTAGATCCCCACCGGGGGACCGATGCTTATCAGCCTGTGCTTTGTATTTGCGCTTGGCTCGGTCAAGGTTGCTAACCAGCCAGGGCCATGTGGTGCGGAGGGTGTGTGCCCAAGAGGCAATGTCGGCATCCCCCTCCCCCTCCATATCTTCCATCGGGGTGATAGGACCGAAGTCCTGTCCATATACCGCATAAAACGGGCTGAAACCAGTGGACTGATGTACAGCATTATTGTAAGCATATTCTGCAAAAGGCAACAGTTCTACCCAGTCATCTTGGTGGTAATTGACATAACAACGCAAATAACATTCAAGTACAGCATTGACACGTTCGGTTTGACCATCCGTTTGGGGATGGTATGCACTAGACAATCCCTGCTCCACCCCCACCAATTGGAGAAAAGCTTTCCAAAACTTTGCAACGAAACTACTTCCGCGGTCACAAATGATCTTGCGCAGAAACGAATGTAGTCTAAAGACATGTGACACGAAGAGGCGGGCCAACTTCTGAGTGGAGAGGATCCCTGCACATGGAACCAAGTGTATTTGCTTAGAAAATAACCCATAATACAGTTTTTCCCCCGCTGAGAGGGAGATCCGTCATAAAATCCATAGCAATCACTTCCCAGGGTTTGCTGGGTGTTTCAAGTGGTTGCAGTAGTCCTGGGGGCTTGCCTTGAGATCGTTTGACTGTGGCGCAAATAGGACAGCTGCGAATAAAAGAGTCAATATCAGAACGCATTCCCCCCCCCACCAAAATTGTCTGCGCAACAGGTGAAGGGTCCTTAGGAACCCAAAGTGTCCAGCGGTCTTTACTCCATGAGCCAAGTGTAAGACGTCTTTTCGGAGCGCTTTGGGCACATACAATTTTGAGTCTTTGTACCAAGAGCCTCCTTGTTCGATTACACCAGGAGGGAGGGTTTGATTAGAGTGTTCCATAAGGCATTGGTCCCGAAGGGACTTTAAGAAAGAATCGGAGATGGGAACCCCCCCCTTGTTTAAAGTGGCAGTAGGAGCAGTTAAGGGGGTTGACAAGGGGGAAGCGCTTACGTGCGGCGGTGCGCAGACTGCAGGCGGCTGGGCAGCTAGTTGGGCTGGAGGAGCTGGAGCGCCGGTCATCGTGGGTTTCCGTTGCGGGGGCAGCTGGGCAGGCGGTAGGGTTGGAGGAGTTTGCACGCTGGTGATTGTGTGCTTTCGCTGGGGCAGCGTTTGGGATCGAGTTTGTACAGCCAATACGGGTAGGGCTTCTCTCTGTGCGGGCGTAAATAAAGAGTCTGTTGGCCGATCGAGTTTCGCCGGGTATTGAGGCAATCGGGAGAGAGCATCCGCGAGAACGTTTTGTTTTCCTGGGACATGCTTCAGGACAAAACGAAACTGAGCAAAGAATTCCGCCCAACGCTGTTGTTTCGCGGATAACTTATGGGTTCCTGTGAGGGCGGCTAGATTCTTGTGATCGGTCCAAACTTCGAAGGGGACCTTAGACCCTTCCAGGAATTGTCGCCATAGAGTAAGTGCATGGTGAACATCGTGTCCCCCAATGGGGCACTTGTAATCCGGGACCCGGCGGGGTCATTCGATGTAGGCAGGATGGCTGAGTCTCCAGCGTGTAGTGCAGAGGGTGTGGGTCTTCCCGGCGCTGCACTGCGGGTGGCCCCGGTGCCTCTGCGTTTTGGTCGTCCTCTGGCTCGGGTTGTCGTGCTGGGACGAAAGGGTTCAGGGCGGTATGGGCAGACTGCTGCAAAGTGGCTCATTTCCCCACAAATGAGGCAGGCACCTCTTTGAAATCGGGTTTCGCGATCTTGGGGTGGACACGCAGGTTTCCGTGGATTGGGGGGCGGTGCCTTGGGCTGGGGCTTTTGGACGCTTTTCTCCTTGTGTTTTTGGCGGACAAGGGAAATAAAGCGTTGGCGGCTTTCCACCTCTTCGGCTAATAGAATCCAATCCTCAAGAGTTTCGGGATCACCCCGCATGTACGACCAGTTCAGAACGTCAGGGTGTAAGGCTTCCCTGAAATGGTGAATTAGGGTGGCTTCGGGCCAGCCCACATTTTTGCTTGCCAGTCTTTGAAATTCATCGGCAAATTCTCGAACTGGAGTAGAGCCTTGTCTTAGTTGTAAAAGTTCCGCTTTGGCTCGTTCTCCCAGAAATGGGTCCTCAAACCTCCTACTTAAAGCAGTCATGAAATTGTTGAGGGAACGGATAGAGCGGGATTGGGTGTCGAATTGGAGGACCATCCAGTCGGCTGCTTTACCTGTCAAAAGGGAAGCCACATAGCGAACCCGGCTGTCCTCTGTAGGGAAAAACTGTCCTTGTTCTCGCATATAGCTGTCCACCTGATGCAAGAAACAGGGTAGGGTTTCGAGAGATCCATCGTACGTAGTTTTCAATTTGAGTTGTTTCCAAGGACCGGGCATAGGCTGACCTGGTTGCACGGGTGCTCTGGGTGCAGGTAAAACGGGGCCTCCGGGAGGCGGAGGTGGCGCAGGCACATTAGCGGGTGGCTGGACTGGCACCCCCTGATCCGGTATTGCGGGTCCCTGTGGGACGGGCTGTGCCTGGGCTGTCAGGGCTTGCTGTAACTGCCTGTTGTCCTGAAGCACACGTTCCATTAGCTCCTGGAGTTGATCAACACGGTCAGATAGCTCTCGATTTTGGGATCGTAACAGGTGAACGTCCTCTCCTGGGTCACCAGTACGATGAGGTTTACTTGTCCGAAAACTCGTGGCCCATTGAGAACTGTCCCCATATAGGTCCTCTTCCTCAGACTCTCCGGAGTCTTGGCGTCGGTCTGCAAGGCGGCATGCGCGTTGGGTCGTGCGCGACGGGGCAAATACCGGGGGAAAAGACAGACCTAACGGAGGACCACTCCTTACAGTGTCCTTGGGGCGGCCGCCTGTCCACGCCCGATCCGCAGCCAACTGTAACTCCTTATCCCTTGCGGCTTGAGCCCCGGCTGCCGCCTTAGCTGCTTCAGCAGCTTCTTTATCCGCGAGAAGTTTTTCGTTTTCAAGTCTCAGGGCTGCAGCTGCGGTAACGTGCGGTAAAAGTTCCGTTTCCAGGAGCGTGAGTATGGGGTCGGGTTCCCCGCCTAGCAATGGTTGTATTCGAACCGCAATCGCGGGTGCATCGGCCCCAAACGTGGAGGCCAAACGTTGAGCCAAGGTGGCTACCGTGGTGTCCTTTGTACAATCCGCAAAGAGGAGAGCTGTATGGATAGCGACCCGCTTGGCTTCAGCTTGACAGCTAGCTGCATCAGGTATCAAGGAAAAACCTGCCGATGCGGCTCCTGCCATGGTACCTTTTTCCAAGGCAACAGGACGCGTTAGAGCCGTGGATGGGAGAGTCTCACGGGCAATAAGCTTGCCCAATAATCCGGTTAGTACTTGTAAGTCCTCAGTTGCCAGCCGGGCATCATCCAGCAACTGATCAAAATCCTGGAGGTCTAAACGAGTATTAGTATCCTCCGACGTTAACATCCAGAGAACTGTCACTAGAGATTGCCACTGTGTCTGTACCAGTCCCCTCAAGCGGCAAACCTCTAAATTAGTCCTAAAGAGTTCAGCGACTATGTCCTGTAGAAGGGTAGGATCCTCAAATGAGGACTCCAGGGTTCCAAGAAGTAGTAGTCACGGTTCACTCGGAGAGCGACCTCCTAGCTCCCATCCGAGTGGCAGGCGAACCCTCCAGGGCTCCAGCCTGACTAGGGGATCGTTGAGGAAGAGTTGTAGAGATAGCTGTCATAATGTGAGCTCTTGACCCAAAGAACCAGAAATCACCACAGAGACAATTAGAATCCAAGCAGATGGCTTTTACTGGTCAAATAGGCAATACAGTGCATTGAGAATAAGATGACAGCTATGAGTGTCTTGCTCGTTAGTTGGCAATATAAAGCCTGAAAACGGCGGGAGATTATAAAGCACACAAAGCATAAACAGAGCACACTTTCCCAGGAGTAGCGTTCCCAGGCTTTGGTATGTGGAGCCGTCCTTGAAGTCTGGACGGTTCAGCAGAGGAACAGAGGCAACATAGAAACCGAGATAACAGCCTGACAGATTGTCACGGGGCAAGTGCTTACATTACGGCACTTATCTCCTTCTTACCTTTTGTACCTGGACTCAAGTCCCTGGCTGGACCCCCAAGGGGATCGCCGGGGCCTCGGGTGGAGCAGAGGATGTGCTCCCCGGGTGCCTAGACCCTGGCTGGAGCCCTGGAGGGTTCGCCAGGACGCTCGTCTCCACAACGTGGCCTACGAGACGAGGATCCCGCTTTGTTGCAGGACGTTTTGGAAGAAACGCTACAGATTGACATGGAGGCTACCCGGCTTGTCGGTTTTGTAAGTGACCAGTGGCGTCATCTGGCCGCAGCGTCCCCCTGGAAGTCTTCTGATGCCGATCAGCTTGCCCAGGACGACCTTCAGCAACTAGACAGTTTACTCAAAGAAGTCCGACTGGCGCAAGAGGACCTAGCCACCTTGATTCGGTTGTTGGCGGAGCTCACCCTGCGTGAGTTACCACGTACGCCAGTGGTCCCAATCCGGGGCCCCGCAGAGTTTTCCACAATGGCGGGAGCTGTAGGGAGAGATATCCCGTCAACAGTTCCCGATCCCGTTTGATGCCAATGGGAAGCTCAGAATGTGGTGGCCAAGATGGTTATGGTCCTCCTGGACTTGCTGCCGAACCCGACAATGGAGGCCGAGGTCAAGAAGCTACTGGTCCTTGAGTTTGGCTCTGCCTCAATGGATCTAGCTGCCCAGGTTCAGCCGCTGTTGGGCCAATCCAAGGAGATTGAGTTGCTCTTGCAATGTGAGGCCCTACCGATCATGACAACAGTTGCCGCCGCCAAACTCGTGGCGGATCAAGCCCTTGCTGACCAAAAGCGAGCAGAGGAGCAACATTTGGTCAATGCGGCTGCCGCTCAGGCGTGAGCAGCGGCAGGAACCAATATGCGCCCGAAGGGGTCCAGGGGACTGGGACAGTATTTCCCCTCATTTTCACCGGATCGAGGTCTGCCCCAGGAGGCGGCGCGTAGACAATGGCTCGCCTTCTCTTCCGACATGCTGGAATATTTGGATGAGGAGGATTTTTACAGTGAGGGGGACGAATGGAATACCAACTTCTGTGTCAGCCAAGCCCGCCGCACCGGGGCATCTGAAGAAGAGGTTCATCTCCTACGGTTCCAAAACCGGGACTTAACAGACCGCTTGGCCTGTGTGCAAGACCAAATGGGCGTACTGATGCGGGAATACGACCGTCTACAGCGCACTCAAATGACTCCGGCGGCGCCACCGCAAGTGCCACCATCGCAGGTGCAACTGCCGCAAGTGCCACCGCCAGCACTTCCACCGCAAGCGCCCCCAGCACAAATGGTCAAGCTGCCCCTGGTGTCTGCCGGCCCAACCACTCCCTGGACAGCCTCCGGCACCTCCTCTGGCTGCCCCGGTTGTGCAGTGGAATCAACCCCATCTACGAGTGACTTATGACGGCTTCGTGGAGACGTTACCCTGTTTTCTGCACCATATGAGGGAACAGGGGGACCACTTTCCCATGGAAAATAGCAGGATTCGATTCGTCTCCTCGCTCTTGGTGGGAAAGGCCGCGGATTGGATGGTCCTTCAGTTCGACACACGGGCCCGATCCATCCGCTCGCTTAACGAGTTTATGCGAGCGTTATGGTGACGGTTTGAAGACCCGTTCCAAGGGGAGACGGCCAAAGCCTCCCTCCTTCAGCTCCGTCAAGGATACCCTTCAGTTAGAGACTTTGCTGATGAGTTTCAACAACTAGCAAGTAAGATAGTGAATTGGACTGAGGCTACTCAGGTGCATTATTTCCGTGAAGCCTTGCATCCCGAGATATTGAACTGGGCTTACATGCAACGGGATCCAGCCACCCTGGAGGAGTGGATCCTACTGGCAGAAGAAGTTGAGAGCCGCCGCCAGTTCATAACCTTGGCCCGACATCGAGCCAAGGAGGGAGCAAGCCAGAAAGCCCTTCCAAAAGCCGTGGCTCCTGTCCCGCGGAGGCTGGCTCAACCCGCGCAAGACCGAGTGTCGCGTTTTCAAAGGGGAGCCTGCCTTGTTTGCAGTGGCATGGGTCATTTTGCTGCAGCCTGCCCGTCTCGTCTGGAGCAGCCAACTCCCGCTCCCCGCTTGGGTACACCCCGTGGAAGGGGACATGCTCAGAGGAGAAGCGCCGAGATGGATCGCAGTGCCGCACCAGGGCGGAGAGCGCCCCCAGCCCTCCATGTCGAGGAGCCAGAACATGAGATTTCTCCAATGGACCCATCGGGGTCCCAGATTACAATTGGCCTGTTGGGGTCCCAGATTACAATTGCCCCAACGGGATGGTTCAGCATCGTCGGATGAGGACCGCCACTGGGATTCTGCCTTGAACCTGGAGTGTCCCCTGGATCTGTCAAAAAATGGACTGGGTCTGCGGTGAGTGGAGCGGCCCCGCAGACCTCCGCAGACGTTTCTGCCAAACCCAAGGCTCCTGTAAAGGTGAGTGAAGTGGGAGAGACTGTATATGTGGACGTAGAGTTACAACATCATAGCAAGGGACCCCGGTTACAAATTAAAGCTCTTATAGACTCGGGATGTGCCCGCTCTTTGATCAATGAAGCCACTTTCTAGGCACTCAAGGTAAAATCAGTGCCTCTACCAACCCCCGTTCATTTCGCCCAAATGGATGGCAGTGAATTTAAAGGTGGACCTGTTGACCATCGCACACGGGAAGTGGCGATGGGCATCAGTCACCATTGGGAGCAAATCGACTTCACTATAGCTTCCAATATACGATACGCTGTCGTATTGGGAATTAATTGGCTGAGGGGACACAGCCCCTCCATTAACTGGGAGGCCGAGACTTTATCATGTTCCAGCCCAAGTTGCGAACGGCATCGGTATGAGGTGGCTGTTAAAACCATACCCCTGACAACCCCTGCCTTGGTTTCGGACGCCTCTGGGTAATCCCAACTACCTGCTGAATTCCAGGACTTTGCGGATGTCTTTGATGTACAAGAGTGTGATGTACTACCCCCCCACCCCACTGTGCTATTGAGGTGGTGGGGGAGGGGAAACTACCCAAAAGCAAGATTTATCCCATGAGCGCGTCTGAACGAACAGTGCTTCGTGACTTCTTAGACAAGAATTTGGCTCGAGGTTTTATCCAACCCTCTACTGCCCTGAATTCATCCCCAGCTTTCTTCGTGCGCAAAAAGACCGGTGATTTGCGATTATGCACTGACTTTCGAAAACTCAATGCAGTCACCCAAACCAATGCCTACCCCATTCCTTTAATCTCAGATATTTTGGGACAGTTAAAGGAGGGACGCATTTTCACCAAGTTGGACTGAGTCGAAGCCTATTATAGAGTCAGGATCCGAGAAGGAGACGAGCCCCTCACAGCCTTTTCCAGTTGCTTTGGTATGTTTGAATTTTTAGTGATGCCGTTTGGATTGAAGGGGGTTCCGGGGGTCTTCATGCAACTCATTAATGAAATACTGCATGACTTGCTATACAAAGGAGTGGTGGTTTATTTAGATGACATTCTTATTTACTCTAAAACCATGGATGAACACGTCACCCTGGTTAGGGAAGTCTTACAATGTCTTAGACGCAATCAACTCTATGCTAAGGTATCCAAGTGTGAATTTCACCCAAAGCAATTGACTTTTCTGGGCTATATAATTTCACACCATGGACTCACGATGGACCCTGAGAAAGTGCAAGCAGTAACCACTTGGGAACCACCCTCAACCCGTAAACAGGTTCAAAGGTTTCTCAGATTCGCGAATTTCTACAGGGGTTTCATTCCCAGCTTTGCTCAAATTGCACTGCCCATCACAGACCTCCTTAAGACTAAAGGCAAGGGGAGCACAGCCACTTTGCCTTTGGCTAAAGTGAATTGGACACCCCAGTGCCAAACTGCTTTTGACAGTCTCAAATGACTGTTTACCTCCGAACCGGTATTGAAGCACCCTGACCCGGAACAAATGTTTATAGTCCAGGTAGATGCTTCAGACGTTGCGATGGGGGGTTCTGTATTGCAGCGAGGGAGAGATGGTCAACTCCACCCATGTGCTTATTTCTCAAAGAAGTTCACACATTCTCAGCTCAATTGGCCGATCTGGGAAAAGGAGGCGGCCGTGGTCAAGCATGCCCTCACTGTGTGGAGACAATTTTTAGAGAGTTCTAAAGTCCCTTTTGAGGTATGGAGCGATCACAGAAATCTGGAGGCGTTGACGGGGGCTCACAAACTGTCCGCAAAACAGGTACGATGGGCGGACTTCTTTGCCCAATTCCGCTTTGTACTGAAGTACGTGCCGGGGAAGCAAAACTTGCTGACTGATGCTTTGTCTAGACTCCCCCAATACCCTACCAAGGTTGAGAGCCCCACCGAGTCTCTCTTTACTCCAGCTCAGAGGGGTTTACTGCCCACCCTGGCAGTGCAAACCCAGTCACAGCCTTCTCCCTACGCAGCCTTCTCAGGGGGGAAAAGCCCAAAGCCCGACCACATCGGTCGGCCCGTCCAGCCCGCTTCCCGAGCCTCCTTCACCAGCTCTGGCTCCACCTCCCATGCAATCCCGAAATGCCAGTCCCAAGGGGCAGAGACCTGTCCACCCAGGTGAACCGACAGCCCAAACCCCCCGACGGCACTGACTCCTACTCCTGCAGCGAACCCCGCTAGCATGATGCCCACTACGCTGGACATGGAGGGACTAACTGATTCCTTCAGGGAATCTCTCCGTGGTGGTTGCCAAGCCGAACTCTCTGCGAAGACCCTCCCAGCCTCACTGATAGAACAAGGGGGTTATTGGTATAAAGACTCCAGATTGTATGTGCCTAAGGTACTATGGAGGGAGGTTCTACATCTGGTTCATGGGGCCAAAACAGCAGGACATTTTGGTTTTCTTAAGACATTACATTTACTAAGGAGATAGTTTTGGTGGGCGGGCATGTGATCTGGTGTGGATTCGTTTGTCTGCAGTTGCCCAGTGTGTGCTGCTGCCAAAAGACCCCAGGGCAAATCACCCGGACTGTTACAACCTTTGGAAACCAACACCAGACCCTGGGAAGTGATTGCAATGGATTTCATGACTGATCTACCCCTCAGCGAGGGAAAAACTGTACTTTGGGTAATCACGGACCTGTTCTCGAAACAGGTGCATCTTGCACCTTGCGCAGGCATCCCTTCCGCCCCAAAACTGGCCCGCCTCTTCGTGACACACATCTTTCGATTGCACGGATTTCCGCGCAAGGTGGTTGGCGACCGCGGAAGTATTTTTGTGGCTAAATTCTGGAAAGCTTTCCTAAAATTGGTTGGGGTGGAACAAGGACTGTCAACCGCCTTTCATCCCCAAACAGACGGCTAAACTGAATGGGTGAACACTGTGCTAGAATGTTATTTGTGCTGTTATGTTAGTTACCACCAAGATGGTTGGGTTGAACTGTTGCCCTTTGCTGAATATGCTTACAATAACACGGTACACCAATCCACTGGGTTTAGCCCGTTTCAAGCTGTGTATTATTTCGGCCCCATCGGCCATGTGGACATGTCTGAGGTGGTGGGAGGTGGAAATGTGGCTGCCTGGGTACACATGATTCAAACCACCTGGCCATGGTTAATAAAAAATCTGGAACGGGCCAAAAGCAAGTATAAAGCTCAAGCTGACAAACACCGGGCGCCTGGTAAGGACTACAGGGTGGGGGATACAGTTTATCTCTCCACCAAAAACCTACGGTCAACCCGCCCATGTGGCAAACTCAGTGCCAAATATGTCTGTCCGTTCCCCATCTCCCACATCATCAACCCAGTCATTGCAGAACTTTCACTCCCGAAGTCTTTAAGGTGTATCCATCCCGTGTTTCATGTCAGTCTGTTGAAACCGCATGTTTCCTCCCCAGAGTGGCATCCTGAGCCTCCGCCCGAGGTGCCTACGCTGGTGGGGGGGGGAGGAGCATTTTGAGGTTGCTAAGATCCTGGACTCATGTGTCCGTCATGGTTCCCTCCAGTATCTAGTTCATTGGAAGCACTTCAGTTCTGCTCAGGACGAATGGGTACGCTCACGCAACATTTCCGCCCCTCGCCTGGTCCGTGAATTCCACGATGCCTACCCGCATAAGCCAGCACCCGGAAAATGAAAGGGGGGCCTTTGGGGGGCAGAATGTCAGGCCTAGCCTGGGCGATGTACAGAGAATGCCAGGCATAGTCTGACAGAGAATGTTGTGCTTTCACCAGGTGCTGCCCAAGGTCAGCCTCACCAACGGTCAGCTGCCAACTATGTATTTTGACTCTGAACTTCATGGGAACTTATTTCGGTGGGAGGGGGGTTGCCATGGTTTCCTGTGTTATTCTGTGTGCTTTCATTTATACCCAGCAACAAGCTTTTAGTTCTCATAAGTGCCGTCTTGATTCCTAGCTACTGTTAATCTGTGGATTCACCAATAAATCAACTCTCTTTTGGACTACTTGTCTGTGGATGTTGTTTATGGGATTGTCACGTGGCAAGTGCTTACAGGTGGGGGGTAACACATCACACTCCTGCACATTAAATATATCTGCAAAGTCCTGATAGTCGAGTGGCAATTGGGTCGGACTGGAGGTGTCCGAGATCAGGGCAGGAGTTGGTTTGATTACGGTTTTAACTGCCACTTCATATTGGTGCAATTCACATAGCGGGTTATTGAATGTTAAGGTCTCAGCTTCCCAGTCTATGGTGGGACTGTGCCCTTTGAGCCAATTTGCTCCCAACGCCACAGCATATCGAACATTGGGTACAATAGTGAAGTTGATTTGTTCCCAATGGTGGCCAATTCCTATTGCCACTCCGTGAGTGCGACGGTCAACTGCCCCCCCCCCCCGAAATCACTGCCATCCATTTGAGCAAAGTGAACAGGTGCCGGTAAAGGGACTGACTTCACTTGGAGAATCTTAAAGGTAGTTTCGTTAATTAACCAGCGGGCACACCCTGAATCTGTTAAGGCTTTAACTTGTAATTGAGGACCTTTTCCATAATGTCGTAATATCACATCTACATACACAGTCTCTTCTACTTCACTCACCATGACAGGAGCCTCGGGTTTCGCAGGAACACCTGCGGAGGTCTGCGGTATCGCTCCCTCTACCGCAGACCCAGTCCGTTTTTTGGCTGGTCGAGAGGAGACTGGGGGGTTAAGGGCTGGGGAGTTCCAGTGGTTGCTCTCCTCTGAAGATGCAGGGCTACTCACCCCAGGAGTAGTAATTGTAATCCTGGACCCCAACGGGTCCGCTGGCGAATGGTCCGTCGTCACTTCTCCGGCGTGTAGACCTGGGGGCGCTTTTCGTCTTGGAGGGATGCTCCGCTCGGCTGCGGTGCCTTTCCCCCGGGCGCGTCCTCTCCCGCCAGGAGTCCCATCTGGCTGGGAAGTGGGACTCGGCAGCCCTGGACGTGACGGACAAGTGGCAGCGAAGTGACCCATGGCCCCGCAAACGAGGCAGGCTCCCCTTTGAAACTGCAATGCTCGGTCTGGTGGAGGTAGGGCCGGCTTCCACAGGGCCTGAGGAGCGGCAGGTTTGGGAGGGTTTTTCTGGATTCCCCCCTCCCTGGCCTGCCGTCGGGCAAGAGAAATAAACTGGTGGCTGCTTTCCACTTCTTCCGCCAGTAAAATCCACTCTTCCAAGGTGGCTGGGTCTCGCTGCATGTATGCCCAGTTTAGAATCTCAGGATGCAATGCTGCTCTGAAGTAGTGCACCCGGGTGGCTTCAGTCCAGTCCACTATTTTATTAGTGAGTCTTTGGAACTCATCCGCAAACTCTTGGACTGAGGAGGATCCTTGACGGAGTTGTAGGAGGGCCGCTTTGGCCTTCTCCCCTTGAAACGGATCCTCAAAACGTCTTCTCAACGCTTGCATGAATTCATTAAGCGACCGTATGGAGCGGGCCCGGGTATCAAACTGGAGGACCATCCATTCTGCAGCCTTTCCAGCAAAAAGTGAGGAAATGAACCTTACTCGGCTGTCTTCCATGGGAAAGGTGTGCCCTTGTTCTCTCATGTAACTGTCTACTTGGTGAACTTCAGTCCATGTTTGATAGCCTGTAGGGTCTGACGTGGATGGCCCAGCCTAGACCAATCTTGTCAGACCTTGGAAGCTAAGCAGGGTTGGCCCTGATTGGTACTTGGATGGGAGATCACCAAAGAAGTCCAGGGTCACAACACAGAGGTATGAAACCCCCATAGACTTTCAGTTACTTAAAGACGATTTACAATGGCTTCAATATCATCAAATCAGTATTTACACAAGATATGAAGAATGGATTCTCTAAAGAAAAATCATCTTTTCACCAACATGTCAGGCTGTTATCTCGGTGTAGATGTTTCCTTTCGTTTCTTTGCTGAACCGTCCAGACTTCAAGGACGGCTTCACATACCAAAGCCTGGGAACGCCACTCCTGGGAAATAATGCTCTGTTTATGCTTTGTAATCTCCCGCCGTTTCTCTGCCTTATATTTCCAACTAACGGGCAAGACAACTCATAGCTGTCATCTTATCCCCAATGCGCTGTATTGCCTATTTGACCAGTAAAGCCATCTGCTTGGAATCTGATTGTCTCTGTGGTGATTTCTGGTTCGATGGGTCAAGAGCTCACATTATGACAGCTATCCCATACTCTTCTTCATCGATACTCTAGTCAGGCTGGAGCCCCGGAGGGTTCGCCTGCCACTCGGATGGGAGCTAGGAGGGCGCTCTCGGAGTGAACCGTGACTACTACTTCTTGGAATCCTGGAGACCTCATCTGAGGATCCTACCCTTCTACAGGACATAGTAGCTGAACTCTTTAGGACTAATTCAGAGGTTTGCCGCTTGAGTGGACTGGTCCAGACACAGTGGCAATCTCTGGTGAGGGTTCTCTGGATGTTAACGTCGGAGGATACTAATGCTCATTTAGACCTCCAGGATTTTGATCAGTTGCTGGATGATGCCCGGCTGGCAACTGAGGACTTACAAATACTAACCGATTTATTGGATAAGCTTATTGCCCGTGAGACTCTCTCATCCACGGCTCTAACGCGTCCTGTCACCTTGGGGAAAGGTACCATGGCGGGAGCCGCACCGGCAGGTTTTTCTTTGATACCCGATGCAGCTAGCTGTCAAGCTGAAACCAAGAGGGTCGCTATCCAGACGGCTCTCCTCTTTGCGGATTGTACAAAGGATACCACGATAGCCACCTTGGCTCAACGTTTGGCCTCTACGTTTGGGGCCGATGCACCCGCGATTGCGGTCCGAGTGCAACCATTGCTAGGTGGGGAACCCGACCCCCTACTCACACTCCTGGAAACGGAACTTTTACCGCACGTTACCACAGCTGCAGCTCTGAGACTTGAAAGCGCAAAAGTTCTCGCGGATAAGGAAGCTGCTGAAGCGGCTAAGGCGGAAGCCGAGGCTCAAGCCGCAAGGGATAAAGAGCTACAGTTGGCTGCGGATCGGGCGCGGACAGGCGGCCGCCCCAAAGACACCGGAAGGAGCGGTCCTCCATTGGGTCTGTCTTTTTCCCCGGTATTTGCCCCGTCGCGCACGACCCAACGCACACGCCACCTCGCGGAACGACGCCAAGACTCTGAGGAGTCTGAGGAAGAGGACTTATATGGGGACAGTTCTCAATGGGCCACGAGTTTTAGGACAAGCAAACCTCATCGTACAGGTGGCCCAGGAGAGGACGTTCACCTGTTACGGGCTCAGAATCGAGAGCTATCTGGCCGTGTTGATCAACTCCAGGAGCTAATGGAACGTTTGCTTCAGGACAACAGGCAGTTACAGCAGGCCCTAACAACCCCGGCACAACCCGTTCCACAGGGAGCCGCAGTACCGGTTCAGGGGGTTCCAGCCCAGCCACCCGCTAATGTGCCTGCGCAACCTCCGGCTCCCGAAGGTCCCGTTTTACCTGCACCTAGGGCACCCGTGCAACCGGGTCAACCTATGCCCGGTCCTTGGAAACAACTCAAGTTGAAAACTACTTATGATGGATCTCTCGAAACCCTACCCTGTTTCTTGCATCAGGTGGAAAGCTATATGCGAGAACAAGGACAGTTCTTCCCTACAGAGGACAGCCGGGTTCGCTATGTGGCTTCCCTTTTGACAGGTAAAGCAGCCGACTGGATGGTCCTCCAGTTCGACACCCAATCCCGCTCTATCCGTTCCCTCAACAATTTCATGACTGCCTTACGGAGGAGGTTTGAGGACCCCTTTCTGGGGGAACGAGCCAAAGCTGAGCTTCTACAACTAAGACAGGGCTCTACTCCAGTTCGAGAGTTTGCCGATGAATTTCAAAGACTAGCAAGCAAAATTGTGGGCTGGCCCGAAGCCACCCTAATTCACCATTTCAGGGAAGCCTTACACCCTGACATTCTGAACTGGTCGTATATGCGGGGTGATCCCGACACCCTCGAGGATTGGATTCTATTAGCCGAAGAGGTGGAAAGCCACCGGCGCTTTATTTCCCTTGTCCGCCAAAAACACAAGGAGAAAAGCGTCCAAAAGCCCCAGCCCAAGGCACCGCCCCCCAATCCACGGAAACCCGTGCGTCCACCCCAGGATCGCGAAACCCGATTTCAAAGAGGTGCTTGCCTCACTTGTGGGGAACTGGGCCACTTTGCAGCAGTCTGCCCATATCGCCCTGAACCCTTTTGTCCCAGCATGACAGCCCGAGCTAGAGGACGACCTCAACGCAGAGGCACCACAGCCACCCGCAGCGCAGCGCCGGGAAGACCCACACCCTCTGCACTTCACATTGAGGACTCATCTATCCTTCCTACATCGAATGACCCCGCCGGGTCCCGGATTACAAATGCCCCATTGGGGGACAACTTTCCTTCTTCTGACGAAGAGAACCCATGGAATTCTCCAGCTTTAAACCTGGAATCCCCCCTTGATTTGTCAAAAAACGGCTCCGGTCTGTGGTGAGTGGAGCGTCTCCACAGACCTCTGCAGATTCTCCTGCTAAACCGAAAGCTCCCACTAAAGTAAAGGAAGTAGAAACCACCGTTTATGTGGACGCAGTTTTACAACACTATGAAGGTGGTCCCCAACTACCCATTAAGGCACTCATTGACTCCGGTTGCGGTCGCACTCTCATCAATAGGCCACATTTGCAGCACTCAAAGTCAGGTCCGAGGCTTTACCAGCCCCCGTCCAATTTGCCCAAATGGATGGGAGCCATTTCAAGGGGGGGCCAGTTGATCATCGCACTATAGGGGTGGCGATGGGAATTGGCTCCCACTGGAAGCAAATAGACTTTACCATAGCCCCTATGTAAGCTCCTGACCCTTCGAACCAGAAATCACCACAGAGTCGTATAGAATCCAAGCAGATGGCTTTTACTGGTCAAAAAGGCAATACAGTGCATACAGGGAACTATGGCAGCTATGAGAGTCTTACTAGCCGAACGATAATATAAGGCAGTAAATGGCGGGAGATTATACAACATCAGCATACACAGACAGAGGCAACTTTCCCAGGAGCAGTATTCCCAGGCCTTGGTATGTGTGGTCGGCCTTGAGGCTAGACAGTACAGTACCGACACAGAAACAATACTGAAACCGAGATCGCAGCCTGACATCCTGCTCCCCTTAAGGCCCCCTCCCAGTCGGCAAGGGGGATGGTCTGTCCGGGTAGGCAGTGTGAAAGGCATCAATTAGTTTGGGGGCGGAGACATCTCGTGCACGAACCCACTCGTCGTAGGCAGGGGGGAAGTGCTTCCAACGGACCAAGTACTGTAGGTTGCCATGGTGAACACGGGAGTCAAGGATTTTGGAGACTTCGAAGTGCTCTTCCCCCCCCACCATAATGGGCTGTTCGGGGGGCGGATCGGGATGCCATTGTGGAGAGGCCGTATGGGGCTTCAGGAGGCTAATGTGGAAAACGGGATGCACACGCCTCAGAGTTTTCGGGAGAGCTAATTCCACTGTGACAGGATTTATGACCCGTGTGATTGGGAAAGGGCCAATGAATTTAGCATTGAGTTTAAGGCACGGACGGGTGGAACGTAGGTTTTTGGTGGAAAGATAGACCAATTTACCCACTCGCAGTTCGCCCCCGGGGGAACGATGCTTATCAGCTTGTGCTTTGTATTTGCGCTTGGCTCGGTCGAGATTGCTAACGAGCCAAGGCCAAGTGGTACGGACGGTGTGTGCCCAGGAAGCAACGTCAGGATCTCCCTCCCCCTCCACATTATTTTTGGGCGTAACAGGACCGAAATCCTGTCCATACACTGCATAGAATGGGCTAAAACCTGTAGATTGATGTACAGCATTATTGTAGGCATATTCTGCAAAAGGTAACAGTTCTACCCAGTTATCTTGGTGGTAGTTTACATAACAGCGTAAATAACATTCAAGGACAGCATTTACACGTTCAGTTTGACCATCGGTTTGAGGATGGTATGCAGTAGACAATCCTTGTTCAACCCCCACCAACTTGAGGAATGCTTTCCAAAACTTGGAAACAAAGCCACTGCCGCGGTCACAGATTATTTTGCGCGGAAACGAATGTAATTTGAAGATATGTGTAACGAAGAGGCGGGCCATTTTTTGAGCAGAGGGGATCCCTGCGCATGGAACTAAATGGATTTGCTTGGAAAACAAATCAGTAACAACCCATAACACAGTTTTTCCCCCGCTGAGAGGGAGATCAGTCATAAAGTCCATAGCAATCACTTCCCATGGTCTGGTGGGTGTTTCTAGAGGTTGCAGTAGCCCCGGGGGTTTGCCTTGTGATCGCTTCACTGTGGCGCAAACAGGGCAGCTGCGAATAAAAGAGTCAACGTCGGAACGCATTCCCCCCCACCAAAATTGTCTGCGCAATAAGTGGAGAGTTTTTAGGAATCCAAAGTGTCCAGCTGTTTTTACTCCATGAGCTAAGTGTAAGACTTCTTTTCGAAGTGCCTTGGGTACATACAATTTAGAGTCTTTGTACCATGAGCCTCCTTGTTCTATTACCCCAGGGGGTAGGGTGTGAGTGGAGCGTTCAGAGAGGCAGTGGTTCCGAAGGGTATTTAAAAAGGATTCGGAGATGGGAACCTTGGCGGGAACCCCCCCCCCGGCTATAGTAGTCTGAGGACCCGCTATGGGGGTAGTGCTTACGTGCGGTGGTGCGCAGATTGTAGGCGGTAGGGCAGCCGGTGGGGTTGGAGGAGTGGAACCGTCGGTTCGTTGTTGTTGCGAGGGCGGTTGGGTAGCCGCTCGGGTTGGAGGTGCTGGAGAACTGGATCTGGGGTGCTGTTGCTGAGATCGGGTTTGCACGGCCAGTACAGGAAGGGTTCCCCTTTGCATAGGGGTGAACAGAGAGTCAGTTGGTCTCTCGAGTTTTACCGGGTATTGTGGCAACCGGGAGAGGGCATCTGCGAGAACGTTTTGTTTCCCAGGAACATGTTTTAGGACGAAACGAAACTGAGCGAAGAATTCAGCCCAACGTTGTTGTTTTGCTGATAGTTTGTGGGACCCCGTGAGGGCAGCTAGATTCTTGTGATCGGTCCAAACCTCGAAGGGGATATTGGACCCCTCTAAGAATTGTCTCCATAGAGTCAGGGCATGGTGAACGGCCGCTGCCTCTTTTTCCCAAATGGGCCAGTTCAATTGTGCGTGCGCAAATTTTCTCGAAAAGTAAGCGCACGGGTGAAGGAGGCCATCCGGACCTTTTTGGAGGAGGGCCCCTCCCATAGCTACATCGGAGGCATCGACTTGCACAATAAACATTTGGTTTGAGTCCAGGTGCTGTAGTACGGGTTCGGATGTGAAGAGGCGTTTGAGAGCCACAAACGCGGCTTGGCATTGATCAGTCCACAGGATTTTTGCGGAGGGTAAGGTAGCTGTGTTTGCTTTCCCTTTGGTTTTTAGTAGATCAGTAATGGGTAGGGCCACTTGTGCGAAGTTAGGAATGAATCCTCGATAAAAGTTTGCAAATCCCAAAAACTGTTGCACTTGCTTGCGGTTGGTGGGAGGATTCCAATCGAGAACGGCTTGGACTTTGACAGGGTCCATGCGAAGACCTTGGTGGGAGATTATGTATCCTAAAAATGTGAGCTGGCTTTGATGAAACTCGCATTTAGCCAGTTTTGCAAAGAGTTGGTGGTCGCGCAGGCGCTGCAGAACTTCTCGGACTAGAGTTACATGCTCTTCCATGGTTTTCGAATAAATAAGAATGTCGTCTAAGTAAACCACCACCCCGCGATACAGCAAGTCATGAAGGATTTCGTTGATGAGTTGCATAAAGACCCCCGGGGCCCCTTTCAATCCGAACGGCATCACGAGGAATTCATACATACCGAAACAGCTAGAGAAGGCAGTGAGGTGCTCATCTCCTTCGCGGATGCGGACTCGGTAGTAGGCTTCCACCAAGTCCAACTTGGAGAACACCCGGCCCTCCTGTAATTGTCCCAAAATATCAGATATTAATGGGATAGGATAGGCGTTGGTTTGGGTAACCGCATTGAGTTTTCTGAAGTCAATGCATAAACGAAGGTCGCCCTCTTTTTTCCGGACAAAAAACGCAGGGGCCGAGTTTGGGGCATTCGATGGGCGAATGAACCCTCTGGCGAGGTTTTTGTCAAGGAAGTCCCGGAGAACAGTGCGCTCGGAAGCGCTCATAGGGTAAATCTTACTTTTGGTTAATGTGCAGTCCTTGACCACCTCAATTGTACAGTCGGAGGCCCGGTGGGGGGGTAAGGTATCACATTCTTTAAGGTCGAAGACATCCGCAAAGTCTCGATACACATTAGGTAGGACTGGAAGTGCTGGGACATCGGAGGCCAGTGCTGGTACGGGCGGATATAACAATGCAAAGTTCTGCCGGTGCTGATTGCACATGGGGCTGGCGAAGGAGATAGTGTTTGTTTCCCAGTTAATACTGGGACTATGTCCTTTAATCCAGTTAATACCCAAGACCACTTCAAAACGGATAGGGGCTATAGTGAAGTCTATTTGCTCCCAGTGGGAGCCAATTCCCATTGCTACCCCTACGGTGCGGTGATCAACTGGACCCCCCTGGAAATGGCTCCCGTCCATTTGGGCAAATTGGACGGGGGCGGGTAGAGCCTCAGATTCGGCTCTGAGTGCAGCAAAAGTGGCTTCGCTTATAAGAGTGCGACAGCAACCGGAGTCGATTAGTGCTTTGACGGGTAGTTGTGGGCCACCGTTAGTGTGTTGTAAAACTGCATCTACGTAGACGGTGGAGTCCACTTCTTTGATTTTGGTAGGAGCATTCGGTTTAAGTGGTCCTTAAACCAAATTTGAGTGGTCCTGGGAATTAACTGGATTAAAGGTCATAGTCCCAGTATAGACTGGGAGATGGACACGATCTCCTTTGCTAACCCCAAATGCGACCAGCACCGACAGCAAGTTGCTGTCTCCACCCGCTCCGGCATTAATCTCCGATGTCCCATCACCGCCGTCCCTACCTGATGTATACCAGGACTTTGCGGATGTCTTTAACATTAAAGAATGTGATGCCTTACCCCCTCACCGGGCCACTGACTGTGCAATTGAAGTGGTGAAGGACTGCACATTAACCAAGAGTAAGATTTACCCTATGAGCACTTCCGAGCGCACTGTACTACGGGACTTTCTGAACAAAAACCTTGCCAGAGGGTTCATTCGCCCATCGAATGCTCCCAACTTGGCCCCCGCGTTTTTCGTCCGAAAAAAGGAGGGCGACCTACGCCTCTGCATTGACTTCCGAAAACTCAATGCAGTTACTCAAGGCAACGCCTATCCTATACCGCTAATTTCAGATATTTTGGGACAACTGCAAGAGGGACGTATATTCTCCAAATTGGACCTAGTAGAAGCCTACTACCGCGTCCGTATCCGCGAGGGGGACGAACCCCTCACTGCCTTCTCTAGCTGTTTTGGAATGTTTGAATTCCTTGTGATGCCCTTCGGGTTAAAAGGGGCCCCGGGGGTCTTCATGCAACTCATCAACGAAATCCTCCATGATTTACTTTACCGTGGGGTGGTAGTTTATTTGGATGACATTCTTATTTATTCAAAAACCATGGACGAGCACGTCACTTTGGTCCGAGAAGTTCTGCACCGCCTGCGCAATCACCAACTCTTTGCAAAGCTGGCTAAATGCGAATTTCACCAGAGCAAAATAACTTTCTTAGGATATATAATCTCCCACCATGGCCTTAGCATGGACCCGGCCAAGGTCCAATCCGTCCTCGATTGGACTCCTCCCTCCAACCGCAAGCAGGTACAACAGTTTCTGGGCTTTGCTAATTTCTACCGCGGATTTATCCCTAACTTCGCCCAAATAGCGCTGCCCATCACCGACCTTCTGAAAACCAAGGGTAAAGAAAGCTCTGCTACATTACCCTCCGCTAAGATACTGTGGACTGATCAATGCCAGACCGCCTTTGTAGCCCTCAAACGCCTTTTCATGTCGGAACCTGTGCTATGGCACCCAGACCCAAATCGAATGTTCATTGTACAAGTCGATGCCTCTGATGTAGCTATGGGAGGGGCCCTGCTCCAAAGAGGACCAGATGGTCTCCTTCACCCCTGCGCTTACTTCTCAAAGAAATTTGCGCACTCCCAATTGAACTGGCCCATTTGGGAGAAAGAAGCCTCAGCCGTTCACCATGCACTTACTCTATGGCGACAATTCCTGGAAGGGTCTCAAGTCCCCTTCGAAGTTTGGACCGATCACAAGAATCTAGCCGCCCTCACAGGAACCCATAAGTTATCCGCGAAACAACAGCGTTGGGCGGAATTCTTTGCTCAGTTTCATTTTGTCCTGAAGCATGTCCCAGGAAAACAAAACGTTCTCGCAGATGCTCTCTCCCGGTTGCCTCAATACCCGGCGAAACTCGATCGGCCAACAAACTCTTTATTTACGCCCGCGCAAAGAGAAGCCCTGCCCGTACTGGCTGTACAAACTCGATCCCAGACGCTGCCCCAGCGAAAGCACACAGTAACCGGCGCGCAAGCTCCTCCAGCCCTACCGGCTGCCCAGCTGCCCCCGCAACGGAAACTCACAATGGCCGGCGCTCCAGCTCCTCCAACCCAACCGGCCGCCCAGCCGCCTGCAGTCTGCGCACCATCGCACGTAAGCGCTTCCCCCTCATCAACCCCCATAACTGCTCCTACTGCCACTGTAAACAAGGGGGGGTCCCCATCTCTGAATCTTTCTTAAATTCCCTTCGGGAGCAATGCCTTATGGAACGCTCTGATCAAACCCTGCCTCCTGGTGTAATTGAGCAAGGAGGCTCTTGGTACAAAGACTCGAAATTGTATGTGCCCAAAGCGCTCCGAAAAGACGTCTTACACTTGGCTCATGGAGTAAAAACAGCTGGACACTTTGGGTTCCTAAAGACCCTTCACCTGTTGCGCAGACAATTTTGGTGGGGGGGAATGCATTCTGATTTTATTCGCAGCTGTCCTGTTTGCGCCACAGTCAAACGATCTCAAGGCAAACCCCCAGGACTACTGCAACCACTTGAAATACCCAGCAAACCCTGGGAAGTGATTGCTATGGATTTTATGACGGATCTCCCTCTCAGCGGGGGAAAAACTGTGTTATGGGTTATCACTGACTTATTTTCTAAGCAAATACATTTGGTTCCATGTGCGGGGATCCCCTCCGCTCAGAAGTTGGCCCGCCTCTTCGTGTCACATGTCTTTAGACTACATTCGTTTCCGCGCAAGATAATCTGCGACCGCGGAAGTAGTTTCGTTGCTAAGTTTTGGAAAGCTTTTCTCAAATTAGTGGGGGTGGAGCAGGGGTTGTCTAGTGCATACCATCCCCAAACGGATGGTCAAACCGAACGTGTCAATGCTGTACTTGAATGTTATTTGCGCTGTTATGTCAACTACCACCAAGATGACTGGGTAGAACTGTTGCCTTTTGTAGAATATGCCTACAATAATGATGTACATCAGTCCACAGGTTTCAGCCCGTTTTATGCGGTGTATGGACAGGACTTCGGTCCTATCACCCCAATAGAAGGTTTGGAGGTGGAGGGGGATGCCGACATTGCCTCTTGGGCACACACCCTCCGTACCACATGGCCCTGGCTGGTTAGCAACCTTGACCGAGCCAAGCGCAAATACAAGGCGCAGGCTGACAAGCATCATTCCCCCGGTGGGGACCTGCAAGTGGGTAACCTGGTATACCTTTCCACCAAGAACCTGTATTCCACCCGTCCGTGCCATAAGGTCAATGCTAAATACATTGGCCCATTTCCCATCATCCGCATCATAAATCCTGTCATGGTGGAACTGTCTCTCCCCAAAACTCTGAGGCGTGTGCACCCCGTTTTCCATATCAGCCTTCTAAAGCCCCATGTTGCTTCCCCGCAATGGCACCCGGAGCCGCCCCCTGAACAGCCCATAATGGTGGGGGGGGGAGAACATTTCGAAGTCTCCAAAATCCTGGATTCCCGCATACACCATGGGACCTTGCAATACCTGATCCGCTGGAAACACTTCCCCCCTGCCTATGACGAATGGATTCGCGCACAGGATGTCTCCGCCCCCAAACTCGTCAACGCCTTTCGCAATACCTACCCAGACAGACCAGCCCCCTTGCCGGATGGGAGGGGGCCTTAAGGGGAGCAGGATGTCAGGCTGTTATCTCGGTGTAGATGTTTCCTTTCATTTCTTTGCTGAACCTTCCAGACTTCAAGGACGGCTTCACATACCAAGCCTGGGAACGCCACTCCTGGGAAATAATGCTCTGTTTATGCTTTGTAATCTCCCGCCGTTTCTCTGCCTTATATTTCCAACTAACGGGCAAGACAACTCATAGCTGTCATCTTATCCCCAATGCACTGTATTGCCTATTTGACCAGTAAAGCCATCTGCTTGGAATCTGATTGTCTCTGTGGTGATTTCTGGTTCGATGGGTCAAGAGCTCACACAACAATGATTAATTGGGCTCAAACTGTGGGACATGATATTGCTCTAAACAAATGGGAAAGACTATGGGCGAAAGACCTGAAAGGAATAAATGCGCAGTCAATTCGAGAAAATATCTATAAAATGATGTATAGATGGCATTTAACGCCTAAGAAGATTGCAAAGATCTACAAAGTGACATCCCCTAAATGTTGGAAATGTAATAAAGAAGTTGGTTCTTTTTATCATATGTGGTGGACTTGTGACAAAGCTAAGGATTTTTGGGATATGATTTATAACGAATTAAGACTAATAGTACAAAAAAACATACCCAAAACACCAGAAATGATGCTATTAAGTATGATACCTGATGATTTGTTAAAACACAGGACTTTTTTGATTTACGCGACTACAGCTGCAAGACTGCTTTATGCAGCAAAATGGAAAGGGGCAGACACTCCTGGGAAAAAAGACTGGACTATGAAAATGTTTGAACTGGTGGAAATGGCAAAACTTACAGCCATTTTAAATCAAAAAGACAATGTTCAATTTATGGGGGAATGGGAGGCGCGGATGAAATATTGTGAATATGAACTAGGACTGGGGAAAATGGAAGAATACCTTTTAATCTGATCTAGATGACATTGTTAACATAAAGAAACGTAATCAATTATATTGATAGTATAATGTGATTGAAATCTAATTGAGATATAAGAATAATTAAGATCAGACCATATCACGATGGGATAGAATACTTTATTAAGAGGCGGACGGAGGTGATGGGGAAGTCAATAAATTTTCCTTTATTTTTTATTTTTATTTAGCACTTAAACAATTATAACAACATTACCTATGATTTAGTTTTTAATACTACGTATATTGTTGTTTGTTAACATGGAAAATGTATATTATAAAAACCAATAAAAAAAATTCAAAAAAAAAAAGAGGTATGAAACCCCCATGATGGGTCACCATCAGTCAGCGGCGACTTGAGGGCCCTTCCCACCAACATGCGTTGCCGTGACCTGAACGACCCAGGCTAGCCCATTCTCATCATATCTTAAGAACTAAGCAAAGTTGGCCCTGGTCAGCTTTCAGATGGGAGACCGTTAAGGAAGTCCAGAGTTGCTACACAGAGGAAAACCATGGCAAACCTCCTCTGAACATCTCTTGCCATGAAAACCCCATTGGGTGGCCATAAGTTGCCTGCAACTGGATAGCCTCTTGCACCATCACCAGAGACATTGGATCAAGTGCTGAAGGTTTCCTGATGTATAGACCAACATGCCCACACTTAGAAACCACTGGATTTAGTCCATAAGAAAAGAAGACAGCAAATTAACACACCACACTCCAAATCCCTGTCCTCCAAGGCCTATCGCCGGCCAAGTGTGGTGGTGTAGCTCATTGGACTGTCGTTCCATTTCGATTGGCTGAGAAGGGTTGTCTGTCCCTTCTTACCATCTTTTTGCCTTGCTGCATTTACCTTTTGCTTCTAGGTCCCTGGTTTTTGGTGGTATTCCATTCTTGGAGTCACACATCACAAAGATGTTTGCTTCCCACAAACACATCACAAAGATGTGTTTGCTTCCACATTCAGATCGAGACCAAAGACACTTAAGGCTTCCCCTGCCACAGCTTTCCTGCCATCTGAAATGTCCTGGGGTGCAGCTGTGTGGGTGAACTCATGTGTGGCCAGCAGTGCATGTAAACTCCCCCCCCCCAAATAGTGGATAGCAGCTCCCTGAGTCCATTTCAGGCCGGGGAAGTGGCTCACAGGAGGGGAGGCGTGCGCCCTCTCCCTGACCTGAAGCAGGTCCAGGCGTGCCCCGAGGCATGGAGCTCCAGAACCTCTTCACAGCAAGCGCCTCGTGCCTCTGTTTGCCTCCCTGCCTCCTTGCTTAGAGAAAGGTCAGAGCTGATGGGGCAGGATGGCCCACGTTCTAGCCTTGCGAGGGGATGCCCATTTTCTTTTCTCACCCACTTTTTCAGATACAGCCATTGATTCAGCTTCTTCTCTTTTTTCCCCCTGTTCAAAGGGGGATTTCTCTAAATCCGTGCACTTTTTTGTAACTTCAGCCCTTCAGGTTTTTATGTTTCCCGCCACAGGGTGGTGCTGTAGCAAGAGAACAGGAAGGTTGCCTCTGAGCATCTGCAGACTGAAATTCTGAAATTTTACAGATCCTCCCTTCCTGCCCTTCCTCTCTTTGAATGTCTGTTTGATCAAAACAGAATTGATTCGAAAGTGTCTCCAGATTCCACACACACACACACACACACACACACACACACACACACACACACACACACAAACAAAAAAACCAAAGAGGAAAATAAATGGATTAATGGATTTCAGGGAGAAATTGAGTAAAGGGGAATTTCTCTCAATGATGCAGGCCATCTCCATCTCTTATTACCTTGAGTCTACCTTCCTTGGTTGCCCCCTCCTGGCCAGGGGTCTTTTGCGGGGAGGGCTCTTGGCGTCATGCCAGCTCTGACATATTTACTCACTGGCCTTGCTGTGGTTAAATAGGAAGGCTGCTGCTGCATTTTCATTGCTTTACCAACCAAATGTGAATTACTGGTGGGATTTCTTGCCTTGCATTTTTTTCTCTTTGTATTGGAACCCGTCTGTGTTTTCTCCTTCACTTTCCCTGCTCTTCTTTTGTGGCTTTGCAAGGAGCAGAACATCCCGGTGGGTCTCTCCTGGGAGACAGTGCCAGGGGCCCCTCCGTGCCCACTTCTCCTTGACTCACAGCCAGCCAGAAATGTTATGTTCAGAGGCAAATGAGTCCACAGCTGGAGCACCTGACCATGAGGCAATACAGGGCCGTCATGTTCATACTTGTAAATAAAACCAAATGTAATAGTCAGAAAGGTTTCAGGATCAGGGCCCCCCATCCCTGGAGTCATCTTGGGGTGCAGGCTGATGAGAAGCCCCACGAAGCCACCGACGTCCCCCACTCCCTTCTGTGGGGCTCCCTTCTCTTCCATCAGCCACAAGGGCTGGCTGGGAAGAGGTCTGCTGTGGCACCTGGGCTGCCCTTTTATCCTGGGGAAGGATGGAAGGGGTGTGGGGTTGGCCCAGTGCATGGGGTACTTTGTCCGCTCACTCAGCTCCTCGCCAGGGCCAAGCCAAGGGTGAGGCAGGTCCCTTGGGCCTGGTGGGCTAAGACCATCCTTGGCTGGGCCCTGGCTGCCTTGGCAGTGATCCCTGCCCAACTGTGGGTGGCACCAGGAGTGCCTCCCGCCCTCCCTGTAACACTCTCCTCTGTGTCTGCCTGCTGGGCCCAATGGTTGGGTGCTGGTCTGAGGTGGGGGCACGGGTTCAAGCCTGGCCTCTGCTCTGTGTTTTGGGGGCGGTGTGGGGGCATTTCCCCCCCCAGTTGCAAAAGGGTGACCTTCGTCTTTGGCCTGCCTCAGACTCAAAGCTGGGCACTCGAACCCAGACCTCCCTGATCACACCCCACCTTGTTGAGCTCAAGGGAAAGGGCTTGGCTGGAAGTGCCCTCTTCCTGCCCAAGTGTCTACCATCCCCCTGTGTGGCAAAAGGAAACTTGGCAATGGTCTGGGCCTTGAATGAAGGGCCTGGACTGCCTGGGCCCCTGGAGCCCCCCCCCCCCCAAGCCACAGGTCTCCGTTGGCATTCTCAGTTTTTGGGGGCTTCTGGGCATGGGCTGTGTGCTGTCAGGAAGCCATGGCCCTTTTGCCAGGGGGTGGTTGGTATCACTGCTCACGGGGACATGATCCAGCACTGCTCGGGGGGAGGGGGTGCTGCCAAGGTTGCTGGGGTCTTTGGCACCCTCACGGTGCAGTCTGGGCCTGGTGTTATTTTTTTCTGCCCTGCCAGTGGTGTCCCTGCCAGGGCAATGCCATGCCAGAGTGGCGCTCAGGTAATTTGCATCGTGATTGCAAAAGCAGGTTCCAGGGGGCTCCGTGCCCCCCATGCCTGTTGCAACAGAACCCCCCAACCGAGTCTCCTGCCACCTTGGAGAAGCATACATTTATTGTAGAAAAAGCTCCTCCCCCCCCCCCCCCGGCTGCCGCCATTTTACTGAACTCCCTACTAACTCATGTCTTTAATTCTGATTATCTGGTTTTTCATTAGAAGAAAAGGCATTTACAAAAAAGCACAATGCCCTTTTCATTCATTAAAAACATTTCAATTATGTTGTTATTTAACATTTAAAAAACATGTATTTTATTGTTGAAGGGAATGTTTCTGTTACCCATCAAAATTTATCTGTAGGCTGTATGAAAATGCAGTAAACTATATTCTCATAACTCATTTTTATTAATTAATGTCTTCCTATTGAAAATCATCTCATCCTACCCTTCATTTGCCTAGTTCTTCAGAAGCTGATTTTAATTTTTTGAAATGCTCTTCTTCCAAGTGAACGGCTCTTTTTACAATTGCCGGTGGAGATTCTGTCTCCTCCCCACCCCCTCCCTTTCCCAAGCACAGTATTCCCAGCAAACCAGTGGCTGGGGGTGGGGGTGGGGGTGAGGTCCTGTGCTGTCTTTTCAATAATGAAGCAAGGACAAGAATAAAACTGTACCTTTTAGTCCATTTGCTTCCACCACCCCCAATATATTTTAATGTTTCTCTTATGTTTATTTCCTGAAAAAATTTCCACGATTCGATGTCAGGAGATTTAGGGATTAGGTTTTTTTTTAAGGGAGATACATCTTCCTCTATATTTTATATCAGTATACTTTGTCTTATTAGAAAATAAATTGTAAATTTGTAAAAATAAATATTTCCTCTCCTCACCTGCAGAGTGACTCTGGTCAGTCCCTGTGTTTTAAAAAATAATAATAATAGAGAGATTGTTTATTTATGGCCCTTGGCCAGATAAATCACTTAAAAAAAAAAAGTAAAATAAATAGCATCCAAGTTACATCTGCCATTTGGACTAAGACTACTCTATGGCAACCGTACAAAATTTTGCTACCTGAGAGGTGATTGAAGGATTATCTCCTTGTAGGAGCTTTCCAATCTTTTCGGGTCCCATTCTCAGTATAAGTGGCTCAATAAACTTAGAACGAGGTATTGTGTAAAAGTTACAGTTCAGGAGAACATGTTCAGTGGTTTCTGAATCCTGGGATTTACAGGGGCAGAGCCCTTGCCATCTTCTTAAATTTCCCCTCTAACATAGCAGAGTTAAAAAAAAAATAGACTTAGTTATTGTCAACATTTCTAGATATTTCATTTTCCTCATTCCCAGATTAAGAAGGTAAATTTTCTGCAGTGCATTGACTGGCAGCTTTCTTTTCCCTGCCCCCCCCCCCCTCCAGCTCCAGAGAAACGATTCCTTCCTAATATTAGCAATGTTTTCCAAGTAACCCCCAGGGTAAGAGGCAATTATAGGTAGACACTAACAGCTTGCTATGGAGGAAAGTGTTTCGTGTTTGTTAATCTTCATTTGCCAAAGGAAAAAAAAACCTTACAGGGCCAATGCCACCCAGACACCCACGGACGTTCCCACCATAAATGTTGCATTTCGATGTTCTTTCCCGGTTCGCTAACGGTCTGAAACCAGAGCCTGTCAATATTACCTGCAAGCACAACAGCAGATTATTTGGGGACTCTTCTTCTTCTACTTTCTTCCGAATCTGATACTTTGCGGGGGGGGGGGGTTGTTATTTAGTTAATCTGGGTAATAGGGCAGCGACAGACCCATCCTTTAGGAATTTCTCTCAAACCAGCCACCCTCGCAGTTCTCATGCCGGCTTGAATCCTCTCCTGGGACCAGGGATCTGTCCTGGCCCTGGTGTCCTGGATCTGGTCAGGCCCTCTTCGTATTTGGCTCCCTGGTCCCACCCCAGACGACTGTTTTCACTCAGGGTGGTTAGGGCAACGTTTTGAAATGCCAGCTGCTTTAACGCTACCTGCGGTTTCCATTTACAGATAGCAAATATTTCTCTTCCTCGCCGTTACTCTTAAGTGCCCCCCCCCGCGTTCATATTTCCCCATATTCAAATTGGTTCACTTCCAAGGGAGCCTTTGCAGAGTCTTGGGGTGCGGTAACGTTTTAGCCGGTGACTAGGGGCAGGAGCCCGGCCGGCCCCCTCGAAACACAGCAGTTAAAATGCTTCCCTGCCCCACGGGCTGATTCGGAGCTAATGGGGGCGCTGAAAAACTGTACATTGAGCAGCAGGTCTGCTCCGGAGCAAGGGGGGGACTGGCCGTGTGGGAGAGGCTTGAGCACGAAGCCCCCCAGCTGGGCTCTCCCCCCTCCCCCCCACAAGTTTCCAGCAGCAGAGGGCTCCTGGACCCTCCAACCTCCCCCAGAAGCCCTGCCGAGGAACGGCTGGCGGGGAGCCGGGGCTGCCCTCTTCCTGGCCCGCCTGCCCCTTCCCAGCAGCCAGGCAGAGCCCCCCACCACCACGCCCCCAGCCCCAGCCTGGCTTCCCTGTCCTCCTTAGCCGGCCCGTCCCAGGCCGAGCTCCCGAGTCCTTGGCGGGCTCTCAGCCTTCGGGGGTCTCCCCGCCGGTGCGAGGAGGGCTGGGCGCCGCGCTCCCGAGGCCCGGACTCCGCTGCCTCCTCCTGGCCCGCAGAATGCGAGGGGCGCAACCCGACGCCGCCGGCCCCGCCGCGGATGGGCGCACCTGGCCGCCCCCCAGAGGACGCCGAGCCGCGCGAGTCTTGGGCTCTGGCCCGGCCGGGCCGCTCCCCCCCCCCGCACCCCCAGCCCGGCAGGACCCCAGCTCTTGCGGCGGCGGTTCTCGGTTGTCGCGGAGCCCCGGGAGGCTCGACGAAGGCGCGGGCCCGGCGGGCGGGCGGGCCGGGGCGGGGCGCAGCAGCAGCAGCAGGCGCTCGCGTCCCGTCTGCTTTGCCGGCGGGGCGCTCGGCCAGCAGTCCCCCCGCGCGGCCCCGACGCCGCCTCCAGGGAAAGGCGCAGCCCGGCGCCCTCGCCAGCCGGCCCACCCAGGAGGCGACCCCCGCGCCAGGCCCCGCCCGCCCGCCCCGCCACCCTGCCGCGGCGCCTCTGGGCCAGGGCTCTTTCCGCGGGGTTCCGCCCCGGCGCAGTGCCGCAGTGGGCAGCGCCCTAGGGGGGCGCCGGCTTCCCACGGGGGGTGGTGGTGGTGGACGGCTCGCCTCCCCTGGGGGAGGGGGCGTTTGCTGGCGGCTTGATCCGGATCGTTCACAGGTCCCGTCTCCGTTGATTTGGGATCCCGCCTGGATCCTGAAGGCTGTTGCACTCCTGCGCATGCTTACGTGGGAGCAAGGGCCCGGGAAATATTGCCAGTAAGCGTGCACAGGACTGCGTGTGAGTAGACGCACTGGGGGAAAGAGAGGGCCTGGCAAACCAGCCCCCCCCCCGCCGCCCCTTGCCAGCCGGACAGACGGCGCGGCCTTGGGCTCCCGACGCCCCTGCGATGCGATGGAGGGCGCGTGTGGGGCGCAGCTCAGGTTCCCGCGGGGTTGGGTGGGAGGGCTGCTGCCGGAGCTCCCCACCCGCCGGCCGGAGGAGAAGCGCCTCGAAAGAGCCCCGGCCCCGCCACCCCAGCCTCGCGCCTTCCCGGGCCCAGGAAGAGTCGGGGGGGGGCGCTCCTCCCCGCCGCTCTCCCCTCGCAGGGGCCGGCCGGCCTGAGCGCGGCCAGGGGATCCGCAGGCGGCCATAACGCGGGAGGGGGGGCGCAGCGGCGGGGCCAGAGGGCGGGAGGCTCCTCCGGGCAACCCCAACCCCGCCTGCGCCTCCTGGGCCGCCCGCCCGCCAGCCCCCCCCCCCGGCCCCCGCGACGGCGGGAAGCGGCAGCCGCCCTCGGGCCTCCCTGCAGCACCCTGGACAGCGACCCCGCCGGCCGGCCGGCCTTTGTTCTGGGAAGGACGCCGGCGCGGGGCTGGGGGGGGGAGGGACGGAGGGGGGGAGGGAGGGGGCCGCCGGCAAGTGCCGCGAGGGATTTGCAGAGGCCCTCCCCGGCCGCCCCCCCCCTCCCCAGCCGCACAAAACCCTGCCCAGCCGCGCCGGCAGCGGCCAGACGGTGCCTGCCCTGCGGAGCCTCTGCCAAGCCCGGCTGCGGGCGGGGGCGGGGGCGGGGGCGGGGGGGCTCCGGAGCAGAGCGCCGGCTGAAGTTTGCCTCCCCCCCCCGCGAGGTTCGGGACGCTGCGCGGCAGGCCCAGCACGATGCTCCTGGAGCGGCCGCGAGGGGAGAAAGCCGCCGCCGCCGCCGCCGCCGCCTCGGAGGGGGGCGCCTTCGGGAGGAACCCAGGTAGGGCAGAAGCGGCGCCCCCCCCCCCGCCCCCGCCCCCGCCCCGCTGGGCTCGTCCGTTGGGCTGCGACGCTGCCGCCAGGGCCATCTGGTGAGGGGGGAGGGGAGGGGAGGGGAGGGCGGCCGAGCCCCGCGGGGCCCTCTGCGGCGCCGCTCCTCACCTCCGGCTGTTCCCCATTGGGCGGGGAGAGCCCCGGCCGGAGGGGGCGCCCTGCCTGGGGAGGGGGCGTCGGGTTAGGGAAGCGGGGGCCCCTTTCCAGTCGCTTAAGGAAGAGGGAAGGCGTCGTCGGGGCGCGCAGGAGACCTGCCCGCGACCCTCGGAGATGAAAAGGGCGGAGGGGGGGGTTGAACGTTATGGGGGGCGTTTTGCAGGGCAGGCGCCTGCGGGGCCGGGAAATGTAGACCACGCGCCAAGAGCTGCCGGGAACCCCCAAACCCGGGCCGGTCTTCGCCAGCGGTGCGCCCCCCCCCCCCGTCCAGGCCCCTGGTTCGGCTCTTGGGCCGTCGCTGGCTCCTCGTAGCAGCCCCTGCCCCGCCCAGCGTGTCAAGGGCCCCCCGGACCGGAAAGGCCTCCGCCTCCCCTGCGCCTGGCCCGGGAGAGAGGGCGTCTGGGGCTCCAGGCACCCCGTAGCGGCGCCCCCTCTCCGTCCCACCCCGGGCTCCCGCCGCGTTCTCGCTCCTCTCCAGGGCGTCTCCTCCCTCCCCCAGATGGCTCCAGGGGAGCAGATCCTCCGCACCCCAGAACCCCATGTCTGCGGCCGCTGTCACGGTTCTTCCTGCGGTTGTCCCCGGTGCTGCTACACTTTTTGAATATAAATTTCACTTCAAAAAGAAAAACGTTCATAGCGATACAATGTTAGATCACACTTTTTTCGTTTTGAAACAACTCATCATCGACAACAAAATTATTATAAAGTGCCAATTATTATAAAGTATCCATGGTTCGTTTTGAAACAACACACCTTCAATACAATTATTATAAAGTACCAATATTACCGTGTTACAAATGCCTTATTCCACGGATGTAATTTAAAGATCATCTTCGGAAGCTGCCCGGGTAAAACGAACCCGTTTGCCCTGAAAGGAGGGAGGGAGGGAGGGAGGGGGGCCTTCCTTGTTTGGTGGCAAATATAAAATCGCCCCCTCTCTCCCCGCTGCGCAAAGGAGGCTTGTGCCTTCCTGGCCAGAGCTGCTTGGGTGGCGAGAGGGAGAGCTCCTCCTCCTCCGAGCACCTCTCTGGGAATAAGACTCCGTAAACTCAGCGGGACTTACTCCTGAGTAAGCAAAGACGGCCCCTGCGCGCTGCTTTGGGGCTCTTGTCTAGGTCAGTGCTGGGTGAGAACCTCTTTCTAAGTTCCCATTCTCTGTCCTTCTATTCGTGTTGTGTTTGATTCCTTTCACCAGTTATTTTTTTCCCCAGGGGAAAAAGGCAAAAGTGCCTTTCAGTCCAGTTTAGGGCTGTAGGCATTTTGGGAGGCGTTTGCTCCCCGCCGCTGGTTTTCTGGCTGATCTCCAGCGGATTTTGCTCCCCCTTTTAACACACCCCCCATCACACTTTTATATTCTAAATGGCTCCTCAGAAGGGGATCACCCTGGGGAGTATACTGACATGGCGGGCTCTCGAGCCAGTACCCTTGACTAGATGCTGGTGTGCTCTCAACTATTATTAATGGTAAAGTCCTTCCAAATTCTTCCTTATTTAGAGGGAGATCATTTTCCTTTTTGCTTAAAGGCCACTTTACCTTTAGGGGACGCCCACCTTGGCGTTCTTTATACAACGGCCACATCAGAATCTAACCCAATGGGCAAACGTCTAAGATGGTCGAATGAGCTGCAATCTAAATTGAAAGATCACCTGTCACCGGAGGAGGTATATTCATACTGTACAGCCTTTTTAAATCCAGCCCCAGATCAAAACCCATTAATACTCTATAGGGATTTTATTCAGAGATTAAGACCCTTGCTTTTTAGCTCATGTCAGCATGATAATTAAATCCACGCCCTGGTTTGACAAGGACTGCCTTGAAGCAAAAACAGCCCTTAAACAGCCTATAGTAAGTTCACCAAAGCTCAGGGTAGCCAAATCAAAGCAGCCCAGCAATCCCTTCTCCTGCACAAAAAGATGTACAAACTCTTAATCTCTCCAAAGAAAAAGGAGCACCTTAAGGAGTCTTGGAGATTATTGATTAAAGCAGCCAAGGCTAAAAATTCATCCGTATTCTGGAGGCTAGTTACTGGTAGCAACTGCAAGGAGAACTCACCTTTAGACTCACATGTGGCCGCGGATAGGTGGGTTATATTCTTTCAGAGCCTTTAAGATGACGTGCATCCTTTGGCTCCCTATAGTCCTGACCCATCAAATATTCCCTCCTGGCCACCTGTCTCGTTAAATGAGGTCAAATCCCATATTAACCAACTAAGACGGTAAAGCTCCTGGATATGACGGTATCCCCCCAGAGTTTATCAAGGAGAACATAGATTGGTGGGCTCCCTTTCTATCCACACTGTTTACCTATATAGACTCCACTGGAAGAATCCCTAAAGACTGGGGGCTGGCAATAGTCGTCCCCTTTTATAAAAAGAAGTAGAAAGGACCCTTCCAACTATAGGCCAATTAGTCCCATAAGTGTCACCAGCAAATTATACACAAGGCACCTGCTAGATAAATTAACCCTTTGGCTCAATCAAGAGGAAATTTTGGCAATACAGCAGGCAGGCTTTAGGGAAGGGAGAGCAACGATAGAGCACTGTCTTGTCCTGCAACATCTAGCAGAGAAATATTCTAATAAGGGACAACCGTCTTTATATGCGGCATTCATTGATTTTAGGGCAGCATTTGATTCGATTTCCAGACCTTTACTCTGGGACAAGCTCGAAGCCTCAAATGTAGATAAAAGGCTCCTGTTGCTGCTGCGAGCCCTACATAAACGGACAGCACTGAGAGTCAGGTGCAATAGAAGAGGACATCTTACCATCCCCATAAACACCTATAGAGGAGTTAGGCAGGGCTGTTTACTGCCCCCACCCCACCCCGCTATTTGCCTATTATATAAATAACATAGTCAGTTCCTTGAACGCACCGGATTTACATCCACCTAAACTAGCGGACAGGCATATTCATATTCTGCTCTATGCCGAATGACATGGTATTTCTTTCAAGAACCCCAGTTGGCCTAAGGAGGGCGCTAGTGAGAGTGGGAACGTTCTGTGAGAAGTAACGCCTGACTATTAATTATGACAAAACGAAAGTAATGGCTTTTGGTAATCGCCTTAATTATAGGAGGTGGAGCATAAATGGCCATAGGTTGGAACAGGTAACCCAATTCAAATATCTTGGAATGACAATCCAGGCATCTGGCTCCAAGCTGGCCCATAATACCTATGTTGCCAATTTAGGGGAAAGATCAGCCCGTTCAATAATAAATTTCCCCCGGACCAAAGGGGCACACTATATTCCAGCCGCCCTTAAACTTTTTCAGTCGAAAACTCTAGCACAAATGTTATATGAAACACAACTTGACTCTCCACCCTCATGTCTTATTCCCATGGAACGAGTGCAATCCAAGTTTCTTAGAGTTGCCCTGCAATTGCTATGATCCGTTTAGAAACTGGCATGATGAAGGTGGAGGCAAGGGTTGTTGTCTTGTCCTCACTTTATCTCTGGCTGAAAATTAATTTCAACCCCAAGGGTCTTTTTCCACTGATTCTTTGTGATACCTTTAGGTCAAAGTGGATAATAGCCATTGAAGACAAACTTAATAACCTGGGTTTTACCCCCCTAGCACTACTTCAGTTAGGGTGGGATCAAGCTAAGTCAACTATAAACCAAAGGGTTAAAGATATCAAGCGAATTTATCCTTGCACCGGCAGCCTATCTCCGTTACTTAGAGATAAACAAATATGTGTGTGTGTGATGTGCAGTCAAGTCGCAGCCGACTTATGGCGACCCCATTTTGGGGTTTTCATGGCAAGAGACTAACAGAGGTGGTTTGCCAGTGCCTTCCTCTGTAACAAATATAGGAGGGCTTTTACCTTGGCTAGGTGCGCAGCCTTACCCTCTGCTATGTTAGAGGGGAAATTCAAGAAGAAACCCCGCAAATCGGGGGATTTAGGAACCACTGAACATGTTCTCCTGAACTGTAACTTTTACACTATACCCCGTTCTAGGTTTATTGAGCCCCTCATACTAAGAATGGGACCAGACAGGGAAAGAGAAAAGATAGAAAAGCTCCTACAAGGAGATAATCCCTCAATCACCTCTCAGGTAGCAAAATTTTGCACGGCTGCAATGAAAATTCGTTCCCACAGAGTAGTTTTAGTCCAAATGGCAGATGTAACTTGGATGTTATTTATTTTATTATTTTAATTATTTTTTAAGTGACTGAAGACTCGGACTGTAAACCTTTGTTGGTAAGACCATTTTAGTCCATGTATCTTGTTTTATCTGGCCAAGGGCCACAAATAAACTATCTATCTAACACACACCCCATACACGGGAGTTTCCAGAAATGCCTGGAAAATGTGCGTTTTCCCACGGTGGCTGCGCAGAGCTCCGCGGCCCGGGCTTCTGCTCGCCGTAGACTCCAAGGGGCCCAACAGAATCTGGCAGCTGCCCTTAGCTCGCTTCCGATAAACCCTGTAATAGTCAGGATCAATGGGTGGGGGCGGGGGAGTCACGCTGGGGAAAACGCTTCTAAAGCGGACCGGGAAGCTTCAGGGAAGCGTCCCTTTTCACGGCGCCCGCGCAAATGGTTGAAAACGCGGGGGGGGGGGGGCGCAACGAAAATCCCAGGGACAGCCGAAGAAGAGAAACCCCTCCTAAGGCTAAGGTGCAACCCCGACTCCCCCCCCCCCCAAGGAGGTGGGTTTCCCCATTAAATCATCCCGGGAAGGGGACTGAGGCGAGGCTTTTAGGCGCCCGCCCGGAAGGTGCCGCTAGGATCAGGCCCCCATCGGGCGCCCTCCCCAGAGGTGCGCCCCCTTGAGCTTCCTGGCCCGACCAGCGCCAACCCTTTTCCTTCCCTGCTTCGCGCCGGGAAGGCGGCGGGATGGGACGGTGTGAGGGGGATTTCGGGGTCCAGGAGCTGATCCCGGCTCTGCCGCTCCAGCGGGCTCCTCCGCCGTCTGCCTGGGGAAAGAGGCCCTCTTCCCTCCCCCCTTCCATCCGAGGGTTCCTGGGCGGCGGGGGCCGGGCCGCGCTCCATTGGCAGACCCCCGTTCCCCTTGAGTGAGGCTGAGTGCTGAATGGCCCGGGAGCGGCGGGTTTCCCATCCATCCCCCAAATGTCCTGGATCAATCGCCTTCCTTTTAATTCGTGGTGCAAATAAAGGTAGATGAAGAAGAAGAGTTGGTTTTGATATCGCAGCTCTTACCCACCACACCGGGTCTTAAAGTAGGGCTCTTAAGAGTCAGCCCCACTGAATACTTCTGAGTAGACCGGCTTGGGGTTGCTCCGAGTGCCCTTTTGAAATATAACCAACCGGCCCTGCTCCAGGCTGTGGGGCGGCATTTCAAGCATCCCATCGCCGACAAGACCCCCGGCCCAAGGAGCCGGAGGGCCCTGCTCTACCCTCCCCTTCCCTGCCGGCCCCCCGGCAAAGGGCGTCTGCCAAGACTCTGGAAAAGTTGGGACCCCCCCTTCCCCCCCCCCGAAAGCACAGCGGGCGGCTGACGCTCGACGCCATCTCAGGGCCAGGAAGCCCGCGGGATCTCCCGGGATGGGCTCGCCCGTTGCGCTCGCTCGGCCCGGAGCGACCAGGGGCCTCCCGCCTTAGCAAAGCGGGGCGATCCCGCCGCTGCCACCACAGCCCGGCCTCGACGGCAGCGGCCCCCGCCGTCGGGCTCCCACCAGCGGGCTTCGGCGGATCGGCGGGCCTGGCTGGCTGGCGAGGGCGAGCAGGGTCTGCCCGGTCCCTTCCCTCTTTACCCCCCCCCCGCCGGGTGTCCTCGCCCTCCGCCGCCCAGCCCCAGGCCGGCACCGAAACGGCGAGGGGAAAAGTCAAGAGGCGCCGGCCAGCGAGGGGCTCCTGGGTGGCGCCCCCTCCCAAGGCCCGGCCCCAAGCCAAGCAGTCCGGCCGCGGAGATGCTCACCCCCCTGGGGGCTCGCCCTGCTCTCCCGCCCCGGTAGGAGGCGGGATCCGTATCCGTATCCGTCCGGGAGGGGCTTTCGCCAAGCCCCGCTCCCTCTGCAGCCCCTCAGTGGCGGAGGCGCGGCCAGATGGATGCGGCGCGGGAGCGGCCCGGAGCCGCCCCGGAGCTCCTCTTTACCCTGCTGGCGCACCCCGACGGCGCCCAGAAAGGTAAGGCACAGCAGCCGGGCCCTTCGCCCCGAGAAGCCCCGAAGGGGGCCAAGGGGAGTAAAGGGGCGGGGCGCCCCCCCCCCCACAAAGGGCGCCAAGAAACCCCCGGAGCCTCCTCCGGTGGTCAATCTCCCCCCTGGCGTGAGGCTCCCGCCCGCGGCCCCGGCTCTCTTTCGCGATCTCGCCAAAGACACGGGCTTATGCATGGGAGGTTTTGCCTTAGGTTTGCCTAGATGCACATTTCCCCCATCCAAAATCCCCCAAACTCAACAATAAGCCCCCATGCAGAGTTCGGAGAATTCGGATGGGGGAAATGTGCATCTAGAGAGCGGCAAACCCAAGGTAAAGCTTCCCACGCATGAATTCTGCAAATGCGCTTCATTCCCGAGGAAGACTCCAGCGTCCCGCCTGCTTCAAAGCCCTGACCGGAGAATGAGCTTGGTCTCAGGGGCGTTGGGCCGCTTGTCTCGCCTACTCGCAGCGGGGGGGGGGGGGCGAGCCAGGAGCTCTCCCGCGGCAGAAGACCCTTCTCTCCTGGCCCTTGCAGGTGGGAGGGAGGGAAATATTCGCGCAAAAACGAGGGCTTGTTCGAGGAAAGCAGGAGGGCCTTCTGATCTTGGGAACGTCTTTCCCCCAGTACAGGAATAACCAAAGCATTCGCGTTCTATGTAATTTGTTCACAGTGGGTAGCCGTGTTAGTCTGTTTGCAGTAGTCAAAAAGGGCAAGAGTCCAGAGCACCTTAAAGACTAACAAAAATATTTTCTGAAGAAGTGAGCTGTGGCTCACGAAAGCTCATACCCTACCAGAAAATATTTTTGTTATGTAATTTGTTGTTGCTGTTGTTGTTTTAAAAAAGAAATAACCTTTAAAAAAACAAATAGTCGTTTGTTGGGCGTGGAGCAGTTTTGTGGTGCGGATTGCCCGTAGCCAGGGTCTGGGGGGGGTGCGGTGGGGGGAGTCTGGGCCGGCTGCCTCCAGCGCCTGGCGCTCCAACGGTGGGGAGGGCCCTTAGCAGCCCGGCCCGGCCCGGCCGGCTGCTGCCTCTTTCGTGTCCTTTGCCCGAGGGTCCCGGTCGGTCTGTCGGAAATATTCCTTCCTTGACCCACTTCTCCACGCGGCTTTCTCGCTGAGGCTCGGGGCGGACGACCCAGCCTCAGGCGAGGCGCCAAAGGGCGCCGCAGCTCCCACCAACCAACGCAACCCCGCGCGGACTGCGAAAACCAGACCCAGGCACGAGAAGTCCTCAACCAGGCCCCGAAGGTGGACTTGCAAAAGGAGGCCCCGAGGCGCCAGGAGCAAAGGAATGCATCCTGCCACCTGAGGGGCAGCGGGCAGCCCTCCGCCCGCCCGCCCGCCCGCCCTCGGCCAAAGCGCCCGCGACGGTCGCGGCGCGGCGGGTCCGCTGCAGTCCGCCTCCTGGCTCGTTTGTTCGTTGCCTCCGCTCCGTGAAGCCTTCCGCCTTCCTCCCCCGGCCGCCCCCGGGGCAGAGCGGTCAGCTGCAGCCCTGCCGTCGCAGCTCAGCTGCTCAGCGGCTGAGCTCGATCCGGACGGGAGTCGGTTTCAGGTAGCCGCCGCAAGGTCGGCTCGGCCTGCCTGCCTGCCTGCCTGCCGTCCTTCCGTCCTTCGTCGATGCTGGGGAAAACGTGTCGATGACTGGGGCAGGCAATGGCGAACCACCCCAGGGAAACCGGGAGAGTCTGCCTGGTGAAGGTCACCCGCTGCTTGCCCAGGGGACCTTGACCTTTTTTCTCGCTCGCACTCAAGGCGGATTACACAGTCGGGAGTCAATACAACCCACAGGACGGGACGTTCAGTGGACAATGCAATAGGGCTGGGGTTGTAGGACCAACCAGAAGTCTAAAAACAGAACTGAAGCAAAGCATTCGTCTGAACCGGGCCCATTAAACGAGACAAAAACTCCTCCCGTAGGCGCCGAGTTCCAGCAAGCCCCCCCACCCCCCCCCCACACCCTGCGGTTCGGCCTGTAGCTTCTGCTGCGCGCCCCCCTCACCCCGGCCGCGATTGCTTGGGGCGAAGCACAGGAACGGAACGGGGCCCCGAGGAGGGGAGGGGGCACCGGTCCTCTTCCTGCCGGCAGGGGCTCCGTGCCGGGGAGGGCCTCGATTGCTGCTTGCCGGGGACCTGGCCCCTGGAGGCCGGCTTCGGGGGTGGGGGGGGGGGCGGTGGCTCCTTGGACACTTGGCTGGCTAGAAGTCTCTCTCCGGGGAGCCCGGCGTGGCGTCCGGGGCCGGCCTGGAGGTCAGCAGCGGGCGAGTCGGGCACTGCAGCTGCGGGAACGGGGGGGCGGGCGGGGGGAGGCCACATCAAACCAAGGATGGAAGGAAGGTTGTGCAAACTATTTAAGGTTTCCGGAATTTGACAACTTCTGGGCTCCTAATATTTAAGCGCCCAAACCGTCCTTTTCGGCAGCCGAACCCCCGCCCCCCGCCCCAGCCAGACGCAGGACGGTCCCGGCAGATCTGCCGGGCCGGCAGCAGAAGAGAGGAGAGGCGCCGAGGGAGGCCGGCCGGTGTGAGCCAGAAAGCCGGCAGAGCTCCTGCCGGCCGCGCGGGACCCGAAGGGGCGGGGGGGGGGGCGGCCTCCCGAGCTGGGCAGGCCCCCACCGGCCCTCCAGCCCCGCCGCAGGAATCCGGTCCGGAGGGCCTTCCTGCTCGCAGGAGCGCGCTGGAACCAAGAAGGCGCGGCCGGATCCGCGGCAGCCCCGCTTGCTCGCCTTCTCCGCGCACCCCGGCTGCCGCTGAGCCGCCGAGGGATCCGCCCTAGTCCAACACCCGCTGCCTCCGGGTTCCTTTCCGCGAACGTCCCGGCGGGCCTGCGGGGCGGGGCGGGGCGGGGGCGGGGTGGGGCGCCGCCCGCCCGCCCTGCCCAGCCCTTGTCGGAAGCCTTTCCAGATGTGTGTTCCGCGGGATCCCCCCCTCCCGGGTCAGGGCCAGATCCCCGAGGCCCCAGCGCCCTTGGTGCCCGCCAGGCAGCTCCTCTGGTGGGAGCCTGGGCCGGGCCGGCGCGGGTGGCCGAGAGGGGGCTGCGGGCCCGGTTGCTGCCTGCAGTTCGGCAGGCTGGGTGTGCCCTCCTTCCCCCCGGGAGCCAGCCTGCCTGCCAGCCAGCCTTCCGCGGGTCCCCGGAGCGGGCTGGGGCCGGCCTTGGGGGCATGTCCCTTGTGCGGTTGCCTCTCCTGCCGGGGCGCCGCCGGTTCCGCTCCGCCAGAGGCGGCCTTCCTTGCCCCTGGGACAGGCCACCTCTGGGCAGATGCAGAAGCCCCGGGGCGGCCGTGGGGCTGCTCTTGCCTGCCGCTCGCGCCGCTGCAACGACTCCCCTCCGCCGGTCCGCTGACGCTTGAGCCTCGGCCGCACCGGCGGTTGGAGGGCCTCTTTCGGGCGGCGTGGGGGGGGGGGGGCGGGAGGCCGGCGAGAGGACGGGAGGCCTGGGGAGGCCGGAGCCCTCCGTTTGCGGCGCGGCCAAGCAGAGGCCGGGGTCTGCGGCCAAGGCCCTGGTGCCCTGGGGCGGGAACGGAGTAGGCTGACCAGACGTCCCAATTTGAAAGGGACAGTCCCGTTTTTATCATATTTCCCAGCCGTCCTGTCTTTTTCATGAAAATGTCAATTTTGTCCCTTTTTTGCCCCTCATTACACTTCCAATGTTTGTTTCCTTCGGTTCTGACATTTCTTATGCTGCGTGCAGGCCTGGCTGGGTAAATTCTCAGAAAAAGGGCTCCGATCGGGCCACGCTAATACGACATCACCCCTGTCCCGTTTCTGCCACCCCGACGTCCCGCTTTTGTCTCATGGAAATATGGTCAGCCTAGAACGGAGCCGCCAAGCCGCAGCGGCCCTACGGCAAGAGACCCCCCAGCGGGCTGGCCCTGGACTTCGGCCGTGGTCTCCCCTCCGTCCCCCCGGCCCTGCTTAGCCCCCGAGGCCGGCCTCGCCTGGGCCGCCCAGACTCCCTCCGTCCGCGCAGCTCTCCGGCGGCGGCGGCAAGCCCTCCTCGGGGCAGCCTCCCTCCGGCGGCCGGCAAGCGGGGACCCCGGGGCTGCTAGTCGTCCTGCGGGCCGGAGGAGGATGCGCCGCCGGGCTCTCCCCCGCCGCCCGGAGGCCTGTCCTTTCGATGGTCACGGGAATGGGCTGGGACCCGGGGCAGAGGCGCGTGGCGGGGAGGGGGCTGTCCTCGCGCCTCTATTCGTTGGCCCTTCGTGCGGTCGTTTGCCCTGACCGCCACTCATTCGCTCGCCACCCCCGCAGAGCCGGGGTCGCTTTCCGGGCCCGCAGCAGTCCGGCCCGCGGCCTCCCCCCTCCCTCCCCCCCTTCCCCCCCGACTGCTCTGCCTCTGCAGCCGAACAGACGCCCCCCACCCGCCGGGCAGGAACCTTCCCTGCCCCCCCTGCCCCCCGCGCGAATCTGGTTCCCGTCCCTTACGGTGCAGGTGGCTTGAGGGGCCGTCCGCGTCTCCAGCTGCCCGGCGTCCAGGCCCGGTTCAGCGGAGGGCAGTCCTAAATCCCGTGGTCTCCCCCGCTCCCTCCCCTGGGGTGGCCGCCGCCCCTCCGGGGGCCAGGGCGGACACGGCCTTGGAGGCGCCACTCCGCAGGAGGAAGAGCTGGCCCGACGGGCGACTGACTCCCGCGGGCCCGCCGCCCCGCGCCCCCAAGCGCCACGTCGGGCTGCCGGGCTCGGGGAGGGAGACCGTGGCGCGGGGGCGGCCCAGAAGGCCCCCCCACCCGGCTGGCCTCCAGCCCCATGCCGGGGCTGCGCAAGGGAGGCCTTGGCGGCCAAAGGCAACGTGGCCCCAGACGCCGCTCCCGGCCGCCCCGCCCTCGCCAAAGGCCAGCCCGGGAGCCGCCGCCAGACGCAGCGGCCCTCGGGCATCGCCCCGCCTTGACTTCGGCCGGGCGGCCGGGAGCGGCGCAGGTCAGGCGCGGAGGCCCCGGACCGCCCCGGCCCCGCCCGCCCGCCCGCCCGCCCTTCGGGGCTTCTCGCCGCCGCGGCCCCCTTGGCAGGAGGCAGGAGCAGGGGGAAGCGGGCCGCGGAGGGCCGCCTGGGGCTGCTGCCGCCCAGCCGGGGGGAGAGATGGGGGCCTCCCAGGCAGCTCCCTCCCTCCCTCCCTCCCGGGCTGGGGCTGGGGGGTCTCGCTCCTCTTCCTGGCTGCCTGCTTAGCATGCGCTGGGGTTCAGCGCCGGATGTAGAGGAAGGGGGGCAGGCTACCCCACTTGTGCCCCCCCTTCACGGCTAGAGGAAGATGGCTTTAGACAGAATGCCGTGAAGCCCAGGAGGATGAGGGGGTTTCCCATTGCCGAACACACAACCCCTCCTCGAAAGGACATCAGATGTTGTCGTCAAAGACTGGAGTGATGGGGGTGGGTGGGGGGGGGGAGAGAAGCTTAAGTGTTCCAATCAGCATTGTGAAGCGCTGCTGCCACCGCTGCCCTTTGGCAGCCTCTTGTGGCATCCGGCCCCGATCCTGAGCGGGAGGCCCAGGGGCGGCTTCAGGGCTGTCCGGTGCCTTCTGACAGCGGGAGCACCAAAGGCCCTTGACAGCGTCGAAGATCCTCGACCCCTTGGCCGGAGCCCCCGCCCCCCCTCCAGGGTTGGAGGCCCCGCCTTCCTCCTGCAAGCCTACAGGCACTGGCCGGGCGCCGCCTGGAGCCCCTCCGAAGGGGAGAAGGGGGCCCCCAGGGTGAAACGCCCTGCCTCGGCGGGGGTCCTTCCAATGGGCCGATGGGGGAGGGGTGCTCAGAGGTAGGAGGGCCCCAAGGGGTGGGGACGGGGAGCAGGACCCCCCCACAGGCGCTCGGTGCAGGAGGAGGGGGGGCTTGAGCAGCCCGCCAGGGGTTTGGAGGCCGGCGCGGGCCGAGCCCGTGCCGGAGGGGGGCGGGGGGCGGGGGCGGCCTTGCTGACGGTGTGGCCCGCCCTGCCCCCGCAGAGCTCCCGCTGTGCGCCGGCTGCAGCCAGCCCATCGGCGACCGCTTCATCCTGAAGGTGCTGGAGCGGCCCTGGCACGGCCGATGCCTCCGCTGCCGCGACTGCCAGGCGCCGCTGGCCGAGCGCTGCTTCAGCCGCGGCGGAGACGGCGCCCTCTTCTGCAAGGACGACTTCTTCAAGTGAGTGCCGGGCGGCGGGGCGGGGGCCGGGGGGCCGGGGGCCGGGGGGCAGGGGCAGGGCGGCGCCCCCTGGGGCCGGGGCCGGCCAGCGCCGCCTCCGGCCCGGCTCAGGGCCTCTTTCCGCTGCCCAGGAGGTTCGGGACCAAGTGCGCCGCCTGCCAGCAAGGCATCCCCCCCACGCAGGTGGTGCGGCGGGCCCAGGACTTCGTCTACCACCTGCCCTGCTTCGCCTGCGTCGTCTGCAAGCGGCAGCTGGACACCGGCGACGAGTTCTACCTGATGGAAGACAGCCGGCTGGTCTGCAAGGCCGACTACGAGACCGCCAAGCAGCGAGGTGGGTGGGTGGGTGGGTGGGTGGGGAGGCGGGGGCTGCCTTGGCCTTGAGCCCCCCGTTGCACTGTGACCTTATGAAGCGGGCAGACCGTGGCTCTTTCTGTTTCCTTCTGTTTATTTAAAACATTTCTTAGCTGCCTTTCTCCCTTGCCGAACTCAAGGCGACTTACAATAGAAACAGGATGGTTACAAAAGAAACAATAAATACAATATTATAAAAACCCACAGAAAGTCACAATTTGAAAACTCCAATTAGGACTGCCCATACATAGAAAATAAATCCATAGATCCCGCCAAGGGAGCCAGGTGCGCCTCCCCAGGGAAGTAGTTCCATAATTGGGGGGCTGCCACTGAAAAGGCCCTCTCTTCTGTGCCCACCAGATAGAATAATAGAATCACAGAGTTGGAAGGGGCCATACAGGCTACCTCGTCCAACCCCCTGCTCAATGCAGGATCAGTCTAAAGCATCCCTAACAAGTGTTTGTCCAGCCTTTGCTTAAAGACTGCCAGGGAGGGGGAGCTCACCACCTCCCTAGGAAGCTGATTCCACTGTTGAACAACTCTTGCTGTAAATCCCCCCCCCCATACCTTTCCACCCATAATGTAAACCCATTATTGCAAGTACTATCCTCTGTTGCCAACAGGAACAGCTCCCTGCCCCCCTCTAAGGGACAGTCCTTCAAGTAATTCAAGAGAGCAGTCATGTCCCCCCTAAACCTCCTCTTCTCCAGACTAAACATTCCCAACTCCCTCAGCCTTTCCTCATAGGGCTTGGTCTCCAGGCCCCTGATCATCCTTGTCGCTTTCCTCTGCACCCACTCGATTCTGTCCACATCCTTTTTGAAGTGAGGCCTCCAGAACTCCAGGTGCAGCCTGACCGATGCAGTGTACAGCGGAACTATGACATCTTGCAATTTGGATGTTATGCCTCTGTTGATGCACCCCAAGATCGCATTAGCTTTTTTTGTTGCTGCATGACACTGGCTGCTCATATTTAACTTACGGTCCACCTATACCCCAAGATTTTGTTCACACACACTGCTACTCAGACGTGTATTCCCCATCCAGTATGCATGTCCCTCATTTTCGTTACTCAGATGTAGAACCCAGGGAGGGCAGGTTATAAATTTACAAATAAATAAACTTGGCACTTGTCCTTGTTGAATTGCATCCTGTTCACATCCTCTCACTTTTCCAGTGTGTTCAGATCTCGTTGAATTCTATCTCTAGCTTCTGGTGTGTTCGCTGCTTCTCCCAATTTGGTGTCATTTGCAGATTTAATGAATAGTCCTTCCACATCCTCATCCAGATCATTTATAAAAATATTGAAAAGTACCGGGCCCAGAACCGAGCCCTGTGGCACCCCCCCCCACTGGACACCTCCCTCCATTCAGATGAAATGCCATTGACAACTACTCTTGGTCATTGGTTCCCACACAGACCATCACCAATGGGTAATGATCTGTAGGCTTGACCAATTTTGGGTTCTGGTCTAAAATATCTTTAATTTTCACCCCAGCAAGCAACACACCTCTCAGGCCATTGGGGTCAGGCCTGGTCACATGACGTTCCACACCCTTCAGCAGGGAGTCACTGACCTCCAACCCTTTCCTTTTCTTTCCAGTGCTGTTTCTTCGTGTCCCCCTGTCCTCCTCCCTCTGTCTGTCTTCCTTGTGTTTGTGATTCTTCTGCTGGCTGTGTTTCCGGCTTTGCCTCCACTGCAAGGGCCTGGAACCGATTCCTGAGCTCTAATGAAACCAGCTGGCTCGATGCATTTGGGTCATGCTGCTGTACAACTCTGAGAAGTCTTGTTAGGGCAGTCTTTGATTAGCGGGGTAGTTCCTGTTCTATTGGGCAGTATAGTATTACAAGTAAAAGCAAGAAGCTTGGTCTGGGTATATTCTCACCTGTTGATCACTATGCTACTCAAGTGGTACTGCAGAGAGTTCAAACTACTCCACAGTTGTAATATAGCTGTTGAAATGGATATAGTTTTTGGCAAGGGTTGGAGAGGGTGCGTAAACTGTAAACTTCTCTGACGTTTGGAAGAGTGGGGTACAAATGTTCTAAAATAAAAATGCATTTGTGCCTTTTAAGTGTGATGTAAGCAACACATTTATTTATTTAAAGCTTTTCTATCCTGTCATATGACTAAGATTTTTATTCCAGAATAGAAAGAAGTTTTACAATAGCCTTCCTGCAAGCAGTTCTCAAATGGTTCCTGTTTAGTATTCACCTCAACAGTTTAACCTCTTTATTTTGGTTTCTCTTATGTATGAGGTTATACATTATTGTACATCATCTCATTATATATGTTAAAAGTGGCATTGTTGCGGCAGAAATCTGGTGGTGGTGGAAAGTGATGACTCCTGGCGACCCCTGATGGGGTTTTCAAGGCAAGGGACATTCAGTGGTGGTTTTGCCACCCCTGCCTCTGCATAGCCACCCCTGGTATTCCTTTGGTGGCCGATGCTGCTTTGTTTTAGAGATCTGATGAGATTGGGCTTGCCTGGGCCATCCTACCCTATCACATTGTTTTGGTGATATTATTATAAACATGAGATCATTTGCTCTGGCAAATAAAGGACAAAAAGAATAATGTTAATGAAATGTAAACTGATGTGACTTAATCTTGAAACCCCTATTGGAACAACTGACCTTTAAGTAAGTTATTCTGCATTTTTTATGAACTGGGTTCATCTCTGCACTAAGATGTGCTTAGATCATATTATATTTCTCAGAAATGGGGATGAATTCTGCAATTTCTGACTATGTTCAGAATTAATCTTACTCTATGAGATCCTGGGCTCTGCAGATGCACCTTGGCAGACGGTTGCATCCTACTTGAGATGGAGGACATCAGGGAACAGAAATAAATGTCAGGAGGAACACCTGCTGCCAAACAATGCATTTTAAAAGCAGTTATTGTTAAATGGACTTTAGCTAAGATATAAATGTTATCAAAAGATACTATAATATTCATTTTTTTGGTTTGTTTTCCTTGGTTGAAAAGCTATGAACAGTTGCATGTCTGAGGGCAGTATTAGAACCTGCCTTCATGTCATGGTCTTGGAGCTCTTGAATTCTATGCCTTGTCTCTTGGGAATTTTTGCAGAGGCTGAATCCACAGCAAAGAGACCCCGCACAACAATCACAGCCAAACAATTGGAAACCTTGAAAAATGCTTACAACAACTCACCCAAGCCAGCTCGGCATGTGAGAGAGCAGCTGTCTTCTGAGACAGGCCTGGATATGCGAGTTGTGCAGGTAAATTATAGATGGGTAGAGAAGAACACAGCATGTTGTGCTGAGAAATGTCTGCAGAAGGTGTATGCCTATTCATTGACATTGCAGAAGGTGTATGCCTATTCATTGACATTACACCTTAATGAGACTGTGAAGGGTAAAACTCTGAATGATGTGCCCCTGTTCTTTTAAATGTCTTCAATTCAGATGTGAATTTCTGTGGACCTATAATTTCAGAGGGTACTAGCCTTGTTGATCTGCAGTAGAATGGCTATATTTGAGTCCAGTTACACCTGTGCCTGAATACTGTGGACCTGTAGTTTATTCCAAATTATGTGAGAAATACGGGTGTCATTCTGTACACATGTGGAGGCACAACTTCAAGTTTGTAAATTTCTGTGCCTCTTCTTGGTAAGAATTTTCTCCTGGCAACCAGGTGGGAAAGCTTCACAAAAGTAGTTCTGTCTCCCACAAATGGCTAATGGGCGTGGGTTGGGGGGTATATATGAACTTTATGAACATTAATAATAATGCTATTGGATTTTGTCCACAGATACAATGTTTATCTGTCACTCTTTAAATCCTCACCTCTTTTAAGGAGCCCAGGGTGGCATACAGCGACCCCTCCTCCATTTGTCCTGTGAAGCAGGCCTGGCGGAAAGTCTCCTGATGAGCTGCCTGGCGAAGAGATTTGGCCTGTGGTCTACTCAGTCCTAGTCCAGGTGTTCTAAGCACAGCCCCTCACCCGGTCTCACTGGCTAGGAGTTCTCTATGTTGCCCCGTAGTTAAAACTTTGCCATTTACAATGTAAGCTGCCTTGAATTCTGCCAGGGAGAAAGGCGACTAATCAATTTTCAAAATAAATAAGTAAATCAATAAATGAAGTACGTTTGAAACTATATGGACTTCAGTGTGCACTTCTCAGAGAGAGAGAGAGAGAGAGAGAGAGAGAGAGAGAGAGAGAGAGAGAGAGAGAGAGAGAGAGAGAGAACATTTTCTGAAACTGCCACAGACGCCATGATACAGAATTAAATTTTGCACATTAAAACTCATCCTTGTCTTTATTTTTCCAGGTTTGGTTCCAGAACAGAAGGGCCAAAGAAAAACGCTTAAAGAAAGATGCTGGGAGACAAAGATGGGGGCAGTACTTCAGAAACATGAAACGATCGAGAGGGAACTCCAAATCGGACAAGGAGAGTATCCAGGAAGAAGGCCCTGACAGTGATGCTGAGGTCTCCTTTACAGGTATAAGAGCCCAGCTGGGGAACAAGATGACCTGGGACATATTGTCAGTAGAGTTTCCATCTGGGAACTGGTAAACCTGCTAGTAATTGGAACAATGACCATGATCACTAACCCAGTGGTTAATTTATGTTTTCAAACACAAATCCCCCTCCCCACTGATTCAACTGTTGCCCCTTGGGATTTATCCTTGAAGATACCTCGGTGGCTGCAGCTGATCTGAGAGTAACCAAATGCATCTTCCAATTGAACGTCTGTGAAACAAGTCAATTCAAACGGTGCATTGCTACGTTTTCATCTGTATCCTGAATCCTGCTTGGCATGCAGGTTGAATCGGTAGGTTGTACGTCTGACAGGCAGTGTAGCATAATGACAGCTGGGTGAGTCGGTTGCAGCATGGACAGACATTCAGTGGGCAGCTGCTCTCTGGATTTGTGCTTGTCCAAAAATTATAATTAGAAGCAAGCTAAGACAAACAGCTATTTAGTGCTGATGATAAGGACTACAGCAATGTTTTGTGACATTTTAAATTAGACAATAAATATAGGAGAGGAAAATAATTTTTGTCTTGTTGCATTTCAAATACAGAAAGTCTGAGGACAATCGTTTGGTGTAATTTTCCAGTTATGTTCAAAATGCTGGAGATGAGATTTTGAGCAGCAGATTGTTAAGTGTATGAATTAAAATTTTAAAAAAGATATTTTAAAACTAAAAGATCAAGATAGATCCAAGTAACTCAAAAGGTCGCCTCTACCATTTTCAACCTTGAGTAATTTACTAAAAGCTCATCTGCTCTGAATTTTTTGTTTTGTGGGACTGTCATGGGCAACTGACATTTTGATCCAGAAGCTGCATCCACTTTAAATAAAGATGTTTAAAAATTAAAAATATTTCTCATGAAAAAAATTCAACTTAAGGCCACGTTTGCAACTTGTAGATCACAGGATATCTCATAAAATTCTTAAAAGCCCTTTCCTAAAATGTGTGAAACGGTTGCCCTGCAAGGAAGCAGCTCTCTGTCCACAGGTCAGTGTGACCCTTGCAGACAGATGTTTCCATGCTCTTTCCATATTGAAGTTATAGAGGAAATGAACTGCAGGAATGTCACTGCAGGAATTCTGGATCCTGAAGCGACCAATGGAAAGGGGACCGGAGAACAGGTAGATGTAGACATGTACTTCCACTTCTGCACCATGGACAGCCCTTCCGCCTGGTCTGCTGTGTTTACAGGATAAAAAAGTTACATTCTTCCTGTGCTATATCTGTACCCTGTTATTTTTTAATTTATTTACACCCCACCTTTCTCCCCAGTGGGGATCCAAAGCCCCTTCTCCTCTCCTTCATTTTATCGTCACAACAACCCTATGATGTAGGTTAGGCTGAGTGTATGGGACTGGCCTAAGGTCACCCAGCAAGCTTCCATAACAATGTGAGGATTTGAATCTGGGTCTCCCTAATTAGTCTGGCACACTAATATTTGCACATTACAGCGATGGGGGCAATAATGCTAAGCAGGGTTAGCCCTGGTTAGTATTTGGATGGGAGACCACCAAGGAATACCAGGGGTTGCTGTGCAGAGGAAGGCACTGGCAAACCACCTCTGCTAGTCTCTTGCCATGAAAACCCCAAAAAAGGGGTCGCCATAAGTCAGCTGTGACTTGACGGCACTTTTTACACACACACAGAGTAATCATTGGTGGAAGAAGGAATATAGTAATAGAGAGAGCCGTTGTAACAGCAGTAGAATATTTGAGTTGTAAAAAATTAGTCAGGGGTTGCCTACCATCAATCAGGTTCTGTACAATAAGGAATCTTTAAAATGGCCATAAACAGCTAAAGCTATTTGGTAGATAATCTATGATGAAAGTAATCTGGCTGAGGTCACATAATAAAGAATATTATTATTGCCACAGAGCTTTAGAGATTATTATAAGTGAAAAAGTTTTCCCAATAGTTTCCACAAAGGAGAGATAAATTAAAAAAAAAAAAAACCAAACAGAGGGGAAGGAATGAGAACAAAGCACAGAGACAGGTTTGTGAAGACACAAGAGAAACAAAGGAACAAGGGATGGATGCGAACAGACACAGTTAAATTAAAGGATACACAGGGGTTAAATTAAAGGATACACAGAGAAGGTGGATTTAAGAGAGATTTGATGGCGTTAATTCTAGGAGGAAGAATATATTTCCTAAAACTGTGTAAATGCTTTAGGCCAGTAACTAATGGGAAAAGGATGCCTTTTGTATATCTCAATAAAATCACCACCTTTCCCCATTTCAGATGAGCCATCTATGTCAGAGATCAACCACTCCAATGGGATTTACAGCAACCTCAGTGAAACCTCCCCTGCTCTGGGGAGGCAAGCTGGGAGCAACAGCAGCTTCTCTTTGGAACACGGCAGCATTCTGCCTCAGGAACAATACCACGACCTCCGATCCAACAGCCCCTACGGCATACCTCCATCACCAGCCTCTTTGCAAGCTTTGCCTGGTCACCAGTCTCTGATGTCTACCTTGGTTTACCCTGACAATGGCTTGGGTCCCATAGGTCAAGGTGGGCCAGCTGTGCCTCCACCCATGAGAGGGCTAGGTGGGAATGGAGCCAGTTCGGATCTCTCCACAGGAAGCAGCGGAGGCTACCCAGACTTCCCTGCAAGCCCTGCCTCTTGGCTAGATGAAGTTGATCATGCTCAGTTTTGATACAGGATTCAAGAGCTTGTAGAGGGGAGATATTTCAGCCTCTGGAAAGAAAATTTGGAATGACAGTGTTATTCTAAGGGCGGAAAGTCGCCAGCAAAGCAACCAAGGATTAGCCCAGGAGCAGGTGAATGAAGAACATGGACTACAGAAAGCCATCCTTGCCTAGGTTGATGGATATCCCGGCACTGCATCACCTTTACAGAACTACTGAACCCCTCATAGACTTGGGCTTTACAGGTTTGAAGGTGTGGGTGGAAGGGTAGGGGTGGCAGTTTTCATTTTTATTTGTTGTTCAGATATTCTTCATAGCAAGAACGAGCCTCTGTAGCTCACACACCAGTTCTTAGGGTCAAGAGTTTCATCTGTGGAGAAATGAGAAGGCTAAATTTCAAGAGGATATGTACCAAGAAAAATATTTCAGATAGCCCTAGGGAAATAGTTGTGCTGGTTCTTTTAAAAATGTGGTACAGCTTTTAAAAAAAACTGCATTTGCATTTTGTAATTTTAAATTGCACTTGTATTTTGTAAAGCCAATTTAATAGTCACAATTCATTTTTCTTTGTGTTTTAGTCCATAGGCCGCTAGCTATATGATTTCTTTCATATTATTAACGGATCAGATGATACTCATTCTACCAGCTCTTAGAGGTCACTGAAGAGAGAACTGGAATCATGCTCTTTTAGAAGGATTCCAAGAGCTCAGGCAGTGTGTGAGGCGGCAGAGCCGTTGCGAAGAGAGGTGTGAGACGGATGTCCTTGGGGTTTCTCGATTGGTCAGGAGGTTCAGTGACCGCTCAGACACACCACTTCTCCTTGTGGGCTTGCTGTGTTGGAAGTGCAGTGGGAAGGGCTGTGGGGGGCTCGCCCATTACCGATTGGCAGAGCAGCAATGATCGCTCATGAACTTCTTTCCCTGCAATCCTCTCTAGCTCCTGGCCATCACAAAAGGGAGAACCAGGAAGATCTATCTAGTGTGCTTGTTTATTTGATCTGGGGGGTGTTTGGACTTTTTATATTGGGGGAGATTCACCATGACTCAAAGTTTGCCCTTTGCCACAAGGTTGCCAAATACTCTCATGGGCACACACATATTTTACCCAATTCCTTTATTAAGTCCCTGGCTCAATCCAATGACATTTTTCATATACACTCATCACATTCTATGCACTTGTGTGTTTTCATAGCAGACTATAGCGAAAACTGATTTGAAGAAAGGAAAAACCATATGTATATCATAACCTGTAAAACAGCGTGTGAACTGTAGGTTCTGTGTATGTTTGGTGTCTCTTTCTCTCTAATTGAATACTATTAACATTTTCAATAAATTTGCCAGCTAAAGATGAATGGGCTTGTTGGTATGAATGGGCTTGCAAAAAAAGCCCTCTGGCCCCTCTGCTCCCTCCAAATGAGCTGCATTCGCAGCTGAGATATACAAAAGTAGGTTTCAAGCCCATCTTAGCACAACCTTATTCCAAAGAGTTCAAGGCGGTGTACATGGTTACTCATTTTCCCAGACAATAATTCTGCAGGTAGATCATGCTGACACAAAGAGTGACCGGCCCCAGCTTCATGCCGATGTGGGGACCTGAACACAGGTTTCCCGACCCCTAGTCCCATATTTAGATGAACAAGAGCAGTCTTAGTGCTTCAGAGGCCCCAGACAAAACTCAAGGGTGGGGGCCAGAATAGTGTGGCTGGCACACCCCCAGAGAGGAGAAAAGGCAGCAGTGCCCCAGGCTGCCTACACAGCCAGGATGGATGCCTTCCTCGTGGCATGGCTGGAGTCCGGCCATGTGGGCAGTGCCTCCTCCCTGTGTGACCAGTTGCTTGGCTGAGCGGAGCGTCCTCCCCATGAGGCACAGCGCCTCCTGGTCGCGGGCTGCCTCCCCCCCCATCACGAGGGGGTCACTGGCTGCCCCCTGACCCAGCTGTCATCACCATGACCCTACCGTGGAAGGGACTGAGGGCAGTGGTGGGGGAGCTGGCTGCCTATGACCCCAAGGAGCCCTTGCCTGGCTTCAGAACACAGTTCCAACTACTTCAGTTCTGCCAAAGGATCCTAAATCCAGCTCTTCCTCGCAACGCTGCCCAGTTTCTCCAAGCAGTGCCAGGGCATTTGCTACAAGCTCTACTCACCCCCCCACCCCCACCCCCAGTGTCACCAGAACAGTTGATGGGAGCTACTCCTCACTGGAGAGAAGGTTTCTTTTATCACTGTAGAATTGGGAAACTCCACACTGCTCTTTGCCTACAGCAGTTCCTATCTTTCAGGCTGTTTTCACATGGAAGTTTTGCACTGGCTTTATGTCTAAGCTGGAGAGGGCTTTGGGATTAATTTTTTTTAGTATCGATATGTCATCTCCGTTCATCCTTTTTCTGTGTCTCCCCCACCCCTCTCAATTTGCTTCAATCTTTCCCAAACTGGATTGGGTATACTATTTTGGAAAAGATTACATTTTCATGCTGCGGAGACAGGAAGGTGCACATTTTCCCAGGTCATCCTAGCACCGGAAATGCTATGAGCCAGTGTGGTGTAGTGGTTAAGAGACGAATCGGGCTTGAGTCTCTGCTCTTCCACATGACTCTAATCTGGTGAAGCGGGTTGGTTTCCCCACTCCTACACATGAAGCCTGCTGGGTGATCTTGGGCTAGTCACAGTTCTCTCCGAACTCTCTCAGCCCCACCTACCTCACAAGGTGCCTGTTGTGGGGAGAGGAAGGGAAGGAGATCTTTCAATCTTTTTTTCTTGGACTGGTTTTAAAGCAGTAGAAAACAAATAGTTATGTTTAGGAAGACCAGACATTTTTATAGCATTAATCCAAAGGAGGGAGAGAAAGAGAATGATATAATCATAGAGTTGGAAGGGGCCACACAGGCCATCTAGTCCAACCCCCTGCTCAATGCAGGATCAGCCTAGAGAATCTCTGACAAGTGTTTATCCAGCCTCTGCTTGAAGACCAGCAGTGAGGGGAGCTCACAACCTCCAGCATGGTGTAGTGGTTAAGAGCGGTGGTTTGGAGCGGTGGATTCTGATCTGGAGAACTGGATTTGTTTCCCCACTCCTACACATGAAGCCAGCTGGGTGCCCTAGGGCTCTTAGAGCTCTCTCAACCCCTCCTCAATTCCTATGTATTGAATTTTTCTTCTGTTCTTGATATGAACATATAGTGCATGCAGGCATAGTTCCTTCACAATCTGAATTTTTTTCTGTTTTCTCTACACATAACATGACAGTAATCTATATTATTTTATTTTATTTCATGTTAGAATTAATTAGAATTGTTTTAAAAGAATGCCACACCACTGGAATATAAATTAACTCTATAGCAATACCCTTCTAAATTCACACCTTGGATCTGTTTATCTTATTATTACAGCAAAAGGTTCAAAAGCAATCAAAAACATAAGAACAAAGTTGATACCCATACACACAATTCACAAATTACCTAGAATTACAGCAGGTACATTAATCAGAATGAGACAATTCAATGTGCATACAAATGCATCAGAAGACTAGCAAGCCCATTCCTTCTAAAATCCATAGAATCATAGAGTTGGAAGGGTCCATAGAGGCCATCTAGACCAACACCATGTTCAATGCAGGATCAGCCTAGAGCATCCCTGACCAGTGTTTGTCCAGCCTCTGCTTAAAGACTGCCAGTGAGGGGGAGCTCATCATCCATTTTGTAAAGAAAAAAGCCTAAAGAAAACAACCTAAAGAATACAGGACAGATCACTTTCATTATTTAATCCATAGGGGGTCAAGGTATTAAAAAGATGGATGAACCTCATTTCGTGTTGGAGAAGGATTTTTTTGCATATCTTTAGTATCATGGGGATGATCTCTATATTTCCATAGCACAAAGAATCTTAAGTCATTCTCCGAATGCTTGTTTTCTAGAAAATGATTTGTAAGGGGGGGCTTCTAGATTTCCCGCACGTATCCTAGATCTGTGCTCCCCTATGCGCAGTCTAATCTGGCATGTCGTGCTGCCTATGTAAAGTTTCGAGCATTTCTTTACAAAATGGATCTGGTCCCCTTTAAGAACTTTAACCAGAGAGTGAGTTACCAAACACATGATCGGACTCAGGAATTATATGTGCTTAACGCCACAAAGTGATTTCTAAACATTAGCAGCCCATTTCGCTGGGAGCCAAGAAGTAAAAATAAAAAATAAAATAAAGATGAATAAGTTGAAGAACTGTTGAATTCAACCAGAACATATCTCCTATGAGGAATTTATACTAGTGGGCTTTAACCTAATTGCTGAGGTAAGAATGACTAGCTATAGACACTTACCATGTATTTTGTATCTTGTTTTGTGTAAGCTAAGTCGGCATGGCAATATACAATTTAAAATATATTTTAACATTTCAGGCTGATGAAGCCAAACTATTGGTGAAAGCGCTATAAATAACCGGGATAGCGTTCCCTCTGTCACCTATTTGGAGCAGCAAGAGGTGTTCCAGTAGTCATTGACTCTTGAAGCTTGTTGAAGCTTGTATTTGGACTTGTCTCTTGAACTTGTCACGTTGGAAGATAGCCATTGGGCTTTACTGAAATATTGTCCTTCACATTGTGAATGGCTTTGTATATAGTTGTTGGTACCTTTCCGCCTGCAATTTAAACCCCTTATTGTGAGTCCTATCCTCTGCTACCAACTGGAACAGCTCTCTGCCCTCCTCTAAGGAACAGCCCTTCAAATACTTCAAGAGAGCAATCATGTCCTACCTCAACCTCCTCTTCTCTAGACTGAACATTCCCAGTTTCCTCAGCCTTTCCTTGCAGGGCTTGGTCTCCAGGCCCCTGTTCATCCTCGTCGCTCTCCTCTGCACCCACTCCATTCTGTCCACATCATTTTTGAAGTGAGGCCTCCAGAACTGCACACAATACTCCAGGTGCGGCCTGACGTATGTTGCGTACAGCAGGACTATGACATCTTGTGATTTGGATGTTATGCCCCTGTTTAGAACAGAATAGGTTTATTGTACACGGCCATAGGCCTTTACAATCTAAAACATTATTATGAGTTAAAAATTATAAACCGTTAAGATCCAGAAAATGATAAGATCCTCAAATTGCACCAACATTCCATTTCTCATTAAAACAATATATATACACAAGGAAGAGACAATTCAGCTTTAACTGTCTTCTCTTCAAAAGAAGGTTCTACTCATTAAATGGCTTTCTTTGCCCTAATTTTCCTGGCTGCCAAAGCATAAAGCGCAATTTTTCGAGAAACAAGAGAATCCCCATCTGATATTAAAAAAAAAAATATCAGCATCAGATAAGGAGTGTAGAGTAGTTATTACACTTGCCAGGGACTTATTGCTAGGTTCAATATATAGGAAAGGCCAGGACATCATGAGATAAACCTCCCACTGAGCTGTTACATAGACAAATTGAACCTATGGGGTTTTTTTGAGAAGCGACCAGCAAGAAGCTCTGTGGGCATACTTTGAAATCACAGTGAAGTAAATGCTGCCCTAAGACTGTGAGCTGTTATATCAGCCAGATAAGGAGCTCTAAGGTGGTCTTGATTTTTATAATACTGTACCACAAGGTGAATTTTGTATGGGTAACTAAATGGCTGTCAATTAAGGTGTCTCCTGAGGACTGAAGCAAATCGTCTGGGGTGGTATAATGGAGGATGATGTTTTCAAGGAAATCAGAGTGAGCTTTATCCTTGTTTAGCAATAGCTGGATTATTACCCTTTCTTGCTCATTCATGTGAGAACAAATGATATTGCCCGACACTGGCCAGAACATATTAAAAGAGACTATGTGGCTCTGGGTAAGAAGGGGAAGGACCTAGGGGCGCAGGTTGTTTTTTCATCTTCTTGTTGAAGGTCGTGGCTTAAGATGGGTGTCATCAAGAAAGGTTTGGAAAGGAGATGGTTTGCACCTCACAAGGGTAGGAAAAATGTGTTTGGTGGGAACCTCCCAAACCTGATAAGAAGGGCTTTAAACTAAATCCTATGGGGGAGCAAGACAAAAACTTTTTTAAAAAACTTAAAGCCTAGCATGATGACAATAACTGGAGATGACAACAATAAGGATTTGCAGGGAGTGGCATAGAATCATAAAATCATAGAATTATAGAGTTGGAAGGGACCACCAGGGCCATCAAGTCCAACCCCCTGCACAATGCAGGAAATTCACAAATACCTCCCCCCTCCACACCCCTAGTGACCAGAAGATGGCCAAGATACCCTCCCTCTCATCATCTGCCTAAGGTCACAGAATCAGCATTGCTGACAGATGGCCATCTAACCTTAAAAACCTCCAGGGAAGGAGAGCTTACCACCTCCTGAGGAAGCCTGTTCCACTGAGGAACCGCTCTAACTGTTAGAAAATTCTTCCTAATGTCTAGACGGAAACTCTTTTGATTTAATTTCAACCCGTTGGTTCTGGTCTGACCTTCTTGAGCAACAGAAAACAACTCGGCACCCTCCTCTATATGACAGCCCTTCAAGTACTTGAACATGTATGTGAGGAAACATAAACTCACAAGTAAGTACAGAAATGAAAACCTCGGGGTACATTAACCATGTCTGTACACTTGGTGGGATGTCACTCATAACTTGAATATTAGGAGTGAGGGGTACAACTTGTTTAAAAGACAGATAAGGAAGGGGAGAAGAGTAGCATTATATGTCAAAGATGTGTACACTTGTGAAGAAATACATGAATCTGAGCATGGAAGTTCAGTTGAGAGTCTCTGGGTAAAAATAAAAGGAGTAAGAAATAATAGTGATATTGTGGTGGGGGTCTGCTATCGACCACCAAACCAGGCAGAGGACTTGGACGAGACACTCCTAGACCAGATCACAAAGTTCTCAAAGAGTCGGGACACTGTGGTCATGGGAGATTTTCATTACCTAGATATCTGTTGGAAGTCCAACTCTGCTAAAAATGCAAGATCCAATAAATTCCTGACTTGTCTTGCTGACAACTTCCTTTTCCAGAAAGTGGACAGGGAAACAAGAGGATCTGCTATCTTAGATTTGATACCAAGAGGGAAGAACTGGTTGATGAGGTTAAAGTAGTAGGCACCGTGGGTAGTAGTGACCATGTAATCTTGGAATTGTACGTAGTCAGACATATAGGTTGGACTTTAGGAGAGCGAATTTTAACAAACTTAAACTTATGCTGGGTAGCATCCCATGGTCAGAAGTACTTAAGGAGAAGGGAGTTCAAGAAGGGTGGGAGTTTCTTAAAAATAAAATACTGAAGGCACAATCACAAACCATTCCTATGAGAAGGAAAAATGGGAGAAGCCTAAAGAGGCCAGGGTGACTCCATAAACAACTTTTTAAAGATTTGAGAAATAAAGAAGACTCATTTAGGAAGTGGAAGGAGGGCCTTATAACCAAAGAGGAATATAAACAAATAACCAGTGCTTGTAGGGAGAGTGTTAGGAAAGCTAAATCTCAGTATGAGCTTAGGCTAGCGAGGGATGCTAAACACAACAAAAAAGGGTTCTTTTCCCATATACAGAGTAAGAATAAGAACAAGGACAAGACAAGCCCATTGTGGGGATTAGAAAGTGAAATTATAACAGGAGATGAAGAGAGGGCAGGACTCCTCAATTCCTACTTTTCCTCAGTTTTTTCTTGGGTGGGAAGCTGTGCTCAACATGGCTTAAACAGAACACATGATGAGGGGATTTGCAGCCGAGGATTGTCATTGGGGTAGTGCACAAACACCTAGTTTCTTTAAATGAAACAAAGTCCTCGGGGCCAGATGAATTGCATCCAAGGGTACTCAAAGTACTTGCAGATGTAATTTCTGAGCCTGTCCATTATTTTTGAGAAGTCTTGGAGAACAGGTGAGGTGCCAGAAGATTGGAGGTGAGCAAATGTTGTCCCCATCTTCAAGAAGGGGAAAAAGGAGGATCTGGGTAACTACTGACTTATCAGCTTGACTTCTATACCGGGAAAGGTTTTCGAACAAATCATCAAACAGTCAGCAAGCATGGATTTCTCAAGAACAAGTCATGCCAGACTAATCTTCTCTTCTTTTTTGAGAATGTTACTACCTTGCTGGATCAGGGGAATGCTGTAGACATAGTTTATCTAGATTTCAGTAAGGCTTTTGATAAGGTTCCACATAATATTCTTGTTGACAAATTGGGAAAATGTGATTTAGATCCTGTTACTGTTAGGTGGATCTGTAATTGGTTGACAGATAGCACCTAAAGAGTGCTTATTAATGGTTCCTCATCTATTTGGAGAAAAGTGACTAGTGGAGTGCCTCAGGGATCTGTCCTGGGCCCTGTGTTGTACAATATCTTTGTAAACGATTTAGATGAAGGAATAGAGGGGATGTTTATTAAATTTGCAGATGATACTAAATTGGGAGGGGTAGCAAATATGGTAGAAGACAGAACTAGGATACAGGATGAACTTGACAGGCTGGAGAATTGGGCTAAAACTAATAAAATGCACATCAACACAGATAAATGTAGTTTTGCATTTAAGTAGAAAAAATCAAATGCATAATTATAGAATGGGGGAGACTTGTCTCAGCAGTAGTGTGTGCAAAAAGGATCTTGGGGTCAAACAGCCCATTCCTAAGCTGCCGGTGTGTGGAGATGGCGGGGAAGAGGTACAGCTATGCCTCCTCCTAACCCATTTTCCACACTCTGCCAGGACTTTAAAAGGCTTTTTTCATTTTCACTGGGGCTAAAAACCCCATTGAAAACAGCGAGGTGCAGCAACACCATTTTGGACGCTGGCGGCCAGGGCTGAAAGGGCATAAATGAAAAAACACAATAATATATGAGAGTTAGATTACATGAAAAAATCTAACATATTCTAGCAAATTAGAATAGATCTGGATACAGGTACACAATAAAAAAAATTCAAAGATACATACCAAGAGTCACATTGGAGAGTCTTATTCAGTCAGCAAAATAGCATACAAGCATGCTGGAGAAGGATCTCCAACTTCTTACAATTTTGAGTCCCTTTATATACTTTTTCGGAGGTCAATTATTAAGAGAACCAATGAAAATTGCTTTGAAAATCAGTAGACATTGTTATGAGAATCTTGCAATATTCCCAGACATCAAAAGACATAAAAAAGACAAAACATTCCTTTAACAAACATCTTCCCAACCTTGATCACATAACAGACAAACAGATGTCATAGGAATAACACCCCTCTGTGTTTGAACTGCTAACTAAGACTCATCAGGATGTCACAGAAATGAGGCAGGAATTATCCCAGAATACAGTAACCATAGCTCAGAACTCAGCTGCAATAGCTGCTCTTCAGGATACAATCTCATCTTTGGCTGTCAGACAAGATAAGGTTGAAACCAAGCTCAAAAAAAATTCACAGGAGACCAAAGAAATCAAGAAGAAGGTGGATACCTTGGAGATGTCGATAACATCTGCAGCTGACAGACAAGAGATGCAAAGTGACCAAATGGCGATGATGGAGCTTAAGATAAAAGAATCCTCTTTACGTATACGTGGCTTGAGAGAGAAAATTGAGGAACGGGACTTACGTGGATATCTGACAGTCCTCCTGGCTGACTTCTTACAAGAAACTGAAGAGGTTATCGCAGGGATGATAGTGACAGCTTATAGAATAAATTCAGCATATGCGACAAGGAATAAAGTACCTAGGGATTGCCTGCTTCAATTGTTTTCTAGAAGTCACAGAGACTTAATTCTAAACACTCATTATAAGACACCATTGAAGATTGGGGATGAGTCTCTGAGACTGATGAAAGAAATACCCGCAAGACTGCTGAGGAAAAGGAAGGATTTCATGGAGATTGCTCAATGTCTAAGGCTTAGTGGAATACAATTTCGATGGGAATTTCCACAGGGTCTTTCTTTCACATTTAAGGCTAAAAGGTTTAAGTTCACTGAAGTGGATAAGGCAGACCAGTTTTTAAGAAGATATGACACTGAACTGGTTAAACCTTCTAAAGCAGCTAAACAAGTTCCAACCAGAGAATCTACAGAAGAAGAAAAGGCATCTGAAGCTTCTTGAGGTGGAGATATACCAACAGTTCCATCAGAGGATTCTCCAAATGATGATACAGAAGAATGAACAGAAGAAGGGGGGTGGGGGTGGCAGTAGTAGGTGGTAAGCACGTTAAAATTGACTATGGAAATATGGGTTTTAACTGAAATTTGATATGTTACAGGTTCTATCTTGGAATGTGAATGGATTGAATTCTCCCAACAAGAGAAGGAAAATATTTCATCATTTACGGAAAACTAACGCTAGTATTATTTGTTTACAGGAAACGCATATACTCCCAAGAGATGCATATAGGTTGGAACAGACAAGGTTGGGTACCTTATTCACAGCATGTAATGATAGTAAGAAAACCAATGGTATTGCCATGTATATACCTGCTTCATTCCAACCAAAAGTTATTCACCAAGACACGGAGGGAAGGGTTTTGATGTTGGAAGTATTATGTGATTTTCAAAAGATATTGCTTGTGGGAATATATGCACCTAATATAAATCAAAAGTTATTTTATGAAAAACTAACAGTATTATTAGCTGAATATGCTACTGAAAAAATGATATGGATGGGGGATTTTAATGGTGTTAAGGTACCTAAGATTGATAGATCTGGGAAAAAGAAAAAAGCAATTAATGAAGGAAAATTACCAGAGAATTTTGATATTCTTGTAGATCAGTGGGATATGTTTGATGTCTGGAGGTTGATGCATGGTAATAAAAAGGGATATACTTTTTTCTCACAGAGACATCTTACATATTCCAGGATAGATATGATATGGATCTCAAAGGGTCTGGTAGAGAAATCGGAAAACTCAGAGATTTTGCCCAGGGTGTTGTCAGACCATAATGCAGTTTTAGTTAAAATTAAAATGGGTAATAGAGGCTATAAGCCCTGGAGAATTAATGATTTTCTTTTAAAAAATATTAAAATAGTGGATAAATTGAAGGTGGAAATAAGTAACTATTTTAAAGAAAATATAGATAAAGGTACCACTAAAGACATAGTTTGGGATGCAGGTAAGGCAGTAATTAGGGGAATTTTAATTCAACAAAATACTAGATACTATAGAGAAAGGGAGAAAAGGAAAAAATCCATATTAGAGGAAATAAAACAAGCGGAATAATATTTAACCAGATTGCAAGATAAAGGAGCCAAACAAGAACCACAGAACAAGATTAGAAATTGGCAACACCAATATGAATTTTTAATTGCTGAAGAGATAGAAAGAAAAGTTATGTATAATAAACAAAGATTCTTTGAACATGCTAATAAACCGGGTAAAATGTTAGCTTGGCAACTTAAACAAAAAGAAAAAAAACTACCAATAATCCAAATCAGAAGGAATGGTAAGATAACAAGAGTTAAAGAGGATATAGTTGATACATTCGTGAAATTTTATACAGATTTATATAAAAAAAATCTAGTCTCTGACGCGGAGATGGAAGCTTATCTTACCAAATGGGATTGGGGAAAAATAACACAGGACCATAAAGAATTGTTAGATTCCCCAATATCTAAGGACGAATTGGAACAAGCAATTAAAAAAAGCAAACTGAATAAATCTCCCGGACCAGATGGTTTTACAGCATATTATTATAAAATATTTAAAGAACAACTAAATCCCTATTTATTGGAAGTGATGAATCTTGGGCTGAAAAAAGGTATTATTCCCCAGACATGGAACCAAGCAAATATAGCATTGATACCAAAGGTTAATTCAGATTTATTGGAAGTTAAAAATTACAGACCAATTTCTCTATTAAACATTGATTATAAACTATATGTAGCAATTTTAGCCAACAGATTAAAAAGAGTATTGAATCAATTAATACATGATGATCAGGCTGGATTTCTGCCAGGAAGGTTGATTAGTCAGAATGTGTGGTAATAGATATTTTAGAATATGCGGAGCAAGACACAACACCAATAGCTTTAATATTTTTGGATGCTGAAAAAGCTTTCGATAATGTTAATTGGCAGTTTATGATTAAGATATTGGATTTCATGGATTTTGGCGAAAGTTTTAAAACTGCTATAAAAGCTATATACACACATCAAACAGCTAATTTGATTGTAAATGGATTATTATCACCAAAGATTGAAATTCAAAGGGGAACGAGACAGGGCTGTTCTCTTTCCCCTTTACTTTTTATTTTAGTTTTAGAGATTTTACTGAATAATCTTAGAAAGTCTAATGATGTAGTAGGGTTACGAATTGGGAGAAATCATTATAAACTCAAGGCATATGCTGATGATTTAGTATGTTTTTTGATCGATCCGATTGAACAATTTGATAGATGGAATAAAATTTTGGAGGTTTATGGAAAGCTTTCAGGTTTTAAAATCAATAAAGCAAAAACTAAAATATTGGTTAAAAATATGACTCTTGCACAGCAACAAATATTACTCAAAAAGACGGGACTCAGTATTGAAAACAAAGTCAAATATTTGGGCATACGGATATCGAATAATAATCTTAATTTATTTCAGGATAATTATACAATTCACTGGCAACAAATTAAAAAAGATTTGATAAGTTGGGGAAAATTACCCCTATCACTTTGGGGAAGAATTTCAGTAATTAAAATGATGGTTTTACCCAAAATGCTTTTTTTGTTTCAAAATTTACCAATAGTAACAGGTGCACAGATATTTGAAAACTGGAAAAAAGATATTATGGGATTTCTTTGGGGTAAAGAAAGACATAGGATAGCATATAATAATCTAATAGAATTAAAGGAAACGGGAGGACTGGGATTACCGGACTTAAAAATGTACTACCAAGCGGCATGTTTCACCTGGATCAAGGATTGGATTCTATTGGAGAACCCAAAGCTACTAGAATTAGAAGGATATAAACTTCGATTTGGGTGGCATGCTTATTTATGGTATGAGAAACAGAAAGTTAACAAAGAATTTAATTTACATATAATTAGGAAAAATTTATTACAAATATGGAATAAGTATAAAGATGTTTTAGAGAGTAAAACTCCCGGGTGGTTAAATCCGATAGAAGCATTTATGAGAAGAGGAGCACATTTAAATTTGGACTGCGAAAATTATAGAGAATTGTTAGATTATAGAGATGGGGAATGGATATTGAAAACACGTGAACAACTTCAAATAAAAGACTGGTTTATGTACTACAAGTTAAAAGATGTTTTTATTAAAGACAATAGGTTGGGTTTCAATTCTACCAAATCTAACTTTGAGATAATACTTTTAAAGGGTAATAAAGGCTTGATCGGAAGGATTTATAAAATACTTATAGAATTGAATTTAGAACAGGAAAGGATCAAACCGGTTATGTTGAAATGGATGAGAGATTTAGGTTATAATATTGATTTGGAAATTTGGGAAAAGTTATGGGAAAATGAATTTAGGTTTACTATTTCAAATGAAATAAGGGAAAATTTATATAAAATGTTTTACAGATGGTACATAACTCCGGTCTTATTACGTAAAATGAAGAAAGATGATAAAGCGCTTTGTTGGAAATGTGGCACTGAGATAGGTACATTTATGCATACCTGGTGGTTTTGTGAAAAAACTAGGAGATTTTGGCAATTTGTTATAAATGAGACCGATAATTTGACTAAAGTTAAAATTAAGAGAGAGCCCGCTTTTTGTTTATTGGGTATACCACAAAAAGATTTGGATAAAGGTGACAGAGTCATATGTCAATATAGTTTTGCAGCAGCAAGGATTGTTATCGCTAAAAAATGGAAGCAAACAAATAAACCTTCAATTAAAGAGTGGAGAGAAAAATTATGGATGTATATGCGGATGGCCAAAATTACAGTATCTTTACATGGTAAAGACATGGATGAATTTAAAACTACATGGTTAAAGGCCGCTGCATATTGGGATAAATTGGCAAAAACAGAATTTAAAAGTATAGTTAACGAATTATAGTATACTGTGATTTCAACTAATGTAAAATAATGTGATTTTTCTTTATTGTCAAGACACTCCATCGGAAGTCCATGGGTGATGGGCACTATGGTGGGGGGTGGGAGCTTGAATTAGGGCGCAATATATATCTTTAGATGAATAATAATGTATTAATGTATTAATGGAACTGTACGCTCTATAATGGCATGTATTATTCTCTTTTTCTTTTTTATATATTTTGTATTTTTTTTCTTTTTTTCTTTTTCTTTTTTTTCTGATTTATTATAAAAAAACCAATAAAAATTTTATATATATAAAAAAAGGAATAACACCCCAAAATATTTCCTTTCTCAAAATTAATTCCCAGTTTTTACACTTTCATATTCAAGGCTTATTAACCACAAAAGACAAATAAAGTTCACATTTAACTTGAAAGCAGGGAAAAACCACGAAGACAAAATAGGTCATTATCATAATAGACTTGAAAGCTAGGGAAAATACTTAAGAAACCATGAAAACAGATAGACTTGTTTTTTACTACTTTGTATTATCAATAACCTTGACAGGCTATTCCCAGACTTCAAATGATTATACAATATCTGGGAACATTGTATCTGATCTTGTTCTGTGGTTTTTGTGGCCCAACATCCTGTCTCACAAACAACTTGTTTTTCACAGGTTCTGCCTTTCTGCAGGCTCACATTTGAAGCCTTAAATGTTAACTTGGATTTTAAATCCATGCTGCAGTTTGTCAATAACAAATACTTTTAGCCATAAATGTATTGAAAACCACAACACTTGGATGCAATTCATCTGGCCTTGAGGACTTTGTTTCTTTTAAAGAAACTAAGTGTTTGTGTACCACCCAGGTAGGGTACCAGTTTGGCAGCCTGGATAGTCACTGCCAGCCTCCGTCCACAGTGGGGGTGTGCATGTTTGTGGAAGCGGAAGGCAGCTCACATCGCATGTGGCGGACTTTAAGGGACCTTGGAATGTATCTATGTGGATTGGTATTGGTGGAAGAAAGTGCCATCAAGTGGCAGCTGACTTATGACAACCCCATCAAGGGGTTTTCTAGGCAAGAGACAGGACCCTGGACTTGCTAGGTGGTCTCTTATCCACGTACTAACCAGGGCTGACCCTGTGTAGTTTCTGAGATTTTATGAGATTGGGGCAGGTGGAATACAAAATATAAAAAATAATTAGATCATACAGCATAAAACATCCCATAAAAATGCAATTAGGACTGGGATTACAGAATTGGAAAACAATGCAAACAAACAAAAAACCTGTGGTGGAATCAGACACCTCATTCACATGCCTGTGGCCGTGGTGGTTAACCTAAAAAACTGCATGCTGATTGACAATCTGTATTATAATTTTTTTGTACGAAACATTATGGGAAAGAATTCGGAAACTGCCTTTGGTTATATTACAGATACCCAGTTATGATGTTTTGTCAATGCAATATACAAATGGGTTTCTGGACTTATGCAGCAGATTTTAATGAAAATATATTTTTAAAAACGGAGCAACCCTCTTTGCCATTGAGCAGTCTGGGATGCCATTTCGGATCCGAAGGTCATCACACGGTCCCTAATTACTCTCCCAGGCTCCAGTTCTCTCCTCTCAAAGGGAAGGGTGAAAATCTCTGCCAGCTTGCTGCTGTCATAAAGCTGAATATACAGATGACCACCACCTGCCCTCCTCCTCCTCCTCCTCTCCAGCTCTCACAGAGAAGCTTGTAAAAGTCCCTCTGTCTGACGCAGGGAAGTAAATCACACCTGACAGTTACATCTCCACAGAGCAGTTAGAATTAATGTAACAATTTGGTGTTTAATGAAGCAACAAGATGCCCGGGCAGCAGCAGGGGCTCCTAGGAGGCCCAAATCCCCCTGGACCTTAACTGACGCGGACTCAATCAGATGGGGACTTGTTGAGGCAAGTGCCGTGGTGTAGGAAATCAGCCAGAGGGTGTGGGGATGGGGGGGCATAGCGAGTAGGACAATAAGCAGGCCTCAGGCTGGTGTCTCAGCAACAGAAGGGAAGGGAGCCTTCCATGCTGGGCCTTGCTCACCAGAGTCCAAAGGCCAGCACACTTCATTCACACTAGTATTTTCCAGTTCAGAGCCATTAGGTGTGGGTTGGAAAAGGATGTGACCCCCTGGAAGATATCAGAGGCCTTTTCTTGAGAGGTTAGCTTTCTGTTGGTTTTTATTCTTTCAAAATCAATCTCTAAACCTGTTCCTTATGGACATAAAAGGGAAATGTGCAGGCTGCATTCTATTTTATTTTATTTTTTGCCCTCAAATCACATTTGACTTCAAGTGAACCCTGGCGGAGTTTTCAAGGCAATAGACGTTCAGAGGTGGTTGGCCATTGCCTGCCTCTGCCGTCATGATCCTAGCATTCCTTGACAATCTCCCATCCAAATACTTGCCAGGGTTGGCCTTGCTTAGCTTCTGACATCTGATGAGATCAGGCTGGCCTTGGTTATCTCTACCACCAAGTGTTTTGGCCAATATTTGCAAAAGCACTGGGAGGATTGGCATAAGCATTAAAATTGTACTAAAATTAAGTGTAGTATTTATTTTAAAAACATATATACTCAGACAACACAGGATCTTGAGGCAAAAGTCATACAATACAAATATACATAAGAATCAACAAATAAAAGAACCAACAAATCAGCAAAAAAGTACCAACCCAACAAAATTCCTGGGCAAGTACATGTCTTCATGTGAAGCCAATATCATCACTTGTTTAGCCCCATGCTACCACTTGTTATTGCTTCTCTCACTTCCAAAAATGCAGGGTGATGGAGCAGAACCTTTGATGGAGATCTCAGTTGATGGGACAGGCACGGGCTGTCTTTTAGTTAGCTTGTTCTCAAGCCCCTGTAGTGCTTTAAAGATCCAAAAGGATCTCTACAAACTGGAAGAATGGGCATTAAAATGGCAAATGAGATTCAATGTGAGCAAGTGTAAAGTGATGCCTATTTGGGCAAAAAATCCCAACTTCACATATATATTGATGGGATCTGTGCTGGCAGCGACAGACCAAGAAAGGGACCTTGGGGTGGTAGTGGATAGCTCAATGAAGATGTCAACCCATCGTGTGGCTGCTGTGAAAAAGGCAAATTCCATGCTGGCCATAATTAGATGAGAAATAGAGAATAAAACTGTTGATATCATACTGTGTGTGTGTGTGTGTGTGTGTGTGTTAAGTGCTGTCAAGTCATTTCCGACTCATGGCGACCCTATGAATCAATGTCCTCCAAAGTGCCCTATCCTTAACAGCCTTGCTCAGATCTTGCAAATCGAGGAGGGTGGCTTCCTTTATTGAGTCAATCCATCTTTTGTTGGGTCTTCCTCTTTTCCTGCTGCCTTCAACTTTTCCTAGCATGATTGTCTTTTCCAGTGACTCTTGTCTTCTCATAATATGTCCAAAGTACGACAGCCTTAGTTTAGTCATTTTAGCCTCTAGGGTCAGTTCAGGCTTGATTTGATCTATAACCCACTGATTTGTTTTTTTGGCAGTCCAGGGTATCTGTAACACTCTCCTCCAACACCACATTTCAAAGGAATCTGCTTTCTTCCTATCAGCTTTCTTCATTGTCCAGCTTTCACATTATACATAGTAATAGGGAATACGATGGCACGAATTAACCTGATCTTGGTGCCAGTGACACATCCTTACACTTCAGAATCTTTTTTAGCTCCTTCATGGCTGCCCTTCCCAGTCTCAATCTCCTTCTGATTTCTTGACTGCAGTCTCCCTTTTGGTTGATGATGGAACCAAGGAATAGAAAGTCTTGGAACAATTTCAATTTCCTGATTGTCAACCTTAAAGTTGTGTAATTCTCCTGTAGTCATTACTTTTGTCTTCTTGATGTTCAGCTGTAGTCCTGCTTTGGCACTTTCTCTTTTAACTTTCAGCAGTTGTCGTTTCAAGTCTTCGCTATTTTCTGTCAGTAATGTAGTATCATCGGCATATCTCAAATTGTTAATGTTCCTCCCCCCAATTTTCATTCCACCTTCCTCTAAATCTAATCCAGCTTTCCTAATGATATGTTCTGCATACAGATTGAAGAGGTAGGGAGATAAAATACATCCTTGTCTAACAACTTTGCCAATTGGAAATCATTCTGTTTCTCCATATTCTGTCCTAACCGTGGCCTCTTTTCCAGAATACAGGTTGTGCATCAAAACAATCAGATGTTGTGGCACACCCATTTCCTTTAAAACCAGCCACAGCTTTTCATGATCCACAGTCAAAAGCTTTGCTGTAATCTATGAAACACAAGCTGATTTTCTTTGGAAATTCTCTTGTATGCTCCACTAGCCAACGTGAGTTTGCAATATGATCTCTAGTGCCTCTTCCTCTTCTGAATCCAGCTTGAACATCAGGCATTTCTTGTTCCATATATGGTAACAGTCTTTGTTGTAGGCTTTTGAGCATCACTTTACTTGCATGTGAAATTAATGCGATGGTTCAATAGTTGCTACAATCTTTGACATCTCCTTTGTTGGGAATTGGGATGTAAACTGATATCATAATGCCCTTGTACAAATCTATGGTGAGACCACACTTGGAATACTGTGTACAATTCTGGTCACCACACCTAAAAATGATACTGCACAGCTTGAGAAGGTGCAGAAAAAAACAACCAAAATGATCAGGGGACTAGAGCAACTGCCCTATGAGGAGCGGTTAAAACGCTTGGGGCTGTTTAGCTTGGAAAGAAGGCGGTTAAGGGGAGACATGATAGAGGTCTATAAAATTATTCATGGTATTGGGGGAGTGGACATGGAGAAGCTTTTCTCCCTTTCTCATAATACTAGAACACAGGGTCATCTGCTGAAGCTGGAGGGTGATAGATTCAAAGCTGATAAAAGGAAGTATTTCTTCATACAATGCATAGTTAAACTGTGGACCTCCCTGCCCCACGATGTGGTGATGGCTGCCAATTTGGAAGGCTTTAAGAGTGGAGTGGACATGTTCATGGAGGAGAGGACTATTCATGGCTGCTAGTCAAAATGGATACTAGTCATGATGTATACTTATTCTCTCCAGGATCAGAGGAGCATGCCTATTGTATTAGGTGCTTCGGAACACAGGTAGGATAATACTGCTGCGGTCCTAGAGGCACCTGGTTGGCCACTGTGTGAACAGACTGTTGGACTTTATGGGCCTGGGTCTGATCCATGTTAGCCCACTTGCTCTTTAACTTGGGGAATTAGCAAGCAAGATGGCAAACTACAATATTTATTTCTATAGTGATATCACAACCTTTGTATACCAGAGACAATATCTGTGACCTTCAAATCAAGACAGAAGCAATGAATTCCAGATTTAAAGTATTTATGTAGTTTTCAATCAAATCAATGTTGCATACAAGCATACAGAGTCCTAGGAAGTTAAAGAGAGCTGTTTTGGCTCCATGGGCCATTTGCAGGATCTCTTTCCGAAGCGTCTTAGGCACGTATAATTTTGAGTTTTTGTACCAACAACCACCCCATTCTAGCAGTCCCGAGGGCAGTGCCTGAGTAGTGCTCTTGGCTAGGCACTGAGTACGGAGAGAGTCCAAGAAGGAGCCGGACAGGGTCACCCCCGTGTAAGCCCTTGGCCCAATCGAACCAAAAACCACATCAGAGACAGTCAGTCCAAAGAAGCTGGTTTTTACTGGTCGAATAGGTTAACAGAGCATAAAGAAAGGGTGACAGCAATGAGGCTTGCTGGCTTGAACTTGGTAATATAAAAGCACAGAAAAGGCAAGAGATTACAAATCACAGACAAAGCTGAGTTCCCAGAGCTTCAAACGGAGTTCGGTAGGCACAACAGTCCTTGAGTCTGGTCGGTGGGAAAGTGAAAGTAAACATCAACTGAGATACAGGCCTGACATTCTGCCCCCCTTAAGGCCCCCTCCCATCTTGCAAGGGGGATGGCTTATCCAGGTAGGCAGTGTGAAAGGCATTCACTAAGTGTGGGGCAGAGACATCCTGTGCACGCACCCACTCATCGTAGGCAGGGGGGAAGTGTTTCCAGCAAATTAAGTACTGCAGGGATCCATGCCGTATACGTGAATCTAGGATCTTTGACACTTCAAAATGCTCCTCTTCCCCCACCATCACGGGCTGCTTGGGTGGCGATTCTGGGTGCCACTCTGAGGAGGCGACATGAGGTTTAAGGAGGCTGACATGGAAGACTGGGTGGATACGTCTCAGGGTTTTGGGGAGAGTCAGTTCCACAATGACAGGGTTAACGATCCAGGCAATGGGATATGGTCCAATGTGCTTGGCACTGAGTTTGTGGCAAGGTCGAGTGGATCGCAGGTTTTTAGTGGAAAGATATACTAATTCACCAACCTGGAAATCCTTGTTGGGGGAACGATGCTTATCTGCCTGCATCTTATATTTGCGCTTGGCTCTATCTAGGTTGCTCACCAGCCAGGGCCATGTGGTGCGGAGGGCATGCGCCCAAGAGGCTACATTGGGATCCCCCTCCCCCTCTGGTACTTCCATAGGGGCAATAGGACTGAAGTCCTGACCATACACAGCATAGAAAGGGCTGAACCCTGTAGATTGATGGACAGCATTATTGTACGCATATTCTGCAAAAGGCAACAGTTCTACCCAGTCATCTTGGTGGTAATTGACATAACAACGTAAATAACATTCCAGTACAGCATTGACACGTTCAGTTTGTCCATCCGTCTGGGGATGGTAAGCACTCGACAACCCCTGCTCCACCCCCACCAAATTTAGCCTCGAAACTACTTCCCTGGTCGCAGATTATCTTGCGTTGGAACTAATGAAGATGGAAAACATGTGACATGAAGAGGCGGGCCAACTTGGGGGCGGAGGGAATACCCACACACGGAACCAAATGTACCTGTTTGGAAAATAAGTCAGTAACAACCCATAGTACAGTTTTGCCCCCGCTAAGGGGGAGATCCGTCATGAAATCTATGGCAATTACTTCCCAGGGCTTGCTGGGAATTTCTAGCGGTTGCAGCAGTGCTGGGGGTTTGCCTTGAGATCGTTTGACTGTGGCACAGATAGGGCAGCTGCAAATGAAGGAGTCCACATCAGAACGCATTCCCCCCCACCAAAACTGTCTGTGCAACAAGTGAAGGATTTTCAGGAACCCAAAGTGTCCCGCAGTTTTAGCTCCATGGGCTAACTGCAGGACTTCTCTTCGAAGTATCTTAGGAACGTATAATTTTGAGTCTTTGAACCAACAACCACCTTGCTCAAGTACACCTTGGGGCAGGGTCTGGGCAGTGCGTTCGGCTAAGCACTGAGCCCGAAGGGAGTCCAGGAAGGAGTTGGAGATGATCACCCCCCCTCCTTTTGCGGGAGAGGGTGAACCAGGAGCTGGTGGTGTTGGAGGGGGGGAGAAACTGGTTGCTGCGGGGCGCCGGATACAGACGGCGCAAGGGGGGCTGGCGAGGGAGCCTGCTGGTTAGGGCTGGACACCTTGTCGGCCACTGCGCGATTCCCATGCTGGGGTCGAGTTTGGGACCGGGTCTGCACGGCCAGCATGGGCAGGGCTCCTCTGTGCGCCGGGGTGAATAAAGAGTCTGTCGGCCGATCACGTTTTACTGGGTATTGAGGCAACCTGGATAAGGCATCTGCAAGCACGTTCTGTTTCCTGGGCACATGTTTAAGAACAAAACGGAATTGAGCAAAGAAGTCTGCCCAACGCTGTTGTTTTGCGGACAACTTATGGGTCCCCGTGAGGGCAGCTAGATTTTTGTGATCGGTCCAGACTTCGAAGGGGACCCCGGATCCCTCCAGGAATTGCCTCCACAGAGTAAGGGCATGGTGGACGGCTGATGCCTCTTTTCCCAAATGGGCCAGTTTAATTGGGCATGCGCAAACTTTTTCGAGAAGTAGGCACAGGGGTGAAGGAGACCGTCCGGTCCTCTTTGGAGAAGGGCCTCCCCCATGGCTACGTCGGACGCATCGACTTGCATGATAAACATTTGGTTCGGATTTGGGTGCTGCAGCACAGGTTCAGAAGTGAAAAGCCGTTTGAGGGCTACAAAGGCGGATTGGCATTGATCAGTCCACAGTATTTTGGCAGAGAGCAACGTTGAAGAAACCCCTTTACCTTTTGTTTTTAGGAGGTCAGTGATTGGCAGCGCCACTTGAGCGAAATTGGGAATGAAACCGTGATAGAAATTGGCAAAGCCCAGAAATTGCTGCACTTGCTTGCGGGTGGAGGGTGGAGTCCAGTCAAGTACCGATTGGACCTTAGCAGGGTCCATGCTAAGACCACGATGAGAGATTATGTACCCCAAGAAAGTTATTTTCTCTTGGTGAAATTCGCATTTGGACAGCTTTGCATAGAGCTGGTGGTTACGCAGACGTTGCAAAACTTCTCTGACCAGAGCAACATGTTCCTCCATGGTTTTTGAATAAATAAGAATGTCATCCAAATAAACTACCACGCCACGGTATAGCAAATCATGGAGGATTTCGTTAATGAGTTGCATGAAGACCCCCGGGGCCCCTTTAATCCGAAAGGCATCACAAGAAATTAATACATTCCAAAACAGCTAGAGAAGGCGGTGAGGGGTTCGTCCCCCTCACGGATACGGACGCGATAATAAGCTTCCACTAAGTCCAATTTGGAAAAAACGCGTCCCTCCTGTAATTGTCCCAAAATATCTGAAATCAATGGTATGGGGTAAGCGTTGGCTTGGGTAACTGCATTAAGCTTTTGGAAGTCAATGCATAAACGCAGGTCACCCTCCTTTTTTCGGACAAGGAACGCCTGGGCAGAGTTGGAAGCTTTCGATTGCCGAATGAACCCTCGAGCAAGATTTTTATCCAAAAAGTCACGTAACACAGCGCGTTCGGAAACGCTCATGGGGTAAATCTTGCTCTTAGTCAGTGTGCAGTCTTTTACCACCTCAATTGCGCAGTCTGTGGTATGGTGGGGGGGTAAGGCATCACATTCTTTAATATCGAAGACATCTGCAAAGTCTCTGTATGCTTCGGGCAAAGGCGTTGGCAAGGAGGCGTCGGAGGTTAACGCCGGAGCGGGTGGAGGCACCACCGCGACTCCCTGTCGGTGCTGTTCGCACTTGGGATTGGCAAAGGTAATAGTGTCCATTTCCCAGTCTATACAGGGACCTTTATACCTTTAAGCCAATTAATCCCTAGGACAACTTCGAACCGGATGGGGGCTATGGTAAAGTCTATTTGTTCCAATGAGAACCAATACCCATTGCTACTCCCCGTGTGCGATGATCGACTGGTCCCCCCTTAAAATGGCTCCCATCCATCTGGGCGAATTGGACGGGAGCTGGTAAAGCCTCGGACTTGACTTTGAGGGCTGCAAACGTGGCCTCACTAATTAAGGTGCGGCCGCAGCCAGAGTCAATAAGTGCCTTGACAGGCAATTGGGGACCCCTTTATAGTGTTGCAACACTGCATCCACATAAACAGTGGTTTCCACTTCACTCACCTTGACGGGAGCTTTGGGTTTAGCAGGAGATTCTGCAGGGGTCTGTGGAGACGCTCCACTCACCACAGACCGAATCCGTTTTTTGACAGATCAAGAGGGGTTTCCAGGTTTAGAGTGGGAGCATTCCATTGGTTATCCTCGTCAGAAGAAGGAGAGTTGTCCCCCATTGGGGCACTTGTAATCCGGGACCCTGCGGGGTCGCTTGGTGTAGAAAGGTTAGCCGATTCCTCAACGTGAAGTGCAGAGGGTGTGGGTCGTCCCGGCGCTGCGCTGCGGGTGGCCTCTGCGTTGAGGTCTCCCTCGAGCTCGGGGTGGCATGCTGGGGCGAGTGGCCTCCGGGCGTTGAGGACAAGCCGCTGCAAAATGGCCCAATTCCCCGCAAACAACGCAAGCCCCCCTCTGGAATCTCGTTTCGCGATCCAGAGGTGGCTGCGTAGGTTTACGTAGGCTGGAAAGCCGCGCTTTCGGTGGGGTTTTTTGGGCGCTCTTATCCCTGTTTTGCTGTCGGACCAGGGAAATGAAACGTCGGCGGCTCTCAACCTCCTCAGCTAGCAGAATCCAATCTTCTAGGGTCTCGGGATCACCCCGCATATACGACCAGTTCAGAATGTCAGGGTGTAAGGCTTCCCTGAAATAACGAATAAGGGTGTCCTCAGGCCAATCCACAATCTTACTTGCCAGTCTCTGGAATTCATCCGCAAATTCCCGGACTGGAGAGGAGCCCTGTCTGAGTTGTAATAGTTCTGCTTTGGCTCGTTCTCCCATAAAGGGGTCCTCAAACCGTCTCCGCAAGGCAAGCATGAAATTGTTGAGGGAGCGGATAGATCAGGATCTAGTGTCAAATGAGAGGACCATCCAGTCAGCTGCCTTCCCCGTCAATAAAGGCTATGAAACGGACTCGGCTGTCCTCAGTGGGAAAGTATTGCCCCTGTTCCCTCATATAACTGTCCACTTGATGAAGAAAACAGGGTAGAGTTTCAAGTGAACCATCATATGTCGTCTTCAGCCGAGGTTGCTTCCATAGACCGGGTGCTCCGGGAATTGGTGCAACCGGGGCTCCCGGGACTAGGGGGAGAGCAGGTGGTTGAGCGGGTACACCCGGCTGGGGGTGCACTGGTGCTGCGGGTTGTTGAGCGGGGACGACCCAGCGGGCTGCGCTGATGTCATCAGCGCCTGTTGCAAGCGCTCGTTGTCTAGAAACAAGTGTTCCAGTTGATCCTGGAGACGATCTACACGATCGTATAACTCTCGGTTCTGAGCCCTCAATAGGTGCACTTCCTTCTCAGGGCCACCCGGACAATGCGCTTGACTGGATCGCAAACCGGTGGCCCAATGGGAGCAGTCCCCATACAAGTCCTCCTCGTCAGAATCGTCGGAGCCCCAAAGCTGTTCTGCGAGGCGATGCACGCATTGGGTGGGGCGAGACGGAGCAAAAGTCAGAGAAAACGTTGGCCCCCATGAGGGGCCGGTGTCTTTGGGGCGCACACCAGCCCGCGCCCGTTTTGCAGCCAACTGCTGCTCCCTTTCCTGCTCGGCCTGAGCTTTGGCCGCCGCCTCAGCCGCCGCAGCTGCCTCTCTCTCAGCGAGAGCTTGGGCGGCCTCGAGCTTCAGGGCAGCAGCCGTAGTAACAAGTGGTAGAAGTTCCTTTTCCAATAGGGCGAGGAGCGGTTTAGACTCCCCGCCCAGTAGCGGTTGAACCTGGACCGCTATCGCGGGTGCCCCAGCTCCGAAAGTTGGGGTTAACAATTGTGATAGGTCAGCTACTGTGGTATCCTTAGGTAGTCCCACAAACAGTAGCGCCATTTGGACTGCGATCTGTTGAGCCTCTGCTTGACACTCAGCCGCATTTGGTACCAATGAAACACCTTCCGGCGCCGATCCCGTCATGGCTCGGGATACGGCTGGGCGGATTGGGGCCGCGGACAAATCAGGAGAGGTCTCACGAACAATAAGCCTGTCTAACAAGTTCGTTAGTAGTTGTAAATCCTCAGCCGCCAACCGAACATCCTCCACCAACCGATCAAGGGCTTGGAGGTCTAAGCAGGCGTTGGCATCCTCAACGTCGGACATCCAGGGGGCTGTCGCTAGAGAACGCCACTGGGCCTGTATTAATCCATGTAGGTGACTGACCTCCGTGCTAGTCCTCCGTAGCTCAGCTACAACGTCCCGTACGAGGTCAGGATTGTCTTCCAGGGTTCTCAGTTGGAACCCGCTACCCGGGGATCAGTTCCAGCGGGCCTGGGGCGAACCGCACGGGGCTCCAGCCACGAGTCACTCGGAGAGCGCTTTCCTCACTCCCATCCGAGTGGCAGGCGAACCCTCCGGGGCTCCAGCCTGACAGGAGATGAAAGATTGCTGTCACAATGTAAGCCCTTGGCCCAATCGAACCAAAAACCAGAGACAGTCAGGTCCAAAGAAGCTGGTTTTAATTGGTCGAATAGGTTAACAGAACATAAAGAAAGGGTGACTGCAATGAGGCTTGCTGGCTTGAACTTGGTAATATAAAAGCACAGAAAAGGCAAGAGATTACAAATCACAAACAAAGCTGAGTTCCCAGAGCTTCAAATGGAGTTCGGTAGGCACAACAGTCCTTGAGTCTGGTCGGTGGGAAAGCGCAAAGTAAACATCAACTGAGATACAGGCCTGACACCCCCCTGTAGAGGGGGGTGAAGCAGGAGCTGCCAGCGGTGGCGAAGGGATGGGGGGGATGCTCTGCTGTCTGTTGTTTGGGGATGGGACTGGAGCAGAGTTTGGGACCGAGTTTGTGCAGCTAGAACTGGAAGAGCTCCCCTTTGCACTGGGGTGAATAAGGAGACCGTAGGACGGTCGAGTTTCACCAGATACTGGGGAAGCCTGGAAAGAGCATCAGCTAACACGTTTTGCTTTCCAGGCACATGCTTGAGTACGAAACGGAATTGAGCAAAGAAGTCAGCCCAACGTTGTTGTTTTGTGGACAGTTTGTGGGTCCCCGTGAGGGCTTCTAGATTTTTGTGATCGGTCCAGACTTCAAAGGGGGCCCTGGAACCTTCCAGGAACTGCCTCCACGTAGTAAGGGAATGATGGACGGCTGCAGATTCCTTTCCCCAAATCGGCCAGTTTAGTTGAGAGTGAGCAATTTTATTTGAAAAATAAGCACAGGGGCGAAGAAGACTGGCTGGTCCTCTTTGCAAAAGAGCCCCCCCCCCATAGCTACGTCAGACGCATCTACTTGCACAATAAACATTTGGTTTGGATCGGGATACTGCTGCACAGGTTCAGAAGTGAAAAGCTGCTTGAGAGTTGCAAAGGCAGTTTGACATTGATCTGTCCAATGCACCTTGGTGGTGGGCAACGTGGCAGAGACCCCTTTACCCTTAGTCTTAAGGAGGTCAGTGAGTGGCAGTGCCACTTGAGCAAAGTCGGGAATGAAACCACAGTAAAAATTGGCGAAGCCGAGAAACTGCTGCACCTGCTTGCGGGTGGAGGGGGCAAAGCATCGCATTCTTTTATATCAAAAACATCTTCAAAGTCTCGGTATACCTTGGGTAATGGTGTCGGCAATGAGGTGTGGGAGGTTAAGGCTGGAGCGGGTGGAGGTACAACCGCAACTTCATGTCGGTGCTGTTCGCATTTAGGATTGGTAAACGTAATCGTGTCAGCCTCCCAGTCTATATAGGGACTGTGACCCTTAAGCCAATTAATCCCCAAAACAACTTCGTATCGGATGGGAGCTATGGTAAAGTCTATTTGCTCCCAATGGGAACCGATACCCATCGCCACTCCCTGTGTGCGACGGTCGACTGGTCCTCCTTTGAAATGGCTACCGTCCATTTGGGCAAATTGGACGGGAGCTGGTAGGTCCAACAACGGTTGAATCTATACCGCCAGGACCGCTGCATCAGCACCGAAGTCGGGGGTCAGGAGTTTCGTGAGCTCAGCCACCGAAATAGTGGCTGCAGTATGGCCCCGGAAAAGGGCAGCCACCCGTGTGGCTACTGCTTGTGCCTCTGCTTGGCAGAGCTCGGGGGCTGGTGTGACTGGGGTCGCCATGTCCGAAACCCTGGCAGGACGGGTCGGGACCGCAGCCAGAGTCTGCGTTTCACTGGCAGCTAGTCCGGCCAACAGGCTAGTCAACAATTGTAAATTCTCTGCCGCCAATCGAGCATCTTCCAGCAACCAGTCAAGGGTGTGAAGGTCTTGGCAGGCGCTGGTATCCGCGATGTCAGAGGTCCAGGGGACCGTCGCGGCTAGAGGTCGCCACTGAGCATGAACAAGTCCAGTCAGGCGATTAACTTCCGCATCAGTTCGATGTAACTCAGCTATAACATCCCGTACGAGCTCGGGATCATCAGCCGCTGATCCTAAGGGACCAAGAATGGAAGCCTTCCAGGGCTCCAAGTAGGAACCCACCCAGATCTGCTCACAACCCGGGTCCGGGCGAACCGCGTGGGGCTCCAGCCATGGGTAGGTCACTCGGAGAGCACCGTCCTAGCTCCGATCCGAGTGGCAGGCGAACCCTCCGGGGCTCCAGCCTGACAGACAAGAGAGGTGTGATTGCTGTCTTAATGTAAGCACTTGTACCCTTGACAACCAAAAGCCACACCAGGAGACTAAGTAGTCCAAAAGAGATGGTTTAATGGTATCATAGGCAAGCAGAGCTTAGAAACCCAAAGACAGCAATGGGGGCAAATGGCATGCACTTGATAATATAAGAGCATTGAAAAAAGCGTTCAGCGATACAGTCTCATAAGATTACTTCAGTCTAGAGGCCTCCCAGCTCCCACGGGCACTAGCTAGCTTCAAAGGGAGCAGGAATGCGGTTTAGGGAAAACAGTCCTTGAACAATCTGTGGAGGAAAGTCTGCGAGAAAACAAAACTATTTGAGACTCAGCGAGTAGGCCTGACACATATAGGGGTCTTGCCTTATCAGAAAACAACTCAATGAAGTTGCGCGAGAAATTGAAGGTTCCTAGCAAGGCTCTGAGCAAAGGGACGTCAGTGGGAGTGGGGAGTTTAGAAATCACTTCTACCCGTTGTGCATCTGGTGTCCTTCCATCAGGTCCTAATGCTAGTCCTAGGAACTTGTTGCTGGTTTGCACCAACTGCGCTTTCTCGTGGCTTGCCTTGAAGCCGGTTTCTCCGATAAGGTGCAAGACTTCTCTAGTTATTTCTTAGGTCTTTTCCTCTGATTCAGAGTGGACCAGGCTTTCATCCACGTCACTGAGCACGTGGGGATGTGAATCTGGCTGAAGGCTCTCCCACATCTGGACCACGTGTGCATGGCAGATGCTTGGGGAGGAGTGAAAGCCCTGGGGGGTGCGCTTGAAAGCGTACTGCTGGCCTCGGAATGTGAAGGCAAACTTATACCAACACAAGGGATGTAGCTCAATGCTGTGGAAGGCATTGGCTAAGTCAATTACAGAATAGAATTTAGATCCAGCTGCGATGGCAGAGAGGATCTCATTGTATTTGACCACTACTGGTGCTACTGGGGGGGTCACTGCATTGAGGGCGCAGAAATTGACTGTCACTCTCCATGTGGTGCCATCTGCTTTTAGAACTGGCCACAACGGGGCATTGCAGATTGACTGCATTGGGAGAATGACATTCCATTCCAAGAGTCCCTTGATGGTTTTTCCTATACCTTCCTCTGCGTCCGCAGGATATTTGTACTACCATTGGGGTGGGGGGGGGACTTTTCCTTCTATGAGCACGCAGGCTCCATGGACCAAGCCGCACTCCACCTTATCTCTAACCCATACTTCTGGAAACTCTTGTACCCAGGAATCCTCCATCAGAGGGGCCAGAGGCAAGGGGGCTTTTAGAGCAGTGCATCGGTGCACTGCATTTACAAAATCGGGTCCTCCTGGGATAGTCCACAGGAAGCCATTGGCGAGGTCAATGGTGATCTGTAGTCCTTTCAGAAAAGGCACTCCCAGGATCCCGTCGTCCTCCCCCCTGTTTTCACAGGCTGTGAGGTTAGAACGAGTGGAGCCTACTAGACAAGGAATGTCTGACAATGTCCTTGCTGTCTGATTACCTCCGGCAAAGCCTGCGAGGCAAACTGTCTGAGGGGTGGGCTGTCCTTTCTGGGCAAGTCTGGGATGCAGCACGTTGAGTGCAGCACCCGTGTCTACTAGAAGAGTGGCAGATTCTGTTTTTCCCGGAGTCCCAATGTCTGCCTTTACAGTGGGTCTCCCCCAGGAATCAGGAGTCCCTGGGGGTCCGTGGACTCCAGGCGCCCCTAGCACAGATCTGGCATGCGTTCTGTGGAGATTGTTTGCATCTCCAATTGTTGCACTTTGGAAATAGTGCAAGTGGGGGCTGGCGGCTGGTTGTGCCCTTGAGGAGCTCCCCAGTTCGCCAGTGCCGGCAGAAGGATTTTTGTGGGCTGCCGATGGAACTCGGTCATGTTGGCCCCTAGTTCCTTGAGCTTCCCCCAGATGTATTACCGTAAGGGGTCTTGTCCTGGCGGTGGGGGAGGCATTTGGGTCTTTGGACCTTGAGGGTCCGTTCCTGGGAGTGGGGGTGCAGAGGGGGCCAGGTGGTTTTCAGGTCCTTCAGACTGAGGTCATTGAGAGAAGAGACCACCTCTAGGCTGGGTGTCCCTTCCTCCTCGTCCCCTGGTTGAGCCTCGAAAGCCACCTTGGTCATATCCTCTATTCTGATTTCCACCCCAGTTTCCCTGTCTAGAGGAGTGGGTGTCATCCTGGTACAGTGCATGAGTGGGGACCGTTGTTGGAGTAGGTCACCGGCTGAATTGGTTTCCGCATGACCCTTTCCTTTTTATTTTGTTTGAGATTATGCCCTAGATCCAGGGTTTCTCTCATTACATTGGCGGCCTCCCTAATGCGCCATTCAATGTCAGTCCAGTCAGTATTGCCTGCGGCCATTAATCCTGCAGCGATCTTTGTTTGGGAGTTGAGTCCCCGGACAAAGGGCTCCTTAAAGACCTTGACATTGAAATTAGTTGTGTTACTTCCATCGGCCCCTGCGGCGCTGGCTTGGACAACGTCAGCAAGTAGGGCCAGAAGTTTTTTTCTGGACACATACGTGTCTGGATCATCTTCTGGTCCCTGCTGTTCCAATACAAAAAGTGTTTGGACAGACTGGCCACCCCACAGATACTGGAGCATTTCAATCATCTAATCTTTGGATGTTTTTGAACCCAATCGCCTAGAAGCCATGAGGGCGTTTAGGCTTAGCTGTTCATTTGGGGGGTGCACAGCATAGTGCCAAGGCAGTTAGATCTGCTCCGGTGGCAGTAAGATGCGCTAATGCAATTGTAGCCATCCATGATATGGTTGTGTCCTTGGTAAAGGGACCTACTTGTGACGCTATTGCTTTGATTTCGTCTGGGTGCCAGTTTCTTGTTTCACTGATCACTTTCCGGGTGATCACAGCCGCATCATTCCCTTCCTGCGCACTCGTGTTTATTACCTTTGCCACTTTCCCAGTTTGGGGATGTTGGAATGTTTTTTGTATTTTGTCTCCAGTGTAGTCATGGCAGATCCTGCACTGGATGTCTAGCAGATGCTCTATGGAGAAAACTGCTTGCTACGGATGTAAGAACGTTCCTTTGTGGCAGTCCTTCTAAGGAAGGAAAGCGCACTCCATTTATGGAGACGATCTTGGCATGCTCCTAAGGGAGGCGTGTACGTCTCGGTAGTTGGGGCTTCTGTAGCAAACCGTCTAAGGAGGGGATGCTAGCCCGTGACATTTTCTAAGGAAGGAGTGCTTTATTTTTATTCATGGAAACGCTGCTTGGCAAATCTCCTAAGGGATACATGCTCGTTCCACTTGGGGGCGCTTTCTGGCAGATCTCCTAAGGGCAAACTGCATGTCCCAGCCTAGCAGGAGTGGCCTCTCCTCGGTCCTAGGTCTTTTTGGGGTACTTTCGACCCTATGCGGGGGCGCTTCTACTCACCCAAAAACTGCACTCCGCATCCGGGGTGAGTGAAAAATTCTGCAGGCAAAAGCCTGGGCAACAATGAACAGAGGGTTTTTATATGAGCCTGGGTGTAGAACGTGCAAGTGTCTACGTGTAGCCTAAACTGCAAATCCCAACCCAGATAGATTCAAATGGGGAGTCTCAAGAGAGAGATTTGATTCTCAGGGCTTCACCTTCCAATCCCCTTGCGTCACCGGGAAGTTGGCCTGGATTGCGGTTGGACTTTGGGCTGAAGGAATGAGAGGGGGAAGAGCCAAACCCACAAATCCCGCTCTCTAGAGCCAAACACACACTCACACACACTGTTCTTTTAAGTGACAATTTAGACAAAATAACAATTTTAGTCAAAATTTCAAGAGTCACAGAAACTTCCTCCTACGTCTGCCCGCTGAACACAGACATGTGTCGACTCATGTTGTATTCACACGTGCAGGGTTGCCCGCATTCTCCACCAGTAATCTGTTAGACCACTTGCTCTTTAACTTGGGGAATTAGCAAGCAAGATGGCAAACTACAATATTTATTTCTATAGAGGTATCGCAACCTTTGTATACCAGAGACGGTATCTGTGACCTTCAAATCAAGACAGAAGCAATGAATTCCAGATTAAAAGTATTTATGTAGTTTTCAATCAAATAAATGTTGCATACAAGCATACAAAGAGTCCTAGGAAGTTAAAGAGAGGAGTACAAGCACAAATAGGATTTGTTGAGGGGTAATACCTACCTTCCAGATGTGCTGTTGTCCAAATTCACGTAGACTAAGACAGAGTGGAAAAATGAGCAAGATGGGGCAAGGGGTTCCCGTGGACTTGACCAGCAAGGCGGGAGGGAGCGTGGTCAGGCTGCGCAAAACCCAAACCAACAGAGTAACGGCGTAGGTGCCAAGGAAAGACCTAAGGTAACATAATGGGCTGAGGGCACTGTTTTTCTGGGGGCGGGGAGAGGGGGTTTACCCCTCCTAGGTTCCCAGGTGACAAAAGGTGACAAAGGATTAAGCTGTGGCTACTGAGGTGGGGTAGTGAGAATTTGGAAATCTATTCTGATTCCGATGGCTTTTGCAAACCGGGAGGAACTGGAAATTCTCTGCTGAAGCGATTAACGTTCAGGAACAAAAGGCGTGATCTGTGCAAATGTCCAGGAATCGCTGTTGCATAACTGGAAGTCCGACTCATCGCTGCTATCAGGATAGCTGCTGATTGCCCATTAAGTGGTGGATGTTGCAATGGGAGGGGGGGTGTTGTCACTGGCTACGTGACTGTGACATGGCTGCGGCTGGAACAGGCTTTGCACAGGAACATGGCTTCCCTCTGGTTCACTGGAGGCTGCCCTTGCTTCTGTTTCCAGGCTGCAGGATTGCACGGGGCTCGCAAGAGCGGCCGTGTCAATTTCAAACGTACCGTGCAGCGACTACTCAGTAGCGTTTGGAGCGGGTGCGTGGCTGGAAAGCAGTCTTGTGCCTGCATAGCGGGTTGCCAGGTCCAGTCCAGGAGTTTTAGGCAGGCCCGTATGCTATCATCCAGCAGGGCCTTTCTTATGTTCTTATATCTCCTAAAGGGTTTACATACAGATTGAATCATGTGGGGAATAACGGAGATTTGTGGAACCCCAGAAGGCAAGCCCCATGCAAGCAATTGGTCTCCCACAGCAATCCTCTGAGTCCTGCTCATAAGACACAAATTAAACCCTTCCAGTACCACATCCTACTTTCAACTGTGCCACCTGTCGAGGAGACCCAGTCTGCTCTCCAGCAGGCCGGTTCCTCTTTAGTTCAAAGTCACCAAATGTTTTCCTAAGAAAACCCAAATTCCTTACTGAGCTCCAGGATTCCCCCTTTGAGCGCAGTACAGGTATATTGCCACCAGCTCTCAATTCTAAAAGGCTGGCTTCACCAGGAATGAGCTGAGAGCTACTCTTCCCCAGCCAGTTTCCAAAAGTCAAAACAAGCAAAAACCGTCCCTGCAGAGTAGAGCTTCTGCCAGGGGAGGCTTGTTGCCACAAAACACTAAGGTAGGTGGTTTCCCACACACACACACACACACACACACACACACTCAGCCACTTGGATTTAGCCCTGAGACCCAAAAAAGGTTTCTCAGACTTCAATATAAAGTCTATAAGTTTATTTTAATAAAATGTACTCATTACAGAAAAGGAAATTATCCGTGAGACAGGTAGCATAAAACAAGAAATCTTAGCAATCTCTAACTTCACAGTAATTCTTAAGTTTCAGGCAAAATAGGCAAAGTTTCCAAGAGAGTAACAAATGCAAAGCTTTAGTTGATTTATAGTTACCAAGAACAAGGTTTGGTCCTAACACGCAGAGTGTCAGTCCTTCATGGTTGCCAAAAGGTGATGATAGCTTGGGGACATGGCCAGCATGTCCCCCCCCCAAGCTTCATGATTTTTGATTAGAACAGAGTTCATATTTATCTCCTCAATTGCATCAGGTGATGGCCGACCTCCCAATGGAATTGTTGAGAAAGCAGTAAGCTTGTAAAATATTTGGCATGTCATCTCCATGCCCTTTGAAGCTAAGGATGTATTTGCATTTCTGCAGTAATGCAAAACACCCGGGCTTTTCAGGCTTCTAGAGATGCCGGACTTCTAACAGAATTGTCACCAAAAGAACAGATAGCTGATTTACAATAGGAAGGCTTTGAAATGGAGGTGCTTTGAAGTGGAGGTGATGGTGCCTCCGGTCTCCACACCTTTTCCCCAAACTGAAGTGGCTTCCCACGGGAAATGGAAATGGTTTCCCACGGGAATGGTTTGTGAGAGAGCTGGTCATCAGCTCCCAGAGTCTGATATCAAGACATTGAAGACATAGAAGGCCGCAGCCTGAACCAATGTTTGGTGATCAGAAGAAGAGCAAGGTTGCTTTTCTTTACACCACCAAAAGTATAGGAAGGGGAAGGAGGGTGTAGAAACCTACTCCAGTGAACCATGTAATTGTGAATTAGTGTGAAAAACTATATGTCCTATATGTATGTCCTCAGTCTGATAGGGGCCATATGGACAGGGACATCCTGTGTCCCCCTTGATAAACAGTGTCCTAACATGGCATCTGGAGTTCCTCGTCATTGGCTGAGTAGCTGGCATTTGAAACTTCCCGGGGATGAAATGTTTCAGCACAAAAGCAACGCAAAGCTTCAGACTGGCTCCAGGACCCCAGGGAGGGAGACTGCCAGGCTCAGTGTTGGTGATACACTAATAGAACCCCTGGCCTGGCCTTCCCCTCCCCACAACAGACACCCTGTGAGGTAGGTGGGGCTGAGAGAATGTGACTTGCCCAAGGTCACCCAGCTGGCTTCATGTGTAGGAGTGGGGAAACAAATCCAGTTCACCAGATTAGCCTCCGCGGCTCATGTGGAGGAGTGGGAAATCAAACCTTGTTCTCCAGCTCAGACTCCACCACTCCAAACCACCGCTCTTAATCACTTACACCATGCTATGATGCATGCCATCCATTAATCAGGAATTAATTCTGGGTGCCATGGAACTGAGCTGGCATTTAGGAACAGCACCTTTAGGCCTAATCATATACCATCAAGATCAATAGGTTACAATTGGTTGAGAGCAGGAAGCAGGATGAGGCATGGGCATGAAGAAGTTAAGAAATGGGATCACTTTAATTTAAACATTTTAGACTTGCTTTTTATATCTAAACTCATCACATTACCAACTATGCCTGGTTCACACATTATACCGGACTGCATGAATGTATACCAACTAGCTTTTTACTTTCTTGCCCAACAAGCCACAGCCCAGACATCCTAATCATTGCAAATGCAAACTGAAATGGCACATCCAGAGATATTTTTCTGTGCAGATACCCCACAGATATCTCTTTGGTCCTTCCAAAAGATGGGGTTTGAGCATCACTCTGAAACAGATCTTTGCACCTTGGTTTAAGGAAAGGTTAGGATAAAACAAGGAACAACGATCACAGATCATTCTGGGGACAAATTCCACATCTCTGTATACACACCTTTGTGCACATCCCCGTCTGGCAATCGGTTAGGATACTTAGGTTAAAATAAACCTGCCACATGCTCACTGCCCTGCCTCATGGCTTCAACATAAAACTAAATCTCAAGATGCCTCCAGTCTGTGCAGTTTTCGTAAATGGACATTTGTATCTACAGTTGCCGCCTGTCCAGTTGCCGCCTTAAACGCATTTCATCGCAAAAGCCCTGCCATCAGCTCTAAGGTCCTGACAGGTTTATAAACTGCTAAGTGTCCCCTTGGGACATTAGAACAGTTCACAGATGAGATTCAGCTGGCCACATTCAGCTGGTCCACTAAGACCTCAGGAAATCTAAATTAATTTGGGAATCACTTCTGTTGTTCCCAATGAAAGATTATTGCTCTAAGCCCATGAGAAAAGCACCTCACGAGAACTGCTAGTAAGGAGTGAAGGGAGAAGCATGTGTGCAAGAGAGATGTGTAGAATATGATATCTTAAAATATGGACTATGCAGAGGAATAAGAAGATCCATTGAGAATATAATAAAATAAATAATAAAATGATCCAAGAATGTGAAGGAGCAAGAAGAAAAGGAAAGGCTGAGAGGAAACGCAGCTCTAGGTAAGTGGGGAGGGGGACACACACGTGAAAAGAGGGAGCCCCCAGAGGAGCTGAAGGAGCAAATGAATCACTGGTGTTAGGAAGGAGCATGTTGTAATCCTAAGGCACCCTAAAGCTCCAGTCAGACCCACATGTCCCCATTCCTGAAGAAGCCTAGGAAGGGGTCTTTGGCTGGAGGATCAACCTGCTCCTTCTGGTCAGAAACAACGGTGGAGCAGCGGGACCATTTGGCCTGGGCCGCAAGCACAAAGGGGGCCTCTAATTCAGGCCAACATTAATTTATTGGCATTTAACAAGATTTGCTAGTTATTCTATGTGCATCCATATCAGACTTTTTTTTATGATTGCTTAGGGCCTCAAAAGTTGGAAATGGTGAAGACCTTTCTGGACCTCTGTGAGGGGCCCCCTGACCACTGAGGCCGAAGCCATCAGAAAGTGGTGTTTTGTTGAATTCAAAGAACATTCACACTATGCCACTCAAAGGGCTCAGCTAGGGCGGACAGGCTTTGCTGGCCTTCAGCAGCAGCCTGACCCATGAAAAAACGAACCGAGTCAGGCTCTCTCCCCTCCTGAGCATCGTTCTGTTACAGGGCCTCCCCTGCTTAATTTCTGTGTCAGGCTGTTACTGGGGACTCAGGTGCCAGGCAAATCCAGAGAGCTTTGCAATCCCAGAGATCCTTCATGGGGGGGGCACACAACCCCCCCATGCTATCTTCAAAACTTAAGCCAGTGTGGTGTCATGGCAAGAGTGTTGGGCTAGGATCTGGAAGGCTTGGGTTCAAATCCCCACCCTGCCACGGAAGCTTGCTGAGTGACCCTGGGCCACAACAAGTCCCATGCTGTCAGCCTAACTCACCCCACACCATTGTTGTGAGGATCAAAGAGAGCCACGTAAGCCGCTTTGGCTCTCCATTGGGGAGAAAGGTGGGATATAAACAAGTAAGTACATTGGGGGCTTTTGAGGGCAAATGGGAGGTACTGATTTTAGGCAGCCTCTTCTTCTTGCTTAGCTGATGGCCATCAAAAACAAGGATCTTATGGAAAATATGCCCGAATTCTGTCTGGTGATTTTGTGTTTGTGTGAAAAAAGTTTCTGAAGGGTAAACTACAGAGACAAAGATACCCTCATCACGCTCCTGGATTTACCTGCCACCTGCTCCAAAAGGGGCTAGATACCTCCCGGACGTCTGAGGACTGCGGGCACTGCCCGGCCCTTAGCCTACGCCGGCACAGCCCCCCTTTGCTCCCACAGCCACAGTGCAAGCGCTGCCAGACCCAGGCACTGAGGGAAACGCCACCAGCTGATGCCCCGCGCCCCACCAAACAGCTGATCCATGAGAGAGAGATGGTGGGGCAAAGCTGAGTAGCACATAGGGTTGCCAACCTGCAGGTAATAGCAGAAGATCTCCTGCTATTACAACTGATCTTTAGCTGATAGAGATCAGTTCACCTGGAGAAAATGGCTGCTTTGGCAATTGGACTATGAAGTCCCTCCCCTCCCCAAACCACACCCTCCTCAGGCTCCACCCCAAAAACCTCTCACCTATGGCAAAGAGGGACCTGGCAACCCTAGTGGCCCGGCCAGCCTGTCAAAGTGGGATTGAAGCAAGCACCCACAACAAGGCCTTTATCTGGACTTCCAGGGGTGGGAAGGGGGGCGGAAACAGGGCGGGGCCTCTCTGGCCCAGAGAGAATATCAGGCCAGAGGCCAGGGAGGAAGCCAGAGGCCGCCTGGGCCGCCTAGTCTCTAAGACAACCTGGCAACCACCGAGGGAGAGGAAAGCTGAGGCTGAGGAAGTGCCCTGGCCAGGACCTTCTCCAAGCCAGGGGGCCTCGAGGTGGCGAAGGGGAGGCCGGCGGGGAGGCAGACATGCCACACTAAGAAACAAAGATACACATGGGGCCTCTTTTTCTTTGCAAAACTAACGTGTGCTTTATTGTAAGGAACTCCATTCTCGACAGGATAGAGTAGAGACAGGATTCTAATCTAGGCTAACTAGCTAGGATTGATAGAGATGTGGGATGTGTGTCCTGCCCTCATGGTGCCAAGATGGAGAAAAGAAAGCGGAGAGAAGGGCCATTTATGCATGGGAGGTTTTGCTGCTCTCTAGATGCACATTTTCCCCATCCGAATTCTCAGAATTCTGAATGGGGGCTCATTTTTTACTTTTGAGAATTATGATGGGGAAAATGTGCATCTAAAGAGTGGCAAATCCAAGGCAAAACCTCCCATGCATAAATGGCCAAGGTGACAGCCAAAAGGAAGGAAGATTCCCTGAGTGTAGCAATCTACTCCAGAGCAGTAGAAAGGAAGGGTGCTCCGAGTCCTGGCCAGTCTGTCTCTCTGTCTATAGGTCTCCTCTGAAGTCTAAGAGGCTAAGAGGCAGCGCAGTCGCCTTCAAGTCCAAGAAGTCAAGGATCCTGGCTGTGATAGGATGGCTCAATCCTTTCGTAGAAGGTTGTCGCAGCCCGTGGCAATAATTGGCTTGAGCATATGGTTTTCCTCTGGATCTAAATAATAAAAAGCATTCCTTGGGACCTAATGCAGTAATGTGGGGTAAACGTTATGCCACTTACAGCTGTTTTGAAATAACTACACGGCTACAAGGTTAAAGGCACTTCATGCTGCCTGCTTGATAGTTAAGTCTGAAAAGTCGGCATTTGCTTATCTGAGGTGCTTTTCCAGGCATAGAATGGAAGGTCATCTCTGTTTTGGGGTTTTTTCGTCTCTGCTCTAAGATACAGTGTAAAGGACGGAATTATGCCACTGTCGGACGGAATTATGCCGCTGTCCGATAAGACAGTGCAGCAGTACAATAAACCTTGTACTGGGGATTTTGCACTTGTAAACCTGGTGACTTAATATTTTCCCCATAGATGAGTGAAAATGATACTGCCATGGATCCTGATTTGGATCCATGACAGAGGCCTGAAGATTCCTGACTCAGCTCAGATAACCACTGATCTGAGAGGATATAAGGAAGCCTCAAACGGCCAAAAGGGGGGAGGACTGGTAGAGGACAGCTGAATGCTGTCTGGCTGCTAGATCTCCTGGACATCCTCCTAAGATGTTAAACTAGGAAAGCAGAGAGTTGATGGAAGTTGGCTGACGCTGACCGACCTCACTCTCTATACTTGTCTCTTGCGTGAGACACATGAAGTGAGTTACAGAGAGGGCAGCAAGTCTGTCTGGCCATAACTCATTTCCATTATATTCTATCATTTCATGTCTTGCGTGATATGAAACTATACCATTTCACAACATGGAAGTTGTGAAACCCAAACTACAGAACTGGTCCATACAGTTCTTAGAACCAGAAACAGGGAAGAAAGGAGTCAGAGGCTCCCCCAACATAATAGGGGAGGCTTCTGTACTCAGAATAAGAGGCAAGAGATGTTCCTGGGAGAAAAGGAGAATCTCTTTTCTCTGTAATGAAGCTTAAGGCACATATGAAATGCTTACATAAAACATATACAAAATCTATTAAGCCTATTCATGGAGACTCTTAGTTCAGGAAACATATTCACTGAAATTGACAAGCTAGAGAATAGCTGAGTCTTCCATATAAACACTAATACAGCCTTAAGCTTGCACATAATAAATAATATATAAGCTCTGCATTGCTGACTGTTAAGAGATACACATACCATCAGCATGTATGAAGCATTCCTGATCTTGAAAGTGATCAGACATCTATAAACATAGAATGGTTTAAATATAAAGATCATAGTATCTTATCCTCTGCACACTGCAATGGGTAAAGATACTACACTTAGCTGTAATAATTGACTATAGCTCAAATAGCTCTAATTTCAGCTTTCTCTGATAAATAGACTTCAGAACAGTATTTCAATGAACCTGAACTGGCATGAAATACTCAATGAGCTTTGGACTATAATTCTTAAATAAACTAAGAACCAGAGAATCAAAGATATGGTAAAGACATAGAAGCATGGGAAAAGTCTATGTCCTTACAGAAAAGGTTTGCAATATCTTAAATATCAGCTATGCATATGAGCTGGAGAGGTTTTAGAAATAATATAAGGTTGTACTTAATTTACTATAACTTATAGTTTATATTTCAGGTACTTTGGATAAAGAAGCTTTTTGCTATAACAAATCTTTTTCCCATTATATTTAACCATATCTTCTCTCTGTGAAACTAATCAGGTTTTTACAAGATTCTGTAACTGTAGTATTCTGAAAGAATCTAGAGATACTAGTTAGAATCTCATAAAGAGAAATGTATTAAAGGTTTAAGGTTAGAAAACCTTACATAGAGAAATTGCTTATAAAGATTGTATGAAACTGCTTGCATATGTTAACATAACTGAACATGTTAAAGAATCATAATGTTTGTACTTTATGACATGTTTTGGGAATGTGTATTCACATGCATATATATTTTATGTGAAATAAATGTTATTTAAAGGAAGTCCCTTGTTCATAAATTTTCTGGCACTTCTCAATAGAAAGCCTACAGTCCTTGTAGGAATTATCATTGACTTCTGGCTGTGAGGTTTCGCTGAATAGATAACTCCATTTCTTAGTAAATGGTACATTCTAGGAGTGTAGACCCCTTAACGCCACAAGCCGTGACAGATGGCACCCCAGATGGGACTCCGCGGTAACGGGTTCGACTCAGACGTGGGTTTGAATTCACAGTGAATTATTTTTAACCATTGGTATATTTTCCTGCAGGATCCTAAGCAATGTTTGGGAGTTAATGGCTCTATATATTTGCAAAACATGCAAACTTCGTAAACAAGACCACAATAATGAGATTACAAGTCAGAGATGAGCGGTTAAACTTCATCTTTTGAAGGTTTATGGTAATATGTTTACTAAACAATAGCCCAAGTGTATACAGTACACAATTGAGCCGGGGCATAACTAAACCAATGGATATTTCCCTAGTAAGGGAAATAAAGGCTTAAACAATAGCCTATTGAATAGCCAACATATGGCAAAGCAAGCAAGCAACTCTATGTTATGTTATGTATTGATGAAATGTATTGATATGTACAAGGTACAAATGCATACAATGCAAATACTATGTTCCAGGTTTGAAAATATCTGGGTTCATATGGAAAATGTCACATATTTGTATATGGTACAAAATGACATATATAAGAATTATAATAATGTAAATGAAATGTATGAATGTTTCTATTTGTCATCCCATGAGGGATATGGATGGTAGCAGAGATGTCTATTACTCAATATTCTGTTTCTCATATGCTATTTGTTGCAGTTGTTGTATCAGGGCACAGTCAGGTTGCAAACTGTATGTGGACCTAAGCAATATACCTTCAGATACGAGAGCGCTTATCACTCTTAAAGTAGTAAGAAAGTGGAGTGTAAAATGGCAGAATGACATGTAATATGATTGAACTCCTATTTGTAATACCTACGTGATGACTTATGTGACTTTTGTGCATTCTGATTAGACATGAAATATTATTGTAAAATATCTCTTTTCCATCTCCATGTAGTTTAAATAATTTCTTGGTGTCTAGAACATTGGTTACGTTTTGGCTTACAAAACCTATGAAGTTGACATGAATATATTTTCCAGATGATGTTATCTTTCAGGAAAAGTATACATGAAGAAGTGGATATAGCCATACCAACTGGAATCAACATGTAGCAATTGATTGTTAAATAAAGGACACAAGAAGAATCTACATGAGTAGAATATGAGATGGAAGCTATGAAGAAATCAATCATAAAGATATACCCTATGTGATTAAATGTGAGTACCCAACAATGTACTTTACAAAATGTTTTCACAAAGCAGTCATTGACTGTGAAGATAGCCTTCATATGAAATAAGTGGCTTACTTATATGATTTTTGAAGCCATGCTTATATGACTCTGAAACTCAAGAGATAAATATTTACCAATGAAAAGGATTCAGGACAAGGAGAATGCAGAGAGAAGACAATCTGGCGTGTCTCTGACCTGAAGAATATCCTTGAAGTGGGAAACAACCTCATCTGCACAACAGTGTGAGTCTGTATGTGTAAATGTATACATTATTAAGAAGAAATGTAATACCATTGATGCTCTGGAACTCCCAGTTGCTGTGTATATAATAAGAAGCATACATAAGAAGATGATCCTTTGATTGATGAATTGATGAATGATATCATATGAACTATGATGGCTGTTACTAACTTTATATTTCTGAAGAAGAGCTACAGGCCTTCCTGGAGGGATACATCTATACATGCGTAACTAGCACAGTACATTCAGCATGTGCACCATGAGAAGTGTAGTGCTGATGGTAAAATGCAAGGTAACAATGCCATTGAAAAAACACTGAAGATCAGTGAGTCTGTATGATGGAAGATCCATATACAAGAAAAGCTGGAAGCTTCAACCTCATCCTATAGTGACCAAGGAGGGGGACTTTAGTTTACTCAACTTCAAGATATGTGGCTAGGTAAACGAGACATTGAGACTCTTTTTTGTGTTGTTCCTCTTGGAAAAAACTTCGTGAATGGCCCACAACAGAGTTCATTGCGGATGATTATCCAGGACTAAACGGCACAATAAGAAGAATTGTATTATGATGACCAGAATGAGAAAATAATATTTTTTACAAATGATACAGAAGAAAAAAAAACTGTAATCTTATTCTTCCTGAAGATAAACTTGCAGTGGAAGATAGAAAAACCCCAAAAGAAGTTGTAGGTTTGTGATTCCAAAACACAAAAAGATATAGTTCCTAAATCTTTAAAAAGCACCTAGAATAAGGTGGAGATGAAATGGATATATTAATAGAAGTTGTGCTTTGTATTGTATATGAAATGCTGGGTGAACAACTTTCCACCATGCTTTGTAGAATGTTATGTTATTTATAATCAGTTAGGTGCGGTTAAATTGCCTTCTTCTTGCCACCATATCTCTATGGTAGGGGGAATATTCTGCAACATCAAGGTTGCAGACCACAGCCCTTACAAAACAAGGACCTAAATTCTTATATAAGAAGGGTCTGGCTAGGAGAAAAGTATGCAAAAGTTTTTCTCTTTCTGTGAAGCAGCTTCTAAAAGAAAAAACTTGAAGTTGAAATTGTTTCTCTTCTCATCCTTACTTCACCATAAGGTATTTATGGAAAGAAATGTTTTTTCTTTACTTTGAATATGTTCAATTTGAGCTCATAATGTTATATGTAACTAAAATGCTATACAATGTTTGAATTATTTTATAGAATTCAAAGCCATAATCATGTCAAGTCAAGACTCCATGTTTGAACTCAATGACTATGATGAGCCATCAATTCTCGCGCAGGATGCCTCTATCCCTATTTGGGTGGACTCAAACCCAAATATAGATGAGTGTCTCTCTTCTCAATTAATTGTGGCTCTCCATGGGGTTTACTCCAGAAGAAATATATTTTGGCATTATAGATGCTATCATGTTGAAATATCGACCAGGTCATGGCAGGTACAATATACTTGTAGATATTGTTATGCACTATTTGTAGATCAAACCACAGTAAAGCTGACTTCTCCAAATGTTTACATACCGGAAACTGCCTTAACAGAATGTGGGAATGTTGTTCGACCTTGTAGATATGTAGAAAAGCTGAAAAAGCATTTGCTGGTTCATAAAATTTATTTTAATAGACCTTCAAGGAAACTCAGATCTCTGAATATGTTAGAAATACCGGAAACAAATGCTGTTTTACTACCTGCGGAGGATGATGAACAACCCTCAACGTCTAGCAGGGGGAAAGATTGGGATGCTCTCTTGAAAACAGTGGTAGATTCCTTTACAGCTGAAGATTCTTCCAGTGAGAAAACTGAGTTTAAAGAATCTCAGTGCAAGAAAAAGAAAACCTCTGAATGCCAATACTGGGTAATTATCTTTGAAAATAGTCAATATAGCCCATAATGTGTTTAATAACATTCACAGGAAAAAAGTGTTGTTTTAAAGTCAAGCGGCTGCAAAAGAAAAAAGGGGGGCCAGCCGTAGAGGTTCTGGGCGTTCAGCCAGTACGAAGATAACAACTCCTTTATGTTATCTTTCTTGGTTTTGTTTTGATAATATTCGGCTTTAAGGCTTACACGGTAGCTACAAATAAATGTTTTTCTGTAAATGAATGAATGAAAGGAGATTTTCTTCATTACGCATCATGTTAATAACATGGCTAGTTCGATATGTATAAAACGGATACTGACAGATTGCTTTTCTTTATACAGTTAAAATTAACTGAATTCAATATTTTTCCCTACTGAGTTAGACTGCTGATGAAGCAATGAATCTTCAGACACAGCAGCGTCACTGAAGATTCCTGAGTAGCAAAGGCGACATCACGGACAATGTTATGTGAAGACAAAACTTTGATATTGTAATTTATAGTATTTGATTTATATATTCTGGCTTAACCAAATGTGTATTTCTGTGATTTGTATTAGTCATTATATATGATGCCTTTGCTGTTTTTTGGTTTGGTGAATGCATGTGTTTAACAAATATTTTTATGAAAATGAAGAATCAATGTAGGGTGAATTGATAAAGATCCATATGACTCCCATATCCTCAAGGAGGGGGTGTCGCAGCCCGTGGCAATAATTGGCTTGAGCATATGGTTTTCCTCTGGATCTAAATAATAAAAAGCATTCCTTGGGACCTAATGCAGTAATGTGGGGTAAACGTTATGCCACTTACAGCTGTTTTGAAATAACTACACGGCTACAAGGTTAAAGGCACTTCATGCTGCCTGCTTGATAGTTAAGTCTGAAAAGTCGGCATTTGCTTATCTGAGGTGCTTTTCCAGGCATAGAATGGAAGGTCATCTCTGTTTTGGGGTTTTTTCGTCTCTGCTCTAAGATACAGTGTAAAGGACGGAATTATGCCACTGTCGGACGGAATTATGCCGCTGTCCGATAAGACAGTGCAGCAGTACAATAAACCTTGTACTGGGGATTTTGCACTTGTAAACCTGGTGACTTAATATTTTCCCCATAGATGAGTGAAAATGATACTGCCATGGATCCTGATTTGGATCCATGACAGAGGCCTGAAGATTCCTGACTCAGCTCAGATAACAACTGATCTGAGAGGATATAAGGAAGCCTCAAACGGCCAAAAGGGGGGAGGACTGGTAGAGGACAGCTGAATGCTGTCTGGCTGCTAGATCTCCTGGACATCCTCCTAAGATGTTAAACTAGGAAAGCAGAGAGTTGATGGAAGTTGGCTGACGCTGACCGACCTCACTCTCTATACTTGTCTCTTGCGTGAGACACATGAAGTGAGTTACAGAGAGGGCAGCAAGTCTGTCTGGCCATAACTCATTTCCATTATATTCTATCATTTCATGTCTTGCGTGATATGAAACTATACCATTTCACAACATGGAAGTTGTGAAACCCAAACTACAGAACTGGTCCATACAGTTCTTAGAACCAGAAACAGGGAAGAAAGGAGTCAGAGGCTCCCCCAACATAATAGGGGAGGCTTCTGTACTCAGAATAAGAGGCAAGAGATGTTCCTGGGAGAAAAGGAGAATCTCTTTTCTCTGTAATGAAGCTTAAGGCACATATGAAATGCTTACATAAAACATATACAAAATCTATTAAGCCTATTCATGGAGACTCTTAGTTCAGGAAACATATTCACTGAAATTGACAAGCTAGAGAATAGCTGAGTCTTCCATATAAACACTAATACAGCCTTAAGCTTGCACATAATAAATAATATATAAGCTCTGCATTGCTGACTGTTAAGAGATACACATACCATCAGCATGTATGAAGCATTCCTGATCTTGAAAGTGATCAGACATCTATAAACATAGAATGGTTTAAATATAAAGATCATAGTATCTTATCCTCTGCACACTGCAATGGGTAAAGATACTACACTTAGCTGTAATAATTGACTATAGCTCAAATAGCTCTAATTTCAGCTTTCTCTGATAAATAGACTTCAGAACAGTATTTCAATGAACCTGAACTGGCATGAAATACTCAATGAGCTTTGGACTATAATTCTTAAATAAACTAAGAACCAGAGAATCAAAGATATGGTAAAGACATAGAAGCATGGGAAAAGTCTATGTCCTTACAGAAAAGGTTTGCAATATCTTAAATATCAGCTATGCATATGAGCTGGAGAGGTTTTAGAAATAATATAAGGTTGTACTTAATTTACTATAACTTATAGTTTATATTTCAGGTACTTTGGATAAAGAAGCTTTTTGCTATAACAAATCTTTTTCCCATTATATTTAACCATATCTTCTCTCTGTGAAACTAATCAGGTTTTTACAAGATTCTGTAACTGTAGTATTCTGAAAGAATCTAGAGATACTAGTTAGAATCTCATAAAGAGAAATGTATTAAAGGTTTAAGGTTAGAAAACCTTACATAGAGAAATTGCTTATAAAGATTGTATGAAACTGCTTGCATATGTTAACATAACTGAACATGTTAAAGAATCATAATGTTTGTACTTTATGACATGTTTTGGGAATGTGTATTCACATGCATATATATTTTATGTGAAATAAATGTTATTTAAAGGAAGTCCCTTGTTCATAAATTTTCTGGCACTTCTCAATAGAAAGCCTACAGTCCTTGTAGGAATTATCATTGACTTCTGGCTGTGAGGTTTCGCTGAATAGATAACTCCATTTCTTAGTAAATGGTACATTCTAGGAGTGTAGACCCCTTAACGCCACAAGCCGTGACAGATGGCACCCCAGATGGGACTCCGCGGTAACGGGTTCGACTCAGACGTGGGTTTGAATTCACAGTGAATTATTTTTAACCATTGGTATATTTTCCTGCAGGATCCTAAGCAATGTTTGGGAGTTAATGGCTCTATATATTTGCAAAACATGCAAACTTCGTAAACAAGACCACAATAATGAGATTACAAGTCAGAGATGAGCGGTTAAACTTCATCTTTTGAAGGTTTATGGTAATATGTTTACTAAACAATAGCCCAAGTGTATACAGTACACAATTGAGCCGGGGCATAACTAAACCAATGGATATTTCCCTAGTAAGGGAAATAAAGGCTTAAACAATAGCCTATTGAATAGCCAACATATGGCAAAGCAAGCAAGCAACTCTATGTTATGTTATGTATTGATGAAATGTATTGATATGTACAAGGTACAAATGCATACAATGCAAATACTATGTTCCAGGTTTGAAAATATCTGGGTTCATATGGAAAATGTCACATATTTGTATATGGTACAAAATGACATATATAAGAATTATAATAATGTAAATGAAATGTATGAATGTTTCTATTTGTCATCCCATGAGGGATATGGATGGTAGCAGAGATGTCTATTACTCAATATTCTGTTTCTCATATGCTATTTGTTGCAGTTGTTGTATCAGGGCACAGTCAGGTTGCAAACTGTATGTGGACCTAAGCAATATACCTTCAGATACGAGAGCGCTTATCACTCTTAAAGTAGTAAGAAAGTGGAGTGTAAAATGGCAGAATGACATGTAATATGATTGAACTCCTATTTGTAATACCTACGTGATGACTTATGTGACTTTTGTGCATTCTGATTAGACATGAAATATTATTGTAAAATATCTCTTTTCCATCTCCATGTAGTTTAAATAATTTCTTGGTGTCTAGAACATTGGTTACGTTTTGGCTTACAAAACCTATGAAGTTGACATGAATATATTTTCCAGATGATGTTATCTTTCAGGAAAAGTATACATGAAGAAGTGGATATAGCCATACCAACTGGAATCAACATGTAGCAATTGATTGTTAAATAAAGGACACAAGAAGAATCTACATGAGTAGAATATGAGATGGAAGCTATGAAGAAATCAATCATAAAGATATACCCTATGTGATTAAATGTGAGTACCCAACAATGTACTTTACAAAATGTTTTCACAAAGCAGTCATTGACTGTGAAGATAGCCTTCATATGAAATAAGTGGCTTACTTATATGATTTTTGAAGCCATGCTTATATGACTCTGAAACTCAAGAGATAAATATTTACCAATGAAAAGGATTCAGGACAAGGAGAATGCAGAGAGAAGACAATCTGGCGTGTCTCTGACCTGAAGAATATCCTTGAAGTGGGAAACAACCTCATCTGCACAACAGTGTGAGTCTGTATGTGTAAATGTATACATTATTAAGAAGAAATGTAATACCATTGATGCTCTGGAACTCCCAGTTGCTGTGTATATAATAAGAAGCATACATAAGAAGATGATCCTTTGATTGATGAATTGATGAATGATATCATATGAACTATGATGGCTGTTACTAACTTTATATTTCTGAAGAAGAGCTACAGGCCTTCCTGGAGGGATACATCTATACATGCGTAACTAGCACAGTACATTCAGCATGTGCACCATGAGAAGTGTAGTGCTGATGGTAAAATGCAAGGTAACAATGCCATTGAAAAAACACTGAAGATCAGTGAGTCTGTATGATGGAAGATCCATATACAAGAAAAGCTGGAAGCTTCAACCTCATCCTATAGTGACCAAGGAGGGGGACTTTAGTTTACTCAACTTCAAGATATGTGGCTAGGTAAACGAGACATTGAGACTCTTTTTTGTGTTGTTCCTCTTGGAAAAAAACTTCGTGAATGGCCCACAACAGAGTTCATTGCGGATGATTATCCAGGACTAAACGGCACAATAAGAAGAATTGTATTATGATGACCAGAATGAGAAAATAATATTTTTTACAAATGATACAGAAGAAAAAAAAACTGTAATCTTATTCTTCCTGAAGATAAACTTGCAGTGGAAGATAGAAAAACCCCAAAAGAAGTTGTAGGTTTGTGATTCCAAAACACAAAAAGATATAGTTCCTAAATCTTTAAAAAGCACCTAGAATAAGGTGGAGATGAAATGGATATATTAATAGAAGTTGTGCTTTGTATTGTATATGAAATGCTGGGTGAACAACTTTCCACCATGCTTTGTAGAATGTTATGTTATTTATAATCAGTTAGGTGCGGTTAAATTGCCGTCTTCTTGCCACCATATCTCTATGGTAGGGGGAATATTCTGCAACATCAAGGTTGCAGACCACAGCCCTTACAAAACAAGGACCTAAATTCTTATATAAGAAGGGTCTGGCTAGGAGAAAAGTATGCAAAAGTTTTTCTCTTTCTGTGAAGCAGCTTCTAAAAGAAAAAACTTGAAGTTGAAATTGTTTCTCTTCTCATCCTTACTTCACCATAAGGTATTTATGGAAAGAAATGTTTTTTCTTTACTTTGAATATGTTCAATTTGAGCTCATAATGTTATATGTAACTAAAATGCTATACAATGTTTGAATTATTTTATAGAATTCAAAGCCATAATCATGTCAAGTCAAGACTCCATGTTTGAACTCAATGACTATGATGAGCCATCAATTCTCGCGCAGGATGCCTCTATCCCTATTTGGGTGGACTCAAACCCAAATATAGATGAGTGTCTCTCTTCTCAATTAATTGTGGCTCTCCATGGGGTTTACTCCAGAAGAAATATATTTTGGCATTATAGATGCTATCATGTTGAAATATCGACCAGGTCATGGCAGGTACAATATACTTGTAGATATTGTTATGCACTATTTGTAGATCAAACCACAGTAAAGCTGACTTCTCCAAATGTTTACATACCGGAAACTGCCTTAACAGAATGTGGGAATGTTGTTCGACCTTGTAGATATGTAGAAAAGCTGAAAAAGCATTTGCTGGTTCATAAAATTTATTTTAATAGACCTTCAAGGAAACTCAGATCTCTGAATATGTTAGAAATACCGGAAACAAATGCTGTTTTACTACCTGCGGAGGATGATGAACAACCCTCAACGTCTAGCAGGGGGAAAGATTGGGATGCTCTCTTGAAAACAGTGGTAGATTCCTTTACAGCTGAAGATTCTTCCAGTGAGAAAACTGAGTTTAAAGAATCTCAGTGCAAGAAAAAGAAAACCTCTGAATGCCAATACTGGGTAATTATCTTTGAAAATAGTCAATATAGCCCATAATGTGTTTAATAACATTCACAGGAAAAAAGTGTTGTTTTAAAGTCAAGCGGCTGCAAAAGAAAAAAGGGGGGCCAGCCGTAGAGGTTCTGGGCGTTCAGCCAGTACGAAGATAACAACTCCTTTATGTTATCTTTCTTGGTTTTGTTTTGATAATATTCGGCTTTAAGGCTTACACGGTAGCTACAAATAAATGTTTTTCTGTAAATGAATGAATGAAAGGAGATTTTCTTCATTACGCATCATGTTAATAACATGGCTAGTTCGATATGTATAAAACGGATACTGACAGATTGCTTTTCTTTATACAGTTAAAATTAACTGAATTCAATATTTTTCCCTACTGAGTTAGACTGCTGATGAAGCAATGAATCTTCAGACACAGCAGCGTCACTGAAGATTCCTGAGTAGCAAAGGCGACATCACGGACAATGTTATGTGAAGACAAAACTTTGATATTGTAATTTATAGTATTTGATTTATATATTCTGGCTTAACCAAATGTGTATTTCTGTGATTTGTATTAGTCATTATATATGATGCCTTTGCTGTTTTTTGGTTTGGTGAATGCATGTGTTTAACAAATATTTTTATGAAAATGAAGAATCAATGTAGGGTGAATTGATAAAGATCCATATGACTCCCATATCCTCAAGGAGGGGGTGTCGCAGCCCGTGGCAATAATTGGCTTGAGCATATGGTTTTCCTCTGGATCTAAATAATAAAAAGCATTCCTTGGGACCTAATGCAGTAATGTGGGGTAAACGTTATGCCACTTACAGCTGTTTTGAAATAACTACACGGCTACAAGGTTAAAGGCACTTCATGCTGCCTGCTTGATAGTTAAGTCTGAAAAGTCGGCATTTGCTTATCTGAGGTGCTTTTCCAGGCATAGAATGGAAGGTCATCTCTGTTTTGGGGTTTTTTCGTCTCTGCTCTAAGATACAGTGTAAAGGACGGAATTATGCCACTGTCGGACGGAATTATGCCGCTGTCCGATAAGACAGTGCAGCAGTACAATAAACCTTGTACTGGGGATTTTGCACTTGTAAACCTGGTGACTTAATATTTTCCCCATAGATGAGTGAAAATGATACTGCCATGGATCCTGATTTGGATCCATGACAGAGGCCTGAAGATTCCTGACTCAGCTCAGATAACAACTGATCTGAGAGGATATAAGGAAGCCTCAAACGGCCAAAAGGGGGGAGGACTGGTAGAGGACAGCTGAATGCTGTCTGGCTGCTAGATCTCCTGGACATCCTCCTAAGATGTTAAACTAGGAAAGCAGAGAGTTGATGGAAGTTGGCTGACGCTGACCGACCTCACTCTCTATACTTGTCTCTTGCGTGAGACACATGAAGTGAGTTACAGAGAGGGCAGCAAGTCTGTCTGGCCATAACTCATTTCCATTATATTCTATCATTTCATGTCTTGCGTGATATGAAACTATACCATTTCACAACATGGAAGTTGTGAAACCCAAACTACAGAACTGGTCCATACAGTTCTTAGAACCAGAAACAGGGAAGAAAGGAGTCAGAGGCTCCCCCAACATAATAGGGGAGGCTTCTGTACTCAGAATAAGAGGCAAGAGATGTTCCTGGGAGAAAAGGAGAATCTCTTTTCTCTGTAATGAAGCTTAAGGCACATATGAAATGCTTACATAAAACATATACAAAATCTATTAAGCCTATTCATGGAGACTCTTAGTTCAGGAAACATATTCACTGAAATTGACAAGCTAGAGAATAGCTGAGTCTTCCATATAAACACTAATACAGCCTTAAGCTTGCACATAATAAATAATATATAAGCTCTGCATTGCTGACTGTTAAGAGATACACATACCATCAGCATGTATGAAGCATTCCTGATCTTGAAAGTGATCAGACATCTATAAACATAGAATGGTTTAAATATAAAGATCATAGTATCTTATCCTCTGCACACTGCAATGGGTAAAGATACTACACTTAGCTGTAATAATTGACTGTAGCTCAAATAGCTCTAATTTCAGCTTTCTCTGATAAATAGACTTCAGAACAGTATTTCAATGAACCTGAACTGGCATGAAATACTCAATGAGCTTTGGACTATAATTCTTAAATAAACTAAGAACCAGAGAATCAAAGATATGGTAAAGACATAGAAGCATGGGAAAAGTCTATGTCCTTACAGAAAAGGTTTGCAATATCTTAAATATCAGCTATGCATATGAGCTGGAGAGGTTTTAGAAATAATATAAGGTTGTACTTAATTTACTATAACTTATAGTTTATATTTCAGGTACTTTGGATAAAGAAGCTTTTTGCTATAACAAATCTTTTTCCCATTATATTTAACCATATCTTCTCTCTGTGAAACTAATCAGGTTTTTACAAGATTCTGTAACTGTAGTATTCTGAAAGAATCTAGAGATACTAGTTAGAATCTCATAAAGAGAAATGTATTAAAGGTTTAAGGTTAGAAAACCTTACATAGAGAAATTGCTTATAAAGATTGTATGAAACTGCTTGCATATGTTAACATAACTGAACATGTTAAAGAATCATAATGTTTGTACTTTATGACATGTTTTGGGAATGTGTATTCACATGCATATATATTTTATGTGAAATAAATGTTATTTAAAGGAAGTCCCTTGTTCATAAATTTTCTGGCACTTCTCAATAGAAAGCCTACAGTCCTTGTAGGAATTATCATTGACTTCTGGCTGTGAGGTTTCGCTGAATAGATAACTCCATTTCTTAGTAAATGGTACATTCTAGGAGTGTAGACCCCTTAACGCCACAAGCCGTGACAGATGGCACCCCAGATGGGACTCCGCGGTAACGGGTTCGACTCAGACGTGGGTTTGAATTCACAGTGAATTATTTTTAACCATTGGTATATTTTCCTGCAGGATCCTAAGCAATGTTTGGGAGTTAATGGCTCTATATATTTGCAAAACATGCAAACTTCGTAAACAAGACCACAATAATGAGATTACAAGTCAGAGATGAGCGGTTAAACTTCATCTTTTGAAGGTTTATGGTAATATGTTTACTAAACAATAGCCCAAGTGTATACAGTACACAATTGAGCCGGGGCATAACTAAACCAATGGATATTTCCCTAGTAAGGGAAATAAAGGCTTAAACAATAGCCTATTGAATAGCCAACATATGGCAAAGCAAGCAAGCAACTCTATGTTATGTTATGTATTGATGAAATGTATTGATATGTACAAGGTACAAATGCATACAATGCAAATACTATGTTCCAGGTTTGAAAATATCTGGGTTCATATGGAAAATGTCACATATTTGTATATGGTACAAAATGACATATATAAGAATTATAATAATGTAAATGAAATGTATGAATGTTTCTATTTGTCATCCCATGAGGGATATGGATGGTAGCAGAGATGTCTATTACTCAATATTCTGTTTCTCATATGCTATTTGTTGCAGTTGTTGTATCAGGGCACAGTCAGGTTGCAAACTGTATGTGGACCTAAGCAATATACCTTCAGATACGAGAGCGCTTATCACTCTTAAAGTAGTAAGAAAGTGGAGTGTAAAATGGCAGAATGACATGTAATATGATTGAACTCCTATTTGTAATACCTACGTGATGACTTATGTGACTTTTGTGCATTCTGATTAGACATGAAATATTATTGTAAAATATCTCTTTTCCATCTCCATGTAGTTTAAATAATTTCTTGGTGTCTAGAACATTGGTTACGTTTTGGCTTACAAAACCTATGAAGTTGACATGAATATATTTTCCAGATGATGTTATCTTTCAGGAAAAGTATACATGAAGAAGTGGATATAGCCATACCAACTGGAATCAACATGTAGCAATTGATTGTTAAATAAAGGACACAAGAAGAATCTACATGAGTAGAATATGAGATGGAAGCTATGAAGAAATCAATCATAAAGATATACCCTATGTGATTAAATGTGAGTACCCAACAATGTACTTTACAAAATGTTTTCACAAAGCAGTCATTGACTGTGAAGATAGCCTTCATATGAAATAAGTGGCTTACTTATATGATTTTTGAAGCCATGCTTATATGACTCTGAAACTCAAGAGATAAATATTTACCAATGAAAAGGATTCAGGACAAGGAGAATGCAGAGAGAAGACAATCTGGCGTGTCTCTGACCTGAAGAATATCCTTGAAGTGGGAAACAACCTCATCTGCACAACAGTGTGAGTCTGTATGTGTAAATGTATACATTATTAAGAAGAAATGTAATACCATTGATGCTCTGGAACTCCCAGTTGCTGTGTATATAATAAGAAGCATACATAAGAAGATGATCCTTTGATTGATGAATTGATGAATGATATCATATGAACTATGATGGCTGTTACTAACTTTATATTTCTGAAGAAGAGCTACAGGCCTTCCTGGAGGGATACATCTATACATGCGTAACTAGCACAGTACATTCAGCATGTGCACCATGAGAAGTGTAGTGCTGATGGTAAAATGCAAGGTAACAATGCCATTGAAAAAACACTGAAGATCAGTGAGTCTGTATGATGGAAGATCCATATACAAGAAAAGCTGGAAGCTTCAACCTCATCCTATAGTGACCAAGGAGGGGGACTTTAGTTTACTCAACTTCAAGATATGTGGCTAGGTAAACGAGACATTGAGACTCTTTTTTGTGTTGTTCCTCTTGGAAAAAACTTCGTGAATGGCCCACAACAGAGTTCATTGCGGATGATTATCCAGGACTAAACGGCACAATAAGAAGAATTGTATTATGATGACCAGAATGAGAAAATAATATTTTTTACAAATGATACAGAAGAAAAAAAAACTGTAATCTTATTCTTCCTGAAGATAAACTTGCAGTGGAAGATAGAAAAACCCCAAAAGAAGTTGTAGGTTTGTGATTCCAAAACACAAAAAGATATAGTTCCTAAATCTTTAAAAAGCACCTAGAATAAGGTGGAGATGAAATGGATATATTAATAGAAGTTGTGCTTTGTATTGTATATGAAATGCTGGGTGAACAACTTTCCACCATGCTTTGTAGAATGTTATGTTATTTATAATCAGTTAGGTGCGGTTAAATTGCCGTCTTCTTGCCACCATATCTCTATGGTAGGGGGAATATTCTGCAACATCAAGGTTGCAGACCACAGCCCTTACAAAACAAGGACCTAAATTCTTATATAAGAAGGGTCTGGCTAGGAGAAAAGTATGCAAAAGTTTTTCTCTTTCTGTGAAGCAGCTTCTAAAAGAAAAAACTTGAAGTTGAAATTGTTTCTCTTCTCATCCTTACTTCACCATAAGGTATTTATGGAAAGAAATGTTTTTTCTTTACTTTGAATATGTTCAATTTGAGCTCATAATGTTATATGTAACTAAAATGCTATACAATGTTTGAATTATTTTATAGAATTCAAAGCCATAATCATGTCAAGTCAAGACTCCATGTTTGAACTCAATGACTATGATGAGCCATCAATTCTCGCGCAGGATGCCTCTATCCCTATTTGGGTGGACTCAAACCCAAATATAGATGAGTGTCTCTCTTCTCAATTAATTGTGGCTCTCCATGGGGTTTACTCCAGAAGAAATATATTTTGGCATTATAGATGCTATCATGTTGAAATATCGACCAGGTCATGGCAGGTACAATATACTTGTAGATATTGTTATGCACTATTTGTAGATCAAACCACAGTAAAGCTGACTTCTCCAAATGTTTACATACCGGAAACTGCCTTAACAGAATGTGGGAATGTTGTTCGACCTTGTAGATATGTAGAAAAGCTGAAAAAGCATTTGCTGGTTCATAAAATTTATTTTAATAGACCTTCAAGGAAACTCAGATCTCTGAATATGTTAGAAATACCGGAAACAAATGCTGTTTTACTACCTGCGGAGGATGATGAACAACCCTCAACGTCTAGCAGGGGGAAAGATTGGGATGCTCTCTTGAAAACAGTGGTAGATTCCTTTACAGCTGAAGATTCTTCCAGTGAGAAAACTGAGTTTAAAGAATCTCAGTGCAAGAAAAAGAAAACCTCTGAATGCCAATACTGGGTAATTATCTTTGAAAATAGTCAATATAGCCCATAATGTGTTTAATAACATTCACAGGAAAAAAGTGTTGTTTTAAAGTCAAGCGGCTGCAAAAGAAAAAAGGGGGGCCAGCCGTAGAGGTTCTGGGCGTTCAGCCAGTACGAAGATAACAACTCCTTTATGTTATCTTTCTTGGTTTTGTTTTGATAATATTCGGCTTTAAGGCTTACACGGTAGCTACAAATAAATGTTTTTCTGTAAATGAATGAATGAAAGGAGATTTTCTTCATTACGCATCATGTTAATAACATGGCTAGTTCGATATGTATAAAACGGATACTGACAGATTGCTTTTCTTTATACAGTTAAAATTAACTGAATTCAATATTTTTCCCTACTGAGTTAGACTGCTGATGAAGCAATGAATCTTCAGACACAGCAGCGTCACTGAAGATTCCTGAGTAGCAAAGGCGACATCACGGACAATGTTATGTGAAGACAAAACTTTGATATTGTAATTTATAGTATTTGATTTATATATTCTGGCTTAACCAAATGTGTATTTCTGTGATTTGTATTAGTCATTATATATGATGCCTTTGCTGTTTTTTGGTTTGGTGAATGCATGTGTTTAACAAATATTTTTATGAAAATGAAGAATCAATGTAGGGTGAATTGATAAAGATCCATATGACTCCCATATCCTCAAGGAGGGGGTGTCGCAGCCCGTGGCAATAATTGGCTTGAGCATATGGTTTTCCTCTGGATCTAAATAATAAAAAGCATTCCTTGGGACCTAATGCAGTAATGTGGGGTAAACGTTATGCCACTTACAGCTGTTTTGAAATAACTACACGGCTACAAGGTTAAAGGCACTTCATGCTGCCTGCTTGATAGTTAAGTCTGAAAAGTCGGCATTTGCTTATCTGAGGTGCTTTTCCAGGCATAGAATGGAAGGTCATCTCTGTTTTGGGGTTTTTTCGTCTCTGCTCTAAGATACAGTGTAAAGGACGGAATTATGCCACTGTCGGACGGAATTATGCCGCTGTCCGATAAGACAGTGCAGCAGTACAATAAACCTTGTACTGGGGATTTTGCACTTGTAAACCTGGTGACTTAATATTTTCCCCATAGATGAGTGAAAATGATACTGCCATGGATCCTGATTTGGATCCATGACAGAGGCCTGAAGATTCCTGACTCAGCTCAGATAACCACTGATCTGAGAGGATATAAGGAAGCCTCAAACGGCCAAAAGGGGGGAGGACTGGTAGAGGACAGCTGAATGCTGTCTGGCTGCTAGATCTCCTGGACATCCTCCTAAGATGTTAAACTAGGAAAGCAGAGAGTTGATGGAAGTTGGCTGACGCTGACCGACCTCACTCTCTATACTTGTCTCTTGCGTGAGACACATGAAGTGAGTTACAGAGAGGGCAGCAAGTCTGTCTGGCCATAACTCATTTCCATTATATTCTATCATTTCATGTCTTGCGTGATATGAAACTATACCATTTCACAACATGGAAGTTGTGAAACCCAAACTACAGAACTGGTCCATACAGTTCTTAGAACCAGAAACAGGGAAGAAAGGAGTCAGAGGCTCCCCCAACATAATAGGGGAGGCTTCTGTACTCAGAATAAGAGGCAAGAGATGTTCCTGGGAGAAAAGGAGAATCTCTTTTCTCTGTAATGAAGCTTAAGGCACATATGAAATGCTTACATAAAACATATACAAAATCTATTAAGCCTATTCATGGAGACTCTTAGTTCAGGAAACATATTCACTGAAATTGACAAGCTAGAGAATAGCTGAGTCTTCCATATAAACACTAATACAGCCTTAAGCTTGCACATAATAAATAATATATAAGCTCTGCATTGCTGACTGTTAAGAGATACACATACCATCAGCATGTATGAAGCATTCCTGATCTTGAAAGTGATCAGACATCTATAAACATAGAATGGTTTAAATATAAAGATCATAGTATCTTATCCTCTGCACACTGCAATGGGTAAAGATACTACACTTAGCTGTAATAATTGACTATAGCTCAAATAGCTCTAATTTCAGCTTTCTCTGATAAATAGACTTCAGAACAGTATTTCAATGAACCTGAACTGGCATGAAATACTCAATGAGCTTTGGACTATAATTCTTAAATAAACTAAGAACCAGAGAATCAAAGATATGGTAAAGACATAGAAGCATGGGAAAAGTCTATGTCCTTACAGAAAAGGTTTGCAATATCTTAAATATCAGCTATGCATATGAGCTGGAGAGGTTTTAGAAATAATATAAGGTTGTACTTAATTTACTATAACTTATAGTTTATATTTCAGGTACTTTGGATAAAGAAGCTTTTTGCTATAACAAATCTTTTTCCCATTATATTTAACCATATCTTCTCTCTGTGAAACTAATCAGGTTTTTACAAGATTCTGTAACTGTAGTATTCTGAAAGAATCTAGAGATACTAGTTAGAATCTCATAAAGAGAAATGTATTAAAGGTTTAAGGTTAGAAAACCTTACATAGAGAAATTGCTTATAAAGATTGTATGAAACTGCTTGCATATGTTAACATAACTGAACATGTTAAAGAATCATAATGTTTGTACTTTATGACATGTTTTGGGAATGTGTATTCACATGCATATATATTTTATGTGAAATAAATGTTATTTAAAGGAAGTCCCTTGTTCATAAATTTTCTGGCACTTCTCAATAGAAAGCCTACAGTCCTTGTAGGAATTATCATTGACTTCTGGCTGTGAGGTTTCGCTGAATAGATAACTCCATTTCTTAGTAAATGGTACATTCTAGGAGTGTAGACCCCTTAACGCCACAAGCCGTGACAAGGTGTATAGGAAATGGACTGAAGGAGAAAGCTGAGATGGTTCTGATGGCTGGTGACTGAATTAGAATGTGGGAATATTTACTTACATCTCCCAACAATAGTCAGGAGACTATTCATAATCCATTCCTGGGGGAGGGGGACTGCATTGTGAAGGAGACTTTGACAGCTTCGGTTATTGTCCTGCAAACTTGGTCAGTGCTTATGGCCCAAAGTTGTGATGCGCCATTGAAATCTGTGCTTTTTCCCACTACTGTATCTTTTTGAGATACTGAAACTAGATAAAACCGAATCTATGAACAGGAACACTGGAAGGTCCTGCCAACCAAGCCGAGTAATTTCCCTAGACTATCCAAAAGGGACCAATCCAGGTCCTTGGTACATTGATAAATCACATTCAAAGGGGATCAGGTAGGCCAGAGGGCCAACTAATGGGGCCAACTAAATCCAGTAGATTATTTCATCTGTGTTGACAGACAGGGCAAGTTTGACTGTGCTGTAGTACAGCGAGGTTCATTTCTAAATATGTAGAACTTCTCACAGTTTTTGACTGACACAAATTAATTAATTGAAGAGAAGGAACATGGACCTCTGGGGCGAGATCTTTTTCCTGCTTTGTTGTTTGGTTGACATCAAGAACTTTATTGAGGGGCTGCCCTCTTCTGCCCCCTTTGCCTCTTGAAATTAAACCACCGTAAGCATTTTGTATATTCCATCCATTAGAAAGCATTTCAAAAATAATATATGTTCTTAGTTCAAAAGAGCTAAATCTCTGTACATTTAAAGATCATACCCTTACACCCCATAATGGTTCACATTACATTGGTAACATTTGGAGAACATTAATTTAAAAATGACTAATAAGAATAAAGCTCTTTAAATTGGCAATGAGATAAATGAGATCCTGAGAGGTGACCTTTTCCATACTACAAAGACATAGTATCATTTTGATGTTATTTACATTTTCATCCTTACTGGAAAAAATGTTGACAAGGCTTTCAACAGGGAATAATGGATCTGCAAACCCCCATGGAAAAAATGCAGCCAAGCCAACCCGCCCTCTTTACACCAGGGGACTGTAATTAATGGCGGAGCTCTGGCTTCATAGTGAGAACTTTCATTAGCTTGACTCAGTGATTTCCTTCCCAAGACAAAGTAAATGTACATTGTTGTTTTTTAACTCCAACACAAATTATCACACATTTTCTTCTAAGCTCAGTCATTATTATTACCCAGTGTAGTAAATGGAAATTTGAAGCTGACATATTTATATGAAACTAGTAATGCTGTGTTTTGATAATGAAATTGAACTTGCACTTGAACACAGGACTGAGGCCCAAGAGATACATGGATGGGTTGAAGAGCCTGGCCCTGCAGGTACTTTGAGTGGCTTGGACGTGATATTGTTTCCTGGGGGGAAACGTTCATGGAGCAAACAGCTAAAGTCTCATGTCCCTGCCCTGGAAGGACATGAAGTAGCAGATATTTCTATTACTGTTTCAGTCAGGTCAGTAAGGACATCAGGATTCCTGCCATTTCAGACCATTCATCTATCTAGCCAGCATTCGGTTTCATGCAGTGGCCAATGAGATAGATGCCTCTGGGAAGCCCACGGCAGGCACACAGAAGCCATAATACCCTCTGTTGTCCCCCAGAAACATATATTAAGAGATCTACTACCTCTGAGCATGGAGATTTAGCCATCATGGCCAATAGCCATTTCATTGATTTAAAAATGAATCTGAAAAAGATTTAGGCCCTTTAGAAATGCTGCGAGAAATTTAGATCTGGGCTACAGATGCTAATTTTCTGCCCCCTCTGCTCTAAGCAAGCTGATTACAACATGCATCCTTTACAAGCATTCTTTACAACACTCTTTCCACCTTCCGACTGAGATAAAAAGGCTCAGATCTACATTCCTATTCATGTCTGATGAAGCAAGCTTTGATTCTCAAAAGCTCATACCCTGAAACTCATTGGTTTCTAAGGTGTTGCTGGACTCGAATGGAACTGTCAGGAAACCGTCTCTCTTGAAAACAAGCTCGAGGGAGAGCTATTCCCTTATGCTTACATAGCTCCCCCGCAAAGCGTTCCTTAGGGTTCCTTGACCGATAGCATGACAAGCCAACAGATGTATACAGAATATATTTGCTGTAGGCTAGATGTGTCTATGGGAATTGGGACCACAAAGCAAGAGAATTAAATACACAGGGAGAGGGCAGTGTGCGACTTTTGACATTCCAGGTTATACTTTAGGAAATCAAGTTAATCCACACAGTCTGTAACAGCTTTAAGGACTATTTTAAACCCTGGGAGCAAAAACTCTTCAACGATCTTCCTTATGTCTCTTAGCTCTCTTAACTCCCCATCTTGACTTGATTTACATCAGAGTACTGGTTAGGAGCGGTGGACTCTAATCTGGAGAACCAGGTTTGATTCCCCACACATCCAAATGAGCGGCAGATTCTAATCTGGTGAACTGGGTTGGTTTTCCCACTCCTGCATATGAAGCCTGCTGGGTGACCATGGGCTAGTCACAGCTCTCTTAGAGGTCTCTTAGCCCCACCTACCTCACAAGGCTGAGGGACTTGGGAATGTTCAGTCTGGAAAAGAGGAGGTTTAGGGGGGACATGACTGCTCTCTTCAAGTATTTGAAAGGCTGTCACTTAGAGGAGGGCAGGGAGCTGTTCCTGTTGGCAACAGAAGACAGGACTCACAATAATGGGTTTAAACTGTGGGCAGAGAGGTACTGGCAGGATATTAAGAAAAAAAATACAAGACAAGAAATGTTGAAAACATCTGATATTATTTTTAATAGGCAGTTGTTAATGTATTAGTGAGTTTACCACAACATATTCTGGGTGCCATGGAAGGAAGAAATTTTGAATGTATTATATATTATTCCTTTTTATCTTTTTCTAACTTTCCCCCTCCCCCCTCCCCCCCTAATTTAAAAAAAGTTTTAAAGAAGAATTTTTTTTTACAGTAAGTGTTGTTCGAGAGTGGAATCAGCTACCTAGGGAAGTGGTGAGCTCCCCCTCACTGGCAGTCTTCAAGCAGAGTCTGGACAAGCACTTGTCAGGGATGCTCTAGGCTGACCCTGCAGTGAGCAGGGGGTTGGTATAGATGGCCTCTATGGCCTCTTCCAACTCTATGATTCTATGATTCTAAGGTGTCTGTTGTGGGAGAGGAAGGGAAGGAGATTTTAAGCCAGTTTGATTCTCCTTAAAAAGGTAGAGAAAATCAGCATATAAAAACCAACTCTTCTTCCTCTTCTTCTGCTTCTCATTAAACCATTGGACCCAATATTGATACAAATGAATTCTTCCCTCTTGTAAGCACTTGTCCCGTGACAATCCCATAAACAACATCCACAGACGAGGAGTCCAAAATAGAGTTGATTTATTGGAAAACGTCTACAGGTTTACAGCAGCTATAGGTAAGTTGGCACGAATGAGAACTAGAGGCACGGTACAAGGCCTATATGAAAGAGTATTGGTCATATCAAGATAGCATTGGCAGCCATGGCAACCCCCCTCCCAACGAGGGCTGTTCCCACGGGAGTCAGAGTCAGAATAGGAATTTTGACGGTTAACAGGGCCGACCTTGAGCCGCACCTGGTGAAACCAAAACATTCTCAGTCTGGCAGTCTCTGCAGAGAGCAGGCCTGACACCTCTGGAAGGCAGAATGCTTTATTTTCTCTTTAAAATCATAATGATTTATGTTTCCTCCATGCTTTTTCTATCCCTCTCCTAAACCTGGTGCATTTCTTAGCTGCTCTGACCTCTGATATTCTTCAGTTGCCTCCTTGCTCCTCTCTTGTTTAATCTATACCTGAATGATATGGCAACCAATTTCTCAGAGTTTTGCCACCCCCCAAAGCTTGCAAGTCATCCCACCCCAATTCTACTCTATGCTGACGATGCAGTTCTCCTGTCCCGCACAAGAATTGGTTTGAAAAGGTCTTTGCAAACTTTTTCTGAGTACTGCTCTAGGGAAGGTCTTAAAATAAACCATCATAAATCTAAGATTATGATCTTCACTAAGAGGAGAAAAATGCCTCTTTTTCGCTGGGTATTGGATGGCTTTGAGGTTGACCAAGTCAAGGAGTTTGTTTACCTTGGCATTCTGTTTTCCCATAACCTAAATTGGAATGCCCATCAAAAAGCAGTGTCCAACAAAATTAAACCTGGGGTTGGTGCTATTGTCAATTTTTTTCACACCAAAGGTGGCAAATATATTCCAGGGGCTATTCAGGTTTTTAACCTGAAAATTACCCCAATTATCCTCTTTGGTGTTGCCATCTGGATTACAGTCATCAATGAATCTATAGATCGTCCACTGCTTCAGTTCTTACCAAAACTCCTAAATGCCCCTCGATGTGTTGCTGGCATTACTCTTCGTTCCGAGTTTGGCCAAATGTCACTTGAAGCTAGGGCGTGGTTGGCCGCCTTTAAACTACACCTTAAACTGTGCTTTAGCACTGAGGGGTTCCTAGCTTCTCTGAAGCATGACCCTTTTAAATCCTCATGGCAAAAAATCTTAGATGAGAAACTCGTTGTTGGGTTTCTTGTATGATATGTTATTAGATCTTGGGAAAACTGAAGCTTTTACCAAAATTAAAAAGTGCATTAAAGAGCTCGATTATAACAGCACTACTTTTCGTGCTCGTCGCTTCTGTTCATCCCAGTTCTTTGGAATACCCCCTCCACGTGGTCTGCCTGCCTATACATATTATCTGACAACTCCTCGTCTCTGTAGAGCTTTTTGCTTGGCTAGATTGAATGCTAACCCTTCTATGGTAATGCAGGGCAGAATTCTGAATATACCATACTCAGACAGGATCTGCCCTTGCTCTTCTGGCTCTATTGACTCATTAGCCCATGCCCTTTTGGAATGCCGCTTTTACGAGGAACTTCGATCGCACTATATTTCCCCCCTTTTAATATACAAATCCAATGCCTCTGTGACTGACATAATGCCTTTTTTACTAAGCGGTAGGGACCCCAAGGCTACATTGTCAGTGGCAAGATTTGTTTCAATCCTTATATCCCTCCAACACTAGATATATGCTGCTCAAGATCAATTGATCAAGGAGCTTCTAAGGGATAAAAGGATATTCTTCAGTGTCAACAATATTCCTGGGATCCCTGCCCAGAGTTACTACAAACAGAACAAGCTTTGGCCAGGTCAGATGTAAGAGCAAACACTGGGGGTGAAGGGGGCCCACAGTTGATAGAATCTGCCAACATTTTTCTGATGAACATGAAAATTCCTTTACCAGGTTGTGTTAACTTTCTGTGCCTCTGGGTCTGTTGATTTGTTCCATCCTCACACCAGGCTTGCTGGAATCCAGAGGTCTAATGCAGGAAACTCATCTGACACCTCCAATTGTACCAGCTGATCCCTGGGAATGGGCCAGATACCCTCTGGGTCAGCTGCATGCTGGCTTTGCGGGCCCTGTCAGAGGTAAAATGCTGATGATAGTGGTAGATGCTCACACAAAGTGGTCACCCCTCCTCCAACAGGCACATCTGTCAACAGGAACATCTGTGGCAAGGAAACAACCCACCCAGTAGAGCTTTCACTGATCAGGATTGGCCCAATTCACACCTTCAGTCACAGAATTTTCTCTCTTGGCCCAGCTCTGGCATCATCACCTCATTGGCTTAGGCAGGTTCTGCACAAGCAGAGGTCTCTGTTAGGGTTGCCAACTTCCGGGGGGGGGGGGAGGCTGCAGCTTGTACCCCATCCACAATAAGCAGACAGTGCAGACAATGGGGGGGGGGCAGGGGGAAGTACCCATGTTTGAGATTGTTAGGAAAGCTGGAAAAGGTTGCTGCCATTCTAATGCATGTCTGCTAGTTTTAGTCACTCAAGTGAGAATTGTAATGCCTGTTGAGCCTGTGGTCATATGTGGAACTTTGAGCATGGGTAGTGAGCACTGCCATTACCATGGATAGCATAAGTTAGCCTGATCTCAGCTGCTAGGAGGGTTGGCCATAAGAACATAAGAAAGGCCCTGCTGGATCAGACCAAGGCCCATCAAGACCAGCAGTCTGTTCACACAGTGGCCAACCAGGTGCCTTTAGGAAGTCACAAACAAGACGACTGCAGCAGCACCATCCTGCCTGTGTTCCACAGCACCCAAAATAATAGGCATAGATAATATTTGGGTGGGAGACCACCAAGGGAGTCCTGGGTTGCTACGCAGAGGCAGGCGATGGCCGACCACCTCCAGACGTCTCTTGCCTTGAAAACCCTGCCGGATGGCCGTAAGTTGGCTGTGACTTGATGGCCCTTTCCACTACCCGTGGGCACCACCACAAAATACATGAACACATGAAGCTGCCTTCTACTGAATCAGACCCTCGGTCCATCAAAGTCAGTATTGTCTACTCAGACCTGCAGCGGCTCTCCAGGGTCTCAGGCAGGGGTCCTTCACATCACCCACCATATCACGGAGGCTGGAGCCATTCACAGAACATTAAGCATTTGCCAGCTCAGCAGCATCCTCCTCTGACAGAGGCAGAGGTTTCTGAAAAACTGCTTCCTGCAGAAATGGAGAATGATGCTTGTTCCTGCCTGACTTTTTGCTGATGCAACTCCTACTCCAGGGAGGTGGGAAAAAGCCAGGACTCTTTGTGTTGAGGAAGAAGCCAGTGGGCACCAGGGAACACCTTGGTAGGCCCCATGCCACCCTGGGCGGATACTCTGAGGGTTCCTGCCTGTAAGAAAGGGGACGTTTTCTCCTGAAATCTGGGAGAAGGAGTCCATTGGGTCAGAAACACCCACCTGGGATGGGATTTTCAGGCGTTGTGCGCATGAGGAAAGTTATGTCAGCATGATATATTGCCTAAGATAACTCGCTTTGTATGAGACTGGAGAATCCAACTCATGTTTTTAAAGACAACAACCAATCCAACTCTGAATCAGGTTTCTTTTTGATATATCTAACTTTTTTTTTTTATTATTTGAAACATTTTAAAGCCACCTTTCACCCAAGTTAGGGTCCCCAAGGAGGCAAGCAATAAAAAACATTAAAAGAAGATTAAAAACACATATAAATATATAAAAACAATTAACACCAAATACATATGACTCATGAACAGGAGGAAGATGTCAAGGAGAATCAGCGATGCCCACCGTGCCAGGCCTAGATGGGGGACAGAGGAACCTCCCTGCTGGGAAGGGAATCCCATACTTTCGGCCCTCATGAAGAAGACCTGGTTTTTTTATGCCAATTCTCTACCACTTAAGGGAGAATCAAACCAGCTTACAATTACCTTCCCTTCCCCTCCCCACAACAGACACTCTGTAAGGTAGGTGGGGCTGAGAGAGCTCTTAATAGAACTGTAACTTGCCCAAGGCCACCCAGCTGGCTTTGTGTGGAGGAGTGGGGAATCAAACCCGGTTCTCCAAATCAGAGGCCCCCTCTCCAAACCACTACACCACACTGGCTCCACTACACCATGCTTGGCAAGGCCAAGAAGAAATGAAAAATGCTTTGAGGAAAAATAGATATTTTGTACTTCTGGCTCTTCCATTGCCTTGAACACAGATTCTATAATTTCAACTTTCTTTTGACTGGTGAAAAATATTTCTTTCTTTCTTTCTTTCTTTCTTTCTTTCTTTCTTTCTTTCTTTCTTTCTTTCTTTCTTTCTTTCTTTCTTTCTTTCTTTCTTTCTTTCTTTCCCACCTTTCCTCATGGCTCAAGCTAGCTTTTGACTACTTTTCCAGTAATTCTTCTTAGGAAATAATTGATTGCGAGTGTTGCTTGTAGTCTTGTTTCAATGAATGAGCAAGATTTCAGCTTTTGTTGATAGGCAAAATCCCAGTGTTGTTATTTGATGTCATTCTGTCCTTGCTCCTGGGGTCACAGCTCAAACTATATGCAATGTTGAAGGGGTAGAGTAGCTTTTTCCACACAATTCAGGCAGCGTGCTCTTTTCTTTTACAAGGGACCCAAGAGCTTCCAGGCCTCCTTGTGCTTCTTCTGTGAGCCATCACTGCCTCAAAAATACCACATTTCCAGCAAAGCTTCAGCGACTTTAATTCAATCTCACTGAGCATTTTTTATTCAAACACTTGGCAGTTTAAGATTGATGGCATTCAGGGCAAGCTAATGTCAAGCCTTCCTAATGAAAACTATCCCATTTTGATTGGGTGCTGCCAGCAGCCGCAAGCAAGCAGGAGCGATCCTTGCACTGTCATTACCAGCAAGGTGAAAACCACCGGCAAGTCAACACCTTTGCCATTCAGCAGAGTGGAGGGGGAGCGGGGGAGGGCTGGCCCCCAGCAGGAGAACACACTTTTCTTTCAAGCAGAATGTGGGTGGTGTCCACAATTCACCCAGAGTTAGTGTTCTGATATGTTCCTCATCCAGTCTATACTCTCTTTCTGTGTCCCAGCTTTCTTCCTTAAAATAAACAACAGGATTTCTGATGGAGGAATGACATTGGGAAATGTGCAAGTACTATTATTATACTAATATTCTCACTTCCATGCATTGTTTTATAAAATCCAAAAAATAACAAAAAGTTACAAAAGTAGAACAGGGTGGCTTGGGGCATATCCAAGAAAGGAAATCAGGCTGTGTCACAGAGCAGGGAAGCAAAGTCTGGTCTTTTGGCGCTACAAGAAAGGCAGGTAAGATTTGTGATGGCAGGAGTCATTGCACTCCTGGAAAATAGGCAGCAATAACCCAAAAAAGGGCAGGGGTGCCCTTATTTCACTTCATAAGAACATTAGAAAGGCCCTGCTGGATCAGACCCAGGCCCATCAAGTCCAGCAGTCTGTTCACACAGTGGCCAACCAGGGGCCTCTAGGAAGCCCCCAAACAAGACGAGTGCAGCAGCACCATCCTGCCTTCCTTCTTATTTTTCTTTTAGTGTTTTCTTCTTGTAGTATTTTCTTTGCCTCTTTTCTATAAGTTATGGTGACAACATTCATAAATACAGAAGTTTAAAAAAAGGCAGAGTAAATGTTCTGGAGCCTCAGCAATGCCCTTTCCTGCACATGGCAGGAGGCAGGCAAAAAGACAGGGAGATGTGGTGCTTATAGTCACTGGAAGGCAGGCAGGCAGGCAGGCAGGCAAAAGAGCACAGATGATCCCTTTCTTTCATGTATCCATGGGGCACTGAGGCTCCAACGCTATGCTTAAAACTCACATAAATAAAAGGCAATGGTCGAGTGTGCCTTTAGGAGGCCCAGCAATATCAGGCTGTGACTGTCTCAGAAGAAAAGCTGTACAGTAAGGGCAGGTCAGAGGTGGTGTGAGCTCTTGACCCATCGAACCAGAAATCACCACAGAGACAATCAGATTCCAAGCAGATGGCTTTACTGGTCAAATAGGCAATACAGTGCATTGAGGATAAGATGACAGCTATGAGTTGCCTTGCCCGTTACTTGGAAATATAAGGCAGAGAAACGGCGGGAGATTACAAAGCATAAACAGAGCATTATTTCCCAGGAGTGGCGTTCCCAGGCTTTGGTATGTGAAGCCGTCCTTGAAGTCTGGACGGTTCAGCAGAGAAACGAAAGGAAACATCTACACCGAGATAACAGCCTGACATCCTGCTCCCCTTAAGGCCCTGTCCCATCCGGCAAGGGGGCTGGTCTGTCTGGGTAGGTATTGTGAAAGGCGTTGACGAGTTTGGGGGCGGAGACATCCCGTGCGCGAACCCATTCGTCATAGGCAGGGGGGAAGTGTTTCCAGCAGATCAGGTATTGCAAGGTCCCGTGGTGTATGCGGGAATCGAGGATTTTGGAGACTTCGAAATGTTCCTCCCCCCCCCCCACCATTATGGGCTGTTCAGGAGGCGGCTCCGGGTGCCATTGTGGGGAAGCAATATGGGGCTTTAGAAGGCTGATATGGAAAACGGGGTGTACACGCCTCAGAGTTTTGGGGAGAGACAGTTCTACTGTGACAGGATTTATGAGGCGGATGATGGGAAATGGGCCAATGTATTTAGCATTGAGCTTATGGCATGGACGGATGGAGCGCAGGTTCTTAGTGGAAAGGTATACCAAGTTACCCACTTGCAGGTCCCTTCCGGGGGAACGATGCTTGTCTGCCTGCACCTTGTATTTGCGCTTGGCTCGCTCTAGGTTGCTAACCAGCCAGGGCCATGTCGTACGGAGGGTGTGTGCCCAAGAGGCAATGTCGGCATCCCCCTCCCCCTCTAAACCTTCTATTGGGGTGATAGGACCGAAGTCCTGTCCATATATTGCATAAATTGGGCTGAAACCTGTGGACTGATGAACAGCATTATTGTAGGCATATTCTGCAAAAGGCAACAGTTCTACCCAGTCATCTTGGTGGTAATTGACATAACAATGCAAATAGCATTCAAGTACAGCATTGACACGTTCGGTTTGACCATCCGTTTGGGGATGGTATGCACTAGACAACCCCTGCTCCACCCCCACCAATTTGAGAAAAGCTTTCCAAAACTTAGCTACGAAACTACTTCCGCGGTCGCAGATTATTTTGCGCGGAAATGAATGTAGTCTAAAGACATGTGACACGAAGAGGCGGGCCAACTTCTGAGCGGAGGGGATCCCCGCACATGGAACCAAATGTATTTGCTTAGAAAATAAGTCAGTGATAACCCATAACACAGTTTTTCCCCCACTGAGAGGGAGATCCGTCATAAAATCCATAGCAATCACTTCCCAGGGTTTGCTGGGTATTTCAAGTGGTTGCAGTAGTCCTGGGGGCTTGCCTTGAGATCGTTTGACTGTGGCGCAAACAGGACAGCTGCGAATAAGAGTCAATGTCAGAACGCATTCCCCCCCACCAAAATTGTCTGCGCAACAGGTGAAGGGTCTTCAGGAACCCAAAGTGTCCAGCTGTTTTTACTCCATGAGCCAAGTGTAAGACGTCTTTTCGGAGCGCTTTGGGCACATACAAATTCGAGTCTTTGTACCAAGAGCCTCCTTGCTCGATTACACCAGGAGGCAGGGTTTGATCAGAGCATTCCATAAGGCATTGTTCCCGAAGGGAATTTAAGAAAGATTCGGAGATGGGGACCCCCCCTTGTTTACAGTGGCAGTAGGAGCAGTTATGGGGGTTGACGAGGGGGAAGCGCTTACGTGCGATGGTGCGCAGACTGCAGGCGGCTGGGCGGCCGGTTGGGTTGGAGGAGCTGGAGCGCCGGCCATTGTGAGTTTCCGTTGCGGGGGCAGCTGGGCAGCCGGTAGGGCTGGAGGAGCTTGTGCGCCGGTTACTGTGTGCTTTCACTGGGGCAGCGTCTGGGATCGAGTTTGTACAGCCAGTACGAGCAGGGCTTCTCTTTGCGCGGGCGTAAATAAAGAGTTTGTTGGCCGATCGAGTTTCGCCGGGTATTGAGGCAACCGGGAGAGAGCATCTGCGAGAACGTTTTGTTTTCCTGGGACATGCTTCAGGACAAAACGAAACTGAGCAAAGAATTCCGCCCAACGCTGTTGTTTCGCGGATAACTTATGGGTTCCTGTGAGGGCGGCTAGATTCTTGTGATCGGTCCAAACTTCGAAGGGGACTTGAGACCCTTCCAGGAATTGTCGCCATAGAGTAAGTGCATGGTGAACAGCTGAGGCTTCTTTCTCCCAAATGGGCCAGTTCAATTGGGAGTGCGCAAATTTCTTTGAGAAGTAAGCGCAGGGGTGAAGGAGACCATCTGGTCCTCTTTGGAGCAGGGCCCCTCCCATAGCTACGTCGGAGGCATCGACTTGTACAATGAACATTCGATTTGGGTCTGGGTGCCGTAGCACAGGTTCCGACGTGAAAAGGCGTTTGAGGGCTACAAAGGCGGTCTGGCATTGATCAGTCCACAGTATCTTAGCGGAGGGTAATGTAGCAGAGCTTTCTTTACCCTTGGTTTTCAGAAGGTCGGTGATGGGCAGCGCTATTTGGGCGAAGTTAGGGATAAATCCGCGGTAGAAATTAGCAAAGCCCAGAAACTGTTGTACTTGCTTGCGGTTGGAGGGAGGAGTCCAATCGAGGACGGATTGGACCTTGGCCGGGTCCATGCTAAGGCCATGGTGGGAGATTATATATCCCAAGAAAGTTATTTTGCTCTGGTGAAATTCGCATTTAGCCAGCTTTGCAAAGAGTTGGTGATTGCGCAGGCGGTGCAGAACTTCTCGGACCAAAGTGACGTGCTCGTCCATGGTTTTTGAATAAATAAGAATGTCATCCAAATAAACTACCACCCCGCGGTACAGTAAATCATGGAGGATTTCGTTGATGAGTTGCATGAAGACCCCCGGGGCCCCTTTTAACCCGAAGGGCATCACAAGGAATTCAAACATTCCAAAACAGCTAGAGAAGGCAGTGAGGGGTTCGTCCCCCTCGCGGATACGGACGCGGTAGTAGGCTTCTACTAGGTCCAATTTGGAGAATATACGTCTCTCTTGCAGTTGTCCCAAAATATCTGAAATTAGCGGTATAGGATAGGCGTTGGCTTGAGTAACTGCATTGAGTTTTCGGAAGTCAATGCAGAGGCGTAGGTCGCCCTCCTTTTTTCGGACGAAAAATGCGGGGGCTGAGTTGGGAGCATTGAACCCTCTGGCAAGGTTTTTGTCCAAAAAGTCCCATAGTACAGTGCGCTCGGAAGTGCTCATAGGGTAAATCTTACTCTTGGTTAATGTGCAGTCCTTCACCACTTCAATTGCACAGTCAGTGGCCTGGTGGGGAGGTAAGGCATCACATTCTTTAATGTTAAAGACATCCGCAAAGTCCTGGTATACATCAGGTAGGGACGGCGGTGATGGGACATCGGAGATTAATGCCGGAGCGGGTGGAGACAGCACCGCAACTTGCTGTCGGTGCTGGTCGCATTTGGGGTTGGCAAAGGAGATCGTGTTCGTTTCCCAGTCTATACTGGGACTATGACCTTTAATCCAGTTAATTCCCAGGACCACTTCAAATCGGATAGGGGCTATGGTAAAGTCTATTTGCTCCCAGTGGGAGCCAATACCCATCGCCACCCCTATAGTGCGATGATCAACTGGGCCCCCCTTGAAATGGCTCCCATCCATTTGGGCAAATTGGACGGGGGCTGGTAAAGCCTCGGACTTGACTTTGAGTGCTGCAAATGTGGCCTCATTGATGAGAGTGCGACCGCAACCGGAGTCAATGAGTGCCTTAACGGGTAGTTGGGGACCACCTTCATAGTGTTGTAAAACTGCGTCCACATAAACGGTGGTTTCTACTTCCTTTACATTAGTGGGAGCTTTCGGTTTAGCAGGAGAATCTGCAGAGGTCTGTGGAGACGCTCCACTCACCACAGACCGGAGCCGTTTTTTGACAAATCAAGGGGGGATTCCAGGTTTAAAGCTGGAGAATTCCATGGGTTCTCTTCGTCAGAAGAAGGAAAGTTGTCCCCCAATGGGGCATTTGTAATCCGGGACCCGGCGGGGTCATTCGATGTAGGAAGGATAGATGAGTCCTCAATGTGAAGTGCAGAGGGGGTGGGTCTTCCCGGCGCTGCGCTGCGGGTGGCCGTGGTGCCTCTGCGTTGAGGTCGTCCTCTAGCTCGGGCTGTCATGCTGGGACGAAAGGGTTCAGGGCGATATGGGCAGACTGCTGCAAAGTGGCCCAGTTCCCCACAAGTGAGGCAAGCTCCTCTTTGAAATCGGGTTTCGCGATCCTGTAGTGGACGCGCGGGTTTCCATTGATTGGGGGGCGGTTCCTTGGGCTGGGGCTTTTGGACGCTTTTCTCCTTGTGTTTTTGGCGGACAAGGGAAATAAAGCGCCGGCGGCTTTCCTCCTCTTCGGCTAATAGAATCCAATCCTCGAGGGTGTCGGGATCACCCCGCATATACGACCAGTTCAGAATGTCAGGGTGTAAGGCTTCCCTGAAATGGTGAATTAGGGTGGCTTCGGGCCAGCCCACAATTCTGCTTGCTAGTCTTTGAAATTCATTGGCAAACTCTCGAACTGGAGTAGAGCCCTGTCTTAGTTGTAGAAGCTCCGCTTTGGCTCGTTCCCCCAGAAAGGGGTCCTCAAACCTCCTCCGTAAGGCAGTCATGAAATTGTTGAGGGAACGGATAGAGCGGGATCGGGTGTCGAACTGGAGGACCATCCAGTCGGCTGCTTTACCTGTCAAAAGGGAAGCCACATAGCGAACCCGGCTGTCCTCTGTAGGGAAGAACTGTCCTTGTTCTCGCATATAGCTGTCCACCTGATGCAAGAAACAGGGCAGGGTTTCGAGAGATCCATCGTAAGTAGTTTTCAACTTGAGTTGTTTCCAAGGACCGGGCATGGGTTGGCCCGGTTGCACGGGTGCCCTGGGTGCAGGTAAAACGGGACCTCCGGGAGCCGGAGGTGGAACAGGCACATTAGCTGGGCTGGGCTGGGCTGGCACTCCCTGAACTGGTACTGCGGCTCCCTGTGGAACGGGTTGTGCCGGGGTTGTTAGGGCCTGCTGTAACTGCCTGTTGTCCTGAAGTAAGCGTTCCATTAGCTCCTGGAGTTGATCAACACGGCCAGATAGCTCTCGATTCTGAGCTCGTAACAGGTGAATGTCCTCACCCGGGCCACCTGTACGTTTGCTTGTTCTAAAACATGTGGCCCATTGAGAACTGTCCCCATACAAGTCCTCTTCCTCAGACTCCTCAGAGTCTTGGTGTCGTTCCGCGAGGCGGCATGCGCGTTGGGTCGTGCGCGATGGGGCAAATACCGGGGAAAAAGACAGACCCAATGGAGGACCGCTCCTTCCGGAGTCTTTGGGGCGGCCGCCTGTCCGGGCCCGATCCGCAGCCAACTGCAGTTCTTTATCCCGTGCGGCTTGAGCCTCGGCTTCCGCCTTAGCTGCTTCAGCAGCTTCCCTATCCGCGAGAGCTTTTGCGCTTTCAAGTCTCAGAGCGGCAGCTGCGGTAATGTGCGGTAAAAGTTCCGTTTCCAGGAGCGTGAGTAGGGGGTCAGGATCCCCACCTAGCAATGGTTGCACTCGGACCGCGACCGCGGGTGCATCGGCCCCGAACGTCGAGGCCAAACGTTGAGCCAAGGTGGCTATCGTGGTATCCTTTGTACAATCCGCAAAGAGGAGGGCCGTCTGGATAGCGACCCTCTTGGCTTCAGCTTGACAGTCAGCTGCATTGGGTACCAAAGAAAAACCTGCCGGTGCGGCTCCCGCCATGGTACCTTTCCCCAAGGCGACAGGACGCGTTAGAGTCGTGGATGAGAGAGTCTCACGGACAATAAGCTTATCCAATAAATCGGTTAGTATTTGTAAGTCCTCAGTTGCCAGCCGGGCATCATCCAGCAACTGATCAAAGTCCTGGAGGTCTAAACGAGCATTAGTATCCTCCGACGTTAACATCCAGAGAACCCTCACCAGAGATTGCCACTGTGCCTGGACCAGTCCACTCAAGTCCTAAAGAGTTCAGCTACTATGTCCTGTAGAAGAGTAGGATCCTCAGATGAGGACTCCAGGGTTCCAAGAAGCAGTAGCTCCCATCCGAGTGGCAGGCGAACCCTCCGGGGCTCCAGCCTGACTAAAGAATCGATGAAGAAGAGTAGAGATAGCTGTCATAATGTGAGCTCTTGACCCATCGAACCAGAAATCACCACAGAGACAATCAGATTCCAAGCAGATGGCTTTACTGGTCAAATAGGCAATATAGTGCATTGAGGATAAGATGCATTGAGGATAAGATGACAGCTATGAGTTGCCTTGCCCGTTACTTGGAAATATAAGGCAGAGAAACGGCGGGAGATTACAAAGCATAAACAGAGCATTATTTCCCAGGAGTGGCGTTCCTAGGCTTTGGTATGTGAAGCCGTCCTTGAAGTCTGGACGGTTCAGCAGAGAAACGAAAGGAAACATCTAAACTGAGATAACAGCCTGACAGGTGGCTCTTGGTGGAACCATGAGAAGACAAGCATGAGGGTACAGAAGGCAGAGGACGGCTGGAACACGAGAACCCCTGGAGATGCTAGGCAGCAACAGAGCTCTTACCTTCTTAGCCTAACGTTGTGTAATGGCTATGAGCCATAGTCTCTTAAGCACAGGAAGAACAAAGAGACGCCCTATTTCTTCCCCTCCCCCATTTAGGCAAGTTACAGGTCACCTGAGGCTGAGGAGCCTTCACAGGCCCAGGAGTTGTCACTGGATGCAGAGAAGGCTTTTGCTGGCTGTGCTGGAGGTCACGTGTGTCAGGTTTTGTAGAAAATGGGACTGCCCTTAACATTTATAAAATGGTTAAAAACTTTGTATACAGGCACAGATGGTTATGAGTGAACTTGGTTCTCAACCCTTTTTTTTTTTTGTAGCCAGGCATGAGCCTGGGATGCACCCTCCTTCTTTTGGTTTTAGTTGTGGAGCTGCCGGCATGTGCCTTTTGCCAAGTGTAAGCACTTGTCCCCGTGGTAATCCCACAAACAGCATCCACAGACAAGGAGTCTAAAAGAGAGCTGATTTATTGGAAAACATACAGGTATGCAGAGCCTACAGGTACATTGGCACGAATGGCAATTGTGAGCACAGGGTAGGCCTATATGGGAAAGTATTAGTCACAACAGGTCAAGGCGGGGGGGCCCCTCTACTGAGGAGCCGTTCCCACGGGAGATAGCACTGGAACAGGAATTCAGCAGTTAGCAAGTTCGACCTTGAGAGGCACCTGGTGGAATCGAAACTAAAACGGTCATAGTCTGACAGGCTGCTTAGAGCAGTGGAGAGCAGGCCTGACACCAAGCCCCCAATATGGTAGCCCTAAAGGTTCAGGACTGGAAAATCAATTTAGAAGTATATGCTAATGATGTACTAATATTTCTTGTTCAAGCCAGATTCTTCTGTCTGCAAACATATGCAATTAATTGATTGTTGCAGGATGAGGGGAAGATAGCAGATGTTCTGTGACAGTTATGGGCATGAATGGGCTGAGATGGCACCCCAAGGACCGGTAGAGTATAGGAACTGATACACTTCTTGGGTGTTTGGAGCCAATGCTCAGTTCAGACTTACCCAGATACCACTGGCTGCGGCAAGGTCATTCTGGGCACCACAGGGACTGCATTCAGAGGACAGAGAGAGAGCAGAAAGGCTCGATGCCTATTTTGCCTCCGTTTTTTCTCTGAAGAAGAGAACGGGCTCATCTAGAGATGGTAGCAGGCCAGCTACTGCATCCGGGCTGCTGGTTGACATGGACAGAAAGGTTGCTGAGAGGTAAAGGTAGTCCCCGTACATGGGGTGACGTCACATCACGACATTTACAAGGCAGACTTTGTTTATGGGGTGGCTTGCCATTGCCTTCCCTAGTCATCTACACTTTACCACCAGCAAGCTGGGTTCTTGCTGCATTGGATGTGGACAAACCCCTGGGCCAGACTGTATGCACCCGAGAGTGCTCAAAGAACTTTGCAGAGTTTGCAGAGCCTTTGTCCACCATCTTCTAGACCTGTTTGAGGATGGAGAATGTGTCCCAAGACTAGAGGAGCGCGAATGATATTCCAGTCTTCAAAAAAGGGAGGAGGGATGACCCAGGAAACAACACCCCAGTCAGTCTGACCTCTGTCCTATGGAGGATATTGGAGCAGATTTTAAAGGGGTTAGTCTGCGAGCATCCGAAGGACAACTTCGATGATATGAGGAAGCCAGCATGGATTTGTCCCTAACAGCTCTTGCCAGATCAACTTTGTTTCCTTCTTTGATTGATGGGAACGCTATTGATGTTGTTTACCTTGATGTCAGTAAAGCTTTTGACAGGGTCCCCCAAGATGTTCTGATGGGTAAACTGGAGGACTGTGGACTGGGCCCTATGATAATTAGGTGGATAGGGAACTGGTTGGAGAACCTTGCCCAAAGAGTACTTGTCAATGGCATTTCATCTGATTGGAGGGAGGAGCCACAGGGCTGGGTTCTGGGCCTGGTACTTTTCAATATTGTTATAAATGATCTGGATGAGGGGGTGGAGAGACTTTGCAGATGACACCAAATTGGGAGGAGCAGCAAACACACCAGAAAATATAGAATTCAACGAGATCTGAACACACTAGAAAAGTGGGCAGATGTGAACAAGATGTAATTCAACAAGGACAGTGCAGAATTCTACATCTGGGTAACAAAAATGAGGGGCACGCATACTGGATGGGGGATACACTTCTGGATAGCAGTGTGTGTGAACAAAATCTTGGAGTACGGTTGGACTGTAAGCTGAATATGAGCAGTAAGTGTGATGCAGCAGCAAAAAAGGCTAATGTGGTCTTGGGGTGTATCAACAAAGGCATAATATCCAAATCACAAGATGTCATAGTCATCCTGCATACAGAATTGGTCAGGCTACACCTGGAGTATTGTGTGCAGTTTTGGAGGTTTCACTTCAAAAAGGATGTGGATACCAGGGAAGTGCAGACTGCAAGGGAAATTTTGGCATAGCAGGGCAGGCATTAGGAGGAGAGAGGAAGGCAAAGTTCCACTCCATATTCTTCTATACCTCACACATTTATGTAAACCTAGTGGATACAGATTGTAGAGAATCAAGAAAGCCCAGAGCCTCTCTCCTCCTAAGAAACACTAGCCCTGATTTGCAGTGAAGACATTTACATTCTACCCGTGTATGTATACATGTGTTTGTAATGAAGATCCAATGTGTGTTCACTTTACAAATGAAATGGGGGACCAGAACCTGGACAGATGGTTTCAAACGTGTGTCCAGCTGTACATGCATTGAAGGTAATATGATAATTAAGGCACGTATGAAGAAAAACAAAGTGTCTATTCTACATGTATTCACTGTAATTTGTGAACTGCGCTCTCTCTGTACCCTTATTAGGAAAATTTTGAGAACCAATAGAAGCAGAGACTGCAATAATGCAATCATGAAAGAAACTGGAACGAAATAAAAGAGAATAGTTTTTTCCCCATTGCATGCCATTTAAATGAGGAATTTGTTTCATTTTCATATTAATTAAAATAATTACAGAACACCCTATTTTCATAATTATTGTAATTAATAACGACAGCAATGCACAAGTCTAACATGCATCCAGATGCCTGGTACATCGACCCTGGGGGCCGCCACACGGTTGGACCTGGAGATCTCCCGGAATTACATCTGAACACCAGACAACAGGGATCTGTGCCCCTCGACAAAACGACTGCTTTGGAGGGTAGACTCAATGGCATTATATTTGGCTGGGGCCTCCCCTCCCCAAACCCTGCCCTCCTCAGACTCCACCACAAAATCACCAGGAATCTCGCAACCTGGAGCTGGCAACTCTAGCCAGGCCAGCCCCAATAAGTCCTCCCTCAAAGGCCAAAATAGGCCTGGAAAGGTCCCTGCCCCCCCTCCCTTTGCCTTTGACTCACAGACACTGAAGCTTGAGATGCTGTGGTTGCCTAGTAACAGCCACTAAGGGAATCAATTTCTTGAAGCTACAGGCGCTCCTTTGAACATTTTGGTTTTTTTTTAAACCTCCCCCCCCCCTGTATTTTTTTTTTTTTTTTTAGATTTCACATTATGTTCTGCAAACCTGGAGACCTTTTCAGGCTTGTAGAAAGATCTGTCTTGTCCGTTCACAGCTTTAGTCACCAGATTTAAGTATCTTCAGGTTTGGCCGACTTTGCTAATTGTTTATAGATTAGTGATTTTCTAGTATGCAAATTCCTTTTCATGGAATCACAGAGTTGGGAGGGACCACCAGGGTTATCTAGTCCAACCCCCTGCACAATACTGGAAATTCCAAACTACCTTCCCCCCCCCCCCAGTGACCCCTACTCCATGCCCAGAAGATGGCAAAAGAAAACAAACCCTCCAGGACCCCTGGCCAATCTGGCCTGGAGGAAAACTGCTTCCTGACCCCAAAGTGGTGGTCAGCACTACTCTGAGCATGCAAAAAAGGGCACTGAGAGCCAAATATTGAGGAAAACTTTCCTGCCCTCCCTCTCATGATCTGTGTAAAATCAGCACTGCTGACATATGGCCATCTAGCCTCTGCTTAAAAACCTCAAAGGAAGGAGAGCCCACCACCTCCTGAGGAAGCCTGTTCCACTGAGGAACTGCTCTAACTGTCAGGAAGTTCTCCCTAATGTTTAACTGGAAACTCTTTTGATTTAATTTCAACCTGCTGTTTCTGGTCCAACCTTCTGGGGCAACAGAAAACAACTCGGCTCCCTCCTCTATATGACAGCCCTCCAAGTACTTGAAGATAGTTATAATATCACCTCTCAGTGGTCTCCTCTCCAAGTTAAAGATACCTAGCTCCTTCAACCTTTTCATTTAAGTAAGTGTCCTATTAAAATAGGGAAGGTATTTGAATATTTGCAATAAGAAATTTAATGATGCTGACAGTGGAAGTTTTATTGCTTCACCCCTCCCCTACCTTTGCTCTTCCTATAAGAAGAAATAGCTTGTTCCAAAGTTAGTTAATTATTTAGACTACCAATTTAAACCTTGCTAGAAACATTCACCTGGCATCGGGAGTCTTAATTGGAATGAAAGCTGACATCCATACAGCTTTAACCCATATTGGTTGTCAAAGCCCATTGAATATATGATACAACTGACACATTCAGGATTTGAAATACCAAGACAAACACCTAATGCAATATGATGTCATCCCAGAGAGTGGAGAACTATTCACAGGCCAGGAAAACAAGATTATTTGTTACAGCAATATGCAAATTGTTGAAATCATGTTGCCTTTCTACTTCTGCCACTCAGGTTTTAAGAAGCTCCTTCACTTTCTCATAATTCAAAGTCAAAAGAAACTGGTACGAAAGCCCATAATAACCCAGCTTTTCTTTAAGTGCTGTTTGCCAAGGCATTACAAATGAGTCTGTTAGTATTAGAGTTCTTAGACCCTTCTTTTGGAACAACAATTTTAGCCAAAACAAAAATGTGGTCACCCAAAGCTTAGACTGGACATTTAACCATCTCAGTTTCAATTCTTAGTGCAGCATTCGAAATATTATTCGGCACCTGAAGAATTTTCCTTAAAAACTTGGACTGAACCTTCTCTAAACTAGATGTTGCCAGAGATGCTCTGTGGTGCCCCGTAGGTTATTTGGACCAGTGTTTTGGCCTTACAGATCTTGATTGTAGCTGGAATGCATTGTCCTCTTTTAATTCACCAGGCTTATTCTGAACATTGCTGATTTGCTGAGCATTGCATGCGTATCCCAAAAATGCAGGTTTCTTGTCTGTAGAGCATACCCTTTGCCTGATGACCTGTTCCACTCCTGCTCAGTTGCTTTTCATTTCAACAGGGCTTGGGCAGAAAAACTTTGCTGAATCCATGCACAAATTATTTTTGAGTTACAGCTTGAATTTTTCTTCCTACTACATCTGATTAGGTAAAACAGCTTCATAAGAAACTCTAGTCATGGATCATAACTAAAGTACACAACAATGTGAATAGTTCACATTAATGTTAGGGGAGAAAGAGCCTATAAAAAGATAATAGCAATCCAAATCAGTACAGAGGGATCTGGATTCTCTGCTTTAAAATAAAGTATAATAATGGTGCGGGCAACACTCTAATCCAATTGCATTAAATCAAAGATTTGATTTTTTAAAATAGATGGATTATTTTTCTTTTACTAATTCATCCTTTGCTATTGTACAAGATTTGTGTGTACAATAAATAATGCAAGTTAAATTACATTCTCTTTTGGCTTAAAGTTTAATATTCCTATTGCCTTATAAAAATTATATGGGGGGGGGTCTTGCATATGTACAGCTGGACTCATAAACCTAATGGAATTACTATTCCAGAGCTGGTGAGATTAGACAGAACTGCCCGACTATCAAGGGAAAAGGAAAGGTTCACAGTTCAGCTGGCTCCCAAATTATTTATCTCCCTAATAACTTAACAGATTGAATATATTATTTGTCAGTGACCTCGATGTGTAACTATAAAGATCTGTGGGTATCTCAGAAAATATATGACACTATAATACATTGGACTTGTATAGTGGGCTAAAAATTTATTTTTTATGCTAATGAACTCTCTCCCACAAGGACATCACAAGGGCAGGAACAGAGAAAAAGAAAACCAACTGGACGGTCTAGTCCATATTGGACTAGAGCTGGAATAATGTGTTAGACCCATTGGATATCAAAGGGCTGAACAGAGGGAACCCCTTCCAAAACCATCCTGTACCTTATTCTTGCCAGCAGCAACAACCTATTTTTCAAGTATCCACTGCACTGGGGACCCAAATTTGAATCAAGAAAGACAATTTCCCCCACTAGTTCAGGCATCCCATTTTAGACGAAACCCTGTGCATTGCATGCAAAGCTTTTGTGAACGCCATCTCTACTCTGCCCTTCTTTCCTTTCCTTTTAACCAACAAAAGCTCTATAATAAATCGACCTTGAGCAGTGAATAGTTGTTGTTAATCACTTATCACCAAATAGACAAAAGAGTAAAAAAAAAATTGCAACTGTTTTTTGGATCCTTATCAGCAACTAGACTAGATCATAAGAATACATATCAGAAACACGGTAAAACCTAGCTCCCCCTCACACAAGGGACACTCCAGAAGAATATGTGCAATCATGTCAATCTTACCTAAGGAACAGGGGAAGATTTGTTCTGATTAAGGTAAAGGTATTAACCTTTCTCTCTTAATTGCTGAGGAGTGGGTGTTCAGTCTGGCTAGGATGAATGCTCTTAAAAGGCTTTAGGAAGTCAACACATAGGTATAGGAGGGAAGCGATTTCGGTGGGGGGGGGTACCAAAAAATTGGGATGGACAGGTGCAGCGTGCTCTAAATGTAGAGCTTCAGTGATGAATTAATCTTACACAATTTCTCACCAAAGCAAATGCTTCTTGAAGGCCCAGGTCCTGGATAGTGTTCAGGTTAACACTGTGAGCCAGGAGACTCTCAAAGACAGCCTTAAACCATATTGACCTACAAGGGTCCTCTTTCATGAGTGCCAGATAGCCCTTACTGCTTAAATATGACTTGATGACAATCTAAATGCTTATAACCAAGCTTATCGGAGCTTACTGGATTGAGGGAATGCTGTCAATATTATTATTCACCTGGATTTCAGTAAAGCTTTTGACGAGGTTCCCCATGATGTTCTCATAGGTAAACTAGAGGACTGTGGGCTGGACTCTGGGATAGTTAGGTGGATAGGGAACTGGTTGCAGAACCACACTCAAAGAATAGTTGACAATGGCAATCTGAATGGAGGGAGGTGTGCAGTGGGGTACCACAGGGCTTGGGTCTGGGCCCGGTACTTTTCAATATTTTTATAAATGATCTGGACGAGGGGGTGGAGGGACTACTCATTACATTTGCAGATGACATCAAATTGGGAGGAGCAGCAAACACACCAGAAGATAGAAATAGAATTCATCGACATCTGAACACACTGGAAAAGTGGGCGGATGTGAACAGGATGCAATTCAACAAGGATAACTGCAAAGATCTACATCTGGGTAACAAAAATGAGAAGCACGCATACTAGATGGGGGATACACTTCTGGGAAGTACTGTATGTGAACAAGATCTTGGGGTATGGGTGGACTGTAAGCTGAATATGAGCAGTCAGTGTGATGCAGCTGCAAAAAAGGTTATTATGGTCTTAGGGTATTCATCAGGGGCATAACATCCAAATTGCAAGATGTCATAGTCCCACTGTACACCATGTTGGTTAGGCCGCACCTGGAGTATTGTGTGCAGTTCTGGAGGCCTCACTTCGGAAAGGATATGGACAGAATAGAGCGGGTGCAAAGAAGAGTGACGAGGATGATCAGGGGCCTGGAGACCAAGCCTGACAAGGAAAGGCTGAGGGACTTGGGAATGTTCAGTCTGGAGAAGTTTGTGGGGGGACATGATTGCTCTCTTTAAGTGTTTGAAGGGCTGTCACTTAGAGGAGGGCAGAGAACTATTGCTGTTGGCAACGGATGATTTACGTGTGTTAAGTGCCGTCAGGTCACTTCTGACTCATGGCGACCCTATGAATCAATGTCCTCCAAAACGTCCTATATTTGACAGCCTTGCTCAGGTCTTGCAAATTGAGGGCCATGGCTTCCTTTATAGAGTCAATCCATCTCTTGTTGGGGCTTCCTGCTGCCTCCAACTTTTCCTAGCGTGATTGTCTTTTCCAGTGACTCTTGTCAGATGATAGGACTCGCAATAATTACAGGCAGAAAGGTATTGTCTGGATATTAGGAAAAACGTTTTACAGCAAGCGTAGTTTGACAGTGGAATCGGCTGCCTAGGGAGGGGGGTGAGTTCCCCCCCTCTGTGGCAGTCGTCAAGCAGCGGCTGGACAAACATTTGTCAGGGATGCTTTAGGCTGATTCTGCACTGAGCAGGGGGTTGGACTAGATGGCCTCTATGGCCCTTCCAACTCTATGATTCTGTGATTCTATAACTAAGCCCTTGCCATAAGGGAAGGTTGGTCCAGTTCTGAATGAAAAGCTACACCAGCTACGCAACGAGGAACCTTTCATAATTTCCACAAAAAGAGTAGAAGAAGTTGGCTAATATTTTCATTAGCCAAAACCATTCTTATGGCTACTCCATAGAGAATAACTGAGCAGCGCCTGGAAAATAGTTCTCACCACTTTCGGGGGGAAAAAAATATGCTGCTGGCAGAGGTTTTTGCTTTTTTCCTAATCAATGACTGATGTGGTCTCCATTTTAGACTAGATGAAAAAAGAATATCGAAATATGAAAATTCCTTCACTTGTTGGATTTCCTTACCATTCAGAGTCCATCTGAACACTGTAGGATTTCTTTTTTTGGAGAAGACAACTACTTTAGATTTCTGGTAGTTTATTTTCAGGCCTTCCTTAATGCAATATTTTCCGATGTTTTCTGCAGACCAACTCTTGTCTGAGAGAGCAAAACCAGCTGAGCCGCAGCAGCCTTTTGTCAGCCGTGGTGCGTCACAGCTTTTCTCAGAGTCTTGTTCTAGGGATGGTGTCAAAAGCCCATCAGATCAATAAATCCTACATAAAGGGAGCTATCTGGGAAATGAGTGTATTTTTCTATCAGGTGGTATAAAAGTAGAAATTGGTCAAAAGTTGAACCCCTCCAGAACCCTATCTGCTCCTGGCCCAGAATGTTGCCTTGTTCTAGCCAATTAGTTAAGGCATCCAGCAACTTTGAAGAGTATAGTTTGCCCAAACATGAAAATAAGCTAATTTGATAGTAGCAGCTTGGGCCCGAGTACTGTACCCTTCTAAGCATCTGCTTGACCAGTTTACTGCATGCACTGACCCAGAGTCTGCTGATGAAGCCTCCTTTCTTGCTTGCTGCAAGGTGGTAAAGCACTGGAGAACCTCAACAGCTTACAATGAGATTTGAACATATGAAATTGCCTTTACACCATCAGATTTCTCTGTCTTGCCAAAGAACACAGCAGCTGATCTAAGATTCCAAGTGGTCTCTGCCTATGTTGTCTTGCTCATGGGCAGACTCCATTTCAGTAGCTGACTTGTATTATGTACCTTCAGAACAGTTCAACAACACCCAGTAGAAGTAAGGGAGTAAAGACACTTGGTGGAAACATTTATTTATTTGTTAGATTGTTGATGGAATTTATTTGTGCTGCCTTCTACCAACCTGTTTGAGGTAGCCCAAACATTTCCATAAAATTATGAAAACAACAATATAATTTGCCAATATTAACAACAATCCATTTAAAAGCCATGAACATAAAAACAGAATAAACCAACCTCTGAACAGCCTAAAACTATTCATAATCTTTTAAAATTTGTCTTTGATAGAAATCATAAACAAGCAAGCAATTTTCCTGAGTGCCGAAGTCCCCAAGCAAGGCCTGTCTTTCAGTATTTTAATACCTCTTATTTCCCAGGTCTTCACATTATCTGGATAAAATACCCTCAGGATATTGTTCTATAACAAGGTTCATGAGTCCCCCCCCATATTTATATGTAGCTCACTGTTAATAATAGCTTTAAATGGAATTAGTATTTCCTATTTTGTAAATTGAAAGCATGCAATCTCTGTTTCCAAACTTTTGTTCAGAGTAGATCAGCCATACTACAAAGAGGGCTATGAAATTTTGAGCAAAGCTTTTTACAATGTACTTTAGGCACCGTGGACACTGGGACTGGTAAAAGCTCCTCTGTCAGACGTGTGTTTCTATCAGACAGTGAGCCAAGTGTTTTTCCAGTCCGGAGCACACAAGGGTTGGAGATGCAGCAGAGAGGGCCTTCTTCATTAAGTGCTGCTTGCTGGTTTTATATGGACGAGAGAGGCTGCACTCCATTTCCACGTACGCTCAAGAAGCCATGGATATGCTAGACACACATCCATGTGGATGGGGCCTATTTTTTATTTGGGAACAAACTGACTCTGTGGAAACCACTTTTTAACCAACTCTCATTCCTGTTCTGAAGGAATTGCAGCCTTAAATTCTAACACTAACTTGGCATGGTGCAACAGTTAGTGTGTCCCACTAGGATCTGGGGGACATGGATTTAAATCCCTGCTCTGCCATGGATGCGCACTGGGCAACCTTGGGCCAGTCATACATTCTCAGCCTAGTCTACCTCAGAGTGTTGCTGTGAGGATAAAATGGAGAAGGGGAGAACGTTATTGTCAGGCCTGTGTCTCAGTTTCACTTTTTCACTAACTTGCTCCCAAGGATGGTTTGCATGTTTGGACTCTTTGAAGTAGACAGTACTCCATGGGAACGGAGGCATCTCTAGACTGTTTTGAAATAGTAATCTCTTGAGCCTGTCCTGGGCTGCTGAATGCTGAATGCCTTTTTCTATGCTTTTATATAGTCAAGTGTATTCCAGTGCCCTCCATTGCTGTCTTAGTTCCTGTATGCTCTGTTTACCTATGCTTCCAGTAAACCATCTTCCTTGGACCAGTGTGTCTCTTGCTGTGGTTATTGGTTCGGGCTTGGGCAAGGGCTGACATTAAGACAGCAATCATCACTTCTTCTTTTACCTGTCAGGCTGAAGCCCCGGAGGGTTCGCCTGCCACTCTGATGGGAGCGGTGCTCTCCAAGTGAGTTCTCTGTGGCTGGAGCCCCGTGTGGTTCGCCCCTGGCCCGGTGGACCTGATCCCCGATAGTGGATTCCTGCTAGGAACCCTGGAAGGCTTCCATCCATGAACCCTTCCGTTGAGAACGCCGCCCGATGACCCCGACCTCGTACGGGATGTTATAGCCGAACTATTTCGAACTAACACGGAAGTTAGTCGCTTGAATGGGCTTGTTCAGATTCAATGGCGTTCTCTAGTTGCAACGGTCCCCTGGATGTCTGACGCTGCCGACACCTGCCAAGACCTCCAGACCCTGGTGGATGATGCCCGAGCGGCGGCTGAGGATTTACAACTACTGACTGGACTGTTGGACCAACTTATTGCTCGTGAAACGCAGTCAGCCTTGGACGCGCTCCCAATCTGTCCTGCTGACATGGCGGCCCCGATCACACCACCCCTCGAGCTCTGCCAAGCTGAAGCTAAAGCGGTAGCCGAGCGAGTGACTGCCCTCTTCCATGGACACACTGCAGCTACTAATTCTGTGGCTGAACTTACGAAACATCTTACCCCCGATTTCGGTGCGGATGCAGTGGCCTTAGCGGTACAGATCCAACCCATGCTGGACCTGCAGGATAAGCGCGCTGAACTCCTCTTCACCTTGGAACAGGAAGCCTTCCCACTCGTTACCGCGGCGTTGGCCACCCGACTGGCCACCGACCTGAATTTGGCTGAACGCAAGCAAGCGGAGGAGCAAGCGTGAGCGGCGGCTGAAGCCGCAGCAAAGGCTCGGGTGGAGCAGGAAAAGAGGGAATGCTTGGCCCGTGAAAGGGCGCGGAGTGGCGCACGCCCCTGACAGCCCAAGGACTATGAGTTACCTTCGTTCTTCCAGTCTTTCGTCCCGTCTCGTAGCGTTCAACGAACCCGCAGATTGGCGGGGACTTTGCCCGAGAGATCAGATATTTCCGACGAGGAGGACTTATATACTGGAGTATCCTCTTGGGCCACTGGTTTGCGGTCCAGCCAGTCCTGCCGAACTAGCGGTGCTGGCAACGAGATGCTTTTCCTGCGTAACCAAAATATGGATCTCATGGAGCAGGTCGCACGCTTGCAAGATCAACTGGCCTTAGTACTCAGGGACAATGACCAGTTACAACGGGCTCAAACTGCGCCAGTTACCCCCATTCCAATGATACCTCAGCAGCCGCCACAACAACGACTGCCCCGGTGGTTCCTCCTGTCGGAGGAGGTCCCGCCGGAGGACCCACCGCACCCGATGGAGGACCTGTTGGTCCAGGTGGAGGCCTTGTAGCCCCTGGTGGGGGACCCGTCACACCGGGCGGAGGACCAGCAGCTCCTGGCCCCGCAGCGCCCAGAGGAGTGCCTGTTGCACCTGTCTTACCGGGAATTCCAGCCCCTGGATACCCGCCTATGCCCCCAATGCCATGGAGACCGCCTAAACTGAGAGTTACTTATGACGGCTCGGTTGAGACCTTACCCTGTTTTTTGCATCATGTGAATAGTTATATGAGGGAGCAACGACAATTCTTCCCAACCGAAGATAGCCGCGTCCGCTTCGTTGCCTCTCTATTAACGGAGAAAGTGGCGGACTGGATGATTCTACAGTTTGATACATGGTCCCGCTCCATTCGTTCCCTCAACAATTTTATGTTCGCCTTGCGACGGTGGTTTGAAGATCCCTTCATGGGAGAGAGAGCCAACGCGGAACTTTTACAACTCAGGCAAGGCTCCTCTCCAGTTCGGGAATTTGCAGATGAATCCCAAAGACTTGAGAGTAAGGTAGTGGACTGGCCAGAAGCTACCCTTATCCACTACTTTCACGAAGCATTGCACCCAGACATTTTAAACTGGTCTTATATGCGAGGCGACCCAGACACCCTTGAGGACTGGATTTTGCTGGCTGAGGAAGTTGAAAGCCGCCAGCGGTTTGTTTCGCTAGTCCGAAATAGAGCTAAGGAGAAAAGCGGACAAAAGCCGCCCACCAAACCTTCAACTCCCAACCTGCAGAGACCAACCCGGCTCCCTCTGGATCTCGAGTCCCGTTTCCAGAGAGGGGCTTGTCTCGTTTGCGGGGGAATGGGTCACTTTGCAGCGACTTGCCCTCAACGCCCAGAAACCACTCGCCCAAGCATGCCGCCTCGAGCTCAAGGACGACCTCAACGCAGAGGCACTGTGGCCGCCCGCAGTGCAGCGCCGGGACGACCCACACCCTCTGCACTTCACGTCGAGGAATCGTCTAACCTCCCTGCACCAATTGACCCCATAGGGTCCCGGATTACAAGTGCCCCAGTGGGGGACAACTCTCCTTCTTCCGACGAGGATAATCAATGGAATTCCCCAGCCCTTAATCTGAAAACCCCTCTCGACCTGTCAAAAAACGGGCACGGTCTGTGGTGAGTGGAGCGCCCCACAGACCCCTGCAGAATCTTCTGCGAAACCCAAGGCTCCTGTCAAGGTGAGTGAAGTGGAAAACACTGTAGACGTAGTACTACAAAACTACAAGAAGGGCCCCCAAATACGTGTCAAAGCATTCATAGACTCCGGCTGCAGATGCACTCTAATCAATGAAGCCACATTTGCAGCCCTGAACGTCAAATCCGAAGAACTACCGGCCCCCGTCCAATTCACCCAAATGGACGGCAGCCAGTTTAGAGGGGGACCAGTTGACCGTCGCACACAGGGAGTAGCGATGGGTATTGGTTCCCATTGGGAGCAAATAGACTTTACCATAGCTCCCATCTGATATGAAGTGGTTTTGGGGATTAATTGGCTCAAGGGTCATAGCCCTTACATAGATTGGGACGCTGACACAATCACGTTCGCCAGCCCAAAATGTGAGCAACATCGACATGAACTCGCGGTTGTACCTCCACCCGCGCCTGCCTTAACCTCTGATGCTGTAGTGCCAACACCTTTACCCGAGGTATATCGAGACTTTGCAGATGTTTTTGACATGAAAGAATGCGATGCCTTACCCCCCCCATCGTGCCACAGACTGTGCAATTGAAGTTGTGAAAGACTGCACATTGTCCAAAAGCAAGACTTACCCTATGAGCGTCTCCGAACGCGCTGTGTTGCGAGACTTTTTGGATAAAAATCTTGCTCGGGGATTCATTCGGCCGTCAACCGCCCCTAATTCAGCCGCCGCTTTCTTTGTCCGTAAAAAGGAAGGTGATTTGCGTTTGTGTATAGACTTCCGAAAACTCAACGCAGTTACCCAGACTAACGCCTATCCTATCCCATTGATTTCGGACATTTTAGGACAACTACAGGAGGGGTGTATATTCACCAAATTGGACTTGGTCGAGGCTTATTACCGGGTCCGGATTCGTGACGGGGATGAACCCCTTACAGCCTTTTCTAGCTGCTTCGGCATGTATGAATTTCTTGTGATGCCTTTCGGATTAAAAGGGGCCCCGGGGGTCTTCATGCAACTCATTAATGAGATCCTCCATGACTTATTATATCGCGGCGTGGTAGTTTATCTTGATGACATCCTTATTTATTCTAAATCCATGGAAGAACATGTTGCTCTAGTCAGAGAAGTGTTGCAACGTCTCCATGATAATCAACTCTATGCTAAGTTGTCTAAATGCAAATTCCACCAAGAACAGCTAACGTTTTTGGGGTACATCATTTCACATCGGGGCCTCAGCATGGACCCTGCTAAAGTGCAAGCGGTTCTTGACTGGACACCTCCCTCCACCCGTAAACAAGTGAAGCAGTTTCTGGGCTTTGCTAATTTCTACCGTGGTTTCATTCCCAACTTTGCTCAAGTGGCACTGCCAGTCACCGACCTCCTTAAAACTAAAGGCAAAGGAACCTCAGCTACGTTACCCACCACCAAGATACTTTGGACTGATCAATGGCAAACCGCTTTCACAGCCCTCAAACGACTTTTCCAAACCGGTGCTGCAGCACCCCAACCCGAACCAAATGTTTGTTGTGCAAGTAGATGCGTCCGATGTAGCCATGGGGGGGGGGCTCTTCTCCAGAAGGGGGCTGACGGTCTTCTCCACCCCTGTGCTTACTTTTCCAAGATGTTTGCGCACGCTCAATTGAATTGGCCAATTTGGGAGAAGGAAGCGGCGGCCGTCTATCATGCCCTCACCCTATGGCAGCAGTTTCTGGAGGGGTCTGGGGTTCCCTTTGAGGTCTGGACCGATCACAAAAATCTAGAGGCCCTCACGGGGACCCACAAACTGTCCGCGAAACAACAGCGTTGGGCTGACTTCTTTGCCCAATTCCGTTTTGTACTGAAACATGTTCCTGGGAAACAAAACGTGCTTGCTGACGCTCTTTCCAGGTTGCCCCAATATCCAATAAAGATTGACCGTCCCACGGACTCTTTATTCACTCTGACGCACAAAGGGGCTCTCCCCGTCCTGGCAGTAAAGACTCGGTCCCAAACTCTGCTCCAATCCCAGACCCAAGCAATGGACAGCAGAGCTGTCTCTCCAGATCAGCCTGCGCCCACCGTCACTGGTGCTCCACAGCACCCACAAACCCCCCCTCCATTGCCACCGCCAGCGGCTCCGGATTCCTCCTCTTCTGTGGGGGGGGGAGTGATCCTGTCCAATTCCTTCCTGGACTCCCTTCGTACTCAATGCCTGGCTGAGCGCTCCGCTCAAACTCTACCCCAAGGCTTGCTTGAACGGAGTGGCTGTTTGCACAAGGACTCGAAACTGTACATGCCTAAAGTGCTTAGAAGGGAAGTCTTGCAGTTAGCTCATGGAGCCAAAACGGCAGGACATTTTGGTTTCCTAAAGACCACCTGTTACGCAGGCAATTTTGGTGGGTGGGCATGCGTACGGATGTGGACTCCTTTGTTCGCAGTTGTCCCATTTGTGCCACTGTCAAACGATCCCAGGGTAAGCCTCCGGGACTTCTACAACCACTGGAAATTCCCAGCAGATCCTGGGAAGTGATTGGCATGGATTTCATGACTGACCTCCCTCTGAGTGAGGGAAAAACTGTACTTTGGGTTATTACTGATTTATTTTCCAAACAGGTACATTTGGTTCCATGTGCAGGTATTCCGTCTGCCCCCAGGTTGGCCCGCCTTTTCCTGTCACATGTTGTCCGTCTGCATTCCTTTCCGCGTAAGATAATTTGCGACCGCGGAAGTATCTACGTGGCTAAATTTTGGAAGGCATTTCTCAAGTTGGTGGGGGTGGAACAGGGTTTGTCTAGCGCTTATCACCCCCAAACGGATGGGCAAACTGAACGTGTTAATGCTGTCCTGAAGTGTTATTTACGCTGTTATGTCAATTACCATCAGGATGATTGGGTTGAATTGTTGTCTTTTGCAGAATATGCTTACAATAATGCTGTGCATCAGTCTACTGGGTTTAGTCCATTCTATGTAGTGTACGGTCAGGATTTCGGCCCCATTGCTCATGTGGATATGACGGGGGTGGAGGGAAGCGTCGAGGTGGATGCCTGGACTCAAGCCATCCGCAACACCTGGCCCTGGCTAGTAAAGAATCTAGACAGGGCCAAGCGCAAATACAAGGCTCAAGCAGATAAACATCGTTCTCCCAGTAAAGACTTCCAAGTGGGCGACTTAGTGTACCTTTCCACTAAGAATCTGCGGTCCACCCGACCTTGCCATAAACTCAGTGCCAAGTACGTGGGGCCATATCCCATCGCCCGGATAATTAACCCCGTCACTGTAGAACTGACTCTTCCGAAAACCCTGAGGCGTATCCACCCTGTTTTCCATGTTAGTCTCCTCAAACCTCATGTCGCCTCCTCAGATTGGCACCCGGAACCGCCCCCTGAGCAGCCTGTGATGGTGGGGGGGGGGAGCATTTCGAAGTGTCTAAGATTTTAGACTCTCGTATACGTCATGGGTCTCTACAGTATATGGTTCGTTGGAAACACTTCCCCCCTGCCTATGATGAATGGGTGAAGGCACGAGATGTCTGTGCCCCGGACTTGGTGCACACCTTCCACACCGCCTACCCCAATAAACCATCCCCTTTGCCGACTGGGAGGGGGCCCTAAGGGGAGCAGAATGTCAGGCCTGTGTCTCAGTTTCACTTTTTCACCAACTTGCTCCCAAGGATTGTTTGCATTTTTGGACTCTTTTAAGTAGACAGTACTCCGTGGCAACGGAGGCATCTCTAGACTGTTTTGAAATAGTAATCTCTTGAGCCTGTCCTGGGCTGCTGAATGCTGAATGCCTTTTTCTATGCTTTTATATAGTCAAGTGTATCCCAGTGCCCTCCATTGCTGTCTTAGTTCCTGTATGCTCTATTTACCTATGCTTCCAGTAAACCATCTTCCTTGGACCAGTGTGTCTCTTGCTGTGGTTATTGGTTCAGGCTTGGGCAAGGGCTGACGGTTATAAGCCTCTCTGGGTGATAAACAATGTAAAATAAAATAAACTATAATAATAAAATATTATTATCATGAAATAATACAAGAAGTTGATTTTTATAACCCAACTTTGTCTACCTTAAGGAGTCTCAAAGTGACTTCCAATTGCCTCCCCTGCCCCCACAACAGGCACCTTGTGAAGTGGGGCTGAGAGAGTTCGGAGAGAACTGTGACTGGCCCAAGGTCACCCAGCAGGCTTCATGTGTAGGAGGGGAGAAACCAACCTGCTTGTTGGGTATTAGATAGCGAGCTTTGTTACATGTCAGACAGTTAAGGGTTAATATTGTAATTAACCAAGTGGTCAGTTTTGGTGGCCATTGCGGCGTATACAACTACTTTGCATGTTTAACTGCTTTCGATTTCTTTGTTAGAAGAGAAAGCAGTTGCACACTTTTGCTTCGACTGCTAACCAGGCAGGATGGGAGGCTCTCCTTTCGCTAAGGAAGCCTACTCATAAGTAAGCTTAGTGCCTTGCCAAAGGCATTTGGCAAGTATAGGAAACATAGAATGTAGACAGGATTATTTGTTTTGTATCCCAGTGACTTTTTCCCTACCCTGAGTTAGAGTAAAGATTGTTTAACACAAAGACAAACGCTTTGTGTCCTTTTGTGCATGTGTGTGATCTCCAATTCTCTATAGTTCAAGAGGAATGATCCATTCCCTCTGAATTGGTAGCAGAAAGTTAAATATCGGGGATCCCTTTACAGGAATGGGACCCCAAAATTCCTAATACTGCTTCACCAGATTAGCCTCCGCTGCTCCTGCAGAGGAGTGGAGAATCAAACCCAATTCAACAGGAGGATATAATATGGGGTAGTTTAGGATCCTAGCAGATCTCAGGTATCTGATGATCCTCACTAGATTACCCTGGTGGTCCCTTCCAACTCTATGATTCTATGATTCTATCTGGGTAAACTTAAAACATCCAACAGCTAAACTGGGAGATGTGCTGTTTATTCCAACTGCCCTGTCTTCTCTGACAGATCCCTCCTCCTTTCCCTTCTAGCTTCTTTTCCAAAACAGGTTTTGGGCTGTTTTTAAGGTCATTTACTCTGCTGGTAGCCAGCAATCAAATGTATCTCCAAGTATTGATCAGCTTTGGTCTGATAGAAGTTCAAGAACATGAGGTCTTAGTCTCTGACCCGCAAATAGCTTATGAATCTCAATCCAATATACTGAGAGTCACACACAGAAGCTTTCCAGGGCTGCTGGATGCATGGGAGAGGGAGGGGGGAATCAATGAAGTGTGTTAATGATTCACAATTTATAGAGCAGCTGCCATTTTAATATTAAAATAAATGTTATATTGCAAAGGAATGGGAACAGAGGTGGTGGCAGAGAAAATATTTCTTTAGAGGCTCCTTTTCTGCTGGGAAATTATGTGCAGGGAATTTTATTATCTGTAATTTATTGGAGTCATTTAGTCATATAATTTAAAATGCTGTATGGAAATAAATTAACTGGAGTGTTCAGGAGAACTCTTGAGTGGATGGGGCTTAACTGGCTGCCATGTTTGGGATCAGGAAAAAAAATTGAACCATACAGGAGGTTTACAGGGTGGTTATGGCCTTCTCCCCAGACTCTCAGGTCTTCTCCTTCTTGTTTGAGTCCTCTGGGCATAGTGGTGGACCTCTGTATGGAGGCTTGAACTAATGCTAGGGATTGTTGCTGACTTCTCTAACATCTTCACCGAATCAGGCAGCAGCAAAGTTGGTAGCACTGCCTTGGCAGACACCAGGAGATTTTGAGGGCAGTGCCTGGGCAGGGTAGAACTTCAGGTTGATGAGATGTCTCTTCTCGGTGATGCTGTAGGAATTTCCCCTAATCCCCATGGTAAAGTCCATAGAGACATAGGGAAGTTCCTAAGAGTGTCACCATGGAAGCCATTTTCTGGCTATTTTTTCTCCTGCTCCTCAATTTCTTGAGGGTGGAGGATTGGGTGTGAGGGCAAGGGTTCACCCACTGCAGTTGGACAAATAGTAAGCCTAGTCGACAGAGTCTGGACATTGACCTTCGCAACGTTCCTATCAGTGCCTTCCCACACTTTGAGAGTAAAAGGAGGCAGTCCCTCCTTTCTCTTTTTACATGGGTTCTTTAATTTCCTTTGGAAAATTAAACTGATTTATGGCCTGCCCTAATTTTTCTAAGGATCCATTGAGCCTTTTTCATGGGAACTGTGAGAACTGTCAGTCACCTGTCTGGTTTCAAGAAGACCAACTATTTCTTCCTCCACTTGACAAATGGTCATGAAAGCCCTGGCATTCGGGTGCCCTTTAGGCATAAATATGCACCTTGTGTGCTTTTGTAGTACACTGTAAGATAGATGAGAGACCACTGATAAATCAGGTCATACTTTTAAAAGGAATATATAAGTATACCAGTTAGTAAAAAAAAAAAAAGGTAATGGTCCCCTGTGCAAGCACAGGTTGGTCAATCCTGACCCATGGGGTGACGTCACATCCTGACATTTCCAAGGCAGACTTTGTTTGCCGGGTGGTTTGCCAGTGCCTTCCCCAGTCATCTTCCCTTTACCCCCAGCAAGCTGGGTACTCATTTGACCGACCTCGGAAGGATGGAAGGCTGAGTCAACCTTGAGCCGGCTACCTGAAACCAACTTCTGTCGGGATCGAACTCAGGTCGTGAGCAGAGCTTGAACTGTAGTACTGCAGCTTACCACTCTGCGCCACGGGGCTCATATACCAGTTAGTAGCAACCCAGATTTTATTAGGGTTTTAATTGTGTTATGTTTTATGGTTTTTATGAAATGATGTAATTATGAAATGAAATGATGTTTTTATGAAATGATGTAATTATAAAACCCGGGCTCAGAGCGGCAAACAGTTTGCCGCTCTGAGCCCGGGTTTTGACTGGGAAGAGAGCGGGTTATAGATCAAATTAATAATGATGATGATGATGATGATAACAATAAGTATTACTAAAGAGTAAAAAAGAGTAAAGAGACTGTCACTTAAAATACTATTTAGAGCACACATACATTAAGGGCAAATGGACTAAAACTATACTAAATATGAACGAACACAACAACATCAAGGGTCTATGGCAGGTGTATTTACTTGTTTGTTTTCTTCATTTTTGCCCTGCCTTTCTCCCCCCAGCAGAAGCCACCCAGAGTGGCTGACAGGGTTCTCCTCTGGTCCATTTTATTTTGCCTGCTGTGAGGTAGGTGAGGCTGAGGCTGTGTGAGTTGGCAAAAGGGCGCCAAGTGAGCTCCCATGGCAAAGTGGGGATTAAAACCTGGACTTCCCAGATTCTAGTCCAACCCCATAACCACTATGCCACTCTGACTTTCTAGTTCTGTCCATGTCAGACACACCTGCTGATATTGAGCCCTCTCGATCTCCCTGTTGTCAAGACGAGTGAAACCTTGATTGCCTCTCTCCTGAGGTTACATCCCATGCTTCTAACAGGATCCAAGGTTAGTTTTCCAGCTGGTAGGAGTGCTGGACCACTTGATTCCTTGTGGTGAATGCAGTTATGCAATGCCCATCCCCCCCCCCTGGCTAATGACTCTTTCCTTGACCTCTGGCCAACCAGGACTCCCATACACTGATAAAATGATAGCCCTTATCAAAGCTTCCCTTTCTCCTTCTATTTGATAATGCATTTTGTCATTTCAATCATAAATGCCAAATTTGTGACCTAAAAGGTCCCCACTGTCTTTTTGCATAATTAAAAGATAAAGAGCTGGCATGCTGTTATCCACCCACCCACCCATTCATAAGAGCTTGTAACACTTTATATAAAATTTGGTTCTACAACGAAGGCTCTTTCATGCATACATATTTTATATGTTAAACTTTATGAAAGTGCTAGAAAGGTTATATTGCTTGTTGGTCAATCACATCCTGGGAATCATAAATCAAAAAGCCATTTTGTGTGTTAATTTTTGGTTGCCATAAATTAAGCCCTTCGAGATGAGAAAGCTGGGCTCCAGCTTTTGCAGCTTAATTCAGGAGTGGTTTGACAAAACGTGCAATGAGAGGCTGTCAAGTAGCAGCCAACAAAGGCTGGCTCCAGCAAGCAAAAATGGAGATGGTCAATATGAGATATCCCTCCCCTCTCGCTAAGTCTCACTCAGCTATGTCCAGGCTCTGGTGGTCACTGCCCCAGGGAAAGCACAAAAATAAGCAAGGGGCTCTTGAAGTAGTGATGCTCTAGGTGTCTCCTTTAGGCACCTTTCTCAAGAGGCCTCTTTCTGTGCAGAGGCTTCCAAGGGGTATTCTCATCATGAGCCTTTGGTAGTGGTGGTTCTGGGGTCATCACAGTTGCATCAATGCATTCCACTGCTTGTTAGGTTGATCTAACAGCACAATTTTAAGATGGCCAGTTAAGATGGCTGTCACTATGCTGAAACGTTGGATAGCCTAATTCATGGAGATCCTATGTTGCCTCGGCAGCAATGCCAAAAGCACACTGCTGTGACTCTGCCTAAGTTATATTCTACCTTAATCTCTGGAGCTTGCTTTTAAAATACTGAAATAGCAATAAAAAGAATTTTATTTCAAGAAGTTGCCTCTCTACCTTACGAGACTTCTCTACTAAGGTCCCATGCTTGTCAGTCAAGCATACTACCTATAGAGATAGCCCTCAGAGACCCTTTCAGTGATGGTATCACTTTACTCTGCTCTGGTTAGACCTCACCTAGAGTATTGTGTTCAGTTTTGGGCACCGCAATTTAAGAAGGATGTAGACAAGCTGGAATGTGTCCAGAGGAAGGCAACGAAGATGGTGAGGGATCTGGAGACCAAGTACTATGATGAAAGGTTGAAGGAGCTGGGTATGTTTAGTCTGGAGAGGAGATGACTGAGAGGTGATATAGAATCATAGAATCAGAGGTGGGAGGGATCTCAGGGTCATCTAGTCCAACCCCCTGCACAATGCAAGAAATTCACAACTACCTCCTCACCCAGAAACCCCAGTGACGCCTGCTCCATGCCCAGAAGATGGCTGTAAGAAAGGGCCACAAGAGCCAAGCACTGACACAACGCAACCCTTCCTGCCCTCCCTCACATGGTCTGCCTAAGTTCTCAGAATCAGCATTGCTGTCAGATGGCCATCTCTGTTTAAAAACCTCCAAAGAAGGAGAGCTCACCACCTCCCGAGGAAGCCTGTTCCACTGAGGAACCGCTCTAACTGTTAGAAAGTTCTTCCTAATGTCAAGGTGGAAGCTCTTTTGATTTAATTTCAGCCCGTTGGTTCTGGTCCGACCTTCTGGGGCAACAGAAAACAACTCGGCACCCTCCTCTATATGACAGCCCTTCAAGTACTTGAAGATGGTTATCATATCCCCTCTCAGTCTTCTCCTCTCCAGGCTAAACATATGATAACTATCTTCAAGTACTTTCTATTATTTCTATGTAGACTACGGGTGAGGTCTACAGCAATAACAGCACTAATCATTTTCACCCCCGGGTTATTGTTTCTTTCAAGTATATGATAGGCAGGAATGTGGCAGGGACAGTCATAGCAGCATGGACATGTACTGATGAGGAAAGCTGAACCTATCGTGCTGCGACCTGTCATGAAGCTTTCCAAGGCACAGGAGCCTTAGAAAAGCATTATGACTGACAGCCTCATGTCTTGAGAACTTGTTCCAGCAGACCCTGCAATAATGATGGCATCAAATGCATTTCAGTGGCTCACATGGTTAGATGACAGAGAACCTCCATACCTGTAAGTTCCACCCCAGAAACTGTCAAAAGGGCGGTGGGTCTGTCTTACCCAGAGGTGAGGAGGAGGAGGTGAATGAGGAGGTGATGCTGGAGGTGAATGAGGAGGTTCCTCCACCACAATGTCCTCGTGACTCTAGGCCCCTGGGAGATATCTGTCAGTATCAGGCGTCTGGCCCTAGCATCCCATAAGCAAACTCATCCAGGCAGGTAGCTCTGAAGCAGTAATGCTTTATTAGGAGCAAAAAGACAGATTAAAGGACTGACTGCCTACAGGCAGATGAGGCTAGTAATGGGGAACACAGGCAGGTTACATGCTTAAGACACTACGGACAGAAAAGTAAACATTGCTAGGCAACCTCTAGATAAGCGGTTCCCAGGAAGACAGACTGAACATTACCACAGCTGCAGAAAACAGGATGAGTGAAATTGTACACAGACGTTCACAGGCATGAGAACCAAGGACTTGGCTTGTGACCAGAACCTGGCCTGACTCATGTCAAGAGCCTTTGCTCCAGCAAAAAAAGGCAAAGGCCTGACATTCGGCTCCCCCTAAGGCTCCCCCTCCCAACAAACAGGTGAGGTTTTGGGGGGTAAGCATCGTGAAACTGGCAAACTAGATGGGGGGGCAATCACATGGTGCTCAGCTACCCATTCATCATAACCAGGCCCTAAGAGTTTCCAGCGCACCAGGTAGTAAAGCACCTTATTGCAGATCCAGGAGTCTAGGATCTTGGAAACTTTGAAATGTTCTCCCCACCAACACTGGGTGCTCGGGAGCAGGAACAGGATGCCATTTTGGCACGGGCTGGTATCTTTTTTGCAAACTGATATGAAACCGGATAGATGCCCCTCAGGGACTTTGGAAGACTGAGTTCTACTGTAACTTCATTTATGAGCCGCAAGACTGGGAAGGGTCCCACATACTTATCACTGAGTTTTTTACACAGGCTTAGGGAGCGAAGGGTTTTTGTGAACAGATATACTTGGTCCCCCACTTTGATGTCCCACCCCGGAGAACGGTGTTTTTCTGCTTGTGCTTTGTACTTGCGCTTGGCCCGCTCCAAATTTTCCTGTAACCAGGGCCAAGTATTTTGCACCACGTTCACCCAATCAGCCACTTTGGTGTCGGCGCCCTCCCCCGAATGATCAACACTCCCAAACAGTCCAAAGTCCTTTCCATACACTACCTGAAATGGGCTAAAACCGGTGGACTGATGGGAGGCATTATTACCAGCATACTCAGCAAAAGGCAAGAGATCCACCCAGTCATCTTGATGGTAGTTTACATAGCAACGCAAATAACATTCTAGTACAGAGCTGACATGTTCAGTCTGCCCATCGGTCTGGGGATGATAGGCACTGGACAACCTTTGTTCCACCCCCATCAACTCAAGAAAAGCTTTCCAAAACTTTGCCACAAATTGTGGTCCCCTATCCGAGATCACCTTGCGCGGAAAACTGTGATATTTGAAGACATGTGATACAAACATTTGAGCGAGTTTTTGAGCCGTAGGAAGTCCTGTGCAAGGAACCAAATGAATCTGTTTAGAAAAAAGGTCTGTGACCACCCATAGTACCGTCTCCCCCCCGGCTGGGAGGAAGGTCAGTGACAAAGTCCATAGCAATAACTTCCCAAGGAGCCAAAGGTGTTTCCAAAGGTTTCAAAAGTCCGGGTGGCTTCTCCACCACCCTTTTGGCTGTAGCGCAAGTGGGGCAACTGGGAATAAAAGAATCTAAGGCATTTTTCACGGTAGATTTTGCTTCTGTTTTGCCACGGACTAAAAAAAAACACGATTTAAATGTTTTTTTCATGGCCGTGATTTATCCCCGTCAATTATCTGTAGTTTTGGTTTTTCATGGGAACAAAGTACGCTGTATTTGACAACAGTTTGGTCTGTCCCTTTTGCAGGAGGCCTCCCCTTCCAACAGGCTCATTGTTTATGCCTGCCCCCAGCTCCTCCCCAACTCTGCCCAGCAGATTACCTCGTGCGGTTCACCAGCCCCAGCGCAAAAAATAAGCACCAGTCCCTCTGGTCTCCTCCATTTTTCTTCCACCCTCGCTCTGTTCTGCTTTTGGAACAGTCAGATTCCAAATTGGGGGGGGGGGCAAGGCAGCGCTTTCCTCAAAGCTTCCCTCTATTTTCTATAGGTGTGGAACCCATTGCCCTTTAATGATAGACAGGATTGGGGGGGGGGGCAGGAAATCCATGTGCCCAGAGAAGTGTTTAGCTGAAAGTGAGAATGGGGGGGAGAGGAAAGAAGGCCCCTGGATTGCGCGCCGGCCATGATCTGGCCACATTGCATCGTGAGAGACAGGAGGGCTCCTAGCTTGCGCACCAGCCCCGATCCAGCCAGTGTGCATGGCGGGGGGGAGGAAAGAAGGCCCCTGGATTGCGCGCTGGCCATGATCCGGCCACATTGCATCGTGAGAGACAGGAGGGCTCCTAGCTTGCGCGCCATCCCCTGTCCAGCCAGTGTTCATGGCGGGGGGGGGGGGGAGAGGAAAGAAGGCCCCTGGATTGCGCGCTGGCCATGATCTGGCCACAGTCCATCGAGAGAGAGGAGGGGGATAAGGGCAGGCTGGCTGCCCCTCTTCAGAAGAGTGATGGGAGGGAGTTTCACCTTGGGTTTTCCGCACTCAGGATGCACATTTTTCCCATCCGATTTCTCAAAAATCCCCCCTCCCCTCTGGGGCAGAGGGGCCAACAGCCCCTTCCCTTGAACATCCCCCCCACGGGTCCAGCTGCCCTAGACTGAGCTGCCACCACCACCACCACCCCAGCGCACAAGGAGCACATGGCGTGGCCCCGCCGGTCTCCCCCTGAAGCTGTCCATCCGACGTCCCCCTGGGCTTGGAGGTGTGGGCCCAGCTCCAAGGCTCATCCCGGGCGAGGGGAGGGGAAGGCGTGCAGGGATGGAGGGAGAGAAGTGCAGGCAGGCAGCCAAAGGGGCGGTATTCTTGTCTGAGCACAAAACTCCCCCAGCCAATCACCGTTCTTGGGGGAGGAGAAAGGAGACGTCCCGGGGAGCGAAGCAAACATTTTTTCATGGGCATCAGTGCAACAAAACACGCTTCCACAGGAAAGATCGTCTCAGAAGTGGTTTGGATTGCCTCTCTTTTAACCCGGCTTATTTTGCTCGGGGGGGGGGGGACAAGAATCTGCAGTGAATAACCAAAATTTGACTCTGACGCAAATCAGCGTCGAAACAGCAGCAAATCTCCGTGAAGAATACCCCTAAGTCCATTCTCATCCCTGGCCACCAGAACTGTCTGTGTAAAAGATGCAGGGTTTTAACAAAACCAAAATGCACCGCCACCTTGGAACCATGGCTCCAATCCATCACCTCCCGCCGACGAGAAACAGGAACATACCGTTTATTTTCTTTAAACCAGAACTCCCCCCGCTGAGTCATTTTGTCAGGCAGACTATTTGCAGCTCCCTCTGCCTGGGGGGGAATAGGATCTTGATTTCTTGAAGCCATGGCAGCACACCCTGGGATGGCCACCTCTCTCTGGTGGCGGTCATACTGCGACTGGGCAAAGGCAATAGTCTGAGCTATGCAATCTATGGTGGGACCGTGTCCTTGTAATCAGTTTGCTCCAAGTACCACCGGGTACTGGATGCTGGGAATGATGGTGAAATGGATCTGTTTCCAATGAGTCCCTACTCCCAGCGCCACTCTGCCCATGCAGCGGCTAACCGGACCCCCCTAAAGTCACTGCCATCCATTTGAGTCAAGTGGATGGCTTGGGGCAAGCTCACTGCTTTTACTTTTAAAGCGTTAAAAGCCTCTTCGCTGATCAAAGTTTGTGCGCACCCTGAGTCGACTAAAGCCACCACTGCAACTTGCCCCTCCCCCTAGGACTTTGTAAAATAACGTCTAAAAACAAAGACTCTCCCATATCGCTCATCATCACTGGAGCTCCCCGCTCTTTGTTGGAAGAGGTCTGCTGTGGAGCTCCAGTTACAGCAGACCTAGAACATTTTTTGACTGGCGATTCCAAGCCTCTTCCCCCTCCGAGGCTGATGAGCTGTCCTGGCTTGGCATTGGCACATTTGTAATCTGCGATCCCGTTGGTGTGAGGGTCTGTACGCCTTTGCCTTGTGTGTTTTCCCCCCCCCTGGACTCGTAAAAGCAGTCCAGGCCTTTTGCCTTTCCTTGGTTCAGGCGCTGCGTCTGACAGGCCCCAGGTTGGAATGTCTCTTCCCACGTCCACCTCCCTTGCTCTCTCTGACTCCCTCCCACCAGCTATGGCCTTGGTGGGTAGATAGCACTAACGAGCTCACTGAGGTCTTTGATGTTTTTGTACCATGCACTATTATCTCGTGGATTCCCATAACATACGTTTGACATCTGCTTCCTTGTAGAGGTTATAATTCTGTCTTTGTGAAATCGTGAGCACTTGCAACTTTACCAGTGTAAGGCCTGTACTACCTGAAGCTTCCAATAAAGTTCCTTGTTTCTGCATGACCGTCTGAGCAAGTGGTTTTATGGAGTTTGCACAGGGAGGTTGGGAACCCTCACAGTTGGATCGAGTTGTATAGTACACTGTCCCTCTTGGCTAGTCTGTGTGATGTTGAGAGTGGAGGGTCCTTGTCTTCCAGGAGTCGCACTCTTTCGATGATCCTTGCCCATGCCACCTCCTCCTTGGCCGGGCGTTAAGCAGCTGGGGAACCCTCGGGCCGGGAAGGGCAAGCGGCAGCAAAATTTCCCATTCCACCACAAACCAGGCACGCCTTACTCTGAAAACGCCTCGCTCTCTCCGCTGTCGGGGCGGCTGCCCTCCCTGGTGGTCTGGAGCCCCCTCTCGGGACTGCCCGCTCTGGCCGCGGCACCGAGTCTCGGGTTTTGTGTTGTTTTGACAAGTTCAGTAATTGCTAGCGGTTTCCACTTCTACTGCCAGCAGAATCCATCCCTCAAGATCAGGAGGGGTCTCCTTGCATGAAAGCACAGTGGAGAATCTGAGTTCGGTCCTTCACGGAAATACTGCACACGTGTGGCCTTGCTCCAATCCACAACTTCGTTTGCTAGCAACTGGAACTCACATATTTCATCACCGACTTGGCATCCTGGCAAAGCTGTAGCAGAGCCGTCTTGGCCCGCGCGCTCTGGTGTGGATCCTCAAACATAAGGTCATCTAGGGTCCACGGTGCATGGGAATGGAGGTGGTACTGCTGGACCATCCAGCTCTCTGCCTCCCCTTCCACCAGCGAAGCTTCGTACCATACCCGACTGTCCTCTGAAGCGAAAATGGGCCCCTGCTCTCTCATGAAACTGTCCACTTGAACCAAAAAGTAGGGGAGCTTCTCCCCTGAGCTGTCAGGGGAGCGGGTGGTAGAGGCTGGGGTGCGGGTTGACCCGGAGGTGCGGGCGCCTGCGGGGCTTGCGGTTGCTGAGGCGGGAGTGGCGGAAGTTGCTGGGGCGGCAGCGGTGCCGGTTGTGTAGGCTGCGCTTGACGGATTTCGGCCACCTCTTGCCAAAGTCCCTCCAATAAGCCCCGCAGCATAGCTACCTGCTCAACCAGTTCATGGTTTTGCTGTTGGAGGCGTAGGTAGTCCTCGTCCCACTCTCGCCACTTTTGCGACTGGGGCTGGTAGTCCTCGTCCCTTTCTTGCCACGTCTGCATCTGGTGCAATCCTGTGCCCCACAGAGGTGGTTCCTCAGAACCCCTCGTTGCTCCCATCCGAGAGCCGACTGTAAAATCCCAGTTCTCCTCCGGCAAGATGGAGCCCGCTTCCCACCGCCGCTGGGTATTAACGTGTGGAGGCACCCATGGAGACTCCAGCCAGAGCTGCGGACGAATGTCCGGAAGTCCGGGCACTGCGCCATCCATGCCCCAAGGCCGTGGTTGTCCCAACAGCAACTTGGGGGCCTCCTCTGGCTTCTCCGGTTGCTTAGGTTCCTCGTCCGGTACCTTGGGGTCTACCGGCTCTTGGTCAGGAATCAGTGGTCTTGTGGTATCGGGTACTTTGGTGTCCAGAGTGTCACACATGGTGTTGGGGAGAACACAGCACCGCAGGCCAAAAAAAGAGGATTACTAGCCTAATGTCAGTATCAGGCGTCTGTCCCTAGCATCCCATAAGCAAATTCATCCAGGCAGGTAGCTCTGAAGCAGTAATACTTTATTAGGAGCAAAAAGACAGATTAAAGGACTGGCTGCCCACAGGCAGGTGAGACTAGTAATGGGGAACACAGGCAGGTTACATGCTTAAGACACTACGGACAGAAAAGGTAAACATTGCTAGGCAACCTCTAGATAAGTGGTTCCCAGGAAGACATACTAAACATTACCACAGCTGCAGAAAACAGGATGAGCAAAACTGTACACAGACGTTCATAGGCATGAGAACCAAGGACTTGGCGTGTGGCCAGAACCTGGCCTGACTCATGTCAAGAGCCTTTGCTCAAGCAAAAAAAGGCAAATGCCTGACAATATCAAAGGTCCACCCGATAATATGAGTTTCTCTTCTTGTAGTTAGAGTGTTACTCTGTGGAGCAGGAGTCACGGTTCCAGTCCCAGGGGCTCTCCTTTTTCCCATCTGGAATTATTGGTCACTTGTGCCTCACTTCTCTAAGTACTGAGAAGTTCCAGGGGCCAGCACTTACCAGGGCTGGTTGTCAAAGAGCTCCAACCAGTTGGAGGCTGCTTTGGTTTAGTCACAAGTTTCCCAAAAGGGACAAAACATTAAACTCCAGGCTTTTCCCCAAGTTTAATCAGTAGCTGCCACCAACTCTGGACCAAAAGTTAAGCCTCCAGGCACGGGGTCCAGAGTAACCTCTGCCAAGCTTCAAAAGTTAAGTGCAAAGCTTACCCTGCAAGGTAGAAGCCTGCCAGGGAAAGATTACACTCCCAAAATATCTTAGGTTCTTTTGGTAGGTGGTTTTTACACTCAAACAAGGCACTTCGAATTTAGGCTTGGAATCCCAAAATCAAAAGACACAATCCATTTAAAGGCTAACAATTTATTATAAGATTCAGGCTGGTTTACAGGAAAGAAAAGGTTCATGAAGTTTCAAGCAAGAAAATAATAAACTATTTAGCATAGCTAACTAGTACATTCAAAAGCCTTTATGGTTCAAAAGGATTGGCAAAGGTTTCTTGCATCAGATTTATAGTTACCAAGTTCCAAAGATGCTTCCAGCATTCAAGAGTTTCAAAAGATTGTCCAAAGGTTTCTCCAAGCAGGTCAGCTTGACCAGAGTTTCCCCCTCAAGGGCCAAAATCAAATGGGTTGTGATGCAGCCAGCACAGCTCGCCTGCTGTACCCCAAAGCATGCATATTTTGCTTAGGGCTGGTTTGTCCTTATATCCGTTTTCTCAAAGGGATGAGCTCATAGAAGCCAATTGAGAAAACGAAAGCAATTAGCTGGTAATTAATCGCTTGGTCAGAAATGTTGACTCCTTAATTGATGTGTTCAGGTCAGGAAGCTTACAGAACTACCTGCACCTGGACATTGTCATGATGGCTGACCAATTTGTTACTATGGCAATGCACGGCCTTGCATTCCAGAAAGGGGAGAGAAGGCTTTAACAAGCACCAGCTGGGGCTTACCTTACTCCCTCTACAGAAGCAGTTTTCAAAAGGAAACTTATTTTGCTGGTCTAAAATCCCAACCACACAGAATTCATAGGCTTCGAGGCCTGAACCAAAAGAGATAATCCAATCCAAGAAATTGAGGGACCTCAACTTCTTGACACTGGTTACCTTTCAAGGTGAGAGCACTGGAGCCATAGAGCATTTTTGTAGTAGTGACTTTGTTTACAGGCAAGGTGGGCCTCTTACAGGGCAGGAACCACTGGGAGGTTGTTAATAGGTGAGCATAATGCTCTTTGAGAGGTATAGTGGGAGAGATAGGTAAAATGGTCCCAGATCATTTAGGGCTTTAAAGGTCAATACAAAAATCTCAAAGCTGATTCGGTACTCAATCTGAAGCCAGTGCTGCTGGCGAAACACTGGTTTTATATGCGCTCTCCAAGAGGTCCCTGTACAGAACCACGCCACTGTATTCTGGACCAATTGCAGTTTCCAGAGCAACTTCAAAGGTAGTCCTATGTAGAGTGATTTACAGTAGTCTAATCTAGAGGTGACCTTTTCATGGATCACTGTGACTAGGTCAAGGTGGGACAGGTAGGGAGCCAGAAGCCGGACTTGGCGAAGGTGGAAAACAGCCATTCTGGCAGTATTAGTGACCTGAGCCACGGAGAGGGAGGTATCCAGGATCACTCCTAGTCTCCTGACAAAAGAAGCTGGTATGAGTTGAACCCCATCAAGAGTCGAGAGCTGACTTCCCTGCCCTGGGCCAACCTGGCCCATCCAAAGGCCCTCTGTTTTTGATGGATTCAATTTCAGATAACTCGTCTTTAACCACAGACTCCAGGCACCCAGTAAGAATATCTGGGACAGTGCCCTGCCAGCCACCCATCAACAGATACAACTGGGTGTCATCAGCATATCGATGAGACGCCAGCCTGAAGCTCCAGACTAGCTGGGCGAGGGGACACATATAGATGTTGAAAAGCATTGGTGAGAGGATCACCCCTTGAGGGACTCCACATACCAAAGACCCTCTCCTCTAGTATCCTCTGTCAGGATACTCGGGGTTGGTTATAGTATGTAGCCTTATAGCTATATACTATATAGTTATAGCCTTAGGCATTTGCTTCCCTAGTAGAATTATAGAATAACAGAATCATAGAGTTGGAAAGGGTCATACAGGCCATCTAGTCCAACACCCTGCTTAATGCAGGATCAGCCTAGAGCATCCCTGACAAGTGTTTGTCCAGCCTCTGCTTAAAGACTGCCAGGGAGGGGGAGCTCACCACCTCCCTAGGTAGCTGGTTTCACTGTTGAGCAACTCTTACTGTAAAACATGTTTTCCTAATATCCAGCCGGTACCTCTCCGCCACCATTTAAACCCATTATTGTGAGTCCTGTCTTCTGTTGCCAACAGGAACAGCTCCCTGCCCTCCTCTAAGTGACAGCCCTTCAAATACTTAAAGAGAGCAATCATGTCCCCTCTCAACCTCCTCTTCTCCAGACTAAACATCCCAACTCCCTCAGCCTTTCCTCACAGGGCCTGGTCTCCAGGCTCCTGATCATCCTCGTTGCTTTGATTGTGGGATCCTGCATGGCAGGGGGTTGGACTGGATGGCCCTTGTGGTCTCTTCCATCCGTGTGTGATTTTGTGATTTGTGCTCTCCTCTGTACCCGCTCCATTCTGTCCACATCCTTTTTGAAGTGAGGCCTCCAGAACTCCAGGTGCCGCCTGACCAATGCAGTGTACAGTGGAACTATGATATCTTGTGATTTGGATGTTATGCCTATGTTGATGCACCCCAAGATTGCATTAGCTATTTTTGTCACTGCATCATACTGGCTTCACCTATTTAACTTATGGTCCACCCGTATCCCAAGATCTTATTCACACACACTGCTGCCCAGAAGTGTATCCCCAATCCAGTATGCATGTCCCTCATTTCTGTTACCCAGATGTAGAACTCTGCCCTTATCCTTGTTGAATTGCATCTTGTTCACATCTTCCCACTTTTCCAGTATGTTCTATCTTTGTGGCACCCCACTGGACACCTCTCTCCATTCAGTTGAAATCCCACTGACAACTGCTCCTTTAGTGTGGTTCTCCAACCAGTTCTCTACCCACATAATTGTCCTAGGGTCCAGTCCACAGTCCTCTGGTTTACCCTGTCAAATGCCCTACTGAAAAGTAAGGCCATTTATGCATGGGAGGTTTTGCCTTGGATTTGCACATCCAGATGCACATTTTCCCCATCTGAATTCTCAAAACTCTGCATGGGGGCTTATTTTTGAGTTTTGAGAATTTAGATGGGGGAAATGTGCACCTAGATGTGCAAATCCAAGGCAAAAACTCCCATGCATAAATTCCTCTTCAGATCCAAACAACTGTATTCTTTAATGTTTAACATCAACTTGATAACAATAGAAAATTGCAGAACTGGAGACAGGAGAATTGTTTTTGCTCTTATTCTACATTAAGTCCAACCTACAGTCTTCTTTTTAAAAAAAATTTATTGGAGAACAACAATAACAATAAAGACACTGTCCTTCAGTGTTACTCCTCTGAAGATGCCTGCCACAGCTGCTGGCGAAACATCAGGAAAGAAAATACCATGGTCACACAGCCCGGATAACCTACAAGAACCAATGAACTCTGACCGTGAAAGCCTTCGACAATATTTTAATAACAATAAACAATAACAGCAACTAAAAGAAGTAGAAAAAAGGGACAATCTTCATGATTTAAAATACAATACATCTATATACACAATAAAATAACATGATTCCTATGCTACAGTTTATTTCTTTGTCTTCGTATTCATCATTCCGTCCAGACTGAGCACAATGCATTCCCCTTTCTTGCCCTTATTTATAAAATTCTCTATTTTATTTATAGTTTGTGACCATAACTCATCTAAACTTATTGTATCTCTATTTTTCTGAAATGTTGTTAGCTTAATTAAAGCACATATTTCTTTAACTTTAACCAGCCATTTATCTATCTTTGGAGTCGATTTTTATTTTCAATGTCTGGCAAAGGTTGTTCTGGCAGCAGTTATCATGTGTAACCTACAATCTTCTGAAGCCTTTGCTACTAAAAGATCCTTTTCGCGCACACTACTGCTAAGACAAGTCTCCCCCATCCTATAATTAGAATAAAAGTTTTATTGTATAGCCATAGGCCATCACAATATTCAATACAAAACAATAAAATGATAAAACACAGATAACTTTTACCTTTAAGAAATAAAATATAAAACATTGAAACATCAATATCAGTAAAATGGACTAAAACATTAATCCATGGAGGCTCTAAATAGTTGCTCTCTGTAAAACCTCTTTAAGCCTGATTTTCTTTGCTGCAAGTGCAAACTGTGCAACCCGATAGGAAATATGTGTGTCACAGTCCGACAGCAAAAATTTAATTTTTTTCACTATCCGACGAAGTACTCATCCCAGCCAAAAAGGCTGCAAGAAATCTACTCCTGGGATGAGCATACAGCGAGCAAGTAAGGATATAGTGTGGTAAATCCTCCAAAACGGGCACCACATATACAGATCCGCTGATCTAAAGGTGTTTGAGAATAGCGCCCCAGAAGCACTGCTGTTGTCATTGTTTGAAAACGTAGGGAAGTGAAATTTGCTCTAAGATTTTGATTGGTAATATTGGCTAAGTAAGGGCTTCTGCTATGGTTGGACTTAATAAATTTGAACCAAGGTGCTGTTTTAGACAAGAATTAGAGAGTGATCTATTAATGCGCCCATTTTATATATCCAGTCTCGAAGCTGACAATTATTCACCGATGACCCTAACAGGTTATCTGGTATGGAATAACGTATCCTATAATTATGCTTTTGATTTTTCCTACCTAAATGCAGAACTATACATTTATCTCTGTTAAGATTCATTTTTTTCATTTAAGCCCAGTTTTCTAGCCTGTCAAGATCACTCTGTATCCTGGTTCTGTCTTCTACCATATTTGCTACCCCTCCCAATTTAGTATCATCTGCAAATTTAATAAGCACTCCTTCCATTCCTTCATCCAAATCATTTATAAAGATGTTGAACAGCACAGGGCCCAGGACAGATCCCTGAGGCACTCCACTAGTCACTCCTCTCCAAGAGGATAAGGAACCATTAACAAGCACTCTTTGGGTGTGATCTGCCAACCAGTTAAAAATCCACCTCACAGTAATATGATCCAAACCACATTTGGATCCAAACCACATTTTATCAATTTGTCAACAAGAATATTATGTGAAACCTTATCAAAAGCCTTACTGAAATCAAGATAAACTATGTCCACAGCATTCCCCTGATCCAGCAAGGTAGTAACTTTCTCAGAAAAGGAGATGGCTGCGTAGATGGTGTCATCAAGAAAGGTTTGGATTTTTGGACCATGGTTTATGCTTTCGAGATGAAGCTCTTCTATCGGGAGATGGTTTGCACCTCATGACGGTAGGAAAAATGTGTTTGGTGAGAGCCTTGCAAACCTGATAAGGAGGGTTTTAAACTAAATCCTATGAGGGAGCGAGACAAAAACTTAAAGCCTAGTATGATGCCAATAACAGGAGATGAGAACAATAAAGATTTGCGGGGAGTAGCACGTATGTGAGGAAACATAAACTTGCGGGTATGTACAGAAACGAAAACCTCGAGGCACATAAACGATGGATTCCAATGTCTGTACACTAATGGGCAGAGTATGGGAAACAAGCAGGAGGAACTCGAAGCCCTAATACAGGAAGGGGATTTTGACCTAATAGGCATTACTGAAACATGGTGGGATGTCACTCACGATTGGAATATTAAGATTGAGGGGTACAACTTGTATAAAAGGGATAGACAGATAAGGAAGGGGGGAGGAGTAGCATTATATGTCAAGGATGTGTATCAAGTTCCTGCCAGCCCTGTGTTATCAGACTCTTGGTTAAGTCATGGGTGTCATATAAGTTAACAACGGAAAAGCCAGAGTAAAGTGACTATTGAACTGAAACCATCAACACAGATAGAATAAAGAGATTGTGGGGGTATGAAGAAAAATGGTTTTCTAATCATCATAACCAGGACATATTTGAATTTAATGAACTTTTAAAATTGTGCATCCCACATGTTTAGTTACAAGATGGACCACTTAAGGACATTTTGCCCGTGATATTCAGTTTGATATTCTAGAGGGACAATGGACACTATTTTTAAAAAAAATTTATTACAAATTACAAATATACAATATTAAAAAACTTTGACTAAATGAAACTCGACCTGTACTTATACAACTAATAAAACCTATGGACACTATTAAAGGTGCAAGTGTTTGATGATGCATGCCAAGTACAAACTTGGGATTTATGGGGGCTTCTTAATATGTCTACATGGAAAGTTGTTTATTGCCTAATGATCATTTTTGTTTTGGGCAGGTGCTTTTATTGCATAATGAATTGCTATTCTCTGTGTGTTTTGCTGTGTGCTACAAAGGAGGGGATTATGGAAACATTGAAAAGAGCCCCTTAGGCTAGAGGAAAACTATCTTGGGGTTGTTAATCCATGGCATTGATTTACACATTGGTTACCTGATTTTAACTTGGTTGAAAAGCTTATTTGTTGTGTTTCTTTTCTTTGCATTAATTGGTATTATTGTCTGCTGTTGCCTACAGTGCCTGCCCTTAGGTTTCTGCATGTACGAAACTTTGGCTCAGACTCTCAGGCCTGCAGCTGCTCTGAGCTCTGATTGTTCTATTAGATTGCTGATGAAGCCATTGCTTCGGCCAAGGCCAGGGTAAGAGGTGTTACTTCATTAACATAGTAATTTGCCCATCTCCTGGACCCTTAGCCATCTCACATCTCCCACTTTGGAGGCATCCAAAGCAACAAGAAAAGGGGGGTATGTTGTGCCCATGGAAAAATGTCTGCTTAGCACACACACACACTCACCTCACTGTCTGGTAACAAGCAGTACACACTCACACAACCCCCCTTGTCTAGAAACAGAAGCAGCACACACACATACACACACTTTCCCTTATAGAAAGCACAGACACTGCAAACACACACAACCCGATTAGACTGCCTTGCTCAAGGACAGACTCCCCTCCCTCCTGTCCCTTCCGTGCACACAAAGGAACTCGCTGATCTCTATAGATTGTTTTATTGTCTGATGTAGCGAAACTCTGACTAGGAGCACCTGCGCTAGAAAGGCACTGGCTTTGTATCGCAATGCTGAATGATGATGGAGAAGACTTGTATGGTTCAAAAGTATCTTTTACTGGAATGCAACTGCCTCCATAGTATAAAATGTACTGCTTGCCCCTTGCTGGGGTGTGGCAGTCTCCCGACTCTGTTTGGTTTGGAGTCTGTTCACCCGGTTCTATTGCTTTGGCCAAAATAAAGAGCTGTAGTTTACCAACCTCCTCCTTATTGTCTTCATTGGACTCTATAGACAATAATGGGTCACAACATGTGCGTTAAAGTTGCCAACCTCCAGGTACTGGGGGAGAAACAGGCACCTCTATACTAATACCAAAGGTTAGGAAAATAGTATAGGAGCGAAGAACATTTACAAACAAGGTGCAATTTATATAAGCTACTGAGATACCTATATACATACAATGTACAAACACAAGTAACCACACTATAACCGGGTGTCTTCACGCTATGCAGAAGCATGCACCAGTGGCATTCCTCGTGTCTGGGCCTGTGCTACCAAAGACAGTTCCTTGATCCAGAACAGCAAGGGGAAATCCATAAGGGCCCTGTGAAACATTTGTGAGTGTTGCTGGGACTCAGAAAGTCAAGCTGGACTGGTCTTTCTTTGGATGCTGGAGGTATTAAACCCCATGTGCCCTTTGAAAATCCCTTCCAAACATTATCCTGACTGAACTGCAAACAAATTGTTTTTTTGCCATGAACTAATATGATAATACCTCTGCAGATCCAGATTTTGACATATAAATCTTATATTTACAACACGGGACTAATACAACAAAAACATTATTTACAGTTAGGATTACTGAGTAAAGCCTCCAAAACTATATATACCAAGGAGGAAATTCAGAAGAAATGAAACAGAAATGTATTGTTCAAAACAACTGCTTGACCCTTTGGTTTGCTAGCACAGAGATGAACACAGATGAACATTGAATGGAAGAAAGGGAAGGGGGTGGGTCCCACACTTGCCTGGTCACATTGGGCTTGGCAGATCATGGGAGGGGGGGCTGTCATTGAGGGCTGGAACTAACCACAGGTACAAGCAGTAGCAGCAATATGAAGTGGTCATCACAGCCCAGAAAAGATCAGTTCAACTGGTCTGTCAGTCAGGGAAATAGAATCATAGAGTTGGAAGGGACCACCAGGGTCATCTAGTCCAACCCCCTGCACAATGCAGGAAATTCACAACTACCTCCCCCCACCAAACCCCCGGTGACCTCTACTTCATGCCCAGAAGATGGCCAAGATGCCCTTCCTCTCATGATCTGCCTAAGGCCATAGAATCAGCATTGCTGACAGATGGCCATCTAGCCTCTGCTTTAAAACCTCCAGGGAAGGAGAGCTCACCACCTCCCGAGAAAGCCTGTTCCACTGAGGAACCACTCTATCTGTTAGAAAATTCTTCCTAATGTCTAGTCAGAAATTATTTTGATTTAATTTCAACCCGTTGGTTCTGGTCCAACCTTCTGGGGCAACAAAAAACAACTCGGCACCCTCCTCTATATGACAGCCCTTCAAGTACTTGAAGATGGTTATCATGTCCCCTCTCAGTCTTCCCCTCTTCAGGCTAAACATACCCAGCTCCTTCAACCTTTACTCATACGACTTGGTCTCCAGACCCCTCACCATCTTTGTTGCCCTCCTCTGGACACGTTCCAGCTTGTCTACATCTTTCTTAAATTGTGGTGCCCAAAACTGAACACAGTACTCAAGGTGAGGTCTAACCAGAGCAGAGTAAAGCGATACCAGCACTTCGCGAGATCTGGACAGTATACTTCTGTTGATACAGCCCAAGATCACATTTGCCTTTTTAGCTCCCGCATCACACTGCTGACTCATGTTCAGTGTTTGGTCTACTAAGACCCCAAGATCCTTTTCACACACACTACTGCTCAGACAAGTTTCCCCCATCCTATAATTATGCATTTGATTTCTCCTACCTAAATGCAGAAATTTACGTTTCTCATTGTTGAAGTGCATTTTACTGGTTTTAGCCCAATTCTCCAGCTTGTCAACATCATCCTGTAACTTGGCTCTGTCTTCTACTGTATTTTCTACCCCTCCCGATTTAGTATCATCTGCAAATTTAATAAGCATCCCCTCTATTCCTTCATCCAAATCATTTATAAAGATGTTGAACAACACAGGGCCCAGCACAGATCCCTGAGGAACTCCACTAGCCACGTCTCTCCAAGTGGATGAGGAACCATTAACTAGCACTCTTTCGGTGAGATCTGTCAACCAGTTACAGATCCACCTCACAGTAATAGGATCTAAACCACATTTTCCCAATTTGTGAAGTAGAATACTATGGAGAACCTTATCAAAAGCCTTACTGAAATCAAGATAAACTATGTCACCAGCATTCCCCTGACCCAGAAAGGTAGTAATTTTTTCAAAAAAGGAGATAAGATTAAACTGACGTGACTTGTTCTTGAGAAACCCCTGCTAGCTCTTAGTAATCAGATCCATCCTTTCTAAATGCTCAAGGACTGACTGTTTGACCATTTGTTCGAAAACTTTTCCCGGTATAGAAGTCAAGCTGATGGGTTGGTAGTTACCCGGATCCTCCTTTTTCCCCTTCTTGAAGATGGGGACAACATTTGCCCGCCTCCAGTCTTCTGGCACCTCCCCTGTTTGCCAAGACATTTCAAAAATAATGGACGGAGGCTCAGAAATTACATCTGCATGTTCTTTGAGTATCCTTGGATGCAATTCATCTGGCCCAGAGGATTTTGTTTCATTTAAAGAAACTAGGGCCAATTATTCACTCAAAAATTTAATGCTCTCTTGCACCGGAGCAAAAAAAAAAAAGCGAACTTAAAAGGTTATTCATTGATGTGAATCAAATCCATTTAGTCGGATGTACCTTGGGTTATTCTTGAAACAAAGCCTGCAGTATTTGACAGCTGCTGTGTCATTTCAGCCCTCCCCTTCTGACATGTTGAGGTCCGCCCCCACCTCTGTCACAACTCTGTCACATCTCCATCACAATTCTGCCCATCAGGTTCCGTAGAGGGAAGGCATCCAAAGGAGAGGGGGAAGGAGAGGCGGGGGTTAATGGCTGATGCCCCAACAGCCCAGGGTCGAGGAAGGGCACTTCACAACAGGCACTCGATGTCATTTCTTTCTCACACGCACTCACTTGGCCCAAGAAGGGCAAGGTGTATGGGGAGTTTTGCCTTGGATTTCCCGCTCTCTGGGTGCTCTCTGGATGCACATTTCCCCCATCCGAATTCTCAAAACTCAACAATAAGCCCCCAATGCAGAGATGGATGGGGAAAATGTGCAACTAAAGAGTGGCAAACCCAAGGCAAAACCTCCCATGCATAAATGGCCAAACACTCTCCCTTCCCTCTCCCCCTTTCCCAAGATTTCCAGTTCCTTTGTTCTATTCTTTTACCAGGTTGGGGAGGGGGGCTCCAACTGTGGGCGTCCTGCTATGGGGCAACTCCGCGGGATTGTTTGTCGGTCGCTTCGTGGAATCTGGACCCTCTCCCTCCCATTGATTTCCTGTGTCCCCCCCATTACCTCCTCCCCCCAACTATGGATTTCTGACTAGTTTAGTGGTTTTTTTGTAAAACATACCCCCACCAGTTTGCCTTGCTACTTGTCTATTTAGCAATTTGGAATTGCACTGGCCGCTTCCTTCCAGGCTCCCCTCCCCCAATGCATGCACAGGATGCATCAGGGGAGAGAGGAAAGAAGGCCCCTGGCTTGCGTACCGGGCCTGATCCGGCTTGTGTGCATGGGGGGAGGAATGAGGGAAGGCCCTGGCTTGTGCGCTGGGCCTGATCTGGCTCGTGTGCATGGGGGGAGGAAGGAGAAAAGGCCCCTGGCTTGTGCACTGGGCCTGATCCAGCTCGTGTGCATGGGAGGGAAGGAGGGAAGGCCCCTGGCTTGCACACTGGGCCCGATCTGGCTCATGTGCATCAGGAAAGAGAGGAGGGGGGCTCCTGGCTGGCGTGCTGGTCCCGATCCAGCCCATGTGCATGAGGGGGAGAGGAAAGAAGATCAGCGAGGGAGCAACAAAGTGGCTGCTCAAAGCACAAGAAAGGGGGTGGGCTTCTTGTCAGAGCACAAAAGACCTGGGCTTCTGGTGCCCAGGTTGCCCTTTTAAAAACATATAACCGCCATTCCCCCCTTTTCACCAGGAGCGCGAGATATGGGGGTGGGAAAGCATGCGGCAGCCGCAGAGCAGCCAGCGAAGGGCCATCTCCGGCAATGGCCGGAAGAGTTCTGCGGAGGCGTAATGGCAGTCGGAGCGCAAAACTCCCCTTGTTCAATCACTGTGGAGTCGCAGGAGAGGGAGGAGACATTTGCCTGCATGGGTGGGGAGAATAGATCTGAATCCAGGGAGTTTTTTATGGGACTCTACAACAGAAAAGGTGGAGCAAAATGAAAGATCGCGGCAAAACAGGTTTGAGATGCTGCTGGGATGCTGCGAATTTTGTGTTCAAATCCACAGCAGCCATGAAAAATCAAAAATTAGCTGTGCAGCAACAAAGCATGGAAACCGCAGCAAACAGCCATGAATAAATGACCCAGGTATTGTCGAAGGCTTTCGCGGTCAGAGTTCATTGGTTCTTGTGGGTTATCCGGGCTGTGTAAATACCAAGACCATGGTTACACAGCCCAGATAACCCACAAGAACCAAATGACCTAGGTGTTTGTGCACTACCTCAATGCCAATTCTAGGCTGCAAATCCCTTCCCACATCATGTGTTCCGTTTATGCCATGTTGAGCACCTCTTCCCTCGCAAGAAAAGACTGAGGAAAAGTAGGAATTGAGGAGTTCTGCCCTCTCTTCATCTCCTGTTACAATTTCACTTTCCGGTCCCTGCAATGGGCTTATCTTGTCCTTGTTCTTACTCTTCTTCTGTACATAGGAAAAGAACCCTTTTTTGTTATGTTTAGCATCTCTCGCTAGCCTAAACTCATACTGAGCTTTAGCTTTCCTAACACTCTCCCTACAAGCACTAGTTATTTGTTTATATTTCTCTTTGGTTATAAGGCCCTCCTACCATGGGATTCTACCCAGCATAAGTTTAAGCTTGTTAAAATTTGCTTTCCTAAAGTCCAACCTGTATGTCTGACTACTTACAGTTTTTCCTTTCCCCAAGATTGTAAATTCCAAGGTTACATGGTCACTACTACCCAGAGTGCCTACTACTTTAACCTCATCAACCAGTTCTTCCCTGTTGGTGAGAATCAAGTCTAAGATAGCAGATCCCCTTGTTTCCTTGTCCACTTTCTAGAATGGGAAGTTGTCAGCAAGACAAGTCAGGAATTTATTGGATCTTGCATTTGTAGGAGAGTTGGACTTCCAACAGATATCTAGGTAATTAAAATATCCCATGACCACTGTGTCCCGTTTCTTTGAGAACTTTGTAATCTGGTCTAGAGTGTCTCATCCAAGTCCTCTGCCTGGTTTGGTGGTCGATAACCCCCACCATAATATCACAATTATTTCTTACTCATTTTATTTTTATCCAGAGTCTCGACTGGACTTCCATTTTCAGATTCATGTATTTCTTCACAAGTATACACATCTTTGACATATAAAGCTACTCCTCCCCCCTTCGTTATCTATCCCTTCTAAACATGTTGTGCTCCTCAATCTTAATATTCCTTTTTTTTACAATAATTTTTTTATTTTTCCATACAATCAATATACATTTCATTACACATTATAAAAAAAATGAATTCTTTGACTTCCCCTCCCCCCTCCTCTGATCTTTTAATTAACTTTTTTTCTCTTTGTATTGTTTTTCTAATTCAATTATAACAAAACCATCAGTACTCAATACATCCGTTCTGAATTAGATCAAAATACATTTGTTAATATCACATTTAAGTTCATCTCTCTCAATCTTAATATTCCAATCATGAGTGACATCCCACCAAGTTTCAGTAATGCCTACTAGGTCAAAATCTCCTTCCTGTATTAGGGCTTCGAGTTCTTCCTGCTTGTTTCCCATACTCTGCGCATTAGTGTACAGACATGGTTTATGTGCCTCGAGGTTTTTGTTTCTGTACTTAGCCGAGAGTTTATGTTTCCTCGCATACATGGCACTCCCTGCAAATCTTTATTGTTCTTGTCTCCAGTTATTGTCAGCATACTAGGCTTCAAGTTGTTACTGTAAAACATTTTTTACTCATGTCCAGCCATTACCTTTCTGCCCATAATTTATACCCATTATTGCAAGGCCTATCTTCTGCTGCCAACAGAAACAGCCAGCGTGGTGTGGTGGTTAACAGTGGTGGTTTGGAGTGGTGGACTCTGATCTGGAGAACCGGGTTTGATTTCCCTACACATGAGCGCCGGAGGCTAATCTGGTGAACTGGATTTGTTTCCCCACTCCTACACATGAAGCCAGCTGCGTGACCTTGGGCAAGTTATAGCTCTGTTAGAGCTCTCTCAGCCCCACCTATCTCACAGGGTGTCTGTTGTGGGGAGAGGAAAGGAAGGTGATTGTAAGCCGGTTTGAGTCTCCTTTAAGAGGTAGAGAAAGTCAGCAGATAAAAACCAACTCTTCTTCTTCTTCTCTCTGCCCTCCTTTAAGTGAAAGCCCTTCAAGTACTTAAAGAGAGTAACCATGTCCCCCCTCAACCTCCTCTTCTCCAGACTAAACCCTCCCAAGTCCCTCAGCCTTTCCTCATAGGGCTTGGTCTCCAGGCCCCTGATCACCCTTGTCACTCTCCTCTGCTCCCGCTCCATTCTGTCCACATCCTTATTGAAGTGAAGCAACTGCTCTTTGGGTGCAGTTCTCCAACCAGTTCTCTATCCAGTGAGTCCAGTCCACAGTCCTCCAGTGTTACTGGTTGACTGCATTCCCAGGGAACTCTTTTGCTGACAAGCAGACTCTCCTTTCCCCACTTTCTTCTGAGCTCAATCCCTCTCAAACTCCAAGCTCTTTATTTCCAAAGGTTCTGCTGCCCTCTGTTGCCAAGTAAAAGTTCTGATTTTCCTCTTCTGCCCCCACTTCTAATTTCCACAGACTGAAAGCTGACAGCTTTCTGGGCTTCCTCACTAAAGCTCTGCGATGTTAGACCAAGACTTATTGATCAGGCTATATATTACCCATGAATGCTTTCTCCCCAAGCTAACCCCTGGGCCTCTTAAAACAGGGTTCACCAAATTGTCAATTAAGTGCAAATCAATCCTTGCCTATTTATCAATGTGTTATTCTGTCCGCACAGACTGGGGTAAAAAATCAATAGCATTCTGTCACTGGGGACCTATTGGAGGGAACGAAAAACTCAGCCTCTGCAGGATCTGTGTAGTGGGATGAAATGTATAATTACTGAGGAAAAATGTAACTTTGCCAGGGACACACTGAGATGGGAATATGACCCTGTGTGAGGCTAGGGGGCAGGGAACGAGGCAGGGAGCAGAGAAATCTGGCCCAGAATAGGGGACTATCCATCAGGCAAAAGTCTCCTAGAATCATAGAGTGGGAAGGGACCACCAGGGTTATCTAGTCCAACCCCCTGCACAATGCAGGAAATTCACAACTACCTCCTGTCAGGTTCTCCAGCCAACCTGGGCAATTCCCAAAAAGCCACTCGCTCAGACTGTCAAGTCAGAAGCAGGTAAACTTTATTGAAGAAGCAACAGGTACAGCTAAGGTAACTTGCAGGTTCAAAGCTGCTAATGACGAGCCAGGCCACAAGGCATAACTTAAAAGCATGATTACATCACAGGTGCAGTTTCAAATGGCCTGGGAAATGACTGTCAGGTCCTCAAGCCAACCTAGGGTGTCTCAAAAAGTCACTCGCTCAGACAGGCATGTCAGAAGCAGGTAAACGTTTATTGAGAGCATCTAGTAAGCATGGATACACTGCAGCTTCAAAGCTGCCAATACAGGCCTGGGCTGCAAAGCCTAACTTAAAGCATGGTTACACGATTACATCACAGCTGCAAGATCAAACGGCCTGGGAAACAGCGAGATAGCAGAGCACAGGGGAAGGGAGGGAAGAAGGAGTGAAACAGGAATCTAAACACGGCCTGGCCGTTCGCTACTCAAGGTCGGGACTCGGGAGGGGTGAGGAACAGGGAGTGGGAATCACAGAGCAACTGAAAAGCAAAGACAGGCCTAAAACATGTCAAGAGCCTGAACCAGGATCTGACCGCTTGTACAGGCCAGACCCAACAACAGAGTAGAACTAAACAATTCTGAGTTGAAAGAAACAATTCAGCAGACGTCCTCACAATGACTAGATAACGGTGCTTGGCAGGAAGGAGGAAGACGGAGCCTAAACATGACACTGCTCGTTAGCTGCTCAAGGCCAAGGCAAGGGAGGGGAGAATGGACAGGGAGTGGGAAGAACAGAGCAAATGAACATCAAAGCAAAAATGCGAACACTGGCCTAACCATGTCAGGAGCCTGACCGCTTGTACGGGCCAGCCCAAGCATGGCTAGGCAAGGACTCAGAAGACATTCAGTGAAGAACCAAAATGCAATCAAAAGGCCAATCAAAAGGCTACCTCTGACATTCTGCCCCCCTTAAGACACCCCTCCCCCATCCGAGCTCGGTTGGGGCTTTAGAGGGTAGTCACTGTGAAACTCGCGAACCAGCCGAAGAGCCGCAACATGAGTGGTTGCCACCCACTCATCATGGGCCGGTCCCAGATGTTTCCACCGAACCAAATAAAACAACTTTCCCAGTTTCAGTTTGGAGTCGAGAATTTTAGACACTTCCAGATGCATCTCCCCCCCACACACACCACGGTAGGCACTTCCGGTTCAGGCTCGGGATGGAAGTGTGGGGCCTCCATGTAGGGTTTGAGGAGACTGACATGAAACACTGGATATATCCCCCTAAGCACTTTAGGAAGTGCTAACTCCACAGTGACTTCGTTGATCACCCTAGTGATAGGATAGGGACCTACATACCGTTCACTAAGTTTCTTACATGGTCACAGGGATCGCAGATTTTTTGTGGACAAATACACTTGATCCCCCACCTTTAGATCCCACCCTGGTGAACGATGTTTATCTGCTTGCTCTTTATATTTGTTTTTGGCTCATTCCAAATTTTTCTGGAGCCAAGGCCAGATAGTTTGTACTATGTGTACCCAGTCTTTGATGTCCCCTGCCCCCTCCACCTCCAGAGACAAGGATGAGTTTCCAAAAGGCCCAAATTCCCTGCCATATACTACCCGAAAGGGGCTGAACCCTGTGGACAAATGGGGAGCATTATTGTAAGCATATTCAGCAAAAGGTAACAAATCAACCCAATTGTCTTGATGGTAATTCACATAACACCGTAAATAAAATTCGATCACAGCATTGACTCTTTCTGTTTGTCCATCCGACAAACCTTGTTCCACCCCCATTAATTTCAGGAAGGCCCTCCAAAATTGAGCTACAAATTGCGCTCCTCTGTCGGAAATCACCTTACTTGGCAAACCATGATATTTCATCACGTGTGTAACGAACATGCATGCCAACTTTTGGGCAGAAGGCAAACCTGAACAGGGGACAAAATGTACTTGCTTGGAAAATAAGTCTGTTACCACCCACAATACTGTTTTCACCCTACTGGGAGGAAGGTCCGTAATAAAGTCCATGGCAATGACTTCCCAGGGAACAGACGGAACTTCCAAAGGTTTGAGGAGGCCAGGGGGCTTCCCCATAATTTTTTCGAGGTTGCGCAGGTGGGACAACTGCGCACAAACAGATCCACATCCACCCTCATTCCCGGCCACCAAAACTGACACCACAGTAAATGCAAATATTTGACAAACCCAAAATGTTTAGCCCCATGAACCATCCCCAATACGTCCTTCCGAACCGTTTCAGGCACATAGAGTTGTTCTCCATGAAACCACAAGTCCCCTTGATGGGTGAGGGCTTGGGGAAGGTTCTGGCCGCCTTCCTCTTGAAGTGCGGCTTCACTCAGTTTCACCCGGAAAGCCTCCGGGAGCCCACTGGCCACGGTGGAGTCCTTTGCCCGACTTTGAGCCCGGGTAGTCACAGCCAACCCCGAAACCCCCCCTGCTGCTCTGGAGTAAGGAGGGAGTCAACAGGACGATCAATTTGACCATGGTACTGGGGAAGCCGGGACAGCGCGTCAGCCAAAGAATTGTCCTGCCCTGGAACATGTTTTAATACAAACCAAAACTTGGCAAAGAATTGTGCACAACGTACTTGCTTTGCTGACAGCTTTCTGGAACCTTTAAGCGCCTCCAGATTTTTGTGATCGGTCCAGACTTCAAAGGGCACCTCAACCCCCTCAAGAAAATGTCTTCAGATCGTGAGAGCATGTTTCACCGTGGCCGCCTCTTTTTCCCAAATAGCCCAGTTATTTCGGCTTGTGAAAACTTCTTAGAGAAGTAAGCGCACGGCTTTAAATGTCCCTTTTCATCCTTTTGTAACAGCCCCCCCCCCCATAGCAACATCGGAAGTGTCCACTTGTACAATAAAGGGTCTTTCATAGTCTGGGTGCTGAAGCACTGGTTCAGATGTGAACAACTGTTTTAGAGTATCAAACGCCTGTTGGCATTCGGGAGACCACTGAAGCGGCTGCGGGTCCCTTCCCTTTTGTTCGTAGTAGGGAGATGAGGGGCAAGGCTACTTGGGCAAAATCATAGGTTACCTTTTACTCTGATCCAGAATGTAAAATTTTATATAACATGAAACTTTAGAATGAGATTAATATTAGGATCAGAATATGTTAACGAAGGATAGCAACACTTTATTAAGAGGTAGATGGAGGTGATGGGGAAGTTGTTTTATTTTTATGTTTATTGGAAATTAAGACAACAATTGATGTAATTGTGATTTTGACATTATTTTTACATTGTTGTTAAAATTATGAAGAATTTATAGTTTTAAAAAATCAATAAAATTTATTTTAAAAAAAAGGCTACTTGGGCAAAATCAGGAATAAAAGTTTGTGTGAGAGATCCCCTCTCTCTGAGTTTACTTCTCAAAATCAAATGTTCAGACGTTGATAAAGAAACAAAGGATTTATTGAAGACATCAGGAGCTGAGACAGGCACAGATAGCAAGTTGCAAGTGAGGGGCTAATCGGGTTTACAGAATATATTGACTCCAGGGCACCGGGGCACTGGGGTTCACACTTATTGTTATGGGAAGTTACAAGCTTGGCATAATACAAAACATCAGACGAGTCCCAGGAAGTCTGGTGAAGCTATCACACTTCCAAGGCCGCATCGGCCTGAGGGAGTACTGACAGGAAGAACAGCGGGGGGGAAGATACATGGGGCAATCAGGCCTGGCGCCTGAGACCAGAAGGTGTGAACTGCTTTTATGAGTTCACTGATAGCAGGTGATGGGAAGCAGAGACACAGACACAGAGACCCTCACATTCTGCCCCCCTTAAGGCCCCCCTCCGGGATCCTCGAGAGGGCGAGGTTTATCGGGATAAGCGAGGTGGAATTCTCGGACCAAGCGAGGGGCCGCCATGTGGGGTGCGGCCACCCACTCGTCGTGAGCGGACCCAAGGTTTTTCCAACGAACAAAGTAAAACAGTTTCCCCTTCTTCCATTTGGAGTCTAAGACCTTGGATATTTCCAGATGGGTATCCCCTCCTACCACAGTAGGAATTTCACGGTCGGGAGGGGGGTGGAATTGGGGGGCTGCCACATACGGTTTGAGAAGACTAATATGAAAAACCGGATGAACTCCCTTGAGAGTCTTTGGGAGCTTCAGTTCCACGGTAACCTCATTGATCACTCTGGTAATGGGGAAAGGTCCCACATAACGGTCGCTCAGTTTTTTGCAGGGCCGCAGGGAGCGGAGGTTTTTGGTGGACAGATACACTTGCTCCCCCACCTTTAGCTCCCATCCCGGAGACCGGTGTTTGTCTGCTTGTTCCTTGTACTTGCTTTTTGCCTTCTCAAGATTTTTGAGCAGCCACGGCCAGGTAGATTTAACTGCCTGGATCCACTCCTGAAGATCAGGGGTGGTTTGGAGCTCAGGCGTGACGGGGGCGGAACCGAAAGGACCGAATTCCGTCCCGTATATTACTTGGAAGGGACTAAAGCCGGTAGAGGAATGAGGCGCATTGTTGTACGCATATTCGGCGAATGGCAGCAGGTCGACCCAGTCATCTTGGTGGAAATTGACATAGCAACGCAAATAACATTCTACCACTGCGTTTACTCGTTCCGTTTGACCATCCGTTTGGGGGTGATAGGCGGAAGACAAACCCTGTTCCTCCACCCCCATGAGTTTTAGAAACGCTCGCCAGAATTTGGCAACAAACTGGACCCCCCGGTCGGAGAGGACCTTCCTCGGTACCGAGTGTAGCCTGAGGACATGTGTGACAAATAGTTTAGCCAAACCCTGGGCTGAAGGAAGACCTGCACATGGAACAAAATGGACCTGTTTGGAAAAAAGGTCCGTGATTACCCAGAGAACCGTTTTTCCCCGACTGGGAGGTAGGTCGGTGATAAAATCCATGGCTATGACTTCCCATGGGCGGGAGGGGTTCTCCAGCGGTTTAAGAAGCCCGGGGGGTTTCCCCATCCGTTTCTTAGCTGTAGCGCAAGTGGGGCAGCTGCGCACATACAGCTCCACGTCGGCTCTCATACCGGGCCACCAGAACTGCCTCCGTACCAGGTGAAGTGTTTTAATGAAGCCAAAATGACCCGCCAATCTGGCACCATGTACAAGTCCCAATACCTCCTTGCGAAGGGAGGACGGGACATACAGTTTTCCCCCCTGCATCCACCAAGTGTTGGTTCGTTCCAGGCCAGTAGGGAGGAGATGGTGCTCCTCCTCCTGTAAGGAAGCGTCCCGGAGCCGCTGTTGGAAGGCTTCCGGGATACCCTTGAGCGTAGGGGGGGTTTCTGGTCGATGGGCTTGGGAGCGGGTGGTGACGGCTAAGCCGGGGACCTCCCCACGCTGCTCGGGTGTGAACAGGGAGTCGACCGGGCGATCGAACTCGTTGCGATACTGGGGGAGTCGAGACAGAGCGTCTGCCAGGGCATTGTCCTTCCCCGGGACATGTTTGAGAGTGAACCGGAATTTGGCGAAGAATTGGGCCCACCGAATTTGTTTGGCGTTGAGCTTTCTAGCTCCCTTGAGAGCCTCGAGATTCTTGTGATCGGTACACACTTCAAACGGCTGTTCGGCACCTTCTAAAAAGTGCCTCCATATGGTGAGGGCATGTTTGACCGCCGCCGCCTCCTTCTCCCAAATAGCCCAGTTAATTTCGGACTGGGAAAACTTTTTGGAGAAGTAGGCGCATGGTCTCAACCGGCCCCCCTCATCTCTCTGCAATAGGGCTCCACCCATGGCCACATCCGAAGCATCCACCTGCACCACGAAAGGCTTGGTGCAATCTGGGTGAGCCAAAACGGGTTCGGATGAAAAGAGTATTTTTAAACACTCAAAAGCCTGCTGGCACTGGGGGGACCATTGCAAACGGGCTGAGGGAAGCGCGGCACTAGCCCCCTTGTCTTTGGTACGCAACAGATTGGTGAGAGGAAGCGCAACTTGGGCAAAGTTGGGAATGAAGTTGCGGTAAAAGTTAGCGAATCCCAAGAATTGCTGAAGCTGGCGGCGGGTAGTGGGGGGTTCCCAATCTCGCACCGCCTGGACCTTGGCGGGGTCCATTTCTAAACCTTGGTGGGAAATCACGTACCCAAGAAATGTAATGGAAGGTTGGTGGAACTCACATTTGGATACCTTAGCATACAGTTTGTGCTCCCGCAGCCGCTGGAGCACTTCTCGCACTAGGCGCACATGTTCTTCCATGGTTTCAGAGTAAATAAGTATGTCATCGAGAAATACCACCACCCCCCGAAACAGTAAATCATGTAAAACCTCATTAATCAATTGCATGAACACACTGGGGGCCCCCGAAAGTCCGAACGGCATGACTAGGTATTCAAACATTCCAAAACAGCTGGAAAAGGCCGTTTTGGGTTCGTCTCCTTCTTTAATGCGGATGCGGTGGTATGCTTCCACTAAGTCCAGTTTGGTGAAGATTCGGCCCTCCTTTAATTGTGCTAAAAGGTCGGGAATAAGAGGGAGAGGGTAAGCGTTAGACTGGGTGACCGCGTTTAGCCTACGAAAGTCGATACACAGTCTCAAATCTCCCGTCTTTTTCTTCACAAAGAAGGCCGGGGCCGAATAAGGAGCTTTGGAAGGGCGTATGAAACCCCTCGCCAAGTTAGCGTCCAAATAGTCCCGCAACACCGCCTTCTCACTAGGGCTCATGGGGTAGACCTTCCCTTTAGACAGTTTGCCTTCCCCCACGATTTCAATGGCACAGTCCGTCTCTCTGTGGGGAGGTAGTTCGTCACACTCTTTGACATCAAAGACATCCGCAAACTGCGAGTATTCTGTGGGAAGTTGAGGAGGAATGGAGATCGGATTGGGGGACCCTACCAATGCGGCGGCCGGAGTCCTGAGTACCCGTTCCTTGTCATGCAACCCACAGGGGCTGTCGGGGAACGAGAGCACCCGTTTAACCCAGTCGATGGAGGGGTTATGTCCCCGTAGCCAGTTCATCCCTAACACCACTGGGGTTACAATGGGGGCGATGGTAAAATACAAGCGTTCCCAATGTTCTCCCACCGACATAATCACGGCCGCAGTTCGGTGGGTCACTGGGCCCCGTTTAAAATCGCTCCCGTCCATTTGGGAAAAGCGGAGGGGTCCCGGAAGCCGCTTGCGCCGGACTCCCAGTTTCTTGGCGGCTTCCTCACTAATCATAGTGCGGGCACACCCCGAGTCAACCAAAGCGGGGAATTCTAAATTGGGACCCCCTTTGGGTAGGGACAGGTGAACACGTACATACACATTGTCCTCTTGGGCGCTTACCATCGGTGGAGCTCCTTGCACAACGACAGGGGCGGTCTGCTGCGGAGCCCCCTCTACAGCAGACCGACGGCGTTTTTTGCCGGCTGTTCCCACTCTTCCTCCTCACTGGAAGAGGGAGATGGGGTGGTGGCAATCGGGGATCCGTCCGAATCAAAAGTGGTATTTGTAATCCGGGACCCCGTTGGGCCTGTAGAGGTGGAGATCACATCCTGGGGGCGCGCATGGAGAGCGGAGGGTGCGCCGGAACGCCGGCCCGGTGGCCCGCTCCTGCGGCGGGGCTGCTCCTCAGCTGCCGTCTTCTGCGGTTCAGTTGGGGCTTGGCGAGGGGGGTTTGGACGACCCGCACGAGAGGGGCATTGCGACGCAAAGTGCCCCTTTCCTCCACAGGTCAGGCAGACTCCGGTCTCAAAACGTTTACGGCGTTCAGCGGCCGAGGGACCTCCGCTCCCTCCCGGTCGGAAGTCTCGGCCCCGGTCACTCCGGGGTCTCGGGTCCCGTCCAACGCGTTGTTTGGACAAGGTCAGGAGTTGTCTGCGATTCTCAATGTCGGCAGCGTGGCGAACCCAACCTTCCACATCCGGGGGGTTCCCTTGCATAAAAGCCCAATGCTGGAGGTCCGGGTTGAGGCCCTCCCTGAAGCACTGTACCAAAGTGGCTTCACTCCAGTCCAGGATTCGGCTGGCCAGTGATTGAAACTCACTTGCATACTGCGCCACCGACTTAGTCCCTTGGCGCAGTTGCATCAGGGAGGCTTTAGCTCGCTCACCCAGGGTCGGGTCCTCGAAGCGGTTTCGGAGTGCTACCATAAACTCATCCAGGGTTCATAGCACCGGCGAGCGGAGTTCATACTGCAACACCATCCAGGCGGCCGCCTCCCCTTGCAGCAGGGAAGCCACGTACTGCACCCGGGACTCCTCGGAAGTGAAGGTCCGGCCCTGTTCCCGCATAAAAATGTCCACTTGGACCATGAAAAAGGTCAACTGGTCACCCGAACCGTCATAGGTGACTTTCAGGTCCCGACGGGACGGGAGGCTAGGAGGCGCGGGGGGGGCTGCCGGTGTTCCGTCCGGAGGGGTGCCGGCAGGCGGTTGCACTTTCAAGGCGTCCAGGGCCGCAGCCATCTCACCCATCACCCGCCGCATGGACTCCATCTGTTCTTGCATGGCTTGGCGATCCTCCAGCCACTGCCTGCGTTCCTCTTCCATCAGGGCCTCCTTGCGTGCCGGGTCCCCTTCAAGTCCCGTGCTGGGGAAGGCCAAACGGCGATCCTTCGCCGCGGTTCGGGAGAGAGACCAACCCTTGGGGGAGTCCAGCCAATTGTTAAAAAGTCCACGGCCTTGGTCGGGGATGGGACCCCTAGGGTTCTTTGGCTTGGCACCCTCCTCCTTGGGATCCGGCTTCTCCGGTACCACCGGTCCGTCCGGTGCGTCAGGGGTAGTAGGGGTGTTTTCCTCATCGCCTGACATTCTGTCCCAAAAGGTACAGCAGCAGTTCGAGAGGCAAGCACTTGCAACTTAATGTGAGAGATCCCCTCTCTCTGAGTTTACTTCTCAAAATCAAATGTTCAGACGTTGATAAAGAAACAAAGGATTTATTGAAGACATCAGGAGCTGAGACAGGCACAGATAGCAAGTTGCAAGTGAGGGGCTAATCGGGTTTACAGAATATATTGACTCCAGGGCACCGGGGCACTGGGGTTCACACTTATTGTTATGGGAAGTTACAAGCTTGGCATAATACAAAACATCAGACGAGTCCCAGGAAGTCTGGTGAAGCTATCACACTTCCAAGGCCGCATCGGCCTGAGGGAGTACTGACAGGAAGAACAGCGGGGGGGAAGATACATGGGGCAATCAGGCCTGGCGCCTGAGACCAGAAGGTGTGAACTGCTTTTATGAGTTCACTGATAGCAGGTGATGGGAAGCAGAGACACAGACACAGAGACCCTCACAGTTTGATTAAAATTAGCAAACCCAAGAAATTGCTGAAGCTGCTTGCGCATAGTGGGGGCTTCCCACTCTACCATTGCCCAAACCTTTTCAGGATCCATCTCAAGCCCCTGTTGCAACACAATATAACCCAGGAAAGTTATAGACTGCTGATGGAAGTCGCAATTGGACACCTTTGCATACAGTTTATGAGCGCGCAACCGTTTCAAAACTTCCTTGACCAGGGCCACATGTTCGTCAATAGTTTTCATGTAAATTAAAATGTCATCCAAATAAACAATCACTCCTCTGAATAGCAAGTCATGTAACACCTCATTAATCATTTGCATGAACACACTAGGAGCCCCCGTTAATCCGAACGGCATTACTAAGTACTCGAACATTCCGAAACAACCAGAGAAGGCAGTTTTATGTTCGTCCCCTTCCCTAATCCTGATACGTTGATAAGCTTCCACCAAGTCCAGCTTAGTAAAAATCCGGCCTTCTTTCAATTGAGCGAGCAGGTCTGGAATGAAAGGAAGGGGTAAGCATTAGACTGTGTGATCACATTGAGTCTGCAGAAATCAATACAGAGTCATAAATCACCAGTCTTTTTCTTCACAAAAAAGGCGGGCGCTGAGTAAGGTGCTTTGGAAGGATGGATGAACCCCCTTGCCAAATTAGTATCCAAATACTCCCGTAATACTGCCTTTTCTTTAGGACTCATAGGGTAGATTTTCCCTTTTGAAAGGTTGCCGTCCCCCACCACTTCAATTGCACAGTCAGTATCCCGATGGGGGGGCAACTCATCACATTCGCGAACATCGAAAACATCGGCAAACTGTGCATACTCTTTAGGGAGCTGAGGCGGTGGAGTTTTCACCGACGGCTGCTCCAGCAATGCAGCCGTTTGCTCTCTGAAGACCAACTCCTGTCTATGCCGGTCACACTGAGCTTGTGAGAAAGATAGCGTGAGTTCTTTCCAGTCTATGACGGGACTGTGCCCCAGCAACCAGTTCATTCCCAAGACAATAGGGGCCTGTATGGGAGCTATGGTGAAGTGGAGCTGTTCCCAATGCTCTCCCACTCCCAAGGCGACCCGTGCCATCCTATGAGTGACCGGTCCACCCCTAAAGTCACTCCCATCCATCTGGGAAAACCTAACGGGCTCAGGTAACTTGACCCGTTTCACCCTCAAAGCACTGGCTGTCTCTTTGTTCATTAAAGTCCGAGCACAGCCCAAATCAACCAGCGCTGCCACTCGCAACATTGGTCCCCCTTTGGGTAACGCGAGGGCGACCTCAATGTACACATTGTCCTCCTGTTCGCTTACCATAACTGGAGCTCCCTTCTCATGGTCCGGGGCGGTCTGCCGAGGAGCTCCCTTTACAGCAGACCGGCGGCGTTTTTTGCCAGCTGGCCCCCTCCTCCCCATCAATGGAGGAGGGGGAATCAGAATTTGTAATCCGTGGCTCCGATGAGCCGGACGCTGGATTTGTAATCTGCGATCCTGATGGGCCGGTAGCTTTCGGCTGGTCCTGGTTGGGTTGTGCTTGAAGCACCGAGGGTGTACTCTGCTTCCCAGGCAAGCCGCTCCAGCGGCGGGTCTGTCCCTTGGTACACGCTCTTTCAGTTTCTCCAAGCGGTGGCTGAGCAGGTCCCGGCCTCTCAGCTCAGGAAGGACAACGGGCGGCAAAGTGTCCCAAACCCCCGCAAACAAGACAAGCCCTACTCTTGAAGCATTTGCGGTGTTCCGCCACGGACTGCCCCCCTCCCTGGAAGGGCCTAAGGTCTTTGAAGGTACCTGGCTTGTCTCCACGGGGTTTGGCCTCTCGCGCTGTCCGCTGTTTGGAGATTTGCAGTAATTGTCTATGGTTTTCGATGTCAGTTGCATGCCGTACCTATCCCTCCACGTCCGGATAGTTCCCCTGCATATAGACCCAATGCTGCAATTCGGGGTTAAGTCCCTCACGAAAGTATTGTACCCGGGTGGCCTCACTCCAGTCCAGGATTTTACTTGAAAGCAATTGAAACTCACTTGCATATTGCACCACTGATTTAGTCCACTGGTGCAGTTGCAGCAGAGCTGTCTTGGCCCGCTCCCCCCGGTGCGGCTCCTCAAACCGGTTCCGGAGGGGAATCATGAAGTCATCCAGACTTCGCAAAACATGGCAGCGTAGTTCATACTGTTGTACCATCCAAGCTGCGGCCTCTCCTTGCAGCAGCGAAGCAACGTACTGAACCCAGCTTTCATCAGGGGTGAAAGTTTCCCCCTGCTCCCGCATAAAAACATCCACTTGAATCAGAAAATAAGACAACAGGTCACTTGACCCATCGAAAGTCACCTTCAATTCCCACCGGTGCGGTGAGACTGGAGCAGGATGGTCCCCCGGTGGCAGCAGACGTACAACGGGCTGTCCTGCCCCCGCAGGCTGCTGTGGCTGCGGCGGTCTTGGCCGCAAGTTGTCCAATTCCCACGCCATGTCTTGCATCAAGGTGTACATGGCCTCCATTTGTTCTGTCATCTCCTGCCTCTCAAACCACAGGTGCCGACGTTCTTCTTCCCACTCATGCCATAAGAGGGACTCCCGTCGGGCCGCATCTCCAGCAAACTCTTCCAAACTGGAGACCGCCAGCTTCCACCGCATGGTGGTGACCCCCGACAGGGCCCAGGAGCGGGGGGAGTCCAGCCAAGTACTGAGAGGGGACACTTGCGGTTTGGCGCCTGCGCCTGCCCCGCCTGGCTTCTCTTCCACCGGCTTCTCCTTCTTGGAGTCAGGATCGGGCTCACCCAGCGCCGTCTTGTCCTCCTCATTCTTGTCATCCGCCATAGCCACCAGTGCATTAGGATGGGAGCGGAGATCGAAGTAAGAGAGATTAGCAGCTTAATGTCAGGTTCTCCAGCCAACCTGGGCAATTCCCCAAAAGCCACTCGCTCAGACTGTCAAGTCAGAAGCAGGTAAACTTTATTGAAGAAGCAACAGGTACAGCTAAGGTAACTTGCAAGTTCAAAGCTGCTAATGACAAGCCAGGCTACAAGGCATAACTTAAAAGCATGATTACATCACAGGTGCAGTTTCAAACTGCCTGGGAAATGACTAGATAACGGTGCTTGGCAGGAAGGAGGAAGACGGAGCCTAAACACGGTGCTGCTCGTTAGCCGCTCAAGGCCAAGGCAAGGGAGGGGGGAATGGACAGGGAGTGGGAATAACAGAGCAAATCAACATCAAAGCAAAAATGCAAACACTGGCCTAACTCACGTCAAGAGCCTGACCGCTTGTACGGGCCAGCCCAAGCATGGCTAGGCAAGGACTCAGAAGACATTCAGTGAAGAACCAAAATGCAATCAAAAGGCCAATCAAAAGGCAACCTCTGACACCTCCCCCACACACACCCAGGGACCCCTACTCCATGCCCAGAAGATGGCCAAGATGCCCTCCCTCATAAACTGCCTAAGTTCATAGAATCAGCATTGCTGACAGATGGCCATCTAGCCTCTGCTTAAAAACCTCCAGGGAAGGAGAGCTTACCACCTCCTGAAGAAGCCTGTTCCACTGAGGAACATCTCTAAACGTTAGAAAGTTCTTCCTAATGTTTAGACGGAAACTCTTTTGATTTAATTTAAACCCGTTGGTTTGGGTCTGACCTTCTGAGGCAACAGAAAACAACTCGGCACCATCCTCTCTATGACAGCCCTTCAAGTACTTGAAGATGGTTATCATATCCCCTCTCAGTCTTCTTCTCTTCAGGCTAAACATACCCAGCTGCTTCAGCCTTTCCACATAAGACTTGGTCTCCAGACCCCTCACCATCTTTGTTGCCCTCCTTGTTCCTGCACAAACCCTACTCAAATGAAAGTGATCAAGCTGTGTGTTTGCCTGGCTGTTCCCTGGCATTTCAACAGCCCCCAGGACATAAACGAGTGAGTCTGGGGCTTGTTTGCTTGCTAAAACTGTCTGCAGATTGGCTTTAGAATGGGACCAACTAAAGTGGGAGACTTTACAAAAGTGGAATATGGCTTAAGCTGAAGACAGAGGGCTGTGTCAGTGTTTGGCTCCCATGGCCCTTTCTTACGTGCCCAGGGTAATGCCGATCACCACTTTGGAGTCAGGAAGCAACTTTCCTCCAGGCCAGATTGGACAGGAGTCCTGGAGGGTTTTTTTTTTTTTTTGCCATCTCCTGGGCGTGGAGTAGGAGGTCCCTGGGGGTGTGGGGAGGGGAGGTAGCTGTGAATTTCCTGCATTATGCAAAGGGTTGGACTAGATGACCCTGGAGGTCCTTTCCAACTCTAGGATTATATGATGGTGGATTTTTTTCCTAGGAGAGTTTGTCAGAGAGATGAAATGGCTTTGGAAGAAAAATACTGCAATCTCTACTTTTAACCTAAAATTTATGGTCATGGCTACACTGGATGAGAGTTGCATTCTTTAGGGCATAGAGATTTAAGTGGAAAGCATATCTAAATGGCAATGTCAGACCCTGAAAATTTGGGGGGTTGTCTCTGGAAGGAAACTCTGCACATGCTCAGAAGCCTTCTCTTCTTCTGCCTTACTACATGCAGAGAAAATGTCTCCTGGCTGTTGCATCTCAAGTTCTGGATGGAGAAAGCTCACTTGTTCTGCTTGGTGGAGCCACCACAGAGAATGCTCTGCTACAAGCAGCTGCTGATCTTTGCCCGGGGGGGGGGGGCAGCTGCAGAAGGCTTGGCTCTGGCAAGTAGAGCTGCCTCAGCAGAGTGTATTAGGAGAGACTGTCCTGCGGGTGTGCAGGACCTAGGCCTTGAAGGGCTTTGTAGGTGATAAACTACATTTTGAATTGAATGTGGTGACTGATAGGTCACCAATGGAACAACTGCAGAATCGGTGTATAATTCATACTCCACCCAGCTCCCAATAGTAACTGAGCAGCATTCTGTACCAGCTGGGGTTTCTGGGTCATTTTCAAGGGCAGACGCATGTAGAGGACATTACAGTAGTCTAGACACAAGGTTACTGTTGGCCTGGCCAGATTAGCTGGATCACAGAAGGGGGGGGCATCCTCTGGGCTAAGCGAAGATGGAAGAAAGCCTTTTTGTAGTTGCATGAACTTGCTCCTCCAATAGCAGGGCTGGGTCCAGTATAACCCCATTATGCGTCTTCACTGAGTCAGCAAAGGTTAATTGGGCTCTACCCTCCAAGACCACAGCCTTCCCAGCCAGTATCATTTCTCTCTTATCAGGGTTTACTTTCCACTTGTTCACCTTTAGCCATTTAACCACAGCAGCCGGGCACTGGCTACGGACCTCTACAGAAGCCCCAGGAGGTCAGGACAAAGAAATGCAGAGTTGAGTGTCACTGCAGTATTGACAGCAACCAACTCCAAAGCCAAGAATGGCCCCTTCCAAGAGTTTTATGTAAAGAAAAAACAACAGGGAAGGGGGTAGAACTGAGCCTTGGGGAACGCTCCCAAGACAAAGTCCCACGCCAATGACAACCAGTTTCCCACAGCAACCCTCTTGAGCCAACAGCAAGTTTTCCCCATTGCCCCATTGTACTCTGCCTGTTGCCACCCAAATCTCTTTAAAAAAAAAAACTTGTAAATTTGGTAATAACACCATCTGACTGTTCACCAAATCATCAGAGATGCCTTAAACTCTTCTTCTAAAAATAATCCCAGAATGAACTGGGTGAGCTGGATTTCGTAATCATAAGCTAAAGCAGTTATGTGAATAGGCAGGAGAGGAAATCATGGCACAATATTGACATTATAATGTAAAACACATTTTATTTTAGAGGGAAACAGAAGTCTCGTGGCTCTGCATCATAAAAGGTAGAAACTGCATTTCTAAAGCAAGTTTTTTAAAAAACAGAAAAAGCAGAAATGGGATTCCTTTATGCAGCATCTGCTGAGAGGCTTAATGCCACGCAGGATCCTCAGCAGACACGGACCCCTGAGAGCTCCAAGGCCGTTTCAAGGGAGAGCAGGGCAGAAGGCGACCGCTGGATCCCAGTGTGGAAGAAAACAAAAGGGAAAACAGGGAGCTCCCTCCTGGTCCAACTTGAGCAGGATCACCCTTGGATTTGCATGTGAGAATTATTCAGAAAACTTGCTCATTTGGTCAGTGGATGCGCTGCCTCTCCAAAGCCCTGTTTGGGCAGCCTAAAGACAAGAGGCAGGCGCCTGGCTCTTGAAATGGGTCATAAAGTTGCATTCAAAGCTCCAGGAGCACAGCCCCCACCTCCCTTTGGATTCTCCCTTGAATCATTTCAGAAAGTTGCTAGTCATTAGCTCTTTTCACATGTTCTCAGTACAGAGCAGGATTTCAGAAGCCAGCCCCATTCTTACCCAGTCCTTGTTTAGATGTATGGAACCAGTGTGTAGGCACACGTGTGTGACTCTCCCCACGCTAGGGTTGCCAGGTCCCTCTTTGCTACCGACGGGAGGTTTTTGGGGCGGAGCTTGAGGAGGGCGGGATTTGGGGAGGGGAGGGACTTCAATGCCATACAGTCCAATGGCCAAAGCGGCCATTTTCTCCAGGAGAACTGAACTCTATTGGCTGGAGATCAGTTGTAATAGCAGGAGATCTCCAGCTAGTACCTGGAGGTTGGCAACCCTACTGGAGGTTTTGTTTTCTCAGAGCTCCTTCTTCCTGCACCTTCTCCCTATGGATGACTGAGGTCCCGATCTGCTCGACCCTAATGAGATGATCACCTGTTTAGCTTTATTCCAACCAACCCCCCCCAAAAAAACACACACGCATTAACGCATGAACCTGCCTTATGCTGAACCAAAGCATTGTTGCCTCAAGGTCAGTATTGTCCACCCAGACTGGCAATGGCTCTCCAGGGGCACAGATGGTGGCATTCCTTATCACCTACTGCCTGGTCCTTTTAGCTGGAGATGCCAAGGACTGACCCTGGGATCTTCTGCACTCAGAGCTGAGGCTCTTCCACTGAGCCATGGCCCCTCTCCATATAGTTGAACAAAAGTTGCCTAGCAAATACTAAGCATAGAGGGAAAAGGCAAAATAATCTTTAGATTACTAGTCTGTGTCGGACTGTGGTTCCCCACCCCCAGTCATTACTGGCCAAATCAGCTCCTCTCCCCCTACCAAATAAATCCTTTTCAACAGTTTCTCCTTTAAACCCGCTCAGACTCCTGCTGGCTTCTGTAATCACTGATGGCACAAGCAGTCCCAGCTGAAAATGGTCGGCCTTGGCACCCAGCGAGTCTAGCAGTCTGAAGGCCGGAACGGCAGCTTTTTGTCTACCTAGAAAGTAGTTTTAGCACAACCTCTGAGGAGTCACAGATACTAATTTAATCTTTAAAGTTGTGACTTTTTTTACACAGAAACTTGTGGGTGAAGCATCATTTCACCACAACCATTGTATGTGTTCATATTCTCCACTCAGAACATCTGAAAGACTTTTATGGTGCCCAAACACCCTGCTGTTTCGCTAATCCACAAGGGAATTCATCCTTTGCACATAGCAGCAAATAGGGTGCTTGACAATGGAGGATTTGGATTTGGAGTCTTAGAAATGGGCAGCTGGTCAGAATCAGTTGGCCAGATCAGGCTGGAAGTCCTACAACACCCAAAGCTCTCTGCTGGCTTCCCTCAGGAGGCCACACAAGTTGTTTGGATCCTTCAAGGCAAGGAAGCCATGTTGTTTCTGCCTCCCAATCAGCTAATTTTTTCCAGTCTGCAAGAAGCCCCAGATGAGGCAATTGGCACCGTAGTACTGCCAAACATGTCTCCAAACCAGAACACTGCCCTTTGGGAGACTTCATTTCTTCAGTGTGGGAGGCAAGGCTCTGGTTGCCATCTGGTGTTTTCCCATGGGGAAAGGTTTTGTTGTAGACATCACTGCCAGGGGACCACTGCCGGGAAAGTTCACACTTGCTTTTTTCTCTCCAGGCTGTCCACCTTGAGCCTGTTTTGAGAAAGTTGGACTATAGACACTGTGAATAAATATCCCTGTTTAGGACTATGATACAGTGCGCACTGGACTGTCCTCAAGAAATAATAACTGCCCCAGGGTAACATGAATGTTAATCAGAACTCCCATATGATGGCGAGGGGCAAATCTACAAGCTGAGTTTCTTGTTTCCAACTGATTCCTTAGCATTAGAGAAAAAGACACATGGAATTTTTTACCATTTTTTATAAGGAAAATCTCTCTCCAAAAGTGTTTGTCATGTTTACCAGATTAAGGAATTAAGGATAAGCTAAACTCTTCTCAAGTACTTAAAAAACGAACCATCTGGGTAAGAATCTAGGACAGATTACACTTAACCTGATTTCTGAGACAAAACATTAAGATGAGAATAGCTCCTGGAATTAGGAGATGCAGATGCTGTTGACAAAATATACAACCTGAAAGGAAAGTCCTTTTTCATTTTTAGTGGGGGAGACACTGAAGGACCCCAGTGGTGTTTTTTTCCCTCCTTCTCCAAAGTTTGTGAAGCTCCAGGAAGCTTCCTCAGATGTACAGTCCTGGCTCCTTTGGAACAGAGAGCAAGAGAGGCTGTACTCGCAAAAGGAGTCATCAGCGGGAGACCCACACAGTGTAAACCCTGCCTAAATCAGGGCAACAAACAAGCCCCAGAATCCCCTGCACACACACACACACACACACACACACACACACACACACACACACACACAAAGCCAGCCTGATTCTTGCAAGCTTTTCCAGCACTGGAAGTAGTGTTTCAAGGGGGCCATTATGTACCTTAGACAGACGTGGCTTTTGCAAACCAACTATCAGGAGCCCTCTGGCTAGCCAGTCGAGTTATTTACTTATTCATTTGTTTAAAAGAGTAGTACAGGTGTTGCCCTGACTAGGGCTGTTGATTCAGTTTGGCCCGAACTGAAAATCAGCCGAATTTCCCTTGATTAGGCGGTTTTTAGTTCGGGACGAACTGAACTCAAAACTGGCGGGCAACTGGGGAGCTGAATTCAGCGAGTTCGGGAGTTCACGAATAAATCCGGCAAATTCGGGGCGTCAGTAAGCAGCATAACCTTCAGTAAGCAGCATTCTCCTCCCCCGGCCAATCGGTGGCCAAGCTGGGTCTTCTTCTGGCCAATCAGTCAGGATTGAATACTGGAGGAATCCCCTGATGTGCGGCCCGGCCGGGGAGAGAGAGACAGAGAGAGAGGGAAATCCTCCTGTGTGTGGCGGGGGTGCTTGTGCACATTTGCTCCTTTCCGTCACCGCAGGGGGTGCATTTTTGAGGGTACAGACCCCAAACTTTCAGCGGAGATTCAGACAAGCCTTCTTAAGAGACCACCCAAGTTTTGTAAACATTGGGTCAGGGGGTCCTGAGATATGGGCTCCCCCCTTTTTTCTTTCCATGGCTGCAGGGGGCGCATTTTTGGTGGTACAGACCCCAAACATTCAACGGAGCTTCAGATGAGCCTTCTTAAGAGACCCCTCAAGTTTTGTAAACATTGGGTCAGGGTCCCCCGAGATATGGGCTCCACCCCTTTTTCCTCTCCCCCCCTTTTCCATTTCCGTGGCTGCAGGGGGCGCTTTTTGGGGGGTGCAGCCCCCAAACTTTCAGCATAGCTTCAGAAAATCCTTCTTAAGAGACCACCCAAGTTTTGTAAACATTGGGTCGGGGGGCCCGAGATATGGGCTTTCCCCTTTTCCCTATTGGGATGAATGGATCACCCTCGAGAGATGCATACATATGGATCTCATATTGGATACAAATGGAATCATATTGGATTACCCAGCCTCCCAGCCCCTCCTGATGGAACAGAAGACAGCCACAGTAAGACCCCTTTGGGGGCTTTAATCTATAATTTTTCCTTTCTGTGTGTGTGTGGGGGGGAAGCAGAGTCTGTGTGTGTGTGGGGAGGGAGCAGTTTCTTTGGGTGGGGGAAGACAAAGGGGGCTTTTGCCGGTTCTGCCTGGGGTGTGTGTTCCCCCTCCAGTCTCTCTCTCCCTGGTTTGAGGGGGGGCTTCAGTTTTGTGTCTTCAGGTTTTCCCTCATTCATAAGATCAGTTAGGTTATTTTGATGCTTGCTCAAAACTGGTTTTCAAATGGTGACTTAAAGAATGCATCTGCCTGGTCCCAAGTCCAATGCAAAAGGAGAAATTCCACCCCTTCCTGCTCATTATGCATAGCTAGCTGCCTCTGTCCCTTACCATTGTTTGCAAACTCCCAGGTGTCAGGTGTTGCTTTGCACTGTTGCAAAGGTGTTGCATTGCGTGCTTGTGTTGCTTTGCAGTTGTATTGCTTTGCAAATTTTTTCACACCTGCCCCGCCCTTGCTCTCAGCTGTTTGTCGGGGCTGGGAGCTTTGTGCGTGGGCAGCAAGCTCTGCTGGGAGATACACATTAAGGGTGGGGGGACCCCTTTTGGGGCCCATATCTCAGCCCCCCCCGACCCAATCTTTACAAAACATGGGGGGTCTTTCAAGAAGCGTCCTTTGAAGCTCCTGTCAGGCCTGTATCTCAGTTGATGTTTACTTTCGCTTTCCCGCCGACCAGACTCAAGGACTGTTATGCCTACTGAACACTGTTTGAACCTCTGGGAACACAGCTTTGTTTTTAATATGTAATCTCTCGCCTTTTCAGTGCTTTTATATTACCAAGTTCAGGCCAGCCAGCCTCATAGCTGTCACCCTTTTCTTTATGCTCTGTTAACCTATTTTGACCAAGTAAAACCAGCTTCTTTGGACCTGACTGTCTCTGATGTGGTTTTTGGTTCAAGTGGGCCAAGGGCTGACATTGTGACAGCTATCCCTTCTTTCCTCTGTCAGGCTGGAGCCCAGGGGGGTTCGCCTGCCACTCGGATGGGAGCGAGGAGAGCGCTCTCCGAGTGATTCCACAGGGGCTGGAGCCCCGTGTGGTTTGCCCCAGACCCGTCGGTTGTGATCCCCGGGTTGCGGGTTCCTGGAAGAACCCTGGAAGACGATCCCAATCTCGTACGGGACATTGTAGCTGAACTGAGCAGGACTAGCACGGAAGTTAGTCGCCTAAATGGATTAATACAGACCCAGTGGCGTTCTCTAGTGACTTCTCCTTGGATGTCTGACATTGAGGATGCCAACACCTGTTTAGACCTCCAAGCCCTTGATCGGTTGGTGGATGATGCCCAACTGGCGGTGGAGGATTTACAAATACTAACCGGTTTGTTGGATAAACTTATTGCTCGTGAGACTCACTCAATAGGAGCCATGGCAGGAGCCACGCCGGCAAGTTTTTCTTTGGTGCCGAATGCAGCTGACTGTCAAGCAGAGGCGAAACGGATCGCTATCCAAACAGCGCTCCTATTTGTGGAACTAACGAAGGATACCACGGTAGCCACTCTATCACAATTGTTGTCCCCAACTTTCGGGGCTGATGCACCTGCGCTAGCGGTCCAGGTTCAACCGCTGTTGGGCGGGGAGTCCGAACCACTCCTCGCCCTCTTGGAAAAGGAACTTCTACCGCTTGTAACCGCAGCTGCTGCCCTGAGACTCGAGGCCGCCCAAGCTCTCGCGGATAGAGATGCAGCTGTGGCGGTGGAGGCAGCGGCCAAAGCTCAGGCCGCACGGGAAAAGGAACAACAGTTGGCTGCGGAACGGGCACAGGCGGGTGTGCGCCCCAAAGACCCCGGTCGAACCGGCCCTTCGTGGAATCCAACATTTTCCCCGGCTTTTGCTCCGTCCCGCACCGCCCAACGCGCGCGGCGCCTCGCAGAACGGCTTCGGGGATCCGACGATTCTGATGAGGAGGATTTGTATGGGGACGGCTCCCAATGGGCCACAGGCTTCCGGGCCAGCCGAGCACATCGTACAGGTGGACCTGAGGAAGAGGTGCACTTATTGCGGGCTCAAAACCGGGAGTTATACGATCGTGTAGACCGTCTCCAGGATCAAATGGAACGTTTGTTCCAGGAAAATGAGCGCCTACAGCGGGCACTGACGACTCCGGCGCAGCCTATTCTTCCTGGGCCCGCCGCACCAGTTCACGCTCCAGGTCAGCCGGTTGTGCCAGCTCACCCAGCTCAACCACCAGCTAATCTCCCCGTTCCGCCACTGGTCCCCGGAGCGCCAGTTGCACCAGCTCCCGGGGCACCCGTACAGTCGGGACAACCCATACCCGGTCCATGGAAGCAACCCCGGTTGAAAACGACCTATGATGGCTCGCTCGAGACTCTACCCTGTTTCCTACATCAAGTGGACAGTTACATGCGGGAACAAGGACAATTCTTTCCCACAGAGGATAGCCGGGTTCGTTTCATAGCTTCTCTATTGACGGGGAAAGCAGTTGACTGGATGGTCCTCCAATTTGACACTCGGTCCCGTTCTATCCGCTCCCTCAACAATTTTATGACTGCCTTGCGGAGACGGTTTGAGGACCCCTTTATGGGAGAACGAGCCAAAGCAGAACTTCTACAACTCAGGCAGGGCTCTTCTCCAGTCCGAGAGTTTGCAGATGAATTCCAGAGACTAGCCAGTAGAATAGTAGACTGGCTGGAGGCCACCCTAATCCACTACTTCAGGGAAGCTTTACACCCTGACATTTTGAACTGGTCGTATATGCGGGGCGATCCTGACACCCTCGAAGATTGGATTCTACTGGCTGAAGAGGTTGAAAGCCGCCGGCGTTTCATTTCCCTGGTCTGGCAACGAAACAAGGATAAGAGCGCCCAGAAACCCCCATCAAAAGCACCGCTCCCCAGCCTGCGGAAACCAACGCGACCGCCTCAGGATCGTGAAACAAGGTTCCAGAGGGGGGCTTGCCTCGTTTGCAGGGAATTGGGCCACTTTGCAGCGGCTTGTCCTCAACGCCCGGAGACCACTCGCCCCAGCATGCCACCCCGAGCTCGAGGGAGACCTCAACGCAGAGGCACCACGGCTACCCGCAGCGCAGCGCCGGGACGACCCACACCCTCTGCACTTCACGTTGAGGAATCGGCTAACCTTTCTGCACCAAGTGACCCCACAGGGTCCCGGATTACAAGTGCCCCAATGGGGGACAACTCTCCTTCTTCTGACGAGGATAACCAATGGAATGCTCCAGCTCTAAACCTGGAAACCCCTCTCGATCTGTCAAAAAACGAATACGGTCTGTGGTGAGTGGAGCGTCTCCACAGACCCCTGCAGAATCTTCTGCTAAAACCAAAGCTCCCGTCAAGGTGAGTGAAGTAGAAACCACTGTTTATGTGGACGCAGTGTTGCAACACTATAAAGGGGGTCCCCAACTGCCTGTTAAGGCGCTTATTGACTCTGGCTGCGGCCGCACTTTAATCAGTGGAGCCACATTTGCAGCCCTCAAAGTCAAGTCCGAGGCTTTACCAGCTCCCGTCCAATTTGCCCAAATGGATGGGAGCCACTTCAAGGGGGGACCAGTCGATCATCGCACACGGGGAGTAGCGATGGGTATTGGTTCTCATTGGGAACAAATAGACTTTACCATAGCCCCCATCCGGTTCGAAGTTGTCCTAGGGATTAATTGGCTTAAAGGACATAGTCCCTGCATAGACTGGGAAACTGACACTATTACCTTTGCCAATCCCAAATGCGAACAGCACCGACAGGGAGTCGCGGTGGTGCCTCCACCTGCTCCGGCTTTAACCTCCGATACCGCATCGCCACCGCCTTTGCCCGAAGCATACAGAGACTTTGCAGATGTCTTTGATGTTAAAGAATGTGATGCCTTGCCCCCCCACCGTACCACTGACTGTGCAATTGAGGTGGTAAAAGATTGCACACTGACTAAGAGAAAGATTTATCCCATGAGTGTTTCCGAACGCGCTGTGTTACGTGACTTTTTGGATAAAAATCTTGCTCGAGGATTCATTCGGCAATCGAATGCTCCCAACTCAGCCCCAGCGTTCTTTGTCCGGAAAAAGGAGGGTGACCTGCGTTTATGCATTGACTTCTGAAAGCTTAATGCAGTTACCCAAGCCAACGCCTACCCCATACCGTTGATTTCAGATATTATGGGGCAATTACAGGAGGGTCGCGTTTTCTCCAAATTGGATTTAGTGGAAGCTTATTATCGCGTACGTATCCGCGAGGGAGACAAATCCCTCACCGCCTTCTCTAGCTGTTTTGGAATGTATGAATTTCTTGTGATGCCTTTCGGATTAAAAGGGGCCCCGGGGGTCTTCATGCAACTCATTAACGAAATCCTCCATGATTTGCTGTACCGCGGCGTGGTAGTTTATTTGGATGATATTCTTATTTATTCAAAAACCATGGAGGAACATGTTGCTCTGGTCAGAGAAGTTTTACAATGACTGCGTAACCACCAGCTCTATGCAAAACTGTCTAAATGCGAATTTCACCAAGAGCAGATAACTTTCTTGGGGTACATAATCTCTCATCGTGGCCTTAGCATGGACCCTGCTAAATTCCAATCGGTACTTGACTGGACTCCACCCTCCACCAGCAAGCAAGTACAGCAATTTCTAGGCTTTGCTAATTTCTACCGCGGTTTCATTCCCAACTTCGCTCAAGTGGCGCTGCCAATCACTGACCTCCTGAAAACGAAGGGTAAAGGGGTTTCTGCAACATTGCCCTCTGCCAAAATACTGTGGACTGATCAATGCCAATCTGTCTTTGTAGCCCTCAAACGGCTTTTCGCTTCTGAACCGGTCCTGCAGCACCCTGATCCGAACCAAATGTTTATTGCACAGGTCGATGCGTCCGACGTAGCCATGGGGGGGTCCTTCTCCACAGAGGACCGGACGGTCTCCTTCACCCCTGTGCCTACTTCTCAAAGAAGTTTGCGCATTCCCAATTAAACTGGCCCATTTGGGAAAAGGAGGCATCAGCCGTCCACCATGCCCTTACTCTGTGGAGGCAGTTTCTGGAGGGATCCGGGGTCCCCTTCAAGGTCTGGACCGATCACAAAAATCTAGCTGCCCTCACGGGGACCCATAAATTGTCCGCAAAACAACAGCGTTGGGCGGACTTCTTTGCTCAATTCCGTTTTGTTCTTAAACATGTGCCCGGGAAACAGAACGTGCTTGCAGATGCCCTATCCCGGTTGCCTCAATACCCAGTAAAACGTGATCGGCCGACAGACTCTTTGTTCACCCCGTCACAAAGAGAAGCCCTGCCCCTGCTGGCCGTGCAGACCCGGTCTCAAACCCGAGTCCAGCAGGGGAATCACGCAGTGGCCGACAAGGTGTCCAGCCCTAACCAGCAGGCTTCCTCGCCAGCCCCACTTGCGCCACCTGTATCCGGCGCCCTGCAGCAACCGGTTTCTCCCCCCCTCCAACACCACCAGCTCCTGATTCACCCTCTCCCGCGAAAGGAGGGGGGGTAATCATCTCTAATTCCTTCCTGGACTCCCTTCGGGCTCAGCTTAGCCGAACGCACTGCCCAAACCCTGCCCCAAGGTGTACTTGAGCAAGATGGTTGTTGGTACAAAGACTCGAAACTATATGTGCCTAGGATACTTCGAAGGGAAGTTCTGCAGTTGGCCCATGGAGCTAAACCTGCGGGACACTTTGGGTTCCTGAAAACCCTTCACTTGTTGCACAGACAGTTTTGGTGGGGGGGAATGCGTTCTGATGTGGACTCCTTCATTCGCAGCTGCCCTATCTGTGCCACAGTCAAACGATCTCAAGGCAAACCCTCAGGACTACTGCAACCGCTAGAAATTCCCAGCAAGCCCTGGGAAGTGATTGCCATGGATTTCATGATGGATCTCCCCCTTAGCGGGGGCAAAACTGTACTATGGGTTGTTACTGACTTATTTTCCAAACAGGTACATTTGGTTCCGTGTGCGGGTATTCCCTCCGCCCCCAAGTTGGCCCGCCTCTTCGTGTCACATGTTTTCCGTTTGCATTCGTTCCCGCGCAAGATAATCTGCGACCGCGGAAGTAGTCTCGTGGCTAAATTCTGGAAGGAGTTCCTTAAGTTGGTGGGGGTGGAGCAAGGGTGGTCAAGTGCTTACCATCCCCAGACGGATGGACAAACTGAACGTGTCAATGCTGTATTAGAATGTTATTTACGTTGTTATGTCAATTACCACCAGGATGACTGGGTAGAACTATTGCCTTTTGCAGAATATGCGTACAATAATGCTGTCCATCAATCTACAGGGTTCAGCCCTTTTTATGCTGTGTATGGTCAGGACCAATCCTATTACCCCTACGGAGGTTCCAGAGGGGGAGGGGGATCCCGATGTAGCCTCTTGGGCACATGCCCTCCGCACCACGTGGCCCTGGCTAGTGAGCAACCTAGATAGAGCCAAACGCAAATATAAGGTGCAAGCAGATAAGCATCGGTCCCCCAGCAAGGAATTCCAGGTTGGTGAATTAGTGTATCTTTCCACAAAAAACCTGCGATCCACTCGACTGTGCCACAAACTTAGTGCCAAGTACATTGGACCATATCCCATTGCCTGGATCATCAACCCTGTCACTGTGGAACTGACTCTCCCCAAAACCCTGAGACGTATCCACCCTGTCTTCCATGTCAGCCTCCTTAAACCTCATGTCGCCTCCTCGGAATGGCACCCAGAATCGCCTCCCGTGATGGTGGGGGGGAGGAGCATTTTGAAGTATCAAAGATCCTAGATTCACGTATACGGCATGGATCCCTGCAGTACTTAATTTGCTGGAAACACTTCCCCCCTGCATACGATGAGTGGGTGCGTGCACAGGATGTCTCCGCCCCGCACTTAGTGACTGCCTTCCACACCGCCTACCCGGATAGACCGTCCCCCTTGCGAGGTGGGAGGGGGCCTTAAGGGGGGCAGCATGTCAGGCCTGCATCTCAGTTGATGTTTACTTTCGCTTTCCCGCCGACCAGACTCAAGGACTGTTATGCCTACTGAACACTGTTTGAACCTCTGGGAACACAGCTTTGTTTTTAATATGTAATCTCTCGCCTTTTCAGTGCTTTTATATTACCAAGTTCAGGCCAGCCAGCCTCATAGCTGTCACCCTTTTCTTTATGCTCTGTTAACCTATTTTGACCAAGTAAAACCAGCTTCTTTGGACCTGACTGTCTCTGATGTGGTTTTTGGTTCAAGTGGGCCAAGGGCTGACAGCTCCTCTGAAAGTTTGGGACCTTTACCCCCAAAAATGTGCCCCCAGAGCCATGGAAAGGCGCAGTTGTGTTTTTAATGGCTTTATTCGGCTGAATTTTTTTTCCGAACTTTGAATTCCCGCCGAATTGCACAGATCCGAAGCAGGGGAGTTCGGACTTCGGCATATCCCGAATCTAAACGGGCTGAATTCAGCCGAATCCGAACTATACAAAAAATTTTTAATTCAACAGCCCTAGCCCTGACCTGGATGGCCCAGGCTAGCCCGATCTTGTCAGATCTCGGAAGCTAAGCAGGGTCAGCCCTGGTTAGTATTTGGATGGGAGACCACCAAGGAATACCAGGGTTGCTGTGCAGAGGAAGGCACTGGCAAACCACCTCTGTTAGTCTCTTGCCATGAAAACCCCCCAAAAGGGGTCGCCATAAGTCGGCTGCAACTTGACGGCACTTTACACACACACACACACACACACACACACACACACACACACACACACGTGTTGCACTCTGAGGAATAAACTGCATGACCTGGACTGGGCTGTCAGGTATGGATCTCTGGGAAAGTTGCACTAAAAGGGGGCCACGTTGCCATTCATATACCTCTGTGATGCCAGAGGCAGAATGAGAAGTGACATATGCTGCTTGCTGACTGAGCATGATGCAGAAAGTGATGATTCGACCTTCTCTTTTATTGCCCCCACCCCACCCCACCCAGGAGAAGGGCTTTCTCGATTGTGGCCCTGAACACATAGGACGCTTCTTGCAGGAAGTCCTCTGCAACATTTCTTTGGTCTGTTTCTAATGCCAGTTTATATGAACCTTCTGTTCTGCCAGGCTTTTGGGAATTCATTCTGGCGGTCTCTATATTTTGCTATGGTCATGTTTAGTATTCCCAGTCTTTAGTGTGATGTTGTAAATTAATCCATTTTATTATTTCAATTTGATTGGTGTTGAAATTTATACATCTGTAATTTTATTTATTTTATTTATACTTATATTTATACCCTGCCCTCCCCATGCATAATAGAGCTCAGAGCAAGGAACAACAATTTAAAATACACTAAATAAATACATGGATTAAAACTAAATGAAAACAGTACAATAGATATTGTCAAAGGCTTTCACGGTCAGAGTTCATTGGTTCTTGTAGGTTATCCGGGCTGTGTAACCGTGGTCTTGGTATTTTCTTTCCTGACATTTCCCCCGCAGCTGTGGCAGGCAGGCATCTTCAGAGGAGTAACACTGAAGGACAGTGTCTCTCAGTGGCAAGTGTGTAGGAAGAGTAATATATAGTCAGAAGGGGGTTGGGTTTGAGCTGAGTCATTGTCCTGCAAAGTGTTAAAGGTAATGTGCAAATCATTGTCCTGTAAGTATCAAGATAATGTGCTAATGAGGGTGTGGTATGTTAATGTGGAACCATTGTATCCTGAAGTGATCTGTTAACATGTGGAATCCAAAGCTAATCCGCATGGCTATTGTGGACTGTAGTCTTTGTTAGTCTGGAGGTTTTCAGGACAGGAAGCCAAGCCTTATTCATTCTTAAACTCTCTTCTTTTCTGTTAAAGTTGTGCTGATGTTTATGAATTTCAATGGCTTCTCTGTGCAATCTGACAAAATAGTTGGTAGAATTGTCCAGTATTTCAGTGTCTTGGAATAAGACCCTGTGTCCTGTTTGTGTCAGTCCATGTTCAGCCACTGGTGATTTCTCAGGTTGGACAAGTCTGCAGTATCTTTCATGTTCTTTTATGTCCTTCAGTGTTACTCCTCTGAAGATGCCTGCCACAGCTGCGGAAAAAACGTCAGAAAAGAAAATACCAAGACCACGGTTACGCAGCGCGGATAACCCACAAGAACCAAGTACAATCGATGTTGCTAAAAAAAAGCAGCAGGGTGTGGGACCCTCCCGGCCCCTTCCGGCCCAAATACAGCTGCCCGTTCAGGCCCTGGGAGCAAACACCCACTGGGGCTAAGCGGGCTGGCATGGAGTCAGCCAAAAAGACTGGCTGATTTAATAGCGCATAATATGAGAGCCCCCCCCCCCTCACAAGGTCCAGGACTTATTGAGAAGCGGTTTACAAATGCAGTAGAAAAGTTTGATTTTGAAAGTGTAAAAAGCCCCTTCTTAGCAAAGTTCTGTTTGATTTGGACTTGGCTTTTGTACATTAGAATGTGGGTGTTGCCCACTTGGGTTCGCTTTCTTGCAGACCCTCTTACTCTGAATGAACAGCGTCTGTGATCTGGAAGCCCTTAGCCTGCCATAAGCTTGTAGAGTCTTCCCAACAAGGCTGAAGACATGAATTTACAAATAAATTGAAGGAAGGGTATTACAGGAAGGGGTAGACATCTATTACAGTCTGATGTGGGGGGGGGGTCTAGGGGGTATGGCCTCAGATGAACCGTTACTCATCAGGGGATCGTAAATTAAATAGTGCCAGTAATACATTCAAGGACATATGAATCTGGTACAGGAAGGGTTTTAAAAAATAAATATGATTTCAGCAAAACTGGAGCGTATTTCAGCAGATATTTCCATATGCAGGTTGCCTGGATTGCATTTTGCTCTATAATTCACTCTCAAGGAGACGGCCTCTGTCCGTTCTCTGTCACAGCAGTTTGTGTGTTTTTCATGGGATGGATATTTTTGTTATGAATTGAAGCAGCACAACGGCCAACGAGCAACAACCCCTCCCCCCCCACCGGTAAAGCAGGAGGGATTAAAGGCAGTCGGCTGTTTCCCAAGGATGCCTTTCGAAAGTGCTTTGCATGGGACAGCCTTCTTCCATGGAGCTTTTGCCAGCGACACAGTTGTAGATGCTGATGCAGGAGCAGCCAAATGCCTCCCTAGGGGGAGCTGTGCTCGGGCTGAGGGCCACAGTTTGGCTCTGAAATGGAAACCATCTGGGAAACTCCTCCCAGGTGCCACTCCAGGGTATCATTCCGGTGTAGCCTTGGCTCTGCCTGGCCATTGCCTACCCCAGGGCTCCATCTGCTCTGGCTCTGGTCACCGGTGCTGCCAACGTCCTGTGGACTCTTGTCCCTCCGCTCGCATTCCAAAGTGAGTGTGAGCTGTGCCAGCTCCAGCCCCATGTCAGGCTGCTGCTTGGGTGGGCTTTCCCCTCCAGAGCAGGACAAAACGGATGCCCCCCCACCCCACCTTCTCCATGCCCTTGAATGCCTATTAGAGATCATAGGCATTCAAGGGCATGGAGAAGGTGGGGTGGGGGGCGTCCGTTTTGCATCGCCAAGGGGCAGCAGATTCATGGCCAGCTGTACTCTCTCTCTCGGCTCCTGGTTTGCTCTACCACCAGGCAGCTGAAAAGCTGGGGCAGCTCGGTTGTTCTGCAGCAGCCCCATCAGATGGGGCTCTGCAGATTCCACACCAGCAGGTGTCAGCTGACAATGGAAGCCCTGTATAACTGCTGCCAGTTTAGGGACTTGTCACTCTGTAAGCTGAATGTCCTGGGCCACATTTTTCTTCCTCCAAATTGTCAAAGCAGCAAGGGTCACCCTTTGACCTGAAGAGCTCCAGGCTTTATGCTCTGTGCTGAGAGATAAGTCAGACTCTTGAGGCAGGCACACAGCCAGTGCTGTGGTGGTTCTGGAGGGGTGCTTCTGGGTAACTGGTCATGCAAAACAAGGCACCATTGTCGGCATAATGAAGCAACAGAAGAGGGGTCAGTACAGAACACTATTTCTATGGCTTTCTTCCAGCAAGGGCAAATGAGGCATAGCCACAGAACTGCATCATAACAGCATGTCTATCATCATGGCCTCTGTGCAGTCCCACATGGGAACTGCGCGTGCGCAGGCTAGCTGCAGAGAACTTGCTAGATTGAAAACTTCTAGAAGGAACGCTCCCCCTTCCACTCTGCCAACAGCTCTCCCCACTGAAACAACCATGTGACAGAGGGGCGGGGGGAACGGTCATCCCTCAGTTCTCTCTTTGCTGCCATGGAGAAAGGATGTGTGTGGAGAGCTTCTGCATTTACTCACAACTTTTTTGAGAGATTTCACCAAGACTGAGTTTTTTATCCTCAGCGAGTTGCTTATGGCTCTTTTCGAAAAGTGCATTTCCTGTGGCACAAAGATGGCCCAGAATGACGAGCACTCCCAGTGCTTGTACTGCCTAGGAGAGGGCCATGTTCCTCTGTGCACTTGCAAGGCATGTGGACTCTTTACTCCCAAAGCCCGCCAGGAATGGGCTTCTCACCTGAAAGTCACTCTACAAAAAGTCGCTCTACAAAAGATCGGTGCAGAGCAAACAAAAATCTGGAGAGCATTCACCAGCTCCTGCAACAGTGCCTTCATCTTCAACAAAGTCAGACAGACCTGCTTCATCTCCTATCTAGAGGGCAGCATTGCAGCCAGTGAGCAAGAAGGCCAAGAAAAAGCTAAAACATTCCAGCAAAGAGGACATCCTGGCACCAAAAGCCCCTTCGGAGCACTGTACGTCAGTTGCTGTTGGATCCAACCATCAGAGCCAATCCTCTCAGCATGTCATGGGCCCTGCCTTGGGAGCTGAGGACTCGGAGGACTCTGAAGCTGAAGTGGAGGAACAGGTTGCCTCTGGGCCTTCAGTACCTCCATTGCAGTCAGTAGCACAGGAGCCTGAAACAACTCAGCAGGAACCACAGCTAGGCAGAGAGATGGAACAAGGGCAGACAGAAGCTACTCTTCCCCCAACCCCTGCAGCAGAAGCTGAGAATGGCAGCCCTCCAAGCTCACCTGAACCTGATAGGCATATCAGGACTCGGCAGCATGTGGTTTTGCAGGGTAAAAGGAGGAGTGCTCGCTTGGAGAGGCTAAACAGACAGAGAACTGGTGCTGAGTCTTTTCAGGATGAAGCCTAGCTTGGAAGTGCACTGACTGATAAAGGCAGTGCAGGCATGCTTTCACTTTGCGGAAGCAACCGTGCAGTTTCTCTGTGTTCCTGCTACTGCCTCTGATTAATCTTTCCGGCCGTTGACTCCTGCCTGTTTTGACGACGCCTCTGACTTCTGACCCTGGTAGATAGCATAATCTTTGTCGCCTGCTCCGAAAGGGGCTAAATACCTCTCGCACGTCTGAGGACTGTGAGCACCGCCCAGCCCTTGGCCTATGCCGGCACACAGCATCAACCAATTCCGCCTATGCAGTTGAGATGTCAGGGGTCAGAGGAGAAGGACTGGTCATCTCTCAGTCACCGATCCTGATCTCCCACAAGGTCACCCAAACCTTGGAGTGATAAGGAGGTTGAAAGGACGGCTGCTCATCATCACAGCCCCACACCTTCCAGATCATACAGGTCCCATTGCTCAAGGAGTCATGCTCCCTCTAGGGACTGGATGCCTTCCCGTCATCGGAGGTCTCCATCAGCTCGACGCTGTTGTGATAGGTCCCCACAGAACAGATTCCGCACACGTTCAGCTGGCGGAATCTCCTCTTTGGAGGACGAAGCAGTTAGGATCCTGGACGTTCCATCCGACGTCGACTCCTATGGTTCCAAGGGCTCTTGTCAAGGTGGGTGTGGAAGACTGAGACACCGCTCAGATTACCATCAGGAGTGTTCCTGCTGCCTCTCACCATCTTCTCATTAAGGGTGGTTATACGACTCCGAGAGGTGTTCAGAACTGAAGGAGCACTCGGAGTCGAGGGCAACGACCGCTTCAACTTCAACAAGGCGGGTCCCTCAGCTTGATGTCAGATCCCATTCCAAGGACCACATTAAGAACTTGGACGAGGACGGACTTCTGGTAGAGACGCTGATCTGAGCGCCACGTTCCTCGGGAGCTCCCGAGGGACCCAAGAAACATCCGAATTTGGGGTGCAACCCTGCATTCCCCCCCCCCAGGTTCCTAAGCAGTGGACCGAGAAGCAGGACTACCACTGCAGCCTTGAAGAGCGGTTTGACCCCCATTTTTTCTGAGAAAACTTCAGGAAGACTCTCAGAAACATTGGGTGCAGTCCCGCTGGCATTGAGGGGAAATACAATGCCGCAAACATTTCCTTGGCATCAGGCTCAGATCTCCTCTATCTATTACCATCTAAGCAACTACATGGAAGCAAGAATATCTACTCTTCTAAAATCTGAGTAAGTTACAAGAACTCTTTAGTTTTACCTGGATTTGGAAGCTCTGAAGGATTATTAAATACATCTATTAAATCCACGTCTCCCCACCTAATGTATAAATAACTCTTTGAAAACAAGAAAATATCTGCTAAACCGGCAGGAACCTTATCAATTTGATCGGTGGGTAGACATAACAAACAGGATCTTCTGAAAGACGCTACAACTACCAATTAGATATTATGATGCAGAAAGGGGAGGGAGGAGGAGATCCCCCCCCCACAGCAGTGGTGACGTCTTTCCGACTTAAGTAGGTCCTCCAGCCACATTTTCCCTGGAAGCGACTTATCTTGGAGAACCGGAAGACAGTAAGAAACTTGTTGCTCTTTACGGCGACTAATACCATTGTAGTATCATCGATCGTGGGACTGGAAGTATGTCTCCCTTGTGCAACTGGCAAATATCTCCCAAGTTCCTGGATATCAAGAGGAGGTAACGGAAGGTCCACGATCTTGCAACTTCCTGTGTATATCCTGTTTCCTGCAGCATCTCCATGCTAGAGTGTCTCCAACTTGATGGTATTTCAATGTTAAAGTACTACCCACAATACAAGAACCCTGCCAACTATTTACAAACTTTTTTTTTTTGGCGTATCTGTCTGGACTTTACCAACTAAGTTTCGTGCGATTAATCAGCTGGATCAACTATTTGCTATGATAAACTCTCAACAATAATCTATCAACCAAAAATTGGACATCATCTTAGACGAACTTAAAGATAAAACAACCAAGCTACTACAATGAAGCCAGATGTGGGAGCAGTGGACTTTTTAACTGAGAAAACTGCTGAAGAACAGAAAAATCCTATAAAGGAACTGGAAAGCCATGATGAACAACCAGAGGCTGTATACCTTCAAGGAGAGGCTGCAATAGATCAGCTGGCCACAATGGATCTGAATGTGAGAGACTTTGATTTCTGTCTTTGCAATCTGCCTGAAGAACTCTTTAATGCTGGCTTGGAGGACTTAAAGGGTGGAAAGGCTGGAGTTACTGGGATCTTCCTCTATGACTTTGGGATGGAAGAAATTACAATGCAGATTTATTGAGAACCCTATGTCTGCAGAGGGAATTTTACCAACCATCTGCAAGGATGTTCTTCGACGTTTAGTGTTAAAGAGGAAAAGCGGAAGACGCTGGAAATTCCGGACAAAGGGACTGGTTAAAAGAGTTTAGATTTTTTGGAACAAAAAAGGAACTGGTTCAAAGACTTGCTTTGGTGAAAATGGAACAATCTATTATATTAATATACTAGAAAGATAATTTGCAATTATAGGTGATTGGGAGACATGGAGGGTTTACAGAGAAATTAACTTTTAAAGGAGGTAATAAATGTTACCTAGTGTTCTAATCTATTTACTATTAATGAAATTTACTATTTTTTTTGTGTTAGTATTACCGCATTTTTCGCTCCTGACCATAAGACGCACCTAGTTTTTAAAGGAGGAAAAAGAAGAAAAAATATATATTTTTTAAAGACCTGCCGGGTCTTTAAAAAATATATTTTTCTTCTTTTTCCTCCTTTTTCCTTCTCTTTCCCCATCGCCCCCCTTCCCGGGACTCCCGGGACTCCCAGGAAGGGGGCGGTGGTGGTTTAAACTGCTCTGCGCTGCCTGCCCAGAGCAGTTTAACCTCTGAACCCCCCCGCACTTCCAGCCCAACAGCTGAGAGGTTCTTATGGCCAGGGCTGGGTGGAGGGATTACTGCACTCCACTTCCAGTTTCCTAGTCCTGCTCTGTGGAGCATGCGCACAGCAGGGCTAGGAGGAAGGCTGCAGCCTCCCCTTCCACGCTGCAAGACCGATTGGGACCAGTCAGGGTTGCAGCGTGGAAAGGGAGGCTGAAGCCTTCAAAGCCCCACTGTGTGCACACTCTGAGAGATCAGAGCATGCGCACAGCAGGGCTTGGGGGAAGGCTGCAGCCTCCCTTTCCATGCTGCAAGCCTGATTGGGACCAGTCAGGGAAGGCCGATCAGGAGGGGCGGTGGGTCCATAAACTGCTCCTCCACACACACACACCGCTTCCCGGTCCCGAGGCTCAGCTGAGCCTCGGACCTGGAAGCGGGGGGAGGTTAAACTGCTCTGCGCTGCTTGGGCAGGCAGCGCAGAGCAGTTTAAAGACCCACCGCCCCCTTCCCGTGAGTCCCGGAAAGGGGGGCGGTGGGGGTTTAAACTGCTCTGCGCTGCCTGCCGAGGCAGCGCAGAGCAGTTTAACCTCCGCACACACACCCCGCTTCCCAGTCTGATGACCCACCCAACAGCTGAGCCTCAGGAACGGGAAGTGCAGGGGGAGGTTAAACTGCTCTGCCCTGAGCTGGGTGGCTGGGAGGGGCCTCCCGGCCCCAGCTGGCGGTGCCCCAGCCAGCTCCCGGAGCAGCCGGCTCCGCGCCCAGCTGCCGCTGCATTCGCTCCATAAGACGCACTGACATTTCCCCTCACTTTTGAGGAGGAAAAAAGTGCGTCTTATAGAGCGAAAAATACGGTAATTAATTTTTTTAATGAATATATTCAATGTTTTATTTTTAAAATTGCAGGTGATTTAGTTTAATGAATAAAATTTAAAATATTAGGATTGGAATTATCTATGCTAAAGAGTATATAGGCTTATTGATGGATGGAGGAAAATGTAGGGGAAGCTTTATTTTTTCTTCTTTTTTCTTTTTTTATATTGAATATACTTTCAACAACAATATAACGTGTTCTTTTTTATAATTGTTATTATTTTTAGAAATGTATGTTTATTTGATTTAGAAAAACAATAAAAATATTTTTTATAAAAAAAAGAACTTGGGCAAGGTCATTGCCTCCTTACCATCACCGGATGATGTTGTAGGGGACCCTTTTCTGGTATCCTCCATGGAGGTCCTCAAGGCTTACAATGAGCAACTGACCAGAATGGAAACTGCTTTGGTTTACCCCTTCTGAGCCTGAAGAGGATGTCCCCATTATGGATGTGCTTCATGAAGCACATACCTCATCCATGGTTAAGGGTATTCAGAAAATAGCCCTGAAAATTGGTGTAAGCCCTCCTCTTACCAACCCATTCCATGCAAGGTGGAAAACCTCTACAGGGTACAGGATGTACATAGTTCATTCCTATATCAGAACCCTTTGAATAACTCTTTGGTGGCAGAGACCTTGCCCACCAAGGGCAAACCTGGCCCACACTCTGCCCCTTTGTATGAGGAGGGCAGAAAACTTGATCTCATAGGCAGGAGATTTTACTCCGCCAGGTCTATGCATATCTAGACCCTTATGTCTAGGTACCAGATTCTCCTCTGCAAAAAGTTCTCCTAGTTGATTGACTGCCTTCCTGAAGATAAAAAGCTGGTTGGAAGGGCCATGCAGGCAGAGGGGTACAGACTAGGCTGCCACCAACTACGCAGCCTGCCATTCTTCAGATGCAGCTAGCAAGACCATTGTGCCTAGCATTTCACTCAGGTGCCACTCCTGGTTGAGGTCCTCCAATGTTCCCCTGGAGGCCAAGTCAAGATTAGAGGACGTGGCTTTTGATGAAAAGGCTCATGACTTCTGATGAGTTTCTACACAGGTTAATGGCTAAGTCCTTGGGAGTGACACAGCTAACTCCTGTGCCATCTGGTAGGGCCAAATACCAGCCCAGGTACAACGCCCCATATTAACAGAGGGGATATAGATTTCATGCTAACCCCCTATCAATATCAATCACAACAAAAGCTCTTTTATGCCCTTCAGGAACCAAAAAAGTTCCAGTCTAAAAATGGGAGCAAGAAATCAGACCACTTGTCCCCTAACAGTCCATCATCAAAAAAGGGTTCAGCATGACTAGCCATCCCTGCATCTGGGGTGTGTCAACCACTTTTCTTTGAGCATTTACAGTTTTGTTGCCCAGTGGGCTGTTGATTCTTAGGTGCTTTCGATAATAAAGCATGGTTACGTTTTGGAATGTTATCAACTGCCTACTTGTGGTTCTACTTCTCATGTTCCATCACACTCCCCTCCGGAGTTGTTGGAAGAGATCTCTCAGCTATTGACACAAGGAGCTATCTCAGAGGTCCTTCAGGATCAAGTTGATGATTTCTATTCGAGATACTTCCTCATAGATAAGAAAGGGAGTGGCAAAAGGCCTATTCTTGACCTATGTGCTTTAAATAAATTTCTGAATGTGGGATCCTTTAGGATGATTTCCGTCCCAGGGATCACTTCAATATTGACCCCTGGCTTGTTTTTTTACTGTCCTGGACCTTAAGGATGCACGCTTTCACATCTCCATCCATAAGTCCTGTAGGAAATTCCTATGCTTCTTGTGTGACAGCAGACATTACGAGTATAATGTTTCACCCTTTGGATTGGCCACAGTTCTGAGAGTCTCTTCAAAATGTATAGGAGAGGTGGTGGGCTATCTAGCCTCTCAGAGACATACCATTCCCCCCTATTTGGATGATTGGTTGCTGGTTGGCCACTTCCCCAGAAGCCTTATTTGACAGTGTCCACATTTCCGTGGAACTGCTTACAACCTTAGGGTTTATTGTTAACCACAAGAAATCCCACCCACTACTCATTCAGAAAGTAGAGTTTATCAGGACAGTTTTAGATTATCAGGATGGCAAGCTCTTCCTGCCACCCCAGAGAATCAAAGCAATCTATTCACTCATAACAACATTTAAGCAAATTAGGTTTCATAATGTTGTTAGGATTCAGAAGCTACTAGGCCTCATGGCCTCCTCTATGGCTGTGGATGCGGCCACTGCAAAACTGGTTCCTTGGACAGTTTCGAATCAATTTGGATCCACAGTGGAAGAAGCTGTCTATTCCCCTTCCAATTCTGAAAACCCTAGACTGGTGGGTGAATGACTGAAAACATTTAACTGGAGTAGCTTTCAGGACACCATCGCATGACTATCAGCTATTCACAGATGTGTCCCTGGGCAGTTGGGGCACCCACTGTGACCAGTTTACAGTGAAAGGTCAATGGTCACAGTCAGAATCCACATTACATAATATTTTACTTGAACTTTGCGCTATAAGATACACACATCTCTTTTGCAGATCTCGTCTATAGCAAGAGAGTGTTGGTGGCAACAGACAATGTATTACCTCAACAAGCAGATGAAAAACAGAGTTTCACTTACCTGTAACTGTTGTTCATCTGATGGTTCTTCTATGCAGTAACACATTGGGACTATGCAGGCGTAGGCCAGCCATGGAAAAGATTTGTCAGCTTCTATCAAATTCTAAAGAGAGTGCTCCCCCTCCCCTTGGGGCATGCAATCTCCCCGCCCCTCGGTCACATGACCCAAGGAGGAGGGAGCACTTTTCCCTCAAGTTCTCCAACCTGCTGCCACGGAACCAGCCACTTAGACTAGCGGAACAGTCCCACAGCGGGGAAGGAGGGAAGGAATGTGTTACTGCATAGAAAAACCATCAAATGAACAACAGTTACAGGTAAGTGAAACTCTGTTTTTCATCTGAATGGCTTCTATGTAGTCCCACATTGGGAGAGTAGCAAGCTCGCTTACCAGGATGGTGTGGGTGTGGGACATTCACTGGAATAAGGACTGCAGCATGGCACGTCCTACAGCTGTATCTCTCACTGATTCCACATCCACAGCATAGTGTTTCATGAACGTGGAGGGTGGCAGCTTTGCAGATGTTACGGAGATCTATTTTCGACGAAAAGGCTATAGAGGCCGCATACGCCCTGGTAGAATGTGCCATGATCATAGGAGGACATTCTTGGTGAGCAAGGTGATAGGTTAGTTTGATGGTAGACATGATCCACCTCGAGAGAGTCTGAGGAGAAGCATGATGACCTCTACAGTTTCCCCCAAAACAAACGAAAAGGTTATCATCCTTACGAAAGGACTGAGACCTCTTAATGTAAAAAAGGAGAGCTCTCCTAACGTCGAGGGAGTGTAATGCCCTATCAGCATCTGAAGATGGGTGAGGGGAAAAAACTGGGAGGACAATGTCTTGTGTAAGGTGGAAGGCTGAGACTACCTTGGGCAAAAAGGAGATCTTTGGCTTAAGAACCACTCTATCCGAATGGAACAGTATAGGGAGGGGAGTGTGAGAGTGCTGATAAGTCATTCACCCTCCTTGCTGAGGTTATTGCGACCAAGAAGGCCGCCTTAAATGAAAGCAGAGTCAATTTGCAGGTAGCCAATGGCTCAAAGGGAGGTCTCATCAGTTGAGAAAGTACTAAGGAGAGACTCCACTGAGGAACTGGTGGAGCAACGGGAGGATACAAATTGGTAAGACCTCTTAAAAACTTTTTAGAAAGGGGATGAGAAAAGACTGAAAAGGAGTCAGTATCCTGGTGAAAAGCCGATATTGCGGCCAAATAAACTTTAATGGAGGAATTAGATAAACCTTCATCCTTGAGGGATAGCAAATAATCAAATACAACAGACAGTGGGCAGGAAACTGGTGACACATTTTTGCCCGTAGCCCAATCGGAAAAACTTTTCCACTTTGCGTTATATGAGCGCCGCGTGGAAGACTTAAGTGAGTGAAGGAGGACCCTAGCTACCCTATCGGACCACTGCCCTGGGGTAGCACCCTCCAGGCTGCGAGTTGAAGGTTGGGAGGGGAGTGGGAAGGATCCTTCAGGAGAAGAATGTAGTTCCCCTGTGCAAGTGACATGAGCACTGCGAACCAAGACCTCCTGGGCCAAAAAGGAGTGACAAGGATGGCATCTGTCCTGTCTTGTATCACCTTGGCAAGGACCTTTTGAAGTAGAGGGAAGGGGGGAAAGAGATAAAAGAGGGTCCCATTCCAGGATATCTGAAAGGCATCCCCCATTGAGCCCGGGCCGGCTCCCGCCCTTGAGTAGAACGTGGTGCATACTGCATTGAGGTGCATGGCAAACAAGTCAACCTGTGGGTAACCCCACTGCCAGAATAACTGTTGGAGACAATCGCCGCCCAGGGCGAGCTCGTGTGCTTGGTTGGGAAGGCAACTCAGAGCGTCTGCTAAGGTGTTGCTCTTGCCCGTGATATGAATCGCCACGAGAGTAGCGCTGTGATTTATGGCCCACTCCCAAATGTTGTTGGCCTCCTTGGAGAGCAAAACGGACCCTGTGCTGCCCTGATTGTTTATGTAGAACAGGGTGGTGGAGCTGTCTGTGGCAATCTGAATGTGCCGTCTGTCCAGGTGCACTGCAAACGAAGACTGAGCAAGACGGATGGCATGGAGTTCAAGTAAATTAATGTGTAATCTGGATTCCGGTTAAGACCAAACACCCCGGGAGGTAAGGTTACCACAGTGAGCCCCCCATCCCGAGAGGGAAGCATCAGTGAACAGGAATCTGTCTGGGGATGGTTTGTGAAAAGTTACGCCTGCCAAAATGTTGGCATCATGCGCCCACCATTGTAGGGAGGAGATCACGTATCTGGGGATGGACAGACGTTTGTATTGGGGATCAACATTGAGCCTGAACACCTGAAGGAACCAGTTTTGGAGTGGGCGCATACGAAGCCTGGCAAACTCCACCACAGCCGTGGTGGAAGCCATAAGGCCTAACAGCTTCTGTATCTGATGGGCCGTCTGAAACCTTTTCTTTGTGAATCTAGTCACCATTTTCTTAATGGCACAGGCTCTAGATAAGGGGAGGAAGGCTCTAGCCAACTGGGCATCCAGGTTTGCTCCAATGAATGTCTGGATTCTGGCAGGAATCAACTTGGACTTCTCAAAATTAACTAAGAGACCCAGTTCACTAAGGGTTGCCAGAATTAAGTCCACCTTTGTGGACAATTCCGACTGCGAATGGGCCACCACTAACCAGTCATCAAGATAAGGAAATATCACGCATCCCTTGAGGGCAAGGTGAGCCACCACAACTGAGAGGCATTTCGTAAATGTTTTAGGGGCTGTTGAAAGCCCAAATGGCAACACATTGTATTGGTAACATTTATCGTTACATCTAAACCTTAGAAATTGGCGACACCCCTCGTGAATTGCTATGTGAAAATAAGCATTGCGGAGGTCTAACACCACAAACCACATGTGACTATCTAGGAGGGGAAGAACCTCTGGGAGCGTGAGCATACGGAACTTTCTAGTTTTGACAAAGACATTGAGATCCTGGAGATCCAGGATAGGGCGTTTCCCTCCACCCTTCTTGTCTACCAGAAAAAAATGGGAGTAGAACCCTTAATTCTGTTCCAAGGGCGAGAGTTCCGAAATGGCTCCCTTAGCCAGGAGAGTGTGAACCTCTTTCAGTAGTAGGTCAGGGGCTGGCGATGAGGAATGGCCCATGGGCCTATAAGGAGGTAACATTTCAAATTCAATAAAGTAACCAACATTTATTATCTGAAGAACCCAAACATCAGTGGTGATTAAAGACCAGGCATGAAAGAAAGTCGACAGGCGGTCGAGAAAACAAATAGACACGTCTAGTCATGCCTGTTTTGGTTTGTTAAAACTACCAGGCGAGCCTCTCGGACCCTTACGGGCCCTGGTTTTGGGAAATTTCCTGTCCTGGTGAGGGCGAGGAAAGGACGGATGAAATGAGGGCTGCTGAAAGGAACCTTGAAAACGATAAGGGCGGTTGGGCTGACTAGCCTGATGGCCAAAGTAGTGCCGCTTTGCATCAGGAGCTTGATGGGTAATCCCTAAGGACCTCGCATTTGTTTTATTTTTCTTCAAGCGATCCAAAAAGGTGTCGGTTTGGTCGCTAAACAAGGACGTCCCTTCAAAGGGAAGGTCCTCAATGCGGGCCTTCATATTGAGGGGAAGTGCGGACTGACGCAGCCAAGCATGCTTGCGAATCACGATGGCGGAGGCTATGGCCTTACTGGATGAATCTGCCACGTGGCGCGCAGCCGTTAACTGCTGCCTTGCTAGGGACATGCCCTCAGATTGGATAGCTATCGCTGAGGGACGTTGGTCATCTGGAAGGGTAACAATCTGTGGGGATATGCGATCCCAAAGAGAGTATTGATATCTTGCCATCATGGCAAGGAAATTGGATATGCGGACGCTAACCGCAGTAGAAGAGTAAACTTTTCTGGCGAGGGTATCTAATTTACGGCCCTCTGCATCTCATGGGGAGGAATGCGCACCTGACCTGTACTTGCCAGGTAATGCCTCTACTATAACCGAGTTAGGAGGGGGATGTTGATAGAGAAACTCTCCACCTTCCTTACGAATTTTATACAGGTTCTCAATGTGAGCTCTTGACCCATCGAACCAGAAATCACCACAGAGACAATCAAATTCCAAGCAGATGGCTTTACTGGTCAAATAGGCAATACAGTGCATTGGGGATAAGATGACAGCTATGAGTTGTCTTGCCCGTTAGTTGGAAATATAAGGCAGAGAAACGGCGGGAGATTACAAAGCATAAACAGAGCATTATTTCCCAGGAGTGGCGTTCCCAGGCTTTGGTATGTGAAGCCGTCCTTGAAGTCTGGACGGTTCAGCAAAGAAACGAAAGGAAACATCTACACCGAGATAACAGCCTGACAGTTTGGTGGAAGAAGGGGCTGAGGCTGGCTTAGCCCAATTAGCGTGGAGAATCTCTAGAACGCTCTTTAGCATGGGAAAAACCGCAGGGCCTACATCAGGGTTGTGTAGGATATCCATTACATCATCTATAGGACCGGAAACGTCAGGTTTAAACTCAACTTTAAGGGCTTTTGCCATACATATTAATTGTTCTGCGTAAGAGCGGACATCCCCCACAGGAGAAAGACGCTTAGAGTCCCCAACAATGTCCTCTGGCGAAGGGAGGGAGGTGCGGGACTCTTCATCCTTGTCCGATCCCGGCGAGAAGGAGGGGTCATAATCAGAAACATAAGTGTCCCTCGACCCAGAAAGAGATCTGGCAGGAATCGGCTCGTGAGAAAGCCCTTGCCTTGAGTGGACGGACTCAGGATAGCGGGAAGGTGTGCGTTGACTTGGACGAGAATCTTCCGTGGGTGAGCGGGTCCGGGAGTGCTGGCGACTGTGAGTGTTAACCGGAGAGCCCGAGTAGGCCAATGGAGTAGGATATCGGCGTCAATGGTCTAGGTGTCGAAGGGAATGGCTCCGTCGACTGGAACGGCTCAGTCGACTGGAATGGCTCCATTGACTGGAACGGCTCCAATGATTCGAACGGCTCCGACGATTCTAATGGCTCCGACGACTGGAACAGCTCCGACGAGTCGAATGGCTCCGACGAGACGAACGGCTCCGACAACTGGAACTTCTCCGACGCCTGGAATGGCTTCGACGGGTCGGATGGCTCCAACGAGTGGATCGGCTCTGATGGCTGGAACGGCTCCGATGGCTGGAACGGCTCCGACGAACAGCGCCGTGAAGATGTCGAGGGTGATCAGCGTCGAAGAGACTTGGACGACCTCGAAGACGAATGGCGTCAGAGAGCCTTTGGTGACTTTGAGGATGATTGGCGCAGAGGAGATTTCGGCAACCTTGAGGGCGGTCGATGCCTAGGTGATCTAGAGCGGGACGCACGTTTCGATGAACCGCGGCCACGGCCATCTTGGGAACTCGGAGCAACAAATTTTGCTGGCCTAAGGACAACCGAGGATGGCTTTTTGGAAGGGACTTACCAGTAGACGGGCCAGGCTCAGCAGAACTATCCCGCGGGTGGAGAGACTCCTTGTAAAGATGGGAGATGAGGCGAGTAAAATGGTCCCTCAGGGCCTTGGTGGTAAGTTTACAGCAACTCTTGCAAGTTGCTGAAACATGGCCCTCCCCCAGGCAAAGGAGGCATTCTTTGTGAGGGTCGGTCTTCGCCATCTTCGCACCGCAAGAGGAACATTTCTTAAAAGGTAGAGCCTTCTTGGACTCCATTGCTAGAGACGAAGCTAGACACGTTCTCTCTCCGTGTCAGCAGAAAGAGAACTAGAGGGAAGAGTGCTCCTTCCTCCTTGGGTCACGTGACTGAGGGGCGGGGAGATTGCATGCCCCAAGGGGAGGGGAAGCACTCTTTTTAGAATTTGCTAGAAGCTGACAAATCTTATCAGTGGCTGGCCTGCGCCTGCGCAGTCCCAATGTGGGACTGCATAGAAGCCATTCAGATGAACCACAGTTTCAGGTTAGAGCAATGCTGTTTTTATTGTGATTATCAGACTGCCATTTGTAGCAGGCAGATCCTCTTCTTGCTTATTTCAGACCAGTCACTCAGATTCCTCTGGAGTCCTTGTATGATCTCTTTGATCATTATGGAGTTTAAAAAGTAAATACAACAGAGGTACTGCTTGCATCTACATATTGCACATCTAGAAAGTTGCTGTGAATTTCCCTCCCCCCAAACTCCCAATGAATTGGCACCCTCTGATGACCAGCAGCCCCTTCATCTGAGTCACTTAAAGAGCTCCTTGCATGAAGCTTCATGCAAAACAGAAACAAGAGACCCCCAGCTTTCCAGCTGACCCACAGTTAGTAGTTACTTGATAGTATTAGACAGATCATTATTGATCTGCCCATAGTTTATCCCTACTGCCTAATTTCAATAACTAGTTGTGATGGAGGGGATTCTCTTTTCTTGGGGATTTGTCAATGATTTATGTATTACAAGAATATTCACAGTTGGGCAATTTGGTCTGGGGGTGGTTTTAGTATGTAAATGTTTCCTGTCCAATCTTAACATGACAACAATGCCTAAGTGATTACATAAATTACAACATGATCAAGGTTTCACTTGCAACTGTCCCCCATTCTTACACAAAGGGAAAAGAGTTAGGAAAATCAAGTGTGTCTGGGAGGTCTTATCCCACAGCAGCAGTACTGCAGTGGCTCTACACATCTGGAAGAACCTCGGTTACCAAGAAACACAGTAGCGAGGCCACTGCGTTGGGCAGTGTTCGCATTTTGAGACAGGCTCCTGGCTTTGCAAAATCACCAATCTCCCTGTAATAATTCTTCCTACAGGTGGACACCCTTCCGCTCCATCTCCAGAGTGCGTCCAGACAACAACTTCATCTCAGCCCAGTCCAGTGCTTCAGCACACAACCAGGAGTGTAACAGGCATCCTGAGAGCAGGAAGGGGCTTTCCCGCCCAGAACTTCCCCGTGCCCACTGCCCCTGCAACCTTTTGCCAAACACCTGCTTTTGCCCTCCAGCTGTATGCAGTGTTCAAAGTGAACAGAAAGCAGGCATCTGCTTCCATTACCCCCATTTCCTACATCACCGAGCTCAATGACTGCAGCCACAGACAGCCTGGATGTGCCCCCCCCCCACCGCCACTCTTGCTTCCTGCATGGAATGGGGGAGAGCAAACAGCTAAGCAGGTTGCTACCACAGCCTTTGAAAATAATTCTGGAGTTGAGACCATCTACCACCCATTATTTACAGTGCCCCAGTTGTTCAGTGGCACATCTGGGCCATTATGTTCAATGGGAGTAGACCCGGCCTGGAGTGTGGAGGGATGATAACATTTAAAGGGATAATGCATTGTGGAGCAACTGGGGGCCAGGGCATGCTCCCCCTCTCTCCTTCCCCTCCTGCTACTTCTGTGGGGATGATAACAGGCATCAAACATTTTAATGTCAAGTTGGGCATTTTTTAAAGGGCATTAATTTTGGGTGCCCCCATTCTTGAGCAAGAGCCAGAAAACTGTAGCTGAAACAATTTCCTAAAATGGAAACACCCTCCCCTGAAATTTTGTCATAATAAAAAAATCATGCCTTTAAAAAAATACTTAACCCCAAATTAAAAACAAATGTTTCAGAAGGGCAGAGTCCTGGTGGCCCAAGATCAGCTGGTTTCCTGGGCCACCCTGCTTTGTCAGGGGCCTCCTTTGGACTGCTGACCTTGCTCCCGCCAGTACTATGTGTTCGTGGCTGTGCGGGTTCCCTGGCGAAGGGAGGGTGTCTGTCGTTTTGAGGATCCCACCATGGGGCAGAGGCTGCCTGTGATGAGCTTCCAGCAAGAATCGGCACCCTGGATTATTACTCTTGAAGTTGCTCCTGATTCTGACTTCTCTGCAGAAAAGGGAGCGACGGGAAAGGGGCAATCGGAGCCTCACGGTAACCGGAAATTAAAACCAACAAGTCCAGAGGGTACATTCAAGTGTTGGTCTGTGGCAGCCGAACTAACAAGCCAGTGTTGGAGCATGTTAAAGATGAACAAATTAATGCCACAAGACTCTTTTATTATTTTAAAAATAGTTAATGACCTTGTTTTGCTTTTAATGACATCGCTGCTAATTTTTGCAAAGAAAGCCTTACAAAACCTGTCAAAAACACCAAATCTGGAGAAAGGCAGCAAAAAATAAAAGAAAAACTGACTAAAACTAAAGGGAAATCAAGAGCAAATTATTTTCCAGATTAGAGACTCTCTTTTTTTTGGTGCAGATGAGATATGGCCCATTTTTCACAGCAGACAAAAGCATTTTCTGAGGGATCAATTTAACGTTGCAAAGTCGGCTCTTTTCAACCCATAATCCATCATATTTCCCCATTTGCAATCTCAGGGTGTCTGAGTGTTTTAAGTTTCCTATGAATTATTTTATCACGAGCATAAGGAGTCCTTTTCTTCCTGCAGAAATGAGCACATTGCTCTGCTGCCCCACCAGGTCACAGACCATTAGAAGGCTGAGCACAGGAGTCCTCCCACCACAGCCTCCATATTGGCAGCCACGTTAGCCAGCTCATCTGTCAAAGAGATCCGGCCATCAATCACGGGCCTCGTGATCAATATGCAGCTTACGTATTCCTCATTCCTTCTGGGGGCTATTAGAATGAAGTTGTCAGTAGCACAGAAACAAAGGGGGGGAATGCTCTCAAAGAGACAAAGGGGTGTGTGTGTGCGCGCGCACTGGAGGTAGAGTGTCTTACAGCAAGATGCACAACCCATTGGAAACCAAAAGCACACTATGTTATAAGCAACAAGTTTTCTTTGACAGATTTATTCTGATGCTCTGGAATGTGCTGTTGAAGGTGAATCATCCTTCAATGAGGCAGAATGGTTAAAAAAAAAAATCCCAGGCACCTTGATTGGTCTGTCAAGGTGATTTGTGAGCTACCCAGCCAAGGTAATGGGTGAGGCCAGGGTCTGGGCACCACCAGTTCCACACAGGATCCTTGCAAAGATGTGTGCAAATGAATGAATCCACCAATTAAGGAAGGACAAGGCGACTACTTCATGCTCAGCTTCTACCTCACATTTAATTTTAAAAAATCCCTAATAATAATAATAAAAAAACCACCTCCATGCCTTTCCAGCTCAGCTGAGAAACACAGCCACTGCATCTCTTCAGATCAGGAATGGAATAACCAGTATGCTAAGTACTTTGAAGAGTAGGATCCCTGCAATCATTTAAAAATCAATATGAGCAGCAGCATTATTATTAAATAAATAAATAGATCTGCACCATTATTTAAGTTTCCTGCCAGTGTAGCGTACATGAGAGCTAGCATGGAGTAGTGGTTAAGAGTGGCAGACACTGATCTGGAGAACTGGGTTTGACTTCCCACTCCTCCACTTGCAGCCTGCTGGGTAACCTTGGGCTAGTCACAGTTCTCTCCAAACTCTCTCAGCCCCACCTACCTCACAAGGTGCCTGTTTGGGGTGGGGGGGAGGGAAGGTGCTTTGAGACTCCTTAAGGTAGAGAAAAGTGGGGTATAAAAACCAACTCTTCTTCTTATTCTGAAGCTTGAAAATTGTCCACAGCACAAGACTGAAGAATAAGCTAGGGCTGTTGAAAAAAAAATTCGGTACAGTTTGGCTTCGGCAAAATTCGGCCCTTTTAAATTCAGGCCGTGCCAAAGTCTAAACTGCCCCGCTTAGGATCCCTGACATTCGGGCGAGATCCAGAGTTCCCGGGAAGGCGGGTGGGGGGGGTGTCAAGCCCCTCTGCGCTCTCTGCGCGGGGGGCCCTTTAAACAGATCTGCGCCTCCAAGCCAGGAGGCGCAGACCTGTTTAAAGCCCCCCCGCGCCTTCATGGAAGCCCCATGAAGGCGTGGGGGGCGGCTGAATCTGCTGAATTTATTTGCCGAACCCCCGAAGTCAGCGAATTCAGCTCCCCATTTCCCATCTTTTTTGAGTTCGGTTCATCCCGAACCGAAAAACAGCCGAATTGGGGGAAATTCGGCTGTTTTTCAGTTCGGGATGAGCCGAATCAACAGCCCTAGAATAAGCCAACAGCTCAGACAGCTTTGACTCAGTGGAACTTAACTGATGGACAGGGATTTTAGCCTGGAGTATTATACAGACTCAATCCTCACCTTTCATCTGAAGCCCAAAGGGACACTTGGGGTTTCCATACCCCATCTCAAAGCATCCAGGAAAGAAGATAACTGACACCCACAACACAAAGGTGTTTTGGATCTAGCAAATATTCCACTTGCCCTAAGTGCAAGTTTACCCAGCCTGCCCATCCAGCCTAGCAAATCATATCATAAGTTGAGGCCAAAATGAGAGCAGCTGTGATGTAACCACGGCAGACACTAGAATGGCCCAGGGCAGATGTGTGTGACACAAAAGACAAGTCCCTAAGTAGAGCGTATACAGAAATCAGAAATCATACCGTTCAAATAATGAAGAACCTTAAAGACTACAAAATATACTGTAGCATGAGCTGTCATGAGCCAAAGTCCCCTTCCTCAGCGGCTTATCTACAGTATCTCTTGCAGAAGGAATCTTAGCACTTTGTTACACTGCATTCCTGTGAGTCCAAGATGATCTGGAAATGAGAGAGTTCCCATGACTAATTTTCCATTCTGGCCTCTTTTAAGTAACATTTTCCTCTGCCCCACCAATCCCAGTGTGGCCTGCATCTAGCAGCAGCACAGGTGCAGATGAATTATGTGTACCTTTGAAGTTAATGAGCAAAGCCACGCCACGTCAGAATGCTTGTTAAGTTTCTCTCTTAATCTTCCCTCTATATAGGAGGAAAGTGAACAACAGGTGTGACGTAGTAGTTGTTGGACTAGGGCCTGGAATAACCAGGTTTGAATCCCTGCTCTGCTATAGATAAATAAACTAATAAATACGACCGAGCATCACTCAGTTAGTGTTGGATCAGGGCTTGCGAGAGCATTTCACTAAGAATAAAGACTGGCATGCCCATTTCAACCAACTTCAGCCTAGTATTTCCTTTTTGCAGACTGGTTGCCTCTACCCTTCTTATACCAGGTATACCTTTCAACAGGAGGCCTTGCGCCAGAGGTGCGAACCACTTTGGACAAGCTGCTCTTTGCCTGGGGTGCTAAGCTGGGGCCCAGGTGCTACATGCAGTGAGCAGAAGAAGGTCCCCCAAATGGAGAGCTACATCAGTTACTTACCTGGAAACCAGGAGCCATACCAACAGAGAACAATACCTGTTGGACAACTCTAACCCCATCACATCATGACTGTGCCCTGGACTGTTCTATGGCTTCTCTGTGAAAACTAGAAAGTTGATTGTGGGCTGTTGGGGAGGTTTATCAGTAGCAGCTGGGAATAATCTTTATCTGGACTCTCTGATGGCTGACCTACAGTGCCCAGCAACCCTTTGATACTCTTCTTTAGAGGTATGCCCTTGCCTCAAGTTCTTGAACAGTTCCTTTTTCTTCCTTCGTTCATCATGGAGTTCTCTGTTCATCCACACTGACTTCTTCGATCCCCTAACATGTTTCTGTCTTGTTGGAATAGTGATGGCTTGAGGTTGCAAGAGCTCTTTTTTAGGAGAGACCACCCTTCACTTGCTCCTTTCCCTGCCAGAATTCTTGACCGTGGAATGACTCTCATCATCCTCTGAGTTCATTAAAGTCTGCCCTACTAAAATCTAACAGACACACCTGGCTACAAATTTCCTTGGTCCTCCACCGCATAAGAAACTCTAGGAGGACATGGTCACTTCCCTCTAGGGTCACCACAATCTTTACCCCATCTACCAATTCTTGCCTGTTGGTCAATATGCGGTTGAGTACGGCCAAGCCCCTCATCACTTCCTCCAACGTTAGAAAAAGGAAGTTGTCAGGCAGGCAGGTCAGGAAGTTACATGACTGTGGACTATATCATACCCCTCTGTCTACATTAGAAGTTCAAGCTCTTCCTTTTTATTGCCCAAGCTTTGGGAAGTGGTACATAAACACCTGAAGCCCTGCACCTTCAGCTCCATTTGACCCAGGCCCTCTGCTGTTTGCTGTCCTTCATTTAAATCATGTTGTTCATCTCCTTCCCCTTGTGGTGTCAGTTTAAAGCCTTCCTGATGAATCTCTCCAGGTTTCTGCCAAACACATTCTTCCCCGTCCTTGATAGGTGAAGTCCATCGCATGCTAGTAGGCAGGAAACCTAGCCCATGGTCCCAAAGCCCAGGACAAATCATTCATAACTTTGGGATTGGGTATCATCAATATGCTGATACCCAGCTCTGTATATCCAAATCTATATATACCCAACTAGGGCTGTTGATTCGGTTCGGCCCGAACTGAAAATCAGCTGAATTTCCCTTGATTCGGCGGTTTTTAGTTCGGGACGAACCGAACTCAAAACTGGCGGGCAACCGGGGAGCCGAATTCAGCGAGTTCGGGAGTTCACGAATAAATCCGGCCAATTCGGGGCGTCAGTAAGCAGCATAACCGTCAGTAAGCAGCATTCTCCTCCCCCGGCCAATTGGTGGCCAAGCTGGGTCTCCTTCTGGCCAATCAGTCAGGATTGAATACTGGAGTAATCAGCTGATGTGCAGCCCGGCCGGAGAGAGAGAGAGAGAGAGGGAAATCCTCCTGTGTGTGGGAGGGGTGCTTGTGCACATTCGCTCCTTTCCGTGGCTGCAGGGGGTGCATTTTTGAGGGTACAGACCCCAAACTTAGAGCAGAGATTCAGACAAGCCTTCTTAAGAGACCACCCAAGTTTTGTAAACATTGGGTCAGGGGGTCCCGAGATATGGGCTCCCCCTTTTTTCTTTCCATGGCTGCAGGGGGCGCATTTTTGGTGGTACAGACCCCAAACATTCAACGGAGCTTCAGATGAGCCTTCTTAAGAGACCCCCCAAGTTTTGTAAACATTGGGTCCCATATCTTTTGGGGCCCATATCTCAGCCCCCCCGACCCAATCTTTACAAAACTTGGGGGGGTCTTTCAAGAAGCGTCCTTTGAAGCTCCTCTGAAAGTTTGGGACCTTTACCCCCAAAAATGCCCCCCCAGAGCCGTGGAAAGGCACGGTTGTGTTTTTAATGGCTTTATTCGGCTGAATTTTTTTCCCGAACTTTGAATTCCCGCCGAATTGCACGGACCCGAAGCGGGGGAGTTCGGACTTCGGCATATCCCGAATCTAAGGCCGAATTCAGCTGAATCTGAACTATACTGAATTTTTTTTTATTCAACAGCCCTATACCCAACTCTATCCGAATCTCCTGGTGATGCAGGAGAGGTCCTAACTGCCTGGCTGCTGTGGTAAATTGGTTAAGAGTGAACAAGTTGAAACTAAAACCTGAAAAGACAGAGGTAATGCTGGTTGGGAAGGCAGAGATCTTGAAGGATGTCGTGCTCCCCACTACTGATGGGGTTATTCCCATCCTGCAGGTACTTCTCGGGCTGCCCATCAGTTACCGGGCTCAATTTAAAGTATCAGCTATCACATACAAAGCCCTGCATGCCTTTGGGCCCTCCTACCTGCAAGACCGCCTCTCCCTCTGTGCTCTGCCACAACAGCTTCACTCATCAGAGCAGGGTTTTCTGCAGGTGCTAACCTGCAAATGGGCAAAATCAACAACTGCCCATTCTCTTGCCCTCTCTGTTGAGGCCGTTACCTTGTGGAATAGCTTGGCTGAGGAGGTCGAAAAGGGTCCCTCTGTCATGGCTTTCCACAAACTATGCAAAACTGAATTATTCAAGAGGGCTTTTCTACACAAGCAGTAGAGTTGCACTGTACTAAATGATTTACAAAGTTACTTGTAAATCATTTAGTACATTTAGTTACTTGGAAAAATGGTTAGGAACTGTGGTCTATACTACCGACTGTGGTGACCCCCCCCCCCCCAGCCCTGGAAATTGAGTTCAGGGCTGCCAAGAGCCACTATAGATCCATGGACAAAGATTCTACCTGCTCCCCCATATGACCCTGGGGTGAGAAGGAGTTAGACCAAGACTTGAAAATAAGAGTGGGGGACATGGAAATTTAGGTGGAGGGAGAAAGAAGTGAATGCGATAAGAAATTTTTAAAAAAGAGAGAGGGAAGAGGGAAAGGATAGGCTAGTTGGATGCAACAACCTTGTTAGCAGGCTGCAGGCTGGCGATTACTGTGGCAACCATCCACTGTGCTGGCTGGCTTGATAAGCTCAGCAGGATCTGTTGGGCATCTTTGCTTCAGACCTGCAGGCAGAGGAGTCCCCCGCTGGTAGCTGGGGGGGGAGGCTTCCACTGTCCCTTGCAGCACCCTTGTGGCCGCAGCCGGAACCGCACTGCAGGTGAGACGATGGGCGAGGCCTTTGGCTGGGTGCAGCACATGGCACTGGCTAAAAGGGTCCCTCCAGCTGACCTGGGTTCCAATCCCCATTCGTGCCATGGAAGCCCGGTGGGTGATTTTGGGCCCTGTCACATGCTCATAGCCTAACCTACCTCACAGGGAAGTTGTGAGGATAAAATGAAGGAGATTGATGTTGGCCACGTTGGGGTCCTATTGGGAGAAAGGCAGGGAATGTTGTGGCCCTGATTGAGTTCCTGGCACAGAAGTCACACTGCACATCTGATCAGGGAGGACACAAAGAAAATATTATGTGTACTTAGGTCCTAAGAAGAGCAAGTGGAGTTTGAGTAGGGTAACTAACCTCCAGGAAGTGTCTGGAGATCTCCTGGAATTACACCTGCTCTCCAGGCTACAGAGATGTTCCCCTGGAGAAAATGGTAGCTTCACTGGGTACACTCTATGGTGTTAAATTTTGCTGAGGTCCTTACTGCCCCCAAACCCTGCCCTCCCCAGTCTCCACCCCAAATATCTCCAGGAATTTCCAACCCAGAGCTGAATTTGAGGAATGTGTGTTCTCTGCCTCAATGTGGTGTAGTGGTTAAGAGTGGCAGATTCTAATCTGGAGAACCAGGCTGGTTTCCCCACTCCTCCCCATGAAGCCTGCCAGGTGACCTTGGGCTGGTCACAGTTCTCTCTGAACTCTCTCAGCCCCACCTACCTCACAAGGTGTCTGTTGTGGGGGTGGAGGAGGGAAGGCGATTGTAAGCTGCCTTGAGACCCCTTACGGTAGAGAAAAGCGGGGTATAAAACCCACTCTCCTTCTTCTACTGGATGTCTTACTTATGAGACAGAGCATGTGTCTTCCTCAGGCTGCACAAGCAAGCCCACACCTCCTAGGATCACCGACCCCCCCCCCCAAGGAGCATTCCCAATGAAAGGGGACGGGGCCGAGGTTCTTCATGCTATTTACTTTGACCTCTCTGGTCAGCAGCTTATCACAACACTGCTGACCCCTGACCTGGAGATCTTCGATTGGGTTGCAAGAAAAAGTCCAGAGATTAAACTGTGTCTTTTCATGGGCCCTGCATATGTCAAATAATTTGGGAGAAACATAGGAGCACATATAATCATTACATTAACGTTCATTTCTTTTCTTTACAAGACACAAGTTCCTTCTGAGACTTAATAAAATCATAATTTCATTCTTGATCTTGCAAGCTTGAAACCAGAGCATGAGGAACACATTCACACATGAAGGGCACCAGGGCCGAGGAACTCCTGAATGAAGTTTCCAACTCCAGGTTGGGAAATTCCTGGAGATTTTGAGGGTGGAGTCTGAGGAGGGGGACGTCAGTGGGGTATATTGTCATCCCGCCTCCAAAGCAGCCATTTTCCCCAGGGGAACTGATCTCTGTAGTTTGAAGATCAGTTGTAACCCCAGGAGATCTCCAGGTCCCTCCTGGAAGTTGGCAACGCTAGGCAGCATAGCTGTTCTGGGAAAACCCAGCTGTCAGGATCCTGACTGTCTCTTCAGGGTCCTGACTGTTCTGTGCCTGGCTCTGTCAAGTACCAGGTCATGTGGGTTTGTTTTTCTGTGTTTAACTGTCAGACAGGCCCATTGCTGTTCTCATGTCTCCTTTGGGTTTCGTTTCTTTGAACTCCCCTCTCCCATCCTCCCTCCCTGCTCCGGCCTTGAGCCCCTTACAGGCCTCTCAGTGTTACGGCTGGTTCACTCCCTTGCTTTCTACTAGGTGCTGTTATCTTCTGGTTCCCAAGCCGCGTAGCTCTGCACCTGGGTGGGTGTCATGCTTAAAATTATGCTTTGTAGTTTTGGCCGCCATTAGCAGCTTTGAATGCATGTAGTGCTCATGCTGTGTTCCTACGTGCTCTTCAATAAACGTTTACCTGCTTCATACTCGTCTGTCTGAGCAAGTGACTTATTGGGATTGCCGAGGGCAGCTGATGAACCTCACATTAAGCTGCTAACCCTTTTGCTCTGGTCTCTGCTCCCATCCCAACGTACGGGTGGCTATGGCGGGGAATGGAGACGGCTGTAAGCCCTTGGTCCAAAAGAACCAGAAACCACATCATAGACAATCAGGTCCAAAGAAGCTGGTCTTTACTGGTCAAATAGATTAACAGAGCATAATAGGAAAGGGTGACAGCAATGAAGCTGGCTGGCTTGAACTTGGTAATATAAAAGCACTGAAAAGGCGAGAGATTACATATCAAAAACAAAGCTGTGTTCCCAGAGCTTCAAACAGAGTTCAGTAGGCATAACAGCCCTTGAGTCTGGTCGGCGGGAAAGCGAAAGTAAACATCAACTGAGATGCAGGCCTGACATGCTGCCCCCCTTAAGGCCCCCTCCCACCTTGCAAGGGGGATGGCCTATCCGGGTAGGCAGTGTGAAAGGCAGTCACTAAGTGCGGGGCGGAGACATCCTGTGCACGCACCCACTCATCGTAGGCAGGGGGGAAGTGTTTCCAGCGAATTAAGTACTGCAGGGATCCATGCCGTATACGTGAATCCAGGATCTTTGATACTTCAAAATGCTCCTCCCCCCCCCACCATCATGGGCTGCTCAGGAGGCGGTTCTGGGTGCCATTCCGAGGAGGCGACATGAGGTTTAAGGAGGCTGACATGGAAGACAGGGTGGATACGTCTCAGGGTTTTGGGGAGAGTCAGTTCCACAGTGACAGGGTTGATGATCCAGGCAATGGGATATGGTCCAATGTACTTGGCACTATGTTTGTGGCACGGTTGAGTGGATCGCAGGTTTTTTGTGGAAAGATACACTAACTCACCAACTCTTTGCTGGGGGACCGATGCTTATCTGCCTGCACCTTATATTTGCGCTTGGCTCTATCTAAGTTGCTCACTAGCCAGGGCCATGTGGTGCAGAGGGCATGTGCCCAAGAGGCTACATCGGGATCCCCCTCCACCTCTGGAACCTCCGTAGGGGTAATAGGACTGAAGTCCTGACCGTACACATCATAGAAAGGGCTGAACCCTGTAGATTGATGGACAGCATTATTGTACGCATATTCTGCAAAAGGCAATAGTTCTACCCAGTCATCCTGGTGGTAATTGACATAACAACGTAAATAACATTCTAATACAGCATTGACACGTTCAGTTTGTCCATCCGTCTGGGGATGGTAAGCACTTGACAACCCTTGCTCCACCCCCACCAATTTGAGGAACGCTTTCCAGAATTTAGCCACGAAACTACTTCCGCGGTCGCAGATTATCTTGCGCGGGAACGAATGCAAACGGAAAACATGTGACACGAAGAGGCGGGCCAACTTGGGGGCGGAGGGAATACCCGCACATGGAACCAAATGTACCTGTTTGGAAAATAAGTCAGTAACAACCCATAGTACAGTTTTGCCCCCGCTAAGGGGGAGATCCGTCATAAAATCCATGGCAATCCCAGGGCTTGCTGGGAATTTCCAGCGGTTGCAGTAGTCCTGGGGGTTTGCCCTGAGATCGTTTGATTGTGGCACAGATAGGGCAGCTGCGAATGAAGGAGTCCACATCAGAACGCATTCCCCCCCACCAAAACTGTCTGCGCAACAAGTGAAGGGTTTTCAGGAACCCAAAGTGTCCCGCAGGTTTAGCTCCATGGGCCAATTGCAGAACATCTCTTCGAAGTATCTTAGGCACGTATAGTTTCAAGTCTTTGTACCAACAACCACCTTGCTCAAGTACACCTTGGGGCAGGGTTTGGGCAGTGCGTTCGGCTAAGCACTGAGCCCGAAGGGAGTCCAGGAAGGAATTGGAGATGATCACCCCCCTCCTTTCGCAGAAGAGGGTGAACCAGGAGCTGGAGGTGTTGGAGGGGGGGGGAGAAACTGGTTGCTGCGGGGCGCCGGATACAGGTGGCGCAAGTGGGGCTGACTGTCAAGCCTGTATCTCAGTTGATGTTTACTTTCGCTTTCCCGCCGACCAGACTCAAGGACTGTTATGCCAAGGACTGTTATGCCTACTGAACACTGTTTTAAGCTCTGGGAACACAGCTTTGTTTTTGATATGTAATCTCTCGCCTTTTCAGTGCTTTTATATTACCAAGTTCTAGCCAGCCAGCCTCATAGCTGTCACCCTTCCTATTATGCTCTGTTATTCTATTTGACCAGTAAAGACCAGCTTCTTTGGACCTGATTGTCTATGATGTGGTTTCTGGTTCGTTTGGACCAAGGGCTTACATTGTGACAGCTAACTATCTACTTCTCCTCTGTCAGGCTGGAGCCCTGGAGGGTTCACCTGCCACTCGGATGGGAGCGAGGAGAGCGCTCTCCGAGTGATTCGACAGGGGCTGGTGCCCCGTGTGGTTCGCTCCAAACCCGCCGGTTGTGATCCCCGGGTTGCGGGTTTCTGGATGAACCCTGGAAGACGATCCCAATCTCGTACGAGACGTTGTAGCTGAGCTGAGCAGGACTAGCACGGAAGTTAGTCGCCTACATGGATTGATACAGACCCAGTGGCGTTCTCTAGTGACTACTCCTTGGATGTCTGACGTTGAGGATGCCAACACCTGTTTAGACCTCCAAGCCCTTGATCGGTTGGTGGATGATGCTCAACTGGCACTGGGGGGTGCATTTTTGGAGGTAGAGTCCCCAAATTTGCCGCCTGGCTGCAAGGGACTCTCCTTCGATGGTCACCAAAGTTTGGTGAACTCTGGGACAGGGACATGTTTCAACACAAACCGGAACTTGACAAAGAATTGCGCCCAACGAACCTGTTTGGCGGACAGCTTCCTAGACCCTTTTAATGCCTCTAGATTTTTGTGATCGATCCAGGCCTCAAAAGGCTCATCAAGCTCTTCCAGAAAATGTCTCCAAATCGAGAGGGCATGTTTTACTGCTGCCGCCTCCCTTTCCCATATAGCCCAATTGAGTTCTGCTTGAGAAAACTTTTTAGAGAAATACCCACACGGTTGTAGCTGACCACCCTCGTCCCTTTGGAGAAGTGCCCCCTCCATAGCTATGTCTGAAGCATCCACCTGTACAATAAAAGGTTTTTCACAATTTAATAGAATTAAAGGAAATGGGAGGAATGGGATTACCAGATCTGAAAATGTATTATCAAGCAACTTGCTTCACCTGGATTAAAAATTGGATCCTGTTAGAGAATCTGAAGTTATTAGAATTAGAAGGATTTAAATTGCGATTTGGGTGGCATGCTTATTTATGGTATGACAAGGAGAAAGTAAATAAAGAATTTAATTCTCATATTATTAGGAAAAACCTATTACAAATATGGAATAAATATAAAGTAGCCTTTGAAAGTAAAACTCCCGGCTGGCTAAATCCTATAGAAGCATTTATGAGAAGAGGCGCACATCTAAATTTGGATTGTAATAATTATAGAGAAATGATAGAATATAGAGATGGGATATGGGTATTGAAAACACGAGAAGAACTTCAGATTAAAATTGGTTATGTACCATAAATTAAGGGATGTTTTTTAATAAGGATAATAGGTTGGGTTTTAATCAAACCAAATCTAAACTGGAGATTATATTAATCAAGGGTAATAAAGGACTGATAGGTAGGATCTATAAAGAACTTATAGAAATGAACTTAGAACAGGAAAGGATTAAACCAGTGATGTTGAAATGGATGAAAGATTTAGGTTATAATATAGATTTGGAGACTTGGGGAAAGTTGTGGAAAAAGGAGTTTAAATTTACCATTTCGAATGAAATAAGAGAAAATTTATATAAAATGTTTTATAGATGGTATATAACCCCAGTATTATTAAGTAAAATGAAAAAAGAAGATAAAGCTTTCTGTTGGAAGTGCAGTACGGATATAGGTACATTTATGCATGCTTGATGGTTTTGTAAAAAAATTAAGAGATTTTGGCGATTAGTTTTGAATGAAACTAATAATTTGATTAAATCAAAAATTAAGAGAGATCCCGCCTTTTGTTTAGTGGGCATTTCAAAAAAAGATTTAGATAAAGGTGACAGTGTCATATGTCAATATAGTTTTGCAGCAGCAAGAATTATAATTGCTAAAAAAAATGGAAGCAAACAAATAAACCTTCAATTAAAGAATGGAGAGAAAAACTATGGATCTATATGTGGATGGCCAAAATTACAGTTTCTTTACATGGTAAAGATATGGAAGAATTTAAATCCACATGGTCAAAGGCTGCCGCATATTGGGATAAATTGGTAAAAACGGATTTTAAAAGTATTATTAACGAATTATAGTACAAAGTGATTCTTAACTAATGACATAATAATAGAACTTTTATATATTGCCATAACATTCCATCGGAAGTCCCTTGGTGAAGGGCACTGTGGTGGGGGATGGGATTTGGACCCAGGGCACTAATAGGGCTTTATAATGAATAATGTATCAGTAGTTAATCAGTGCTCTGTATATGTATTTTTTTTCTTTGTACTTTATGTTTTTTCTTTTTTTCTTTTTTATGTATTCTTTGTATGTTTTATTATAAAAATGCAATAAAAAATTTATAAAAAAAGAAAAAGAAATTGCCATCCTCTATGTAAGTATTCTTACCCACGGGATCACCCCCAGTAGTTCCCTAAATTTACTGAAATCAGCTTTCTTAAACTCTAGAATACATGTCTTACTACTCCTGGCTTCTCGTTTCTGCTTTATAACAAACTCCAGGAGAATATGGTCACTCCCCCCTAAGGATCCCACTCCTTCCATTCCAGAAACCAGGTCATCATTATTGGTTAAGATGAGATCCAAAATAGCTGCTCCCCTGGTTGCTTCTTCCACTTTTTGGACAATGAAGTTGTCTTCAAGGGAAGTGAAGAATTTATTGGACCTTATTGTCCTGGCAGAGTTTGTCTTCCAACAGATGTCAGAATAATTGAAATCTCCCATCACTACTACATCTCTCTTTTCTGAATGTTTGGACATCTGTTCTAGGAAGGCATCATCTAACTCTTCAGTCTGGCTTGGGAGTCTATAATATTCCCCCACAATGACATCACTGTTTTTCTCCCCCTTGATTTTTACCCAGATGCTTTCAAGCTGGCTTCCAGTGTTCAAGTCCTGGACCTCCTCACAGGTGTAATCATCCCTAACGTGTAATGCTACCCCTCCCCCCTTCCGATTTGGTCTATTTCTCCAAAATAGGTTATACCCTTCAAGTATTACATTCCAATCATGAGACTCGTCCCACCAGGTTTCCGTAATGCCTATTATATCATATTTGCTTTGTTCTGTTAAGAGTTCTAGTTCATCTTGCTTATTTCCCATGCTCTGTGCATTAGTGTAGAGACATCTTAGACCACTGGCCATTCTACTTGGCAGCTTATTTAAAATTGTTTCCCTCCCATTGATGAGTTTTTGAACTGTCTTTCCTTGTGTATGTGCTACCCTCTGCAAATCCTTCATATCTATATCTGCAGTTATTGTTCTCATGTGAGGCTTTAAATTTACTTCTCGCTCCCCCGGAAGATTTAGTTTAAAGCCCTCCTTATCAGTCTTGCAAGGCTCTGGCCAAACACATTTCCCCCCACCTTTGTGAGGTGCAAGCCATCTCCCGATAGAAGAGCACCATCTAGGTAGTGTAAGCCATGGTCCAAAAAACCAAACCTTTCCTGGCGACACCATCGACGCAGCCCCTCATTTATTTCCAGAATTTTTCCTTCCCTTCCCAAGCTGCAGCCTACTACAGGAAAAACTGACGAAAACACAACCTGTGCTCCCAGTTCCTTCACCTTTTTACCCAGAGCTGTATAGCCCATTTTAATACTTTCTGTGCTGGGCAGTATTGTTTTTTCTCACATGGATAAGCAGGAAGGGATAATGATCTGTGGGTCTAACAAGTCTATCCAGACTTTCTGTCACATCCTTGATGCGCACTCCCAGCAGAAAGCACACCTCTCTAGACGACAAGTCAGGCCGACACACTTTACCCTCTACCCCTCTCAGTAGGGAATCCCCAATAACCAACACTCATCTACTCCTACACTGGGGAGCAGAGGTTTGAGTCCTGTCATCCACAGGGACCTGAGAGACCAGACAGGACTGAGCTCTTAACCTTTGTTCCAATGGTCGAGACTCAGCATCTATGGGGAGTTTTTCAAACCGGTTGCTAAGCAGCAGAGGAACAGAATGTCTCCTGACTTTTCTATTCCTGTGGGTAACATTCTTCCACGTGTTCTCCTCCTGAGGTGGGTCCCCCTCCCTACACTGAGTTATTTGACCCTCCTGCTCCTCTTGCCCTCTCAAGAGGATTTCAAGAGTTTGGTCCATGCACTCCTTATTCTCTTTTATAATTTGCAGTGTGGACAAGCATGCCCCAAGTCCCCTTACTTTCTCCTCCAGTAGAGCCACCAACTTACACTTACTACATGTGTAATTGCGGTTGCCCTCAGGTAGGAAAACGAACATTCCACAGACCTTACATGTCACTGCCTTCACTCCCTCACCAGCCATTCCGCTTGAATTCATTGCAGACATGGTATGGTTTTTTGTACTCTCCCCCAACGATAATCCTACCAATAGCCTCACTAGACTCACTGGTTTCAGGGAAAAGAACAGAAACAAAACTTTGTTTCAGGGCCCCCAGACACGACCCCCAGGTTAAGAGCCACAGGGCAAGAGACCTTTAGCTCGCGCCCTTCAGTTCGCGCCAAAGGCCGGCGTCTCTGGCTCCTTTCGCCTTCTCAATGAACTACTCACAGTCCCACCACTCAACAGCCAAGCGCAGAGGGCGGGGCCAGCAATTAACCCCAATCACTTCCACCCTCCTTTCTCAGGAAACAGCAACTCTTTAGAAACTCTGGGTCCTGCAGACTCTCCACACAACTGCCTCAGCTACTGCCTCTGGCGCCTTCTGTTACAACGGAGCATGGCAGGAGAGGCAGTTCTGCTGGAACGTGGTTCCAAGGCCATGAAGGGCTTTTTAGGTGATAACCAGAACCTTGAACTGAACCTGGCATTAACCAGTGCAGTCACTGCAGAATGGGTGCAGCATTAATGTTCCACCAACCACTCCATGGTGACTGGGGTGGAGGTGGGGGAATTGCAGGTAACAGTGAGCTGCCTTGCACAGCTTTTAAAGTAGAGCTTTGCTCCATCTGCTCCCTGTAACGGCTGTGGGTGCAGCATCCATATGGTCAGTCCACCTGTAGCCACTGCATAGATTCCCATCAGGGTTATGAAAAAAAAATCTATTAAATTTTGGGTTTGGGTTTATTGGGCCTGATTTTTTTCGGTAAACCGAATAAGATGAATACCATACCACTAAATATCGGTATTTGGCTTATTTTCAGGTTTCCTGAAAAATTCAGGCCCATTATAGTGAATAGGGATTTTTTCAAAGCTCCTGGGGGGTGCATTTTTGGAGGTAGAGTCCCCAAATTTGCAGCCTGGCTGCAAGGGACTCTCCTTCGATGGTCACCAAAGTTTGGTGAACTCTGGGACAGGGGTCCAATTTCATGGGCCTGCAAAGGGTCACCCCCATCCTCCAGGCATTGTCCATCAGTTTTCAGGTTCAAAAGTTCAGTGTTGCCAAGGGACTGGTGGAAAGAGCCAATTCCAGGCTGGTGTTTCAAAGTCTGGGGTCTGCCTTCATTTCTGGGTCACTTTGCATGATGTCCATGCAAATGAGCTTCCAAACGGATGAAAAAGGCTTAAATGCAAGAGAAATAAGGCATGGAAAACATTTCTTTTGATGGCAAATGACATCTTGTGAGCAGTCCTTTATTGTGGTCATGAAAAATCTGATTCCAAGAGATGGTCACGGTGTGGGGAAACACTCTACTCAGGGCAACCTTCTTTTGGAAAGGAGGTTTTCATGAGGGGGTGATATTGGAGCCGACTGAAGTCATGACCACAGGGGGCTGCCTGAAGGAGACCTGCTCATCCATGTGGATGAAAAAATCTCCTTTGGAAGCCTGGTGGGTGGCTGTTGATGCCGGCTCTTTTGGTTGGAGGGTGGGACTGGGTGAGCCCCATCTCAAAAGAGCCCCAAGTATGGGGCCCTAACAAAACAGTCAGAAAAAAAGAAAGAAAAAGGGTAGAAAGCACAGAGCCAGACCTCTGAGCAAAGGCGAATAGCCGAGTCCAAAAAGCCGAATATCTATTCAGCTTTTTAGAAATATGCCTATTCGGCTTTAGTTTTATCCGCAGGTTTTTATGTTCAGTAAACCAGATGTCCGAAATTTACCGGAATGGCTAATTTCTGGTTTATTTTTGGTTTGGTTTATCAATGTACACAACACTAATTCCCATTGGAGACAGAGAAAATGAGGTTTACATTTTGTTCTGATGCCAAGGGGGAGGGGAAACAAGAGCCAGACAAGTTGTGCTTGCTTTGGGCACAGCATTGTCTGGATGCCACAATTTACTGCAAGGGCTTTTCACTGCCCATGCAGAAAAAAAAATCCCAGAGTAGAGGCAGCCCAGAGACCTCCCCTTTCCATCCTCTTTATTTGGAAACATTCCTAAGATCCTGGCCCCCTCCTTTTCCCTACTAGTCTGTCAGAGAGTTCACTTGGACCCACCTCCCTTTTTACAATGTTTTTTGGGGAAATTTCTAGTGGAATAGTATTCTAGTGTTGAGTATTATTAAAGTACAACTGGGGGATCTGCAAGGACTTGCAGGGGGCATCTCATTTTCCCTCCCCCACTCATTCCAACCCATCAAACATGTCTTCAGTGATCCTTCCTTCCCTGCCCCTGACCTTTTCTGCCCCTTTCTGAACTTTCCAATATCAGGTTAAAGTGTTCACTGAGCAATCTGAGTGTAAAGTGCCGTCAAGTCACGGCAAGAGATTCAGAGGTGGTTTGCCATTGCCTGCCTCCATGTAGCAACCCCGTTTTTCCTTGGTGGTCTCCCATCCAAGTGCTAACCAGGGCCAAACCAGCTTAGCTTCTGAGACCTGATGAGATTGGGCTAGCCTGAGCCATCCAGGTCGGGGCTCACTAAGCAGTGGAAACTAATATATTGGAACCAGAGGGAGAGGCAGAAAAAAGATTGTGCTTTTAAATGTTGTGAGCTGATTTGAAGACTTTATGATCAAAAGACAAGGGGGGAGAATTAGTTAATTAATTAATGACACTGGCTCACCCTCAGTCACTTGTTTGTTTGATGGAGTATGGGTGACGCTTTGAGCTCCTCAGAGGATGGGCAGGAGAGCTATGTACTAGGTAAGTCACTTGGTCGGTTAGTTGATCCATCAATTGATAGGTGCTTGTTAAACTCCCAAAGAACTTCCAAAGACCGGTTAGGTAAAACTTCCCATCGTAGAAGCCATGCTTATTATTCCTCTACAGTGTTTGTTCTTTATGGTAAAGAGTTACAAGGGACAATAGAGAACAACAGTAACAATAACAATAAAGACCCTGTCCTTCAGTGTTACTCCTCTGAAGATGCCTGCCACAGCTGCTGGCGAAACGTTAGGAAAGAAAATACCAAGACCACAGTTACACAGCCCGGATAACCCACAAGAACCAATGAACTCTGACCGTGAAAGCCTTCGACAATATTTCCATCTAGACATTAGGAAAAATTTTCTAACAGTTAGAGCGGTTCCTCAGTGGAACAGGCTTCCTTGGGAGGTGTTGAGCTCTCCTTCCCTGGAGGTTTTTAAGAAGAGGCTAGATGGCCATCACTCAGCAATGCTGATTCTATGACCTTAGGCAGATGATGAGAGGGAGGGCATCTTGGCCATCTTCTGGGCATGGAGAAGGGATCACTGGGGGTGTGGGGGGGGGAGGTAGTTGTGAATTCCCTGCATTGTGCAGGGGGTTGGACTAGATGACCCTGGTGGTCCCTTCCAACTCTATGATTCTATTAACTGCCTCGTTCCTTCTGTATGAGCGGCTCTAAAGCTTAGCTTGACTTGTTATGTGGCAACTCCCTTTGAACTTGTAGGTGGGCCAGGAGAGGATGCATTTTGAGCTAGCTGCCAGATTCCTCAGAAAGAAAGCAATTCACCTGATATGTAGCTGTCATTTTATTTAAACACACCATTGCAGGCATTCATCACCAGACTTTAAGGGTGTTGTTTGGCTCCTGTGTTAAAGCCCAGGTTCATATTACCTTAGCAATGCCATCTGTTCAGCGAGGCTGCGGCTTGTGCATAATTCACCAGAGCTGAGAAGTGAAGTCCTCCTCAGCCATTGTAAGCTATTCATGAGGAAGTTACCTCTGAAGTGCAGATCTGATGACTGGGGTATTGATTCCCCTCAGTGGCTGACTTCTGCTCTTTTGTCCTTTTGCCCTTGTGCCCATTTCAACGAGGGGGAATTGGTGTGCTTTTTTGTCTCAGCCAAAATAACCCATAATGATAGATGTTTGAAAAAAGCTCTGGATGTTGTGATCACATGGAGCTGCCTTATACTGAGGACTTGTGTGTGTGTGTGCGCGCGTGTGACAATACTCACCCAAACTCAGCGTTGACACATACGTGCACATCTGGCGGAGCCTGTCTGGCTGTTCAGATATATTGGAATAAAATTTGCTATCATATAGAAGCATATTTGTAAACATTTGTGTCTTGTCCTTCATCACTACCAGACAAATCAAAAGTGTTTTAAATTTGTTAGCAGCTACAAAAATTTGGATTTCTCAATTATGGAAGAAACAAACCTAACCAGATTTGTGCAAATAGCTAAGGAAGGTGTGGCATGTGACATTAATGAATAAACTAATAGCAATTAAATGAAGATAAAAACATTAGATAGGCAAGGTATGTTTGCACAGCAATCTTTTTTTGCTGTCAAGTCACCACTGACTTATGGCAACCCCATAGGGTTTTCAAGGCAAAAGAAGTTTGGAGGTGGTTTGCCATTGCCTGCCTTGGCTTCACAATCCTGGTATTCCTTGGAGGTCTCCCATCCAAATACTAGCCAGGGTTGGGGCTGAGAATGTGTGACTGGCCCAAGGTCACCCAGCAAGCTTCTATGTCACGAGTGGAGATTTGAACCTGAATTCCCCAAGTCCTAGTCTGACATTTAACCACTACACTACACCATGATGGCTCTCCCAACAGCAATGACCACCAAGGTACAGGTTCTGCCTTGGTCAAGGCACTGATCCTCAAGAGTTACTTCACTCTCCCTCCACACACAACACTTTCCATCTCCCATCCAACTCCAAGATATTTTAAGTCTCTCTAGTCCCTTGGAAATGTTCCCCTAAAAGCAGGCAGGGAGTGTTGCTTTGCTGTCACTTTATGAAGATCCCACTAACCTCCCCACCTCCAAATTACATCTTGTAGCACCTGGAACAAGACAGTGACTGTCCTAGTCTGGAGCATGCCCTAGAAAATGGGCCCCAGCCCTCCCCCAGGTTGCCCCAGAAGGTCGGACCAGAACCAACGGGTTGAAATTAAATCATGGTGGGTTGGTGGGTGGAGCCAGTCATAAAATGGGGGCTTGAACAAAATTACACCATTTTAGCGTTGGTCTGCAGTGCTGAGGTGGGAAAACTTTCCTCTCCTGTTTTTCCAAAGCAAACCACCTTCCCAAACTCTAATTTGCCATGCCAGGGGAAAAGATATGCTCTCTCTGAAAGGGGCACATGGCAGCATTGATGTGGTGGGAGAGAGTTCACAGCAGACTACTTTCCAGTCCAGAGCAAGGAGGCAGGTGTATGGGCATGAAGGAGGAAGAGAAGGGCAGGGGGGTGGGAAAGGGTGCTGGCCCAGATTTCTAATTCCTCCTCTCTGGATAAGGCTGTAACTCTGATCAGGATGGCACTGTTCTCCAGCCACTGTGTCTTTATGCTCAGAAGTGGGGAGCTGGCAGCAGCATTGCTCCTCCCTTTTTCATTACAGACCCTCTGCTCTTTAAATGGATCAAGCAAGGGGAAACAGCTGCCATCAGCTGGGCATTCACTTGCTATGAACTGCAGCAAACATTTTGTTTGTACATGCTGGCAGACTGGCAGGCAGTACTGCAGCAATGAGGGTGAAGGGTGGAGACAAATGCCAGACCTGCCCTCTGAATGTGTGTGCACAGCCAGTAGCAACAAGAGCAACAGAAAAAGGTAGACTTGGGGCCAAGCCAGATAAGCCCTGAGAGATCAGTGAAGAGATCTGAGATTGCATAAAGTCCTTAATTTGCTTAAATAATGGACACAGGGATCAGACTTGGGGTGTATTAGTCAACATTCACTTTCAGAGTTGGAGCTGGGTTAGGAAAAAAGTGCTTCAAGCACCAGAATGTGAGAGGGGCAGGATAGCTCCCCAGTCCCACAGGCTCTCTTTTTGTTTCAAAATAGACCCTTATGTCACCCCCACCTGAACCAATTTACTGCCTTCCCTGCTGTGCTGTTATGATTTGTGCCCAAGACCAGTTTTGTTGGGGTGCCAAGCCTGTCCCTGGGCCTGCTCAGCAAGCAAAAACTTTAATTGCCTATAGAATAGGGGACACTTTTCCCCATCTGTCTGAAATCTGGCTAGACAGGTTCTTTGGGTGAGGGACATGATCCCTGAGAATTTTATCACAATTGGAATGGCAAAAAAAGTTACTGGTAGAATTTTCTCTCTCACGCTGAAACCAATGATACAACAAATTCAATAGCAGTAATGTTAGTAACGTTTAATGAGACTGTGTGACTTTTTTAAAAAAGAAAATGAAGTTAAAATAAAGGGGGGAAATGCAGACCTCTCTGCTTGAGCTTCATCGTCCCAGACTGCCAGTTGCCCTGACTGTTGGGCTGGCCTTGGCTAGGATTGCATTAGGGGGCCCAGCGGCAGCCATTTTCACTCTAAGTTTAAAAGAACATGAAAAAGAGCAAGAGGAAAGAACAGAGGAAGTGGGAGAACAGAACAAAGAAGAAACCAGGAAGGAGCAATTACAGTGCTGAGGAAGGAGGGGGAAATGTCAGGCTGCTATCTCGGTTTCGTTATTGCCTCCGTCTCTGCGCTGTATTGTCTGGCCCCCAAGGTCGCATACCTAGGCCTGGGAACTCAGCTCCTGGGAAACTGTATTCAGCCTATGCTTGTAATCTCCCGCCTTTTCTGCCTTATATTATCTCCCAGCTAGTGAGTCTCTCATAGCTGTCATTTTATTCGTTTGCACTGTATGCCTATTTGACCAGTAAAAGCCATCTGTTTGGACTCTATATGACTTTGTGGTGATTTCTGGTTCTGTGGGCCAAGGGCTGACATTATGACAGCTATCTCTTCACCATTCTACTAGCCAGGCTGGAGCCCAGGGGGGTTCGCCTGCCACTTGGATGGGAGCTGTGCAGCTCTCCAGGTGATCTACTACCCTGGAGCCCTTCTCTGAGGATCCTACTCTGTTACAAGACTTAATCGCTGAACTTTTCCGGACGACCCGAGAGGTTTGCCGCTTGAGGGGACTGGTACAGGAACAGTGGCAATCTCTTACAGGAACTCTCTGGATGTTAACGTCGGAGGATACTGATACTCGTTTAGATCTTCAAGACTTGGATCAATTACTGGACGATGCCCGGTTGGCAACTGAGGATTTACAAATATTAACTGGACTTTTGGATAATCTTATTTCTCGAGAAACTCTTTCTACCATGGCGGGAGCCCCGCCGGAGGGTTTTTCCCTGATCCCGGATGCAGCCAGCTGTCAGGCTGAGGCCAAGCGAGTCGCTATTAGCACCGCTCTTCTCCTTGTGGAATGTACAAAGGACACCCCGGTAGCCACCTTGGCTCAAGTTTTGACCTCGACTTTTGGAGCCGAGGCACCCGCACTGGCGGTTCGAGTACAACCTCTGCTGGGCGGGGAACCCGACCCCATACTCTCACTCCTGGAGACAGAACTTTTGCCGCGCATTACGGCAGAGACTGCCCTAAGACTTGAGAACGCCAAAGTTCTTGCGGATCAGCAAGCCGCCGAAGTGGCTAAGGTCGCAAGAGAGAGAGAAGCTGCGGAAGCAGCCAGGGCGGCTGCAGCAAGGATTAGGGATCGGGCGAACGTGGACACGCGCCCCAAGGACAATGTACAAGGGCTATCAGGTCTGTCTTTTTCCCCGGCATTTGTCCCGTCGCGCGCGACCCAACGCGCACGCCGTTTGGCTGACCGACGTCGAGACTCAGGAGAGTCTGAAGACGAGGATCTATATGGGGATAGCTCTCAATGGGCCACAAGCTTCCGGACCAGTAAACCTCATCTTACTGGTGGCCCAAGTGAGGAGGTTCATCTCTTACGAGCCCAGAATCGGGAGCTCTCCGACCGTGTTGATCAACTCCAGGAACTAATGGAACGTATGCTTCAGGAGAACAGGCAATTACAACAAACCCTGATAGCTCAGAGACAGCCCGTTCCGATACCGGGTCAGGGGGTACCCGTACAGCCACCCGCTAATGTGCCTGCTCCACCCTTGCCTCCTGGAGCTCCTGTTATTCCTCCGCCCGGACCACCCGTGCAACCACCCGCTAATGTGCCTGCTCCACCCTTGCCTCCTGGAGCTCCTGTTGTTCCTCCGCCCGGACCACCCGTGCAACCGGGCCAACCTGCGCCCGGCCCTTGGAAGCAACTCAAATTGAGGACTACGTATGATGGATCTCTCGAGACTTTGCCTTGTTTCTTGCATCAAGTGGACAGTTATATGCGAGAACAAGGACAACTTTTCCCACGGAAGATAGCCGGGTGCGTTACGTAGCTTCCCTTCTGACAGGTAAAGCGGCTGACTGGATGGTCCTCCAGTTTGACACCCGCTCTCGTGCTATTCGTTCCCTCAACAACTTCATGACTGCCCTGAGAAGGAGGTTTGAGGACCCCTTCCTGGGGGAAAGAGCCAAAACGGAACTCTTACAATTAAAACAAGGCTCTGCTACAGTTCGAGAATTTGCCGATGAATTTCAACGACTGGCAAGTAAAATTGTAGGTTGGCCCGAGACCACCCTGATCCATCATTTCAGGGAAGCCTTGCATCCTGACATTCTGAACTGGTCTTACATGCGGGGCGATCCCGATACCCTCGAAGACTGGATCCTATTAGCCGAGGAAGTGGAAAGCCGCCGACGCTTTATTTCTCTCGTTCGTCAAAAGCACAAGGAAAAAGGCACCCAAAAGCCTCAACCCAAGGCACCACTGCTCGTCCCACGAAATCCCCCACGTCCGCCCCAGGAACGTGAAGCCCGATTTCAGAGGGGTGCCTGTCTTACTTGCGGAGAAATGGGCCACTTTGCAGCCGTTTGCCCGCGCCGCCAGGAATTATTTCGTCCCAGCACGACAACCCGCGCCCGAGGTCGTCCACCACGCAGAGGCACCGCGGCCACCCGCAGCGCAGCTCCGGGAAGACCCACACCCTCTGCACTCCATGCCGGGGACCCAGCCTCCCTGCCTACTACCAACGACCCCGCCGGGTCTCGGATTACAAGTGCCCCATTGGGGGACAACTTTCCCTCTTCGGATGAGGAAAATCCTTGGATTTCTCCAGCCTTAAACCTGGAATCTCCCCTCGACTTGTCAAAAAACGGCTCCGGTCTGTGGTGAATGGAGCGTCTCCACAGACCTCTCAGGATCTTCCTATCAAACCGAATGCTCCTACCAAAATCAAAGAAGTGGACTCCACCGTCTACGTGGATGCAGTTTTACAACACCTTAACGGTGGTCCACAACTCCCCGTCAAAGCACTAATTGACTCCGGTTGCTGTCGCACTCTCATAAGCGAAGCCACTTTTGCTGCACTCAGAGCCGACTCTGAGGCTTTACCCGCCCCCGTCTAATTTGCCCAAATGGACGGAAGCCATTTCCAGGGGGGTCCAGTTGATCACCGCACCATAGGGGTGGCAATGGGAATTGGTTCCCACTGGGAACAAATAGACTTCACTATAGCCCCTATCCGATTTGAAGTGGTCTTGGGAATTAACTGGATTAAAGGACATAGTCCCAGTATTGATTGGGAAACAAACACTATCTCCTTCGCTAGTCCCACCTGCGACCAGCATCGGCAGAACTTTGCTCTGCTATATCCGCCCGTTCCAGCATTAACCTCTACTGCCCCAGCTCCACCGGTTCTACCTGCTGTATACCGGGACTTTGAAGATGTCTTCGACCTTAGGGAATGTGATGCCTTACCCCCCCACCGGGCCTCAGACTGTGCGATTGAAGTGGTAAAGGACTGCACATTAACCAAGAGTAAGATTTACCCTATGAGCGCTTCCGAGCGCACTGTCCTCCGGGACTTTTTGGACAAAAACCTCGCCAGAGGGTTCATTCGCCCTTCGAATGCCCCAAACTCGGCCCCCGCGTTTTTCGTCCGGAAAAAAGAGGGCGACCTTCGCCTGTGCATTGACTTCAGAAAGCTCAATGCGGTTACCCAGACCAACGCCTATCCTATCCCATTAATATCGGATATTTTGGGACAATTACAGGAAGGCCGTGTGTTCTCTAAATTAGACTTGGTGGAAGCTTACTACTGAGTCCGTATCCGCGAAGGGGATGAGCACCTCACTGCCTTCTCTAGCTGTTTCGGAATGTATGAATTCCTAGTGATGCCGTTCGGATTAAAAGGGGCCCCGGGGGTCTTCATGCAACTCATCAATGAAATCCTACATGACCTTCTATATCGTGGGGTGGTGGTCTATTTAGATGACATTCTCATTTATTCGAAAACTATGAACGAGCATGTGGCTCTGGTCCGGGAAGTTCTGCAACGCCTGCGTGACCATCAACTTTTCGCAAAACTAGCTAAGTGCGAATTTCATCAAAGCAAACTCACGTTTTTGGGATACATCATCTCCCACCAAGGTCTTCGCATGGACCCCGCCAAAGTCCAAGCCGTCCTCGATTGGACTCCCCCCACCAACCGTAAGCAAGTACAACAATTTCTGGGATTTGCAAACTTCTATCGGGGATTCATCCCTAACTTCGCCCAGGTGGCTCTACCCATTACGGACCTACTGAAAACTAAGGGAAAAGTAAGCTCGGCTGCCTTGCCCTCCGCAAAAATCTTATGGACTGAGCAATGCTAAGCCGCTTTTCTGGCCCTCAAACGCCTCTTCACTTCGGAGCCGGTGCTACGGCACCCAGACCCAAATCAAATGTTCATTGTGCAAGTCGATGCTTCTGATGTAGCCATGGGAGGGGCTCTCCTCCAGCAAGGACCAGATGGTCTTCTTCACCCTTGCGCTTACTTTTCAAAAAAATTTGCGCACGCTCAATTAAACTGGCCCATCTGGGAGAAAGAGGCCTCAGCAGTTCATCATGCACTGACTCTATGGCGACAATTCTTGGAAGGGTCTAAAGTCCCCTTTGAGGTTTGGACCGATCACAAAAATCTAGCTGCCCTCACGGGGTCCCATAAGCTATCGGCGAAACAACAACGGTGGGCGGAGTTCTTTGCTCAGTTCCGTTTCACCCTGAAGCACGTCCCTGGGAAGCAGAACGTTCTCGCGGATGCCCTCTCCCGTTTACCACAATATCCGGTAAAACTCGAGAGACCCACCAACTCTCTGTTCACCCCTATGCAACGTGGGGCCCTACCTATGCTGGCTGTGCAAACTCGATCCCAGCATCAGCACGCCTTACCCAACTTACAAGCTCCGCCAGCCCAACCGGCTGCCCAGCCGCCACCGCAACAGACCGGCGTTCCCGCCCTTCCTACCCCTCCGGCCGCCCAGCCGCCTGCAGTCTGCGCGCCGCCGCACGTAAGCACTAGCCCCATAACTGTTTCTAAGATCTCCATGGCCGACGGGGGGGCCCCCTCCAAAATCCCCATCTCCGAGTCCTTTTTAAATGTCCTTCGGGACCAGTGCCTTTTAGAACGCTCCGCTCATACCCTACCTCCTGGTGTTTTGGAACAGGGAGGGTCCTGGTACAAGGACTCGAAATTGTATGTACCCAAAGCTCTCCGGAAGGACGTTTTACATTTAGCTCATGGAGCCAAAACAGCTGGGCACTTTGGGTTTCTGAAAACCCTTCACTTATTGCGCAGACAGTTCTGGTGGGGGGGAATGCGTTCCGACATTGACTCCTTCATCCGCAGCTGTCCCGTTTGTGCCGCTGCGAAACGATCACAGGGCAAACCCCCGGGACTGCTACAACCTCTTGAAACGCCCAGCAAACCTTGGGAAGTGATTGCTATGGACTTTATAACTGATCTCCCTCTCAGTGGGGGTAAAACTGTGTTGTGGGTTGTTACTGATTTGTTTTCTAAACAAATACATTTGATTCCATGCGCAGGGATCCCCTCTGCTCAGAAACTGGCCCGCCTCTTCGTGACGCATATCTTTCGTTTACATTCGTTTCCGCGTAAGATAATTTGTGACCGCGGAAGTGGTTTCGTTTCTAAGTTTTGGAAAGCTTTCCTCAAGTTGGTGGGAGTGGAACAAGGGTTGTCTAGTGCATACCATCCTCAAACTGATGGTCAAACTGAACGTGTCAATGCTGTACTTGAATGTTATTTACGCTGTTATGTTAACTACCACCAGGATGACTGGGTGGAACTGTTACCTTTAGCAGAATATGCCTACAATAATGCCATGCATCAATCCACAGGTTTTAGCCCATTTTTTGCTGTATATGGACAAGATTTCAGTCCTATTGCTCCTGCAGATGATGTAGAGGGGGAGGGGAACCCCGACATTGCCTCCTGGGCACACGCCCTCCGTACCACTTGGCCCTGGCTCGTTAGCAACCTCGACCGGGCCAAGCGTAAATACAAAGCGCAAGCTGACAAACATCGCTCCCCCGGGGGTGATCTGCAAGTGGGTGCTTTGGTTTACCTTTCCACCAAAAATCTCCGTTCCACCCGTCCGTGCCATAAGCTCAGTGCTAAATTCATTGGCCCTTTCCCCATCACCCGGGTCATAAACCCTGTCACGGTGGAACTGGCTCTCCCCAAATCCTTGAGGCGTGTGCATCCTGTTTTCCACATTAGCCTCCTCAAACCCCATGTTGCTTCTCCACAGTGGCATCCGGATCCACCTCCTGCGCAACCCATCATGGTGGGGGGGGAGGAACACTTCGAAGTCTCCAAGATCCTTGACTCCCGTGTTCACCATGGCAACCTGCAGTATTTAGTCCGTTGGAAACATTTCCCCCCTGCCTATGACGAATGGGTGCGCGCACGGGATGTCTCCGCCCCCGACCTCGTCAACGCCTTTCACATTGCTTACCCGGATAAGCCAGCCCCCTTGCGAACTGGGAGGGGGCCTTGAGGGGAGCAGAATGTCAGGCTGCTATCTCGGTTTCGTTATTGCCTCCGTCTCTGCGCTGTATTGTCTGGCCCCCAAGGTCGCATACCTAGGCCTGGGAACTCAGCTCCTGGGAAACTGTATTCAGCCTATGCTTGTAATCTCCCGCCTTTTCTGCCTTATATTATCTCCCAGCTAGTGAGTCTCTCATAGCTGTCATTTTATTCGTTTGCACTGTATGCCTATTTGACCAGTAAAAGCCATCTGTTTGGACTCTATATGACTTTGTGGTGATTTCTGGTTCTGTGGGCCAAGGGCTGACAGGAAAATGCAAACTGCTACAGTGCATACTAGGTTAAAAAAAAAAATGCAAGGGAGCCAGATCTGTATTCCTACTTGTTTCTAACACTAGAGGGAAGCAATACTTGGTTGCTCACATAAATGCACAGCCAGGTAACCCGAGGAGCTATGGGCTTTCTCATTTTCTGCAGGCATTCATTTTTTATAGGCTGTTTCTGCATTAATATTTAACAAAGAGTATTAACAACAAAACTATAGCTAACATTTGGCAAGCATATTTTTGAAACAATGGGAGGCCAAAACGTGCTTTTTTTAAAGCTATCGAACAATTAAAGAATTCTAGTGGATTAATCATTTGCCTCTTTACTGTAAATAATTTCTTTAGTGATTTCTTAAATGTAAATAAAATGATTTATTAAATCATGTAAATGTAAATAAAATGCATGTTACTAATACCTAAGTAAAGATACCCTTTTTATAATGGAAGATGTGTAAGATTACTTAATAAAGTTTAATAAAGAAAAGCCACCAACTAGCATTATAAAGAACAGCCATCTCGAATACTTTCCCCCTATTATGGGAACATCCAAGAATCATAACAACATCAGAAAAATAAGCACCTGTGCCCTCAACTCTCAGCCTTATACTGATTAATTAATGAAAGTCAATTAATGTTCTGATTAAATAAATGTAACCCTTTCAGTTGTAACAAAATTATAACAAATGGAAGAACTAGGTTTGCTTTGCCTGTTTGGTGCTTAAACCCTTGAAGCTGCTGCAGCAGCGTGAGGAGCCCTGATCATTTCCGCTTATTTCTCTCCTGCTTCTCAGCCAAAGAATCTTGAGGTTTAATAACACAATTAACAATCAATAAAAAGAGCATGTTAGAAAAGTGTTGAGAAAGAACAAGAGAAGAACAGTGAGCAAGAAAGAACAAGAGAACAGTGGCTGTGCAAGTTCCTTAAAAGAAAATATAGTTTAGCAACAGATTGAGACTTCAAATTATTTAACATCTTTTAAAATATATGGTAGCACAGAAGAACACAAATAATATGAAACATTTCAATTTAAAACAAAAATGCAAAAAGCCAGCCAGAAAAATATAATAATTACCAAATGCCCAGGAAAATAAAATGTTAATGACAAGTTAAGAATAAATGACTGTTAACCAGTAGTATATTGAAGTGGGATCTTAAACCAGAGAAGTCTGAAACAACCACCCATGTGAAAAGCACAGTAGCAGCACTGTGGAAAGCAGCTGGTGGGTGCGTGCGCGAAGGTTGGGGTGTTGAAGTCTGTTTCACAAGCAGTAAAGGTGTCGTGTAGTTCGACCAGAACAGTTCCTACCCAAACCTTCTATTGATAGACTGAACCCAAGTGGACTTCTAAGGGCAGTTACTTCATATGAGACATGAGGCAAACGGCGGAGGTGGGGGTAGCTTTTATTCACCACCAGGGATAGGGGAAATAAGGATGTTCAGTAAAGAGACTTAAAACTATTTACAGGTAACACACACTTTTTGCTGGGTACATGAAGTTATAACTAGGGTTGTGCATATACATAAACCCGAACCAAAAATAAACCCAAAATTAGCTGTTTCGGCAATATTCAGATTTTAGGTTTACTGAATACCAAAACGTGGGAATAAAGCTGAAGCCGGATTGCCGATCGCCAAATCAGCCGAATAGGTATTCGGCTTTTTACAGCTTTGGCTTTCCCCCGGCTTTTCGCTATAGGATTTTTTTTTTAGTGAGCTCTGGGGGAGGCATTTTTGGAGGTAAAGTTCCCAAATTTTCATTGTAGCTTCAAGGGACTCTCTGTGCAATTGTGCAGGCCCATTGCAAACATTCATGGGAAACTAAGTTTTCCCACGATTCTTGGGTACGGATGCAGCCATTACAGACTGTGAAAAGTAAGTCTTTTAAAAATTCTCCCAGGGGTCATTTTTCAAGGTAGAGTAAGAACATAAGAAAAGCCCTGCTGGATCAGACCAAGGGCCATCAAGTCCAGCAGTCTGTTCACAAAGTGGCCAACCATGTGCCTCTAGGAAGCCACTAACAAGACAAGTGCAGTAGCACCATCCTGCCTGTGTTCCACAGCACCTAATATAACAGGCATGCTCCTCTCATCCTGGAGAGAACAGGTATGCATCATGACTAGTATCCATTTGAACTAGTAGCCATGAATACCCCTCTCCTCCATGGACATGTTCACTCCCCTCTTCAAGCCTTCCAAGTTGGCAGCCATCACCACATCCTGGGGCAGGGAGATCCACAATTTAACTATGCGTTGTGTGAAGAAATACTTCTTTTTATCAATTTTGAATCTCTCACCCTCCAGCTTCAGCAGATGACCCTGCATTCTAGTATTATGAGAATGCAGTATACTATGCATAATTTTATGGACCTCTATCATGTCTTCCCTTAGCCACCTTCTTTCCAAGCTAAGCAGCCCTAAGCGTCTTAACCGCTCCCCATAGGACAGTTGCTCTAGTCCCCTGATCATTTTGGTTGCTCTTTTCTGCATCTTCTCAATCTCCGCAATATCCTTTTTTAGGTGTGGTGACCAGAACTGTAACACAGTATTCCAAGTGTGGTCTCACCAAACTCACAGTGTAGCTTCAAGGGACTCTCCTTGCATGAACCCCAAAGTCTGGTAAAGTTTGGGACAGAAGGGGTTGGACCCCCTCCTCCATAGAGAAGTATGGTAAAGTTTACAATGCTTCTCTATGGAGGAGGGGGTGACCCCTTCTGGACCCCATGAAATCGGACCCCCTGAACCAATCTTCACCAAACTTTGGGGTTCATGCAAGGAGAGTTCCTTGAAGCTACCCTGAAAATGTGGGGCCTCTAACTCCAAAAATGCCCCCACAGGATCTTGGAAAAAATCCCCATACGCTATAGTGGACCTGATTTTTTGGTAAACCCAGAAATAAAGCCAAAAATACCCCTTTACCAGAAATGTTGGGTTTTTTTTTTTTTTTTTTTTTTGCACAACCGTGGTTATAGCATTTCAGTTGTCAACTCTTGGGTCCACAGAACAGTTATCACCCAAGCTTTTATTCTTGAGGTGAATAGTAGGGCCAAACTAGAAGTTCACTAGCAGCAGAATACTCCAGGGTGAGCAGCAAAAATTAGGAAATAATCCACTCCTGTGCACACGCACAGTTTTGGCTCTTCCCCCCCCCCCCCACAGCAGCATCCTGAGTCCAAAGAAGGTCTGCTTTATTCTGATACAGCCATTCATTCCCTGCCGCTGCTGTGGGGCTGCGGGGAATCCAGGCCCAATTCTTTTTTTAAAAAAAAGTCTGCTTTGGCCCTTGATCCCTTCCCTCAACCGCAGGAATTGCACAGCACCCCACATGCGCTTCTCCCAGAAATCACAACACTTTAGCCCTGGCGGCTCAGAGAGCTGAGGCAACCCCCCACTCCCTGCCCAGCTGTAGACCAGAGAAAGGCAGAGGCAGGTGCACACCACACTGGTCTGAACACAGACAGGGGAGCGACGGCCTCCCTCACTGGTCCCCGAAACGCCTTTGCCTCAGGCCTCCCTGTGGGGCTCAGAGATCAGCCAGCCGTGCCTGCCTGCCGGGAAGCGCGCCACCCCCCCATCGCTCCATGCACCTCCTCCCATTCCCCTGACAGAGCAGAAAGAAAGGCAGACAGAGCAGCTTTAAAAGCTGGAACTCCTCAGTTAAAGGCTTGGGGTAAAAGGAAAAAATTTGGCCAGGTGTGTAAAGGACATTAAGGCAGGTGCCAGGCAAGCCTGGGGAAAGATATTGCACAAAGGGGGGCACCACTGAAAAGGCCCTGTCTCTGATTACCCACCCCCTCAACATGGGGACAGGGTGGGCAGGGCTGAAGAAGAAAATCTTCACTCTGGGTCTTCCTTTTTTTTGTGTGTACAACCCCACAGGCTAAACCGCCGCCGCCACAGCCACCCCCCCCTCTCTCTCTCTCTCTCTCTCTCTCTCTCTGAGTTGTCCCCTGGTTTCTTTTAAAGTGCACCGTAGGAGTGTGATGCTGGTGCTCAAGGATATATTTTCTGAAGTTGGGAAATTTTACTATTTGGGGGGTCTGAATTACCCCCAACTTAAGTCTTTTGCTGCTAAGATTTTGCCTATGGGACAACGTATGTGTGTGAACAGCGCTTCTCTGTAATGAATGTGAACAGAGAAAAAATATGTTCTCAGCTTACAGAGACAAACCTGAACAGCAGACTCAAAACTTCTACAGCACAGACTTTGACTTCAGATTTTGGTTAAGTAGTTCAGAGCAAGAGGTGTCAATTATCAAAGACTGGTAATTAAAGGAAAATACTGTAAGAGTGTTATTGTTATAAGCTTGTTTATGTCTGAAGTAAAAATAATACCTTTAATTGACTTTGCCTGTGTCTCCTATAAAGTTCGTATCTCCAGAACCTGGCTTTTATTTTATTACACTTTTTATTACATTTTACGTTGTTTGTTTGTTTGTTTTGGTGCACACAGCCCAGCTGGGCCAAGTGACATTAATGTCCTAGCCAGCCCTCCTAACAATTGAGTTCCACACCCCCTGCTTTAGCCAGTTTCCCTCAGAAACTGAGCCCTCCTCCTCAGTCATTCACTGTTTCAGCCTGCTCACACACCAAACAGACGCTGAGCCATCCAAAGTCCGCAGAGAAAGGATTTTCAACCTGTCCCCATTTGATCTCAGTATAACAGCAGGACAGGTCCCCCCCTCTCACTCCCCCTCCCAACTGGCTTCTTCAGCCATCCATGGGCCCCAATTGTCAGTCAGCTATTCTGCACGCACACCACACAGGCACACAGGGATTGGCGACTGTCAGAAAGGGCAAGACCTTTCCCCATCCGTCTTGGGGGTGGGGGGCAGTGAACAGAGCACTGACCATGTGGGGCAAGGCCAGAGGGAAGCCCTGGCAGCACAACCTAATATTTTGTAATAAAAAAAACCATAGGTCTACAGCTGATGAGCAACTAGATGATGTTGAGGAGGAAAGTAAGGTCTGTACATTTAAGGCATCCAGTCTAAGTGTCTTTTCCTGGAAGGAGATGGGGCATACTTCTAAGCATGGGGCAGGTTGCTCTGTGAGGGGTACAGCAATGTGTGAAGAGCTAAATGAGAGAAAGGGAGAGAATGTGAAGTCAGGAAGGAGTTCACAAAAAACAAAAGGGGGGCTCATAATCTTGTGCAGTTTGAAGAGGAAAAGACAAGGGAATTCTGGGCAGCTGCTTTACCATAGACCAGGGGTCTGCAAACTGCGGCTCTTTGGCCCATTGAGTGCGGCTCTCCGAACTTGGTTCGGAGCCCCTGCTCTTGCGCCTGCTCGCACCGGCAGCCGGGCTGTGGAGCCGGCGCGCCTGAGAGAGAGAGCGGGTGAGCGGGTACGCTGTCTCTTCCCCCCCCCGCCATGGAGAATGGCCGGGTCCCCCTTTCCCTTGCCCTCAATGGTTGGGAGGCTAAAGCCTCCCCTCCCCTCTAGCCGCGCGATTGCTGGGCTGGTGGCTCAGCGGTTCCTGCCCCCCCGCCTATCAGCTGTTGGGCGGGGCGGGATTCCTTTGGTAGACCTGGCCTCCGGCTGAGTCCCATTGGGAGGCCATGTCTACCCACTGGCTTTCTTGGCAGTAGACCTGGACTCCAAGGAGGGGGAAAAGTCCCCCTTCAGAGGCCAGGTCTACCAATTGGCTTCTATGGGCCTCCGGAGGCCAGGTCTACTGCCAAGAAAGCCAATGGGTAGACATGGCCTCCCAATGGGACTCAGCCGGAGGCCAGGTCTACCAATAGGCTTTCATGGCTGTAGACCAGGCCTCCAGACAAGGACTCCGGACGGGGAGGGGGAAATGGCAGGGACTTACAATTTAATTTTTATCAATAAATAAGATCACTATTAAGTATGATATCAAGTTTTATTCAGTGTACCTATAGTTTAATTAAGACTTAAAACTGTAATTAAAGTTTATTAAGTTAATAAACAGTGTACCTACCTATATAGTTTCAGTTTAAGAAATTTGGCTCTCAAAAAAAATCTCAATTGTTGTACTGTTGATATTTGGCTCTTTTGACTAATGTGTTTGCCGACCCCTGCCATAGACCATAGGAGTTCACCAGGCTTTTCTTTCTACTTCTGTGGTGCTCTTAGCAAGTTGCAGCATTTTTAAAAGCCTCTTTTAAAATGCCCCAATGCAGAAGAAACTCAGCCCTTGGTTACCTGTTGTCAGATAGGCTCTCCGCCAGCCCCGGAGAGAAACAAGATGGTTTCCCCCACGGACAAAAGGGGGTCCTTTTGCACTCCGTCCCTCTCCATTTGCACCTAGTCTCCTGCCCAAGATCTGCGGCTCAATAGAGACCCGCCCCGGTAATGGCTGTTCTGATACCAGGTCCTGCAAAACAATACCGGGAGCCCGGGAAGATCAGCCACTTAACGCACGCATTTTACTCTGAATACTTTTTGCTCAAGTCGTTACCGGTAGTTTGCTTCGGTATTGTGCCTTTGTTTCCAATAATCCAATCAACCCCATTGTATCCACCCTATATATGTCTCTGTATTCCCCATACCTGTATGCTAGCCTTAAGTCTTTGACCTGCTGAAATCGCTGTTATTCTGGAGGAAAGTTATTGCCTGAAACGCATTCGACTTGCTGAGGCCTGACAGTAGGCTAGCATCTCCTCTTTATTATTTTGTACTATCAAAATAGTTTTGGACAGGATGTCTGCACGGTCCACTAACCCGTTCCTTGCGGATGAAGATCTTCGCCAGAAATACTGGCCGGGGGCCACCCTCCTCGCTGAGGAGGGCCAAGGAGAAGCAGCTCCAGGACGACACCCAACCGAGCATGCCGTTTCTTCCCTCGAGAGGCTGGCCCGGACCTCCGTACCTACGTACACCGAGTCGCAGGGATGGATCGGGACCAACCGACTGACGGCGACGGACCCCGACCGCTTTTACTGAGGGCCGCTGACCCCCATATACGGAGGAGGAGAGGAGTGGAGCCAGGTATGGGTGACCACCGATCGATGGGACGACCCCTCGACCGTCTGTGCCCCTGGTATCCCAGCCCTCGGTACCAGGGAGGAGGAAGCCCTACTGCGGGAGCGGAACCAGGCGCTGACTTTCCAGAACTGGGATCTTCAGGCGCAGCTGCGAACCCTCCAGAGGGACATGGCAGCTGTATTGGGAGCAGAGAGAGACCTGCAAATGCCCGTCAGCACAAGGACACCCCCACCTGTCCCACCTAGGCGGCCTGCAACCCAGGATCTGAAGGTGTCTTTTGACGGGGCCTGTGCCCAGCTACCCCACTTCTTGCTCCAGCTGACCGGGTTCATGGAAGACCAAGGGGATACTTTTCCTTCAGAGGAAGCCCTGGTCCGATACACCATCAGCTTGCTGGAAAGAGAGGTGGTAGAGTGGGCGGTCACGGCGACAGAATCCAAACCCCGAATTCTACACTCACTGAATGCATTCTTGGGGGCCCTACAACGCCGTTTCAACGACCCCCACTGGGGGGAGAGGGCCAGGATTGCTATGCGCAAGTTAAAACAAGGGGCTCGCTCTGTAATGGAGTATGCCCAGGAATTTCAATCCCTCTCTTGCAAAATAAGAGAGTGGAGCGAAGCCACCAAGGTCCAACACTTCCGCGAAGGACTGCGGTGGGAAGTGTTGGACGGCTGTTTGACCCTGGGCGACCCACAAATGGTCGAAGAATGGATCCGATTGGCAGCACAAGACAAGACCCGTAAGTCTACGCTCCAATTTGTGAGGGATCGCCCTGCGAAAGAACCTCCCTGAGGCCTTCCCAAGGGGGCCACCGCGACAGAGTCCCGCCATGACGAGGGGGCCCAGGGCGGATTCACGGAAGAGTGAGGGCGCCGCTTCAGAGAGGGAGCCTGCCTATGTAACAGTCTCTGACATGATCATGGTATTTTGTGAACATGTGCAGAATTAATTCCATATAGAGCTTAAACACATCATGTAATCTAAGCCACTACAGAGGTTTGTGTAATGTATAATGAATGTCTGTGTCATGCTGACAGGCTAGCTCTGTGTCATGCTGACAGGCTAGCTCAAGGTTAGCTCTATCAAAGCTAACTACTAAAGTTACTCTGGCTTTGTCCTTGAAGGGGCAGCGCAAGGTACCTTCCCTTATCTGTCCATAAAGTGTGCAAAAGTCACCTTTCTGACCCAGCTGCCAGATGTCAGAATCTCAAAGAATACCAAAGGCAGAATACTTGTCCTTTTCAAGGTCTTAAGATATCTTAATGTACTAAGAGTGCATTAATAGCTGAATTTGTGCTTATTATAGCTTAAAGGCATTAACGTTCTCTCAAAGATAAGAGTAACAAGCTTTCTTGCCTTTTGTAATCTGCCCAAGTTACTAAAAGATGTTACAAAGTGACAAATGTAAACAATAATTGTGTTTCATGAGTTAAACGTTGTGCTACAGATTTCTAAGTAGACTCATTTAATGCGTATAGTCCTAACGAAGAGGATGGTATAGAAATTAAATATGTAACGTGATCATGTAACTCAGAAATGAGTGTTTATACTTTAAGAACAGAGGAGTGAAGGGAAGGAAGTCCATATTTGGACAATAAGATATCAGAGGACATGAGCAGTTGCTCACTAAGCCAGTTCAACACTGCTCCTGACAACTGATAAGAGGAAATAAAGGCACCCCTCTGGAAGGATAAGAAGGAGGGGATAAAGGAGCCTTCTTCACTCTTAATGGGTCTAGAAATAGTATAAATACAGCTTCAATACAGCTAGCACTTTAGAGTGCTATGACTGGCAGACTGCAGCTGTCTGATGTAGCACTTCTCCATCTCAAAAGGCTTGAGATGTAAAACATTGAAACTCTGATCCTTGCGTAGGACAGCAGTTCTCAGGTATCTTGAAGTATCAAGATCTGGATATTTCAACATATCTTACTTACAGTCTTCTTGTGAGACTGCTCTATTCCTAGAAGAGGATAGAGACCCTTAGAATTCCTATTCTTTGAATGGGAATCTAAGTGCAGTGATCTTTCCATGTATTGGAACACTGAGAGTCCATTGGATTTATGGATTCTTACAAACTAAGCCTATTTGGCTTACCAATGCTAAGAAGCATCCTGAACACAGGGCTAATAGCTAGACCTCTGGGATTGTGTCAGAACGTCCTCTACTTAACAGAGGGACTTCTGAACCTCCTCAGAGCAAGAGACCAGAAATGTTCCTGAAGGGAAAGGAGACTCTCTGTACTCTGTGAGATATGCACAATGCTGATACATTGTACAGCACATACACAGATTGGCACAGTCAGAGACTGTAAACAGCTTTAAGCTAACATATAGTATTTATATATTCAGCATTGCTGTCTAAAACTAGAAAGAGCATGCATAGCATGTACATAGACAATGCCTGATCTTAATGATGATCAGTTCAGAATATTAATAGAAGTCTTTAAAGGATTCAAGACTTAGAAAATACAAATACTCTGGGATAACGTCATATGTTTTCATAGAGCTCAGATTCTTAGAGGACTCCAGATGATACAGATGACACAGCAAGGTATAGTGTGTCTTCTGTACAGAAATGTTATGATGTTTTGAATGATTTAAGTTAGGATGCTTCTAACCAAATCTTTCTCCAAAGAATTAACCATATTTTGACAGGATTTCTGTAACCTTATATTCTGAATGAAGGTGCATTGCACTAAGGATACTTTATGAGTATATTCTGACTAAAATACTCCTTTATGGAGGCATAGAGAATGTGAATGATTACTTGCTACATAAACATGTTTAAGACTAATGATGTCTATCCTTATATGATATTTTAAGGCTTTGCAACCAAAAAGCATATATTATATAATGTAAATAAATGTGTTTTTATATACTTCTACTCTTGTCCATTATTATAAATTTATTGGCGTGTTCAAGAGATGTCCTAGGAGCGATAACAAGTTTCTAGGAACCGTTGATTCCGGTCTAGTGGTGTCTCGCTGAATAAGATAACATATCCCTTCTCAGGAAGGGGTCCTTTCTAAGAGTGTAGGCACTTAACGGCCCGAACCGCAACACCTACGCTGCGGGAGAGTGGGCACTTTGCGGCAAAATGTCCCCCGGACCTACGAAACCGACTGCTGGCAGAACGACCCGGATCCCGGATCCGAGGAGAACGGAGGGCCCGACCACCCACCGCAGGACGACTGCTCTGCACTCCGACCCGGCACCCGCTTCCTGCACTCATCACTGCTGTTCCAGGGACTCGTCACTGGCAAAAAACGAGGAGGGCTTTCTGTGAGCGATCCGGCACAGAAAGCTACCTTTAGGAACACCAATTCGGTTCCGACCTGGGTGAGCGATCAGGGAAACACCTTCCTGATACCCGTTGTGTTACAGAATCCCGGGGGGGGGATCCAGTGGCAGTAGTTGCTATACTGGACTCTGGTTGCTCCCGGCCCTTGATAGATCAAGGGGTATTTGACCGTTTACAAGTAGGGGCTCTGGAACTGGATCAACCCCTATGGTTCTGTCAAATGGATGGGAGTAATCTGCAAGGGGGCCCCGTCCATTTGCGTTCCCACCCAGTGTTGTTAGGGGTGGGAGACCACTGGGAACTAATCAGACTTACTATAGCTCCTGGGATCGCTTACCCGGTGGTCCTAGGGAGTAATTGGCTGGCAGGACACAATCCCAGCATCAACTGGGTGCAGCGCCAGTTGGTATTCGACTCCCCCCAGTGCGAGCGACACTGCAGGGAGGACATGCCCGAGGGAGGGGGGGTGAGCGCCGCCGCGGCAGAACCCTCAATTCTACCCCCAGAGTATAGTGATTTTGCGGATGTTTTCGAGGGGGAGGACTGTGATTTGCTACCCCCTCACCCCACCACAGACTGTACCATTGAATTGACCAAAGACGTTAAACCCTCCAAGGCCCGGGTCTATCCCATGAGCCCCCAAGAAAAGACTGTGTTGGCCCGGGGGTTCATACGGTCTTCCAAGGCCGTGTTCTTGTCACCCTGCTTCTTCGTAAGGAAGAAAGGGACTTCGGACCGCCGGCTGTGTGTGGACTATACTGAGTCCAATGCCTACCCCATTCCCCTCATCCCCAACCTCCTCAGTCAACTCCAGGAAGGCCGGGTGTTCTCGAAGCTGGACCTGGCTGAAGCCTATTACCGGGTCCGGATAAGGGAGGGGGATGAAGCAAAAACAGCCTTCTCGTGTTGTTATGGACTATTTGAGTTTTTAGTCATGCCATTCGGGTTGTCTGGATCTCCGTCGTGCTTCATGCAACTAATCAATGAAATATTGCGTGATTTATTGGATAAGGGGGTAATCGTCTACTTAGACGACATCCTAATTTATTCAAGGAACCTGGACAAACACCGGGAGTTGGTGAGGGAGGTACTGCGCCGCTTACGAGAACACCATCTGTATGCCAAATTATCTAAGTGTGCTTTTAACCAGGACCAGCTGACCTTCCTCAGGTATGTCATATCCCCCGACAGGTTGATCATGGACCCCGAGAAGGTTCAGGCGGTCCGAGATTGGGAACCCCCCAGAACTTGCAAACAAGTCCAACAGTTCTTGGGCTTCGTGAACTTTTACCGTGCCTTCATCCCTGACTTTGCCGAGATAGCCCTCCCCATCACGGACCTCCTTAAAACAAAGGGGAAGGGACAGGTGGCTACTGCTGCCAACTATCAGGTGGCATGGGATGACCGTTGCCAGGCGGCGTTTGATTTTCTGAAAAGCCGCTTTACTTCGGAACCTGTCCTGGCCCACCCGGACTGTTCTCGCCTGTTTACCCTCCAGGTGGACCCTTCTGACAAAGCCATGGGGGGGCGCTCCTCCAGAGAAACGAGCAAGGGGAGCTTAAGCCCTGCGCGTACTTTTAAAAAAAATTCTCCGGGCCTGAGCTTAACTGGCCGATCGGAGAGAAGGAGGCCATGGCAATTAAGCACACCCTCACGGTCTGGCGTCAATTCCTGGAGGGGGCAGCAGAACCATTTGAGGTCTGGACAGACCACCGCAACCTGGAAGCCATTTTGGGGCAGAGGAAGCTTTCTTCCAAGCAGCTTAGGTGTGCGGACTTCTTTTCAAAGTTCCGCTTCACTATTAAGTATTTCCCCGGAAAGGAGAATAGTCTAGCGGATGGACTCTCCCGCATGTCGCAGTATGATTGTAGAGTCGAGCGACTGATAGGTTCCCTTTTTACCCCGGAACACCTTGGCTTGGACCCGGATGGGGCAAGCACAGGAGTTCTGACCCGAGCCCAGGCCTCTACCCCCCGCCCCCTAGCGATCCCAGGGGATCTTCCCATGGCCACTCACGCTAGGTGGGAGGAGGGTCTTGGGGAGGAGCAAGGGGACAAACCCCTAGGGAGGGGGAGAATGACACCCCAGAGGGAAAAACGTATGTTCCCCGGAAACTGCGCCGAGAGATACTGGAATGGAGCCACAGCTCCAAGGCAGGGGGGCATTTTGGTTTTGTTAAAACCATGCACCTAGTGTGACGCCGCTTCTGGTGGCCAGGGATGAGCCAGGACATCTATGGGTTTATGAGGTCCTGCCCTGTGTGCGCCACTAATAAACACCTGATGGGAAAACCCCCCGGATTGTTAAAACCCCTAGAAACTCCGGAGGCACCCAGGCAAGTAATCGGCATGGATTTTATCACTAGTGTGAGGGTCTGTATGCCTTTGTCTGTATGCTTGTATGCTTTCCCTCCCCTGGACTCGTAAAAGCAGTTCAGGCCTCTTGACCCTGCTTGGTTCAGGCTCAGTGGGTGACGGGCCCCGGTTGGAATGTCTCTCCCTCTTCCCACACCCCTCCCTACTCTTACTGACTCCCTTTCACCACCGTGGCCTTGGTGGTTGATAGTACTAACAAGCTCTGAGTTCTTTTGATGTTTTGTACCGTGCACTATTATCTCGTAGGTTCCCATAATACACGTTTGACATCTGCTTCCCTGTAGGGGTTATAATTCTGTCTTTGAGAATCTGAATTCACTTGCAACTTTTCCAGTGTAAGACTTGTACCACCTGAAGCTTTCAATAAAGATCCTTGTTTCTGCATGACAGTCTGAGCAAGTGATTTTATGGAATTTGCACAGGGAGGTCAGGAACTCTCACGGTAGTCCTGCACAAGGAACAAAATAAACCTGTTTGGAAAATAAGTCTGTTATTACCCACAGTACAGTCTTCCCCCGACTTGGGGGTAAATCCGTGATGAAATCCATGGCTATCACTTCCCAGGGCATGGTCGGGGTTTCCAGAGGTTTCAAGAGTCCGGGGGGCTTCCCCATCCGTTTCTTGGCTGTGGCGCAAATGGGGCAGCTGCGCACGTACAGCTCCACATCGGCCCTCATACCTGGCCACCAAAATTGACGCCGCAATAAATGTAAAGTTTTTACAAACCCAAAATGCCCCGCAAGTTTGGCCCCGTGAACCAGTCCCAACACCTCTTTTCGGAGCGCCTCGGGGACGTAAGGCTTACCCCCTGCAGCCACAAGGAGCCCTGTCGGTCGAGATTTGCGGTGAGGACCTGCAAATCTGCCTCCCTCTGAGAAGCGTCCCGGAGCCGCTGTTGAAACGCCTCCGGGATTCCCTTAAGGGGGGGAACATCCTGACTGTGGGATTGGGATCGGGTGGTCACAGCAAGTCCCGAAACCTCCCCCCTCTGTTCAGGGGTAAACAAGGAATCCACCGGACGGTCAAAGTCATTACAGTACTGGGGAAGCCTGGAAAGAGCATCCGCCAACGCATTGTCCTTCCCTGGCACATGTTTCAGTACAAAGCGGAACTTGGCAAAAAACTGTGCCCACCTAATCTGTTTCGCGGTGAGCTTCCTAGCCCCCTTTAGAGCCTCAAGATTCTTGTGATCGGTGCAAACCTCAAAAGGGATCTCTGCCCCTTCCAAAAAATGTCTCCAAATAGTGAGGGCGTGTTTAACCGCAGCAGCTTCTTTCTCCCAAATGGCCCAGTTGATTTCGGATTGGGAGAATTTTTTAGAAAAATAGGCACAGGGTTTCAGTTGACCGTTCTCGTCCTGTTGCAAGAGAGCCCCCCCCCCATGGCTACATCAGAGGCATCGACCTGGACCACGAAAGGTTTTTCACAATCTGGGTGCGCAAGAACGGGTTCGGACGAAAAAAGCAGCTTGAGCGTATCGAAAGCCTGCTGGCAGTCCGAAGTCCATTGCAACCGAGCCGAGGGCAAGGCGGCTCCCGCTCCCTTCCCTTTCGTGCGTAGGAGCGAAGTGAGAGGGAGCGCTACTTGGGCAAAATTGGGGATGAAGTTCCGGTAAAAGTTAGCAAAGCCCAAAAATTGCTGCAAATGTCTGCGCGTGGTGGGGGGGTCCCATTCCATTACCGCCCGAACCTTTTCGGGATCCATTTCTAAGCCTTGATGGGAAATCACATACCCCAAGAAGGTGATGGAGAGTTGGTGAAAATCACATTTAGAAACCTTGGCAAACAGTTTGTGCTCGCGCAACCGCTGCAGCACTTCCCGCACCAATTGTACATGCTCCTCCATGGTTTTCGTATAAATGAGAATATCGTCCAAGAAAACCACCACTCCGCGAAACAATAAATCATGAAGCACTTCATTAATCAATTGCATGAACACACTCGGAGCCCCTGAAAGTCCGAACGGCATCACTAAATACTCAAACATTCCAAAACAACTGGAGAAGGCAGTCTTTGGTTCGTCCCCTTCTCGTATGCGGACTCGGTGGTAGGCCTCCACCAAATCCAATTTGGTGAAGATTCGCCCCTCTTTCAATTGTGCGAGAAGGTCTGGAATGAGAGGGAGGGGGTATGCATTAGACTGAGTGACAGCATTCAGTCTACGAAAGTCAATACACAGTCGCAAATCTCCCGTCTTTTTCTTGACAAAGGAGTTTTAGACGGGAGAATGAAACCCCGTGCCAAATTGGTGTCCAAATACTCCCGCAACACTGCCTTTTCATTTGGATTCATGGGGTAAACCTTCCCTTTGGACAATTTGCCATCTCCCACTATCTCAATGGCACAGTCCGTCTCTCGGTGGGGGGGTAACTCGTCGCATTCTCGCACGTCAAACACATCGGCAAACTGGGAATACTCGTTGGGGAGCTGGGGTGGCAGAGTCCCGACGGAAGGGGCCCCTACGAGGGCGGCTGCGGGGGTGTGCAGTAGTCGGTCTCTATCATGAAGTTCACACGGGTTGCGGGGAAAGGTGAGCGTCCGCTCAACCCAGTTTATGGTGGGATTGTGCCCCAGCAACCAATTCATCCCTAACACAATAGGTGCGACGATGGGGGCAATGGTAAAATAAAGGCGCTCCCAATGCTCCCCTATAGCCATGATGACTGCTGCGGTGCGGTGGGTTACGGGTCCCTTCTTAAAGTCACTGCCATCCATCTGGGAAAAGCGGATGGGTTTGGGTAACCGCTTCCGCTTAACGCGCAACAGTTGGGCAGCCTCTTCACTCATCATGGTGCGGGCACAATCCGAGTCTACTAGGGCCGTGAATTCTAACGTGGGCCCCCCTTTTGGTAGTGAGAGTTTGACCTTTACATACACATTGTCTTCTTGAGCGCTTACCATTAGTGGAGCTCCTTGCACAACGTTCGGAGCGGTCTGCCGAGGAGCCCCCCTTACAGCAGACCGACGGCGTTTTTTGCCGGCAGGTCCCAGTCCTCCTCCTCGCTGGAGGAAGCAGTTGCGGTATTTGTAATCCGTGACGCCGATGAGTCAAAGGCTTCATTTGTAATCCGTGACCCCGACGGGCCGGTAGAATCCGGAGCTGCGACCTCGGAGCGTGCTTGCAAGGCTGAGGGTGCGCTGCGTCGGCTCGGTGTCGGTGCGCCGCTCCGGCGGCGAGGTTGCCCCTCGGGAGGGGGCTTCTCAGGTTCGGTCGTAGCCAGCCGAGTCGGTCCCGGACGTCCGGGTCGTGAGGGACATTGAGAAGCAAAGTGTCCTTTTCCCCCGCAAACGAGACAGACCCCGCTCTCAAAGCGCCTGCGGCGTTCGGCCATGGAGGGTCCCCCCCCCCGAGGGAGGTCGAGAGTCCTTCGGGCCGCCGGGTCTGTCTCCACGGGTCTTGGTCTCTCGCCTGGTGCGTTGTCGGGACAGGAGCAGCAGTTGCTTTCGGTTTTCGATGTCGGCGGCATGGCGAACCCAACCTTCAACATCGGGAGGGTTGCCCTGCATGAAAGCCCAGTGTTGCAATTCCGGGTTCAACCCTTCATGGAAACACTGCACTCTGGTAGCTTCGCTCCAATCCAAAATTCGACTCGAGAGCGACTGGAACTCGCTTGCATACTGCGCGACCGTCTTAGTCCCTTGGCACAGTTGCTGCAAGGCAGTCTTGGCTTGTTCACCCAAATGCGGGTCCTTAAAGCGGTGCCGAAGGGCGACCATGAAGTCATCGAGGCTTCGCAAGACCGGGGAGCGAAGTTCATACTGCTGTACCATCCAGGCGGCCGCCTCCCCTTGTAGGAGAGAAGCGACGTATTGGACCCGGGAGTCTTCTGAAGCAAAAGTCCGGGCCTGTTCACGCATAAAAACGTCCACTTGTACCATGAAAAACGTTAGCTGGTCACTCGACCCGTCATACGTGATTTTCAAATCTCTGCGAGCCGGTGGAGCGGGGCGGATGGGAGGTGCTGGGGTCGCGGGTGGCTGTTGTCCTCCGTCCGGCGGAGCCACGGGTGGAGTCTGAACTTTCAGTGCATCCATGGCTCTGGCCATCTCCAGCATCACTGCTTGCATAGTATCCATCCTTTCCAGTAACTCCTGGCGCTCTGCCTGCCAGCGCAGCCGCCGCTCCTCATCCATCTGGTGAAGCAGCAGGGCTTCCTTTCGGGCGGGATCGTCCTCGAACCCCAACCCGTGAACCACAGTCTGTCTTGACTGCGCGTCGCTCTTCGAGAGCGACCAATGCTTGGCAGTTTCCAGCCAGCTCTCCAAGCGAGTTTGCTTGGGCTTTGTTCCCAAACCTGATCTAGAGTCGGCTCCACTGGGCGTCTTCCCAGTCGACTTCCCTTCCGAAGGGGGTAGAACAGGCTTCGTGGGTACAGCATCGTCCTTTTTGTCGCCGTCGTCCGGCTTGCCATTGGTGTCCCCGTTGCCTGCCATAGCTGTCCAGGAACGGTACAGGAGCAGGTCAACGCGGCAAGACTTGCAACTTAATGTGAGAGTTCCTGACCTCCCTGTGCAAATTCCATAAAATCACTTGCTCAGACTGTCATGCAGAAACAAGGATCTTTATTGAAAGCTTCAGGTGGTACAAGTCTTACACTGGAAAAGTTGCAAGTGAATTCAGATTCTCAAAGACAGAATTATAACCCCTATAGGGAAGCAGATGTCAAACGTGTATTATGGGAACCTACGAGATAATAGTGCATGGTACAAAACATCAAAAGAACTCAGAGCTTGTTAGTACTATCAACCACCAAGGCCACGGTGGTGAAAGGGAGTCAGTAAGAGCAGGGAGGGGTGTGGGAAGAGGGAGAGACATTCCAACCGGGGCCCGTCACCCACTGAGCCTGAACCAAGCAGGGTCAAGAGGCCTGAACTGCTTTTACGAGTCCAGGGGAGGGAAAGCATACAAGCATACAGACAAAGGCATACAGACCCTCACAACTAGCCTCCCTACCAGCCAGGGTAAGTCTGTACTGTGGGTGATCACTGACCTATTTTCAAAACAGGTTCACCTCATTCCTTGCGAAGGAATGCCCTCTGCCCACAAATTGGCCCGTCTGTTTGTACAGCAGGTCTTCCGCCTACACAGATTTCCATGGAAGATCGTGAGCGACAGGGGCTCGGTCTTCATTTCTAAATTTTGGAAGGCATTCCTGGGGCTGGTTGGAGTAGATCAGGGTCTATCCTCTGCCTATCACCCGCAGACGGATGGGCAGACCGAAAGGGTTAACACCGTGATCGAATGCTACTTGTGTTGCTTTTCTAACTACCACCAGGACAATTGGGTTGACCTGCTACCATTGGCAGAGTATGCCTACAACAACTCTGTACACTCTGCAACTGGCTTGAGTCTGTTCAAAGCAGTCTATGGGGTGGAGTTCGATCCTTTGGGAGCTGTTCCTCTCCTGCCAGGGGGGGACCCCCCGGAAGTCTCCGCATGGGCTAATACCGTATGGAATACTTGGCCCTGGTTAGTGAAGCAATTAGACCAAGCTAAGGAGAGATACAAGGTGCAGGCAGACAAACACAGGGTGCCCCAATGGGACCTGAGGGTCGGAGAGAATGTCTACTTCTCCACTAAGAACTTAAGGTCGTTGCGCCCGTGTAAGAAATTGTGCCAAAAATATGTGGGCCCGTTTCCAATATCCCGGGACATTAATGAGGTCACTGCTGAACTAGACCTTCCTAAGACTTTGCAGGGGGTACACCCGGTATTTCACGTGAGCCTTTTAAAGCCCTTTCTCCCTGCCCCCGATTGGCATTCTGAGCCCCCGGCTGCAACCCTTATTATGGTTCAGGGAGAACAACACTTTGAAATTTCTAAAGTCCTGGATTCCAGACTGCGAAGGGGCCAGCTGGAATACCTTGTCCGCTGGAAACACCTAAACTCTAGCCATGATGAATGGGTTTCCGGTACATGTAAACGCCCCCTTCCTAGTCACTGAATTTCACCGGAGTTGTCCCGACAAACCTGGGAACCTGGGGAGGTGGTCTTTGGGGAGGCAAGATGTCAGATAGGCTCTCCGCCGGCCCTGGAGAGAAACAAGATGGTTTCCCCCATGGACAAAATGGGGTCCTTTTGCACTCCGTCCCTCTCCGTTTGCACCTGGTCTCCTGCCCAAGATCTGCGGCTCAATGCAGACCCGCCCCGGTAATGGCTGATCTGATACCAGGTCCCGCAAAACAATACTGGGAGCCCAGGAAGATCAGCCACTTAACGCATGCATTTTACTCTGAATATTTTTTGCTCAAGTCGTTACCGGTAGTTTGCTTCGGTATTGTGCCTTTGTTTCCAATAATCCAATCAACCCCACTGTATCCACCCTATATATGTCTCTGTATTCCCCATACCTGTATGCTAGCCTTAAGTCTTTGACCTGCTGAAATCGCTGTTATTCTGAAATAAACTTTTAACTCACTGCTCCGGCTGGAGGAAAGTTATTGCCTGAAACGCATCGACTTGCTGAGGCCTGACACCTGTGCACCCCTATGCCATTTTCTCCGAATGCTAAAAGCAGCCTATGTGAAAAGTTATACTTTTGGCACATGTCTAAGATGCAGCAAAATTAAAAGCCTCTACAAATTAAAATACATAGGTCCAAAGAAAGTGAAAGCAAATTTTGTATATTTTTCATTCTGTATCATGTTTACTGTAATCCCAGCAGAAATAATGGCAGAAAGACTGCCTTTCCTCCGTCTGTACTAAGCCCCTCCTCTTTCCCAAGAACTCATTATAGAAAAAGTGGCTGGCAGGATTACTAAGTGGAATTGGATTTCCAACACACATTAAGTGACCAGATTCATTAGTGCTAGAACTGGGTCGGCTTACAACTCCTTAATTGCCCAGCAGTTCTACATACAATACCAGGATTTTAGGGGATTGGAAGGGATTCAGAGGATGGAAAATTGGAACAGCGTTAATTTTCAGAACACCTGCAGAATGTTTCTTTACCAGAAAGAGTAACAAGGCAAAAGCCCTGGACACTGAGAAGGCAAGTATTTACAATCTGCCCAAATGCCAATCAGAAGACGAGAAAGACTACATGATCTGCAAATGGTCAGAAAGGAAGGACCTTTACATGACTAACCCCCTACTAACAACTTAATCCAGGCTAACAATGAGGACCAGCCACATTTCCTGTTGTGTAGATGGCTCCAGCCCTCACCTGGAGAGCCCAGGAGATCCCGATCTCATCAGTTCTCAGAAGCTAAACAGGGTCGGTCCTGGTCAGTATTTGGGCAGGAGACCACTAAGGAGTACCAGCATCACAATGTATATGCAGGCAGTGGCAGACCACCTCTGCCCGTCTCTTATCTTGAAGAAGACCCTACAGAGTCACCATAAGCCACTGGAACTTGATAGCAAAAATAAAATAATTGGACCCAAGCAAGGAATCTAGGCCTCCCTTGAACTGTGGGGAACCAAATCCTCCCCTCGGTCTCCGTCACTCGCCCAGTGGGTTGTGGCCCTGTCCTTGCAACCATCTGGAGGAAGGGTAAGAAGTCATGCTGCTTGGTGAGGCCTCCATCCCCCCCACACACACACTCATAGAATCATAGAGTTGGAAGGGACCACCAGGGTCATCAAGTCCAAACCCCTGCACAATGCAGGGAATTCACAACTACCTCCTGCCCCCACACCCAGTGATCCCTACTCCATGCCCAGAAGATGGCCAAAATGCCCTCCCTATCATCATCTGCTTAAGGTCATAGAATCAGCATTGCTGACAGATGGCCATCTAATGTCCTCTCAAAAACCTCCAGGGAAGGAGAGCTCACCACCTCCTGAGGAAGCCTGTTCCACTTAGAAAATTCTTCCTAATCTCTAGACAGAAACTCTTTTGATTCAATTTCAACCCGTTGGTTCTGGTCTGACCTTCTAGGGCAACAGAAAACAACTCGACACCATCCTCTATATGACAGCCCTTCAAGTACTTGAAGATGGTTATCATATCACCTCTCAGTCTTCTCTTCAGGCTAAACATACCCATCTCCTTCAACTTTTCCTCATAGGACTTGGTTTCCAAACCCCTCACCATCTTTGTTGCCCTCCTCTGGACACATTCCAGCTTGTCTACATCCTTCTTAAATTTAGGTGATCAAAACTGAACCCAATAGTCTAGGTGAGGTCTAACCAGAGCAAAGTAAAGTAATACCATCACTTTGTGTGACCCGGACACTATACTTCTGTTGATAAAGCTCAAGATCACATTTGTCTTTTTAGCGCCCGCATCACACTGCTGACTCATGTTCAGTGTTTGGTCTACTAAGACCCCAAGATCCTTTTCGCACATACTACTGCTCAGAAACGTCTCCCCCATCCTATAATTATGCATTTGATTTCCTGACTAAATGCAGAACTTTACATTTATCTTTGTTGAAGTGCATTGTAATAGTTTAGCCAAATTCTCCTGCCTGTCAAGATCATCCTGTATCTGTCAGGCTCAGGCGTCTGCCCCTAGCATCCCAAAGCAAACTCACTCAGGCGAGTGGCTCTGAAGCAGTAAGACTTTATTAGGAGCAAAAAGGCAAATAAAAGACCTAACTGTCTTTTATTTCTGGATGCACACCTTAACGTAGTAAGGGGGTTGTGTGTGTCAGGGAAGCTGAGAGCAATACCGTAAGGGGTCTAGACTCTATCAAGAGACTAAACTCCTAGCAGAGTCATTCAAGATGGAATGGTCACAGCTGAGACACCAGATGAAGATGCATCCACCCCCTTAAGGGATCAATGGCCACATCCGCAGAAGAAAACAGGCAGTTCCAATGGGGATGGGGGCAGAGGAATCCCTGAAGGTTAGCTACTGGGCAGCAACAGTAGTGGAAGGTGACACTGGCGGAGGATCTTTCGTAGACAACGGCAGTGCCACTACGGCTAACCCTGGTTAGTACTGCACAGAAGAAGGCACTGGTAAACCACTTCTGACTGACCTTTACCTTGAAAACCCTATGATGAGACAATAATGTAAGGCTTTCCAGCCACCCTGGGCAATTCCCATAAAATCACTCGCTCAGACGACCATCCAGAAGCAGGTAACTTTATTGAGAGGCATCAAGTATAGCTAGGCCCTTACACGGTCTGAGCTGCAAGTGCTTACTATTACAAAAGAGTGAGATTATAAACAGTTCTACATTGCAGGTGTCAGTTACATGTTTTGGGAACAAAGCGATAACAGTACCAGGCTAGGCTACCGAACAGACATCAAAGACCTCAAGAAAGCTCGTTAGCACAATCCTGCGAAAGCCACGGTCAGGGGGAAGGAGGGAACGGGGAGAGGAAAGCGAGCGGGACATTCCAGCAGAGGCCTACACAGGGAACACTTCAGCTAAAGCCTGAACCAATATTCCAGCAAAGGTCTGAACTACCGCTTTTACGGGCAGAACAGAAAGAGCACAACAGTACCTCACAAATCCAAATTGAAAAAAGATATAGTGCTGGAAGATGTGACCCCCAGGTCGGATGGCACTCAATCTGCTACTGGGGTAGAGCAGAGGACAAGTACGAGTAGCACTGTTCTTAATGATGCGATTGGACTAAAGCCAAAACGACGTTCAGTGGTTGACATGAATAAATGCAAAAGGAAAGTCAGAAGCTGTTCGATGCATATAATAGGAGCATGGAATGTGAGAAGCATGAATCAGGGTAAGCTTGAAATTGTTAAACAAGAAAGGGAACGTATGGACATTTCAGTACTGGGAGTAAGTGAATTAAAGTGGACTGGATTAGGACCTTTTCAATCAGAAAATTACAAAGTGAAATTACAAATTCAGGGAATGACAAAAAGAGAAGAAACGGAGTTGCTATAATAGTGAGGCAAGATGTAGCAAAGGCAGTCAGGAGCTATAATGCAAAGTCTGACCGAATAATATCAATCAGACTTCAGGGAAAACTTATCAACATAAGCATCATTCAAGTTTATGCCCCAACTACAGATGCTGATGAGGAAGAAATTGGAAGTTTTTATGCCAGTGTTCAGGAAGAAATTGATCACACACCTAAACGTATTTGGCACTGAGCTTCCCACACGGACGGGTGGATCACAGATTTTTGGTGGACAAATATACCAGGTCCCCCACTTTGCACTCCCACTCTGGGGACCGGTGTTTGTCAGCCTGGGCTTTGTATTTACGTTTGGCATGTTCCAGATTTTTAATGAGCCAGGGCCAAGTCACTTGAATAGTGTGCACCCAATCAGCCACGTCTGCGCCCCCCTCCTCCCCAGAAATATCTACATGGCCAATAGGGCTGAAATCCTTCCCATACACAGCTTGAAAGGGGCTGAATCCTGTGGACTGATGGACAGCATTATCGTACACATACTCAGCAAAGGGCAACAGGTCCACCCAATCATCCTGATGGTAATTAACATAACATCGTAAGTAACATTCCAATACAGCATTAACTCGTTCAGTTTGACCATCCATTTGGGGATGAAATGCACTTACAGTCCCTGTTTCACGCCTGCCAATTTTAGAAAAGCTCTCCAAAACTTAGACACATAGGTACTCCCGCAGACGCTCACGACCTTGCGTGGGAAGGAATGATATTTGAAGACATATGACTCAAAGAGGCAGGCCAACTTTGGGGCGGAGGGGATACCAGCGCAAGGTACGAGATGAACTTGTTTGGAAAACAAATCAGTGATTACCCAGAGTATAGTTTTTCCCCCGCTGGAGGGAAGATCAGTCATGAAATCCATTGCAATTACTTCCCAAGGTCTAGTGGGGGTTTCCAAGGGTTGTAGTAATCCGGGCGGTTTACCTTGGGGTCGGTTAGCAGTAGCACACACTGGGCAACTGCGTAGGAATGAGTCTACGTCCGACCGCATGCCCGCCCACCAGAATTGTCGACGTAACAAATGCAACATTTTAAGAAAACTGAAATGTCCTGCAGTTTTGGCTCCATGGACCATACCTAAGACCTCCCCCTGCAAGCTTTCCAGTATATACAATTTAGAATCGTTGTACCAGAAGTCTCTGTTTTAACTAAAGTAATTGGGCGGTCTGGAGAGGAGGGTTCTGTTTGGTAGCTTAGAAGAAGGGTCTCCTTGAAAGAGTCCGATAGGGCTGTTGAAAAAAAAAATTCGGTATAGTTCGGATTTGGCCAAATTCAGCCTGTCTGGATTCGGGATATGCCGAAGTCCGAACTCCCCCACTTCGGGTCCGTGCAATTCAGCGCGAATTCAAAGTTCGGGAAAAAAATTTGGCCGAATAAAGCCATTAAAAACACAACCGCGCCTTTCCGGGGCTCCGGGGGGCATTTTTGGGAGTAGAGGTCCCAAACTTTCAGCGGAGCTTCAAAGGACCCTTCTTGCCAGACCCCCCCAAGTTTTGTACCACTCTTTCATGGCGATGTCTTTCTCACTGTGGGCTGTCAAACACTAACGTCTTGGCTGCCCAGTCAATGGTAGGACTGTGTCCATCAAGCCAGTTTACTCCTAAAACCACAGTGTAACAAATTCCGGGAGCTATAGTAAAATGAATCTGCTCCCAGTGACTGCCAATCCCCATCGCCACTCCTTCAGTATGCTGGCCTACCACCCCCCCTGAAGTCACTGCCATCCATTTGGCCAAACTGAACCGGCGCCAGTAAAGGCACTGCTTTCACTTTAAGAGCTTTAAAGGTGGCTTCATTGATCAAAGTGCAGGCACACCTGGAGTCTATTAATGCCTTAACTTTCACTTGGGGACCCCGTCGGTAGTGTTGTAAAACTACATCAAGATATAAAGTTTAGCTTACATTGCTCACCATTAGTGGAGCCTTGGGATGTGCAGAAGCATCTGCAGTGATCTGCGGTGTCGCTCCATCTACCGCAGACCCTGTCTGTTTTTTGGCTGCTCGAGGGGAGATGCCAAATTCAGGACAGGGGTGTCCCAATGGCCACCTTCTTCAGATGAAGCGGAGCTGTCCTCCTCCTGGGCAGTTGTAATTGTAATCCTGGACCCCGGTGGGTCCGACAATGCAGGATCCTTTGCGGCTTCCTTGATGTGGAGAGCTGGGGGAGCCTTCCGTCCTGGGGTGATGTTACAATCCGCTGCGGCACTCAGTCTCTGGGCGTTCCCTCTGCCATGGGAAGTACCCTCTGACCGAGGACGTTGGGTCGGATGCTCTGGACAAGCAGCTGCAAAGTGGCCCATGGCACCGCAAACGAGGCAAGCTCCTTTTTGGAACCGTGTTGCACGGTCCAATGTAGACTGGGCTTGCTTCCGCCGAGTGGGAGGGGGAGGTTTAGTTCCAGCACGGTCAGGGCGCTGCCCCCCTTCCTTAGCCCAGCGCCGGGAGAGGGAAATGAACTGGCGGCAGCTCTCCACCTCCTCTGCCAGTAAAATCCATTCCTCTAACGTGGCCGGGTCCTGCTGCATATACGCCCAAGACAGGATGTCAGGGTGTAAGCCCTCTCTGAAGTAGTGGACTCGGGTAGCTTCGCTCCAGTCCACTATTTTACTGGCAAGTCTTTGAAAGTCATCGGCAAATTCTCTCACTGAAGAGGATCCTTGCCGCAGTTGCAGGATAACGGTTTTAGCCTTCTCGCCCTGGAACGGGTCATCAAAACGCCTCCGTAATGCTCGCATAAACTCGTTGAGCGAGTGAACGGATTGGGCCCTGGTGTTGAACTGTAGGATCATCCACTCGGCAGCCCTCTCGGTTAAAAGGGTCGAGATAAACCGTACTCGACTATCCTCAGTGGGGAAAGTTTGCCCCTGTTCCCTAATAAAACTATCCACTTGGTGCAGAAAGCAAGGCAAGGTTTCCGCAGAACCATCAAAAGTCACTCGCAACTCCCTTTGCGAAGGAAGATGGGGCTGTGTCAGGCCTGTATCTCAGTTGATGTTTACTTTCGCTTTCCCACCGACCAGACACAAGGAGTGTTGTGTCTACTGAACTCCGTTTGAAGCTCTGGGAACTCAGCTTTGTTTGTGATTTGTAATCTCTTGCCTTTTCTGTGCTTTTATATTACCAAGTTCAAGCCTGGATTTACACAAGATCTGGTTCAGCTGTCTGTGGGATTGCTCTTCAGAAAATAAAGGAAAATATTGATAGATATAGTTGACTTTGGTTACCATGGTTTGTGAGAATTTCTACTATAAAGATGTGCTTCCTACTTAAATTGTGATGCACATATGACCATACCAAGTCAAGTCCCATCCTATAATTATGCATTTGATTTTTCCTACCTAAATGCCAAACTTTACATTTATCTCAGTTGAAATGCATTTTGTTAGTTTTTGCCCAGTTTTCCAGCCTGTCAAGGTCACCCTGTATCCTGGCTCTGTCTTCCACTGTATTTGCTACCCCTCCTAATTTAGTAGCATCTGCAAATACAATAAGCATCCCCTCTATTCCTTCATCCAAATCATTTATAAAGATGTCGAACAACACAGGTCCCCGAGGCGCTCCACTTGTCACTCCTCTCCAAGAGGATAAGGAACCATTAACAAGCACTCTTTGAGTGTGATCTGTCAACCAGTTACAGATCCACCTAACAGTAATAGGATCCAAGCCACATTTTACCAACTTGTCAACAAGAATATTATGTGGAACCTTATCAAAAGCCTTACTGAAATCAAGATAAACTATGTCCACAGCATTCCCCTGATCCAGCACAGCAATAACTTTCTTTAAAAAGGAGATGAGGTTAGTCTGACATGACTTGTTCTTAGTCATCAGTGATGGCGGACTTCCCTTCCCTTCCCTTCACTCTGGTTGTTACTGAAAGGACACCCAGTTCTATCAGGATAAAGGTTCCCACAAGATAAAAGTGAAGCCAAACCAATTGTACATTCCCATGCTTCTCTGGCTGCATAAAAGCTATTGGAATATTCAAGCAAAACTTGAGAATTCTTCAGGTTTTTCAGGTATGGAATAAATATATAAATTAGCTACATCCACTGATTTTGCTTTGGGAGCCATTTTTGTTTTGGGAGTTATTTCAGAAATACTAAATTTAACCTGAGTAGTAAGCTTGGGGATTTCTCTAATTGGAAAAGATGTTACATCACAGTGTGTATGTATGCAGTGCTAGTTTTATTAAGAGATTAGCATGAGAGTCCAAGGTTGGATCCTTCTATGGTATCAGTAAATCCATAAAAGAAATTATGGACCTGTGAGCTCCAGGCCCGGGAGCGCAGCTATCCTCCAAGGTTGTTGCTCAGAAGGTTGTTATGACTGCTTGCTCTCCATTGGTGTGATAACTGTAATCTATCATGGGAACCAGGCTTGGCTTGGTATTCAACTGTGACTTTGGTTTTCTGTATATGTTCCAACCTGCTCGTATTTTCCCCAGTAGAGTCCTCGTACCGTCCCCTGTAAGTTCCTACTACTCACCTTATGCTTCCCAAATAAACCAGCCTCTTAGAATACCCTGTCTGGATGTTTGGTGATTGGGATTCAACAGGTGAACTCAGACCTTACATTAGGACTCTACTCAGATTCCTTTATTCTCAAAGCCCTTCATCATTTGTTTTATTTCTTTGTTTTGGTTTTTTGGGGGAATGAGGCTGAAGCCTCTTCCCTGAGTTCTGCATGGCGGCAGCAGCTGAGTTCGCCCTATCCCCTGGAGGGAGGGATGACGGGTCGTCCCAGGAGGGGAGACCCGGGACAGTTACAGTCAGAGAAGTGCTTCACCAACTCCTTCGAGAGGAGGTGAGAATACAGACCCTGCGCGCCCGAGAGAAGGCTGTGGGAAAGGACTTCCAGCGACCCATCCTGGAGGGAGATTCCTTGCATTTGGGCCGTGGGCTCGGGAGAGGCCGCGGGTGTGGAGGTGGATCTAAGGTGACACCGAAACCTAGACAGGAGTTCCAGAACTCCACAGTGGAAGGAGTCCTGCCAGCAGCGCAGCGAGGTTGAGTGGCAGTAGGGACAGACTATTGGATCGGTACCGCCATGTGAATGAGGATGCAGCCAGGGGTAACGAATCTCTCCTGGAGGGCCCCGATCCCGTACCCTTATCCCTCATGGGGAAGCGAGTAGAGATGGCAGGTCCTACTTAACCCTGTTTTCGCCAAGAGACGGAACGATCGTTTGCTGAAGCAAGGGAGGAAGCAACCGTCGGAAAGCCGTCAGCGGATGCAAGGTTCCTGCGAGGTCTCCTGCCATGGACTTCGCTGTCTCATCATTTGACCCCTCCAGGTCTCAGATTATAAATGCTGCTGTGCCAAACGAGGACAACGCAGATTCCTCGGATGAAGAGGAAACCCAAGAGGTTTCGGCCCTGAACCTGGTCCCAATGGGTGACCAGTCAACTGAACAATTACCGTAGACCCTTGTACCCATACAAACAAAACCTCCATTAATGGTAAGAGTTGTGGAGGACACGATGTATCTCGACGTCATTTTGCAGCATCACAAGGCCCCCCCCCCCAAATAACTGTCAAAACCTTAGTAGATTCCGGGTGCGCCCGCACTCTAATTAATGAGGACACCTTCAAGGCTTTAAAAGTGAAAGCCGTCACCCTGCCCCAACCCATTCAATTCACCCAGATGGATGGTAGTGGCTTTAAGGGGAGGCTGGTTAACTCACGGACAAGCAGAGTCGCCATGGGAGTGGGGGATCACTGGGAGCAAATACACTTTACCATTGTGCCAGGCATTTAGTTTGCAGTAGTCTTAGGGGCAAACTGGCTATGTGGGCACAGTCCCACTATTGACTGGGTAGCAAAAACAATTGAGTTCGCTCAGCCGCAATGCGAACGTCACCGAAGGGAGGTGGCAGTCAAGGTTCCTGTCTTGACGGCAGAGGTTGGGGGTGCGTCCAACATCTCCCAATTACCCCCTGAGTATCTGGACTTTGCTGATGTTTTTGATGTTAAAGAGTGTGACATTCTACCCCCCCACCGCGAGATGGACTGTGCAATTGAGGTGGTGGTGGGAGAAAGTAACAAAGAGTAAGATTTATCCTATGAATCCTAAGGAAAAAACGGTACTGAAAGACTTTATTGACAAGAATCTGGCACGGGGCTTTATCCGCCCTTCCACGGCTCCCCACTGCGCTCCTGCCTTCTTTGCGCGTAAAAAGACAGGGGACTTGCGACTCTGTATAGACTTTCGCAAACTGAATGTGGTCACCAGAACCAATGCCTACCCCATCCCCCTCATCCCGGACCTCTTAAGCCAACTAAAAGAAGGGCGCATTTTCATTAAACTGGACCTGGTGGAAGCGTATTATTGCATTCATATTGGGGAGGGGGATGAGCCATTAACTGCCTTTTCTAGTTGCTTTGGGATGTTTGAATACCTTGTGATGCCCTTCGGATTGAAAGGAGCTCTGGGGTCTTCATGCAAATGATTAATGAAATCCTTCATGACTTGTTGTATAAAAGAGTGGTGGTTTACTTAGATGACATTCTCATTTACTCCCAAACGTTGGATGAGCACGATACTTTGGTCAAAGAGGTTTTGCAACGTCTCAGAGAAAACCACCTCTATGCTAAGGTTTCCAAATGTGAGTTCCATAAAAAAGAACTAACTTTTCTGGGACACAGGATTTCGCATCAAGGGTTAACCATGGACATGGACAAAGTACAGGTGGTGGTAGATTGGGAGCCACCAACTACTCGCAAAGAGGTGCAAAGATTTCTCGGTTTTGCTAACTTTTACCGGAATTTCCTCAGCAATTTTGCACAGGTGGTGCTTCCAATTACTGATCTCCTAAAAACCAAGGGGAAGGGGGTTGCTGTTACCCAGCCTTCCGCAAAAATTGACTGGACCCCGGAATGTCAGGTAGCCTTTGAGACTTTGAAACGTTTGTTTACAACTGAACCAGTGCTGAAGCATCCGGATTGTTACCACCCATTCATTGTCCAAGTAGATGCTTCTGAAGTTGCCATGGGAGGGGCCCTTTGGCAAGAGGGTAAGGATGGCCATTTATACCCATGTGCCTATTTCTCAAAAAAGTTTTCCCAAGCTCAGCTTAATTGGCCCATTTGGGAAAAAGAAGCAGCAGCAGTGAAACACTCTTTGACAGTCTGGAGACACTTTCTTGAAGGTTCTGAAACCCCCTTCCAGGTGTGGACGGATCACAAGAACCTTGAGGCCTTAACCGGGACTCACAAGCTCACAATAAAACAAGTTAGATGGGCAGACTTTTTTCCTTGGTTTCGTTTTGTAATCAAACACATTCCGGGCAGGAAAAACCTCTTAGCTGATGCTCTTTCCCGGCTCCCGCAATACCCAGTGAAGGTGCAGTGCCCCACCAAATCTCTGTTTACTCCTGAGCAAAGAGGTATCCTACCCACCTTAGCAGTTCAAACATGCACTCAAGCACGGCGAGCCCAGACTGTGAGTAACTCCTCTCTGCCCACTGATGGGGCTACCCCTCCTGTTCCTCCACCGTCGCTCAGAGATGCTAATGGTAATAGCATCTCAGCCCAGCCCCCAGCAGTGAGCGAACCTGTCGTCCTGGAGGGACTGCCCAGTTCCTTCCATGACGCTTTGATCCACGAATGCCTAACAGAGTTGAATAACAATGCCCTGCCTTCTGGTCTAGAGTGACGGGGAAATGTGGGTTAAAGACGCTATATTATACGTGCCTAAGACTTTATGGGCGAAAGTGTTAGGACTGGCGCATGGAGCAAAAACCGCTGGACACTTTGGTTTCATTAAAACATTGCATTTGCTTCGTCGTCAGTTCTGGTAGGCGGGTATGCTTTCAGATCTGGACTCCTTCATCCGCAGCTGTCCAATACGCGCTACTGCAAAACGTCCTACTGGCAAACCCACCAGACTACTAAAACCTTTGGAAGTGCCTCAGAGACCATGGGAAGTCATTGCCATGGATTTCATGACTGATCTGCCGTTAAGTCGGGGGGAAACTGTACTATGGGTGGTTACTGACCTTTTTTCCAAACAGGTGCATCTAATCCCTTGCGCTGGCATGCCCTCGGCTCAAAGACTGGCTCATTTGTTTGTAACACTTTTTCAAATATCATTCCTTTCCGCGCAAGATAATTTCCGACTGCGGGTCAGTATTCATAGCCAAATTTTGGAAGGCAATTCCTCAGATTAGTTGGAGTGGAACAAGGGTTGTCAAGTACATTCCACCCCAAACAGACGGACAAACCGAAAGAGTTAATGCTGTGCTAGAATGTTATCTCCATTGTTATGTGAATTATCACCAAGATGATTGGGTTGACCTATTACCTTTTGCAGAGTACGCATATAATAATTCTGTTCATCAATCCACTGGTTTCAGCCCCTTCCGCATTGTGCACGGCAAAGAATTTGGACCTGTAGGTCAGGTCGATGTATCGGGGGAGGAGGGGGGAGCGGAGATATCGGATTGGATTCAAACCATACAGTCTACGTGGCCTTGGTTAACCAAAAACCTAGAACGGGCCAAGAGGAAGTATAAAGCCCAGGCTGACAAGCATCGGGCCCCTGGTTGGACAGTCAGGGTGGGTGATTTGGTTTATCTCTCCACAAAGAATCTACGGTCTCTGCGACCCTCTAGAAAGCTGAGTGAGAAGTACATCGGGCCTTTTCCTGTTTCTCGAATCATTAACGAGGTAACGGTGGAGTTGCAACTGCCTAAAATGTTAAAGAGAATCCATCCAGTGTTTCATGTCAGTTTACTGCAACAGTACGTGCCAGCACCTCAGTGACACCCAGAAAATCCCCCAGAGGTTCCTGAAATGGTGGGAGCGGAGGAACACTGCGAGGTTTCCAAGATTCTTGACTCCCGTATCCATGGGGGGGGCTGGAGTACCTAGTCCGTTGGAAGCATTTCAGCCCTGCCCATGACGAATGGGTTAAACATCATCATATCTCCGCCCCTCGCCTACTACGTCAGTTCCATACCTCGTATCCGGATAAACCCACCCCATCGAACGAGGAAGGGAGGGGGGCCTAGGGGGGGCAGAATATGAGCTCCAGGCCTGGGAGCGCAGCTATCCTCCAAGGTTGTTGCTCAGAAGGTTGTTATGACTGCTTGCTCTCCGTTGGTGTGATAACTGTAATCTATCATGGGAACCAGGCTTGGCTTGGTATTCAACTGTGACTTTGGTTTTCTGTATATGTTCCAACCTGCTCATATTTTCTCCAGTAGAGTCCTCGTACCTTCCCCTGTAAGTTCCTGCTACTCACCTTATGCTTCCCAAATAAACCGGCCTCTTAGAATACCCTGTCTGGATGTTTGGTGATTGGGATTCAACAGGTGAACTCAGACCTTACAGGACCACAATGTAATATGTAATCCTATGCAGGGTCATTCCAGTTTAAGCTCTTTGAAGTAATTGAACATTGCATAGAATTGCACTGCTAATTTGCCAAAATTGTTGAATGCATTTTTTATTTGGAATAATTTAAGAAAGGGAGTTCCTTCCTCAGCAGTGTAATTGTTCTACAGAATTTTACTATTAAGAAAGATAATTGCTGTGCACTAGACTTTGTAATTTCTGAATGGGCAAGGACTGATCAAAGAATTCTATTTAAAATGCTCTACAAGGAAAATGCAAGATGAGATGCGACAGTTACCTAAAGCCAACCAGGGTGGAATTGTTTGTCAGATTATGCAGCCTTTTATTCCCATATCCAGTCCTACTGGTCCCAGGCTCCACCCAGTATTTCTCTAACTGCTGCTGACCAGAGGCTGCTCCCACACACTGCTAATGCTCCATATAGCTGGCCTGGGTGTGTGAACCCAGCAGCTTGAGCGTCCACACAGCCCGTTTCCCTGCATTTCCCTTGCCTCAGCACCCCACAGCCACCATTTTCCAACCTGTCACCAGAGAACTGTTCGGGGCTTTTTCAAAACCAGCATTTACTAGATTGCTACAGCATTCCAATGATGCAGTGCCACTGTCTGTGTCAGGCTGTTATCTCGGTTTAGATGTTTCCTTTCGTTTCTCTGCTGAACCGTCCAGACTCAAGGACGGCTACACATACCAAAGCCTGGGAATGCCACTCCTGGGAAATAATGCTCTGTTTATGCTTTGTAATCTCCCGCCGTTTTTCTGCCTTATATTTCCAAATAACGGGCAAGACAAGCCATAGCTGTCATCTTGCCTTCCATGCACTGTATTGCCTATTTGACCAGTAAAGCCATCTGCTTGGAATCTGATTGTCTCTGTGGTGATTTCTGGTTCGATGGGTCAAGAGCTCACATTATGACAGCTATCTCTTCTTCATCGATTCTTTAGTCAGGCTGGAGCCCTGGAGGGTTCGCCTGCCACTCGGATGGGAGCTAGGAGGGCGCTCTCCGAGTGAACCGTGACTACTGCTTCTTGGAACCCTGGAGACCTCATCTGAGGATCCTACCCTTCTACAGGACATAGTAGCTGAACTCTTTAGGACTAATTCAGAGGGTTGCCGCTTGAGTGGCAATCTCTGGTGAGGGTTCTCTGGATGTTAACGTCGGAGGATACTAATGCTTGTTTAGACCTCCAGGATTTCGATCAGTTGCTGGATGATGCCCGGCTGGCAACTGAGGACTTACAAATACTAACCGGTTTATTGGATAAGCTTATTGCCCGTGAGACTCTCTCATCCATGGCTCTAAGGCGTCCTGTCGCCTTGGGGGAAGGTACCATGGCGGGAGCCGCACCGGCAGGTTTTTCTTTGGTACCCAATGCAGCTGACTGTCAAGCTGAAGCCAAGAGGATCGCTATCCAGACAGCCCTCCTCTTTGCGGATTGTACAAAGGATACCACGGTAGCCATCTTGGCTCAACGTTTGACCCCGACGTTCGGGGCCGATGCAACCGCGGTCGCGGTCCGAGTGCAACCATTGTTAGGTGGGGAGCCCGACCCCCTACTCACGCTCCTGGAAATGGAACTTTTGCCGCACATTACCGCAGCTGCCGCTCTGAGACTTGAAAGCGCACAGGCTCTCGCGGATAGGGAAGCTGCTGAAGTGGCTAAGGCGGAAGCCGCGGCTCAAGCCGCAAGGGACAAAGAGCAGCAGTTGGCTGCGGATCGGGCGCGGACAGGCGGCCGCCCCAAAGACTCTGGACAGAGCGGTCCTCCATTGGGTCTGTCGTTTTCCCCGGTATTTGCCCCATTGCGTACGACCCAACAGACTCTTTATTTATGCCCGCGCAAAGAGAAGCCCTACCCGTGCTGGCTGTACAAACCCCAGCCCAAGGCACCGCTCCCCAATCCACGGAAGCCCGCGCGTCCACCCCAGGATCGCGAAACACGGTTTCAAAGAGGAGCTTGCCTCACTTGTGGGGAACTGGGCCACTTTGCGGCAGTCTGCCCACATCGCCCTGAACCCTTTCGCCCCAGCATGGCAACCCGAGCTCGAGGACGACCTCAATGCAGAGGCACCGCGGCCACCCGCAGCGCAGCGCCGGGGAGACCCACACCCTCTGCACTTCACATTGAGGACTCATCTAACCTTCCTACATCGAGTGACCCCGCCGGGTCCCGGATTACAAATGCCCCATTGGGGGACAACTCTCCTTCTTCTGACGAAGAGAACCCATGGGATCCTCCAGCTTTGAACCTGGAAACCCCCCTTGATTTGTCAAAAAACGGCTCCGGTCTGTGGTGAGTGGAGCGTCTCCACAGACCCCTGCAGAATCTCCTGCTAAACCGAAAGCTCCCACTAAAGTAAAGGAAGTAGAAACCACCCTTTATGTGGACGCAGTTTTACAACACTATAAAGGTGGTCCCCAACTACCCGTTAAGGCACTCATTGACTCCGGTTGCGGTCGCACTCTAATCAATGAGGCCACGTTTGCAGCACTCAAAGTCAAATCCGAGGCTTTACCAGCCCCTGTCCAATTTGCCCAAATGGACGGAAGCCATTTCAAGGGGGGCCCAGTTGATCATCGCACTACAGGGGTGGCGATGGGTATTGGCTCCCACTGGGAGCAAATAGACTTTACCATAGCCCCTATCCGATTTGAAGTGGTCCTGGGAATTAACTGCATTAAAGGTCATAGTCCCAGTATAGACTGGGAGACGAACACGATCTCCTTTGCCAACCCCAAATGCGATCAGCACCGACAGCAAGTTGCGGTGCTGTCTCCACCCGCTCCAGCATTAACCTCCGAGGTCCCATCACCGCCGTCCCTACCTGATGTATACCAGGACTTTGCGGATGTCTTTAACATTAAAGAATGTGATGCCTTACCCCCCCACCGTGCCACTGACTGTGCAATTGAGGTGGTAAAGGACTGCACATTAACCAAGAGTAAGATTTACCCTATGAGCGCTTCCGAGCGCACTGTACTACGGGACTTTTTGGACAAAAACCTTGCCAGAGGGTTCATTCGCCCATCGAATGCTCCCAACTCAGCCCCCGCATTTTTCGTCCGAAAAAAGGAGGGCGACCTGCGCCTATGCATCGACTTCCGAAAGCTCAATGCAGTTACCCAAGCCAACGCCTACCCTATACCGCTGATTTCAGATATTTTGGGGCAGTTGCAGGAGGGACGTATATTCTCCAAGTTGGACTTAGTAGAAGCTTACTACCGCGTCCGTATCCACGAGGGAGACGAACCCCTCACTGCCTTCTCTAGCTGTTTTGGAATGTTTGAATTCCTTGTGATGCCTTTTGGGTTAAAAAGGGCCTCGGGGGTCTTCATGCAACTCATCAACGAAATCCTCCACGATTTACTGTACCGCGGGGTGGTGGTTTATTTAGATGACATTCTTATTTATTCAAAAACCATGGATGAGCATGTCGCTCTGGTCCGAGAAGTTCTGCAGCACCTGCGCAATCACCAACTCTTTGCAAAGTTGGCTAAATGCGAATTTCATCAGAGCAAAATAATGTTCTTGGGATATATAATCTCCCACCATGGCCTTAGCATGGACCCGGCCAAGGTCCAATCCGTCCTCAATTGGACCCCTCCCTCCAACCGCAAACAAGTACAACAGTTTCTAGGTTTTGCTAATTTCTATCGCGGGTTCATCCCTAACTTCGCCCAAGTGGCGCTGCCCATCACCGACCTGCTAAAAACAAAGGGTAAAGGAAGCTCGGCTACGTTACCTCCGCTAAGATACTGTGGACTGATCAATGCCAGGCCGCTTTTGTAGCCGTCAAACGCCTTTTCACTTCGGAGCCCGTGCTACGGCACCCAGACCCGAATCAAATGTTCATTGTGCAAGTCGATGCCTCCGACGTGGCTATGGGAGGGGCCCTTCTCCAAAGAGGACCAGATGGTCTCCTTCACCCTTGCGCTTACTTCTCAAAGAAGTTTGCGCACTCCCATTTGAACTGGCCCATTTGGGAGAAAGAAGCATCGGCCGTTCACCATGCACTTACTCTGTGGCGACAATTCCTGGAGGGGTCTAAAGTACCCTTTGAAGTCTGGACCAATCACAAAAATCTAGCTGCCCTCACGGGGACCCATAAATTGTCCGCGAAACAACTGCGTTGGGCGGATTTCTTTGCTCAGTTTCGTTTCGTCCTGAAGCATGTCCCTGGAAAACAAAACGTTCTCGCAGATGCTCTCTCCCGACTGCCTCAGTACCCGGTGAAACTCGATCGGCCAACAGACTCTTTATTTACGCCCGCGCAAAGAGAAGCCCTACCCGTGCTGGCTGTACAAACTCGATCCCAAACACTGCCCCCACAACGGAAGCACGCAGTGGCCGATGCACCAACTCGTCCAACCCAACCGGCCGCCAAGCCGCCTGCAGTCAGCGCACCACCGCACGTAAGCGCCTCCCCCTCGTCGACCCCCATATCTGCTCCTGCTTCCACCGTAAAAAAGGGGGGTTACCGTCTCCGAGTCTTTCTTAAATTCCCTTCAGGCACAATGCCTAATGGAACGCTCCGCTCAAACCCTGCCTCCCGATGTAATCGAACGAGGAGGTTGTTGGTACAAAGACTCGAAATTATACGTGCCCAAAATGCTCCGAAAAGAAGTCTTACGTTTGGCTCATGGAGTAAAAACAGCTGGACACTTTGGGTTCCTGAAGACCCTTCACCTGTTGCGCAGGCAGTTCTGGTGGGGGGGAATGCGTTCTGACATTGACTCTTTCATTCGCAGCTGTCCTGTTTGTGCCACGGTCAAACGATCTCAAGGCAAACCCCCAGGACTACTGCAACCACTTGAAATACCCAGCAAGCCCTGGGAAGTGATTGCTATGGATTTTATGACGGATCTCCCTCTCAGCGGGGGAAAAACTGTGTTATGGGTTATCACTGATTTATTTTCTAAGCAAATACATTTGGTTCCATGTGCGGGGATCCCCTCCGCTCAGAAGTTGGCCCGCCTCTTCGTGTCACATGTCTTTAGACTACATTCGTTTCCGCGCAAGATAATCTGCGACCGCGGAAGTAGTTTCGTTGCTAAGTTTTGGAAAGCTTTTCTCAAATTGGTGGGGGTGGAACAAGGGTTGTCTAGTGCATACCATCCCCAAACGGATGGTCAAACTGAACGTGTCAATGCTGTACTCGAATGTTATTTGCGCTGTTATGTTAATTACCACCAAGATGACTGGGTAGAACTGTTGCCTTTTGCAGAATATGCCTACAATAATGCTGTACATCAATCCACAGGTTTCAGCCCGTTTTATGCGGTGTATGGACAGGACTTCGATCCTATCACCCCTGTAGAAGGATCAGAGGGGGAGGGGGATGCCGACATTGCCTCATGGGCTCACACCCTCTGTACGACATGGCCCTGGCTGATTAGCAACCTGGACCGAGCCAAGCGCAAATACAAAGCGCAGGCTGACAAGCATCGTTCCCCAAATATGGACCTGCAAGTGGGTGACCTGGTATACCTTTCCACCAAGAACCTGCGCTCCACCCGTCCTTCCCATAAGCTCAGTGCTAGATACATTGGCCCATTTCCCATCACCCGCCTCATAAATCCTGTCACGGTGGAACTGTCTCTCCCCAAAACTCTGAGGTGTGTGCACCCCGTTTTCCATGTCAGCCTTCTAAAGCCCCATGTTGCTTCCCCACAATGGCACCCGGAGCCGCCTCCTGAACAACCCATAATGGTGGGGGGGAGGAACATTTCAAAGTCTCCAAAATCCTGGATTCCCGCATACACCATGGGGCCTTGCAATACCTGATCCGCTGGAAACACTTCCCCCCTGCCTATGACGAGTGGGTTCGCGCGCGGGATGTCTCCGCCCCCAAACTCATCAACGCCTTTCACAATGCCTACCCAGACAGACCAGCCCCCTTGCCGGATGGGAGGGGGACTTAAGGGGAGCAGGATGTCAGGCTGTTATCTCAGTTTAGATGTTTCCTTTCGTTTCTCTGCTGAACCGTCCAGACTCAAGGACGGCTACACATACCAAAGCCTGGGAACGCCACTCCTGGGAAATAATGCTCTGTTTATGCTTTGTAATCTCCCGCCGTTTCTCTGCCTTATATTTCCAAATAACGGGCAAGACAAGCCATAGCTGTCATCTTGCCTTCCATGCACTGTATTGCCTATTTGACCAGTAAAGCCATCTGCTTGGAATCTGATTGTCTCTGTGGTGATTTCTGGTTCGATGGGTCAAGAGCTCACAGTCTGCTAGTTCCTCTGAACTCCCAGCTGTTATTAAAGAGAGAAGTAAGCCTCTACCTCTTTTTGTGGTGGAGAGATAAGGGGTCACTTTTCCATCACATCCCTGCAACAAAAGGCCTAAAAACCTTTTTTTAGACTGTGGTGTAGTGTGGTGAGGTATAGTGGTTAGAGCATTGGACTAGGATCTGGGAGACAGACACAGGTTCAAATCCCACAAAGGCAGCTAACAACTATAAACAAAGTATAAAAACATGCCATAAGTCCTGAGGATTTGCTAGCCCACTACTGTATAGGGCTTTGAAGAGCAACAACAGCACCTTGAATTGGGCCTGGAAACAAGTTCGTGAAGATGAGCCATGACTGGCATGAGGTGATCCCTACAAGCCGCTCCAGTCAACATTCTAGCTGCAGCATTCTGTACCAACAGAAGCTTCTGAACACTTTTCAAAGGCAGCCCTGTGTAGAGTGTGTTGCAGTATTGCCAGATCTTGTTCTTACGGGATTCATCAGCAGCCTTTGGTCCTGTGGACCATCCCATCTTTCTGAGGTGTTTGGAGGTGGAAGTCGGGATTAAGGGATGTGCCTTGAATTGGTTTTCAACTGTTCCTGTTGGGCAGGGCGCAGGGGAGTGCTGTGGGACCGCTGGCCACCAGTGCGAGGCTTCTCTTGCAGAGTTCCTCAGGGATCAGTCTTGTCCCCTATACTATTCAATCACTATGTGAAGCCCTTACGAGAAAGCATTCATGGTTTTGGAATTGGCTGTCATCAATATGCTGACGACACCCAGCTCTGTATTTCTTTATCCAAATCCTCCAATGATCCTGAACCAGTGCTTTGCTGCTGTGGTTAAATAGCTAAAAGTGAACAAGTTGAAGCTGAATCCTGACAACAGAGTTATTGATGGCTGGAAAGTCTCCAGTCTTGATGGAAATTGTACTTTCCACTTTTGAGGGGATCCAGCTGACATTCACTGACTCTGTTAAGAGCCTCGGGGTTATACCTGATCCAGCATTACTGCTGCAGAAGCAACTTAACGCAGCCGCAAAAAATGAATGCTTTCATCTTTATTTAGCTCAGAAGCTGCCCCCCCCCCTTGACATGGCTGCGCTGGCCACATGGACCGATACTGGTGTCAGCTGGTGAAGGTTGCGCTACTGCAATGCCCTCTATGTGAGTCTGCCCTTAAAGTCAACTTGGAAACTCCAGTTGGTACAGAATGCTGCAGCCTGTCCGCTGCGGGGTGCTTGGCAGAGTGTGCGCGTCACACACCCACGCTGCAGAGCCACTCCATTGGTTATCGATCAGGTGCTGGGTCCAGTTCAAGTCTCTGGTTATCACCTACAAACCCCTCAGTGACCTTAGACCCGCAAATTTGACAAGATGTGTGCAACTTTCCCTCCCGCATGGCTCTAGATGTCTCCTGGCTCTCTTCAGGTCATTGGGAGAAGTCAAGATAGCACACTGGGTTTTGCAATAAGTGGGGAGGATGGGTTAGGGGAAATGCAAGTGGCAGAAGAAGGGCAGGTGGACTGAAGTGGTAATTTGACAGGGCAGGCTCTGTGCAGAGGAAGGTCTTTCATAGCCTTGGCCCACTGGGGAGGAAAGAGGGATTCAGAATGGGAGTGGCCATCTGAAATGTCCCCAGGGCCAACATTATCCTGGGGTGAGATTAATGTCTGGTCTTGTCAATAAATCCATACATACCCAAAGACCAATAATTAACCTTAGGAAGGGAAAGGATGTGGTTAATGATTCCCAAATAGGCTCAGAGTTCTCAAGTCCAGCCAGAGAGCAAAATGACCATGACCCCTGTGAAGAATTATATTGGTCCAAGAAACAATTGGCACCTTCAGTCACCTGGGAAATGTCTGGCCTTTAGGGAACTATAAGTGAAGGAGCCAGAAAGATCTTGCCTTTAAGGAGGAGAGAACGCCCACAGGACCATTTTGCCAAATGAAAATTGACATGTTGGCTTGACCTCCCTGACCTCCAGTCATTACTTTAATGGCTTTAGCAGGATGGAAGGAGAGGGCATCAGCCAGGTTTGGCTGATGGCTTCATATGGATTCCTTGGGGGGGGGGGCTTGACATGAGGTGGAGGGAATTAAAGGTGGACTCTTATCTAGGGAAGATAGGGCAGCCAAACTCCTTTCCCCTTTCCACACCTACTAATCTCTGCGGCAGATGCTGACTGAGGATCCTAGCGAAGGAAAACCCTGCTCCGTCCAGCTTGGTATCCCTCCACTGTTCTCCTATGCTGCCTCCAAGAAACTCAGGGCAGGGTATCTGGTTCCCTCTTCCCATTTTGTCTTCACCACCACCTGAGTGATGGCTCCTGGTCCAAGGGACACCCACAGAGTTTCATGCCAGAGTGGCGATTTTAACCCTGTATGACATTTAGAAAGCCAATCAGTGGCAGGCAGATATGGCCACCAAGCAGAGTGCATGGAGCTGTGAGGGTCGTCTGCCGGATCCCCCTGCGACACCCCCCTGGCCGTCGTGGCAGCCACTGCAGAGGGAGTAACTCCCAGGCCTCCGAATGGGAAAAGAATGGGGCTGCACCACCCTGGCTGGGCAAGACAGAATTGCCCTTTGCGCTGCCAGCACACATTTCCTCCCTGGCCTGTCAGTGGGACTTCCTTTATACCCCTTTCGTACGCCTATGTTTTCCTATGGGGAATGGGAGCAACCCCTTTTGGACCCCATAAAATTGGACCCCCTGACCCAATCTTCACCAAACTTCAGGGTTCATGCAAGGAAAGTCCCTTCAAGCTACCCGGAAAATTTGGGAACTATCTCCAAAAATGCTCCCATAGGAGCTTTGAAATGAATTTTCCATAGACTACAGTATTTCACATGTGCTGGGAATTGCCAAGCCCACTTTCTCATAATTGGTTTCAATGGGCCCATGCAAAGCAATCGGAGGACAGTCTAAGTTCCAGTGGAAAACTGGAGAGGATGCCTTCCTCCCCAAGAACTCATGCAAGCCCTATGCAATCAGACACCAACCCAATCCTGCAGAACAACAAACTGCATATAGAAGTCTAATAGAGCCTCTTTACAAAAATCCTGAAACACAAAACACCACAACAAAACCAAAAGTGGGGGCACTTTTGCCATCCCATAAGAAACCATAATCCTACACTATGCGCAGGGTGGAGGCCAAACACCAGCACCCAGGCACACTCTGGCGGCACATGCATGTCCAGCTGCACAATGCCAGGTAGGCGGGAGGTCTGGGGGGCACAGCTGCCAGCACAGATGTGGTGTCAAGCCAATCCAACACACAGGGCAAAACCCAACTACAACCAAGCACACAACTAAGATACATACCCACACTTTTCCCTTGGAAGGAAGGCCTCAGAAAGTGAGAGGGAGGGGGTTCTTTATGTGGCCAGATCCTCCTCTCTCTGCAGTCTGGCACACCGTCACACAGCCCACGAGGTGGAAACCGTGGTGCTGCAGCCGCCTTTCATCATCGCTGTCTCTCTTCTTCCCACTTCCCACCCCTACAAAGAAGAAAGTTAGGGGGGAAAGACTTGAATAGCTTCCTTATTATTGTAGCCATTCTGTTGGGCCATTTATGCAGGGTCAATTGTGAGGCCTGCTCAAAGCCCCCTTTTAAAATCCAACCTTTAAAATGACTATTCACGGTCCTGATGCAAGAGGAGAAAGACAAACAAATTCCACCCACACACACACTCACCTGCTCCTTCATTCCTTCTCCAGATGTCAGATGTGAAATGCACAGTTCTCCTAGCAGCGCAGGAGATCTGTGCCTTCACATACTCCCTGGCAGTGCTGTACAATGAGGGTATCACAGCCCTGCTCATCGTGGTGCGAGCAGGGAGTGTGTACCAGGGAGCCAGGTCACGGAGCATACCCTTCAGAAGCCGACTTTCACTACCATGTGGAACAGCAGCCCATCAATGAAGAAGAAGGAGAAGAAGAAGGAGTTGGTTTTTATAGGCCGACTTTCTCTGCCACTTAAGGGAGACTCAAACCGGCTTATGATCACCTTCCCTTCCCCTCCCCACAACAGACACCCTGGGAGGTCAGTGGGGCTGAGAGAGCTGTGACTAGCCCAAGGTCACCCAGCTGGCTTAGTGTGTAGGAGTGGGGAAACAAATCAAGTTCACCAGATTAGCCTCCGCAGCTTGTATGGAGGAGTGGGGAATCAAACCCGGTTCTTCAGATCAGACTTCACCACTCCAAACCACCGCTCTTAACCACTACACCACACTGGCTCCCAGCGATCATCTCACTGGCGATCATTTCACTGATGAGAGGAGTGGCCCTTCTCGCTGCCACCTTATCCCCACCTCTTGGCACCCTACTAGTGCCACCCTCACCAAGCATCTTGGACAGAGTTGCTTGGTGTCCCTTCCCTACCGGAGACCCTGCACTGCATGTGGCAGGGAGAGCCTGAGGTGAGGCTGGTGATCGACTCTTCCCTTGGCTGGCTCCTGGCCCTTGGCCACCAGCGCACCAGCCTCTCTCTCTCCTCCTGAAGAAGCACCGCATTGTGGTGCTTCATCAGATGGTTCTGGAGTCCGGAGGTCTAGAGATGATTACGGTCTCTCCCTAGACTGATCCGGGCCCTACACAGCTGGCACTGTGCGTAACGTGGATCCTCTGGCACCTGGAAGTGCTTCCAGACTGAGGATGTGAGGGGGCGCCCATGCTGCCGAGCAGCTATGGGCACCACTAGAGCCACCTCCTTTGAGGAGCTCTGGGCAGACATGCTGTGACTAGGAGACGCAGGGGGAGATGGGGGCAGGAAGGGGTTGAGATGATTGCACCTTTGGGTGCACCTCCATCTCTTCCTCTTGCAAATCCCCCACCCTGACCTCATCTCCCCTTGGAAGGACTGCTGGGGTGGGAAGGAAGCGAAGGTGGTGGTTGGCCTGGCACCTCTGCAAGCTCCTCCACCACCCTCCTGGACCTTGGGGTGAGCTCCGAAAGGCTTGCGTCCATGAAGCTCAGCCCAAAGGACCCTAGCGAAGAGAGCGCAGAGGGGTTTGACAGCCCCCCGCCAGCCTTCCCGGGAGTCCCGGCAAAGCTGGGGGGGTCTTTAGACCCCTCTGTGCTCTCTGCACAGAGGGCACAGAGTGGCTTGACAACCCCCCGCCAGCCTTACCGGGAGTCCCGGCAAGGCTGGGGGGGTCTTTAGACCCCTTTGTGCTCTCTGCGCAGAGGGCACAGAGGGGCTTGACAGCCCCCCGCCAGCCTTCCCGGGAGTCCCGGCAAGGCTGGGGGGGGTCTTTAGACCCCTCTGTGCTCTGTGCGCAGAGGGGCTTGACAGCCCCCCGCCTGCCTTCCCGGGGGTCCCGGCAAAGCTGGGGGGGTCTTTAGACCCCCCTGCGCTCTGTGCGCAGAGGGCGCAGAAGGGCTTGACAGCCCCCCGCCAGCCTTCCCAGGAGTCCCAGCAAGGCTGGGGGGGGGTCTTTAAACCCCTCTGCGCTCTCTGCACAGAGAGGGCAGAGGGGCTTGACAGCCCCCCGCCAGGCTTCCCGGGAGTCCCGGCAAGGCGAGCGGTGGGGGTCTTTAAACCCCTCTGCGCTGCCTGCGCAGACAGCGCAGAGGGTCTTGTTGGGGGTCCTTTAAGGGGCCCCCCACACGCCTTCAGGGAATCCCCCTGAAGGTGCGTGGGGGGCGAATTTTCCCCCGAACTCCGGAAACCCCCCCCCCCCGAATTTCAGGGATCCGAAGCAGGGGACTTTGGACTTCAGCACGGCCTGAATAAAAATGGGCTGAATTTTGCAGAATCCTAATTCAACCGAATTTTTTTTCAACAGCCCTAGCAGGAAGAGGGACAGCCAGAGCAGCAGACCCCCACCCAGTGCCAGCACCTGTGGTCACCTGTGTAGATGGGGCAGCTCCAGAGGTCCCCTTGACAAAGAGAGTCCTGGTTGGATTCTTCATTGCACCACTTCCGGCAGGGGCTGGGGCGGTGGACAGCCCCTCTGGAACTGGTCTTCACATGGATTGGGGGAAAGCCATAGCCCTCTTCCTCCCCTCCTCCCCTCTACTCTCATTGTTCCCTTGGGCCAAACTCTGGCTTTCTGTAATGCAGGGACAGTAAGGGCCTAGCTACCTTTCCTGTATTACAATCAGTCCCTGCCCTGACAGCTTTTTATGAACCCTCCCTCAAGAAAACTAAGAGGATTTTTTTGTAAAAAATAAAAAAGAAGAAAAGGAGGACCTAACCTAACCTTGAGTTAATAATTTGTTGTTGTTTTAAACAACTACCTGGTGATGAGTTGCTGGTGTAGACCTGTCCAACTTTAACCTCTCACACTGTCCTGGAGATGGAATTAGGATACTTTTTAAAAATGTGAAGTACCTGCACTGAGGATATTATACCCTATATAACACTGTGTGCTCTGCCAATGAACTCCTAAGGAACCAGGAGGAGTTTTTTTCTACAAGGAACTGCTTCCCTAATCGTGGAACTGTAGCTCTAACCTCAGCCGGCCTCAAGAGAGTCCAAGAGAGCCTAACAATAAATTTTTAAGCTATTTATTTAAGTATTTGTAAACTGATATCCTTCACTCTTTTTAAGGACTAAAAGAAGCCTAATTGGTAAGAAACTACAGCCCTACTGCTATGGTTTAAATTTGAGGAAAATGTAACCCATCAAGTTCCTAACAGGCCCTTATTAAAGCTAGTAGTGTCTCTAAAATGGCTGAACAACAAACCTTCCAAGAGAGTGTGCTAGACTCAATAAATCCACCAAAACCTTATGCAGACCAGATAACACAAGACGACACCAAACTGCCACAAAAAACCTCTCTCTAAAGGCAACAATGAGAACAATGACGACAACAATGAAACAAGTCCTCCCCCTCCAAACAATCAATCAAGTCATGTGACTTGATTGATTGTTTGGAGGGGGAGGATTTGTTTCGTTGTTGTCGTCATTGTTCTCATTTAGAGAGAGGTTTCAGATGAAAGCCAGCAAAATCTGAAGCAGAGAAATCCCCAAAATTCCAACAGTGAAACTTTGAAACAGCAAGCAGTGGAGAAATGGAAGCAGGTCCTCCCACCCAAAATAATAACCCGCCTCAAACTAGCAACCCCTCCCCCCACCACCAACCAACTGGCCAAGGCCTGTTGGCTTCTAGCAAAACTTAGAAAATAAGCCCCAAATACAACAACCTGTTTAAAAGAAAAACGATGATACCTCAAACCCTTCTCCTCCAGGCAGCAGGAAGGAAGGAAGGAATCTAACCCAAGCAGTAGGTTGTAATCCATCAGGTCAGGATGAGGCACCAGGATCCAGGACCGCAGAGGGAGAATCAGGCCACAGGAGCTAAAGCCAAGCTATGCCACCAAACTCTCTCAAACCTCTGTGAGGAATGGCCTGGTCTGGGAACCAGACCTGCTTTTAAAGTCTTTGGCCAAGCACAGAAAAGTTTGAAAATAATTCCAGCCCAAAACACCTTCTATGATTGGTCAAAGAACACTGTTCTTCCTTACCTGGGTTCCTATTGGCCACTGAGAATTCCTGGCCCTCCTCCCTCCCCCTCTCTAGGTTGTCCCGTGAGGCAATCCCAGTAGACTGCACCAGCTGGCTTTGCAGCAATGCAAAATGCATTGCTGCCATTGGCCACATAGTAAGCTCCAGTGAGCCTTCCTATTGGCCACTCCAAGATGCCTGCTCCCTCCCTCCTGCTGCCCTGGAAACCAGCCAGGGGGCAGGAATAGGAAGAAAGGAGGCTGGCTCTCCTTTAAATGCAACAAGGGCCACAAAATGGAAACTCAGCAGTGGCTGAACAGCCAAAACCCGAAAAAGCCAAATAATTATTCAACTTTCTGGGAATCACCTATTCAGCTTCAGTCAGATTCCCAGGTTTTGGTATTCGGTTGACCTGAAACCCAAATATTGCCGAAACAGCTAATTTCAGACTTATTTTCGGTTTGGGTATATCGATATGCACAACCCTAGTTGTGGTAGCCCCATGGAGCCCAAATAGCATCATTTTAATTGGAAGAGCTCCTGTGGGGTAGCAAAGGCCATTTTCTCATGGACCACAGGTTCCATGAGGACTTAGAAAGGACCTCAAGGGACATCTAGTCCAGCCCCCTGCACAATGCAGGAAATTCACAACTTCCTCCCCCCTCCCCACACCCAGTGACCCCTACTCCATGCCCAGAAGATGGCAACAAAAACCCTCTAGGATCTCTGGCCAATCTGACCTGTAGGGAAATTGCTTCTTGACCCCAAAGTGGCAATCACCATTACACTGGACATGTAAGAAAGGGCCACGAGAGCCAAACACTGACACAACCCTTCCTGCCCCCCCTCTCATGATCTGCCTTAGTTCACACAACCAACATTGCTGACAGATGGCCTTTGGTCAGATCGAGAACTGAGAGTTATTAGGCTGTGCCTAGTTGATCAATGAGAAACCCTGCCCAAGGCACTGGGTAAGCATCAAATTGGGCAATTTTATAGATCTCTCAGTAGTCTACTGTGAGCTCTAGCCCTGCGCTCCATCCCTCAAACAGAATTCAGTAGACGACAAATCCACAAAAGCAGTTTTATTGGGTAGAATCCACAGGTTACAGAAACTATATTCAGAATGATACTAGTAAGGGGCTAAGGTAAGGCACATGGCATATATAGAAAAGCAAAAGGAGATAACCAGTAACCCAGGCAACCCCCGTCCCAGATGCAGGAAGGAGTACTTGGCAATTCCCACACTAAAGGAATTCAAGAAGGACTCTAAGAAGTCTAAACACGGGGCATGGACTGGCCTTGGAGAGAACTGCAAAACAACACCTGGGAGCACAACCATGCACTGGCTTCATGGCTGCTCCTGACATTCAGCCCCCCTAAAGACCCCACCCATCCACCGAGGGTTTGTGAGGGTAGGCGGAATGGAATTCTTGCACCAGGCGGGGGGTGGAGATGTCACGGGCATGCACCCATTCATCTTGGGAGGAACCAAAATGTTTCCAGCGAACCAGGTACTGAAGTGCACCGTAGCGAAAGCGGGAATCCAGTATCTTAGCCACTTCAAAATGTTCTCCCCCCCCCCCACGGGCAGCTGGACTGGGGATGGAGTTGATACCAAAGTGGGGGGTGGCTGAACAGGGTCCTCGGGTCCCCTTGCCTCGGGAGACAAGGCTGTAGATCACTCCAAGGGAGGAGGAAGCGAGATAGGTGGCGTCACCAGCTCGCACGGGCGTGGGGCATTCATCTCCTCAGGAAGCGGCAGCGGCGGGGAGTGAGACTGAGAACGGGTTTGCACAGCCAGAGTGGGTACTAGACCTCATTGGGCAGGGGTGAAGAGCGACTCTGTGGGTCGGGCAACCTTGGTGGGATATTGGGGAAGTCTAGATAGGGCGTCAGCCAGCAGATTTTGCTTCCCTGGTACATGCTTCAGGATGAATCGGGATTGGGCACAGAAGTCCGCCCAATGCACTTGTTTTGCGGACAGTTTGCAGGCCTCCGTTAGGGCGACCAGATTTTTGTGATCGGGCCACACTTCAAAAGGCACCGTGGAACCTTCCAAAAACTGTCTCCACATCGTCAAGGCATGTTTTACAGCGGCGGCTTCTTTTTCCCAGATAGCCCAATTGAGTTCAAATTGGGTAAACTTTTTGGAGAAATAAGCGCACGGATGCAGGTGTCCATCCTCCCCCCGTTGCAGAAGTGCACCCCCCATTGCTACGTCGGAAGAGTCTACTTGAACTATGAACAGTTGAGTGCAGTCGGGGTGTTTTAGGACCGGCTCAGATGTAAAGAGCTGCTTTAGACTATCGAAGGCGGCTTGACACTGGGGGGTCCACTCCACCCAGGCATTGGGTAAAGTGGCTGAATCCCCCTTCACCTTAGTTTTAAGGAGGTCTGTGATGGGCAGAGCAATCCGAGCGAAATGAGGGAGGAACGCCCTGTAAAAATTTGCAAACCCGAGGAATCGTTGGACTTGTTTGCGAGTAGAGGGTGGTTCCCAACTGAGCACAGCTCGCACCTTTTCTGGATCCATAGTGAGTCCTTGGTGCGAGACAACGTATCCTAGGAAGGTTACTTGTTTCTTGTGAAACTCACACTTAGAAAGTTTGGCTTAGAGCTGATGATTGCTAAGATGTTACAACACCTCTCTGACCAAAGCAACATGTTCCTCCATGGTTTTGGAGTAAATAAGAATGTCATCTAAGTAAACTACCACCCCTCTGAACAGCAGGTCATGGAGGATCTCATTAATGAGTTGCATGAAGACCCCCGGGGCCCCTTTCAATCCAAACGGCCTCACCATAAACTCGAACATCCCAAAGCAACTGGAAAAGGCTGTCAGAGATTCATCCCCCTCCTGAATTCTGACTCTGTAATAAGCCTCGACTAAATCCAATTTAGTGAAAATGTGTCCTTCTTTCAATTGTCCCAAAAGATCAGAAATGAGGGGGATGGGGTAGGCATTTGTTTGAGTAACAGCACTGAGTTTCCGGAAGTCAATACACAAATGTAAATCTCCCGTCTTTTTCCATACGAAAAAGGCTGGTGCCGAATAGGGCGCGGTGGACGGGCGGATGAAACCGCGAGCTAAGCTTTTGTCCAAAAACTCGCGGAGCATCGTTTGTTCTGTAGGGCTCATTGGGTAAATCTTACTTTTTGGCAGTTTGTCATCCCCCACCACCTCAATAGCACAATCAGTCTGGCGGTGGGGAGGTAAAGTATCACACTCCTGCACATTGAATACATCCACAAAGTCCTGATAGTCGGGTGGCAAGTGGGTTTGACTGGAGGGGTCTGAGGCTAGAGCAGGGGTTGGTGTGACTATGGTTTTAACAGCCACTTCATGTTGGTGTAATTTGCACAACGGGCTATTGAACGTTAAAGTCCCAGCATCCCAGTCTATGGCGGGACTGTGTTCCTTGAGCCAATTTGCTCCCAACACCACTGCATATCTAACATTAGGCACAATAGTAAGGTTGATTTGTTCCCAGTGGTGTCCAATTCCCATTGCCACCCCATCAGTGCGATGATCTACCGGGGCCCCCTTGAAGTCATTGCCATCCATCTGGGTGAACTGGACCGGAGCAGGCAGAGGGACTGACTTCACTTGGAACGCCTTAAAAGTGGTTTCGTTTATTAACGAGTGGGCACATCCAGTCAATTAAGGCTTTCACTTGTAATTGAGGACCCTTTCTATAATGTTGCAATATGACATCTACATACACAGTCTCTTCCACTTCACTCACCATGAAGGGGGCTTCAGGTCTTGTCCCGGGCTTTGCAGCAAATCCTGCGGGAGTCTGCGGTATTGCCCCCTCTACAGCAGACTCAGTCTGTTTTTTGGCGGTTCAAGGGGAGACTCCAGATAAAGGGCAGGGGAGTTCCAGTGGTCACCCTCCTCGGAGGAAGCGGAGCTGATCTCTCCAGGGGTAGTAATTGTAATCCTGGACCCCGATGGGTCCGCTGGCGAACGGTCCGTCGTCACCTCTCTGGCAAGCAGAGCTGGGGGTGCTTTTTGTCTTGGAGAGATGCTTCGCTCGACCGCGGTGCCTCTCCCTCAAGTGCATCCCCTCCCACGAGGAGTCCCCGCCGGCTGGATAGAGGGACTCGGCGGTCCCTGACGTGACAGGCAGGCTGCTGTGAAGTGGCCCATGGCACCACAAACGAGGTAGGCTCCCCGTTGAAATAGCAATGCTCGGTCCTGTGGAGGTAGAATCGGCCTCTGTGGGGCCTGAGCAGCAGCTGGTTTGAGAAGGGTTTTCTGGCTTCCCCCCTTCCTGGCAAGAGAAATAAACTTCAGGCAAGAGAAATAAACTGGCGCAACTTTCCACCTCTTCCGCCAATAAAATCCATTCTTCCAAGGTGGCTGGGTCTCGCTGCATATATGCCCAGTTTAGAATTTTGGGATGCAATGCTGCCCTGAAGTAGTGCACTTGGGTCGCTTTAGTCCAATCAACTATTTTATTAGCGAGTCTTTGGAACTCGTCTGCAAACTCGCGGACTGAGGAGGATCCTTGCCGAAGTTGGAGGAGGGCCACCTTGGCCTTCTCTCCCTGGAACAGATCCTCGAAGCGTTTCCTTAATGCTCTCATGAATTCATAAAGCGACCGTATGGAGCGGGCCCTGGTATAAAACTGGAGAACCATCCAATCTGCAGCTTTTCCAGCCAAAAGTGAGGAGATGAATCTCACTCGGCTGTCTTCTGTGGGTAAGAAATGCCCCTGTTCTCTCATGTAACTGTCCACTTGGTGTAGAAAACAGGGCAACGCATCCGCGGAGCCATCAAATGTCACTCGTAGACAGGGTTGTTTCCACTGCACAACTGGGACCACAGGGGGTGGTGCTGGTGGTTGCCCTGGAGCTGGTAGCATCAGGGCTGGCTGTCCCAGCTGCCCCGGAAGTGGCTGTGCTGGTTGCCCCGGCTGCCCCGCCTGTCCTGGTTGCCCCGGCTGTTCTGGCTGCCCTGGTTGTGCCGGGGCCGGCTGCCCTGGTTGCTCCGAAGCCAGCTGTCCTGGCTGTCCCTGTTGCACCGGGGCCGACTGTCCTAGCTGTCCCGGTTGCGCCGGCTGTGCCTGCTGTGCCAGAGGTTATTGGTTTGGGACAGGCGCCACTTGAGTATGCTGCAGAAGACCATACTCACGCATCACTAAGTCCAGTTGGTCCTGCATCTGGGCCATAAGTTCCATTAGCTCTCGGTTTTGAAACCGCAAGGCATGGATCTCTTCCTCAGTTCCCCCAGTCCGTCGGGCTCGGCTAACTCGGTAATTGGTATTCCAGTCGCCTTCTGCAACGTACTTGGTCTCCTCCTCCTCATACTCGTGGACATCAGGAGCAAAAGTGAGCCGCTCTCTGCGTGCTACTTCCTGGGGTTGTCCTGGTTCTGTGGAGCCCCAGGAGAACGAAGGGGAAGACCAGTCCATTCCCCCGATAATTTTTGAACGTGTTTCAGTCCCTGCCATCGCCCTCGCCCGGGCGGCGGCCGCCTCCGCCAACAGTTGGTTCTCAGCTCACCTTTGGTCAGTGAGCGCTCTGTCCGCCTCGAGTTTGGCGGCTGCTGCAGCCGTCACAATTGGTTCAGCAGCTTGTTGCAAGAGCATTTGGATCTCCTTGTGTTGGCCCAACAGCGGTAGGACCTGTGGGGCCAGGTCTGCCGAGGCAGGACTGAACTTGGGAATCAGCAACCTTTCGACATTGGATGCCATCGTCGTGGTTGGCGTTAAATCCACGAGCACCAGGACCATCCTGGCGGCCGTGTTTTGTGCTTCCCGGTGGCATAGGGTGGGATCCGGAACGGTTTGCGGAACATCTCCCTCCCGAGCCCCCGCCATTGGGAAACCGAGCTCAAGGCCCCAGATCGGGGCCGCCGACTCCTGTTGCGGCTCGCCGAGCGTCAGCTCAGACAACAACCGAGTTAGCAAGGCAAGGTCCTCCTGTGCCAACCGGGTCTCTTCCAGCAAAGTATCCAGTTCCAAAAGGTCATCAAGGGCATGTAGATCAGCGTCCTGGGTCCCCCAGGCGGTCGTCTCTGCCAGGCGACGCCACTGAGCAGTCACTAGTCGATCCAGCTGGGTGGCCTCCGCGTCAGTTAGTAGCATCTCCTCCAAGACGTCACGCAGTAAATCGGGATCCTCAGGGAGCACATCTAGCGCCCCAAGCCGAGGAGATGAGTGCCTAGGCGAACCCTCCAGGGCTCCAGCCAAGGTTAGCAATTAAAACCGATGAAGATGACTAGTATCATAATGTGAGCTCTAGCCCTGCGCTCCATCCCTCAAACAGAATTCAGCAGACGGCAAATCCACGAAAGCAGTTTTATTGGATAGAATCCACAGGTTACAGAAACTATATTCAGAAAGATACTAGTAAGGGGCTGAGGTAAGGCACATGGCATATATAGAAAAGCAAAAGGAGATAACCAGTAACCCAGGCAACCCCCCTCCCAGATGCAGGAAGGAGTACTTGGCAATTCCCACACTAAAGGAATTCAAGAAGGACTCTAAGAAGTCTAAACACTGGGCATGGACTGGCCTTGGAGAGAACTGCAAAACAACACCTGGGAGCACAACCATGCATTGGCTTCATGGCCTGCTCCTGACAAAAGCACACGCTCCCATCCAGTTTTGAAACTAATACTTTGGTACTCCTTCGGGCAATGTGGGAAGGTTCAGTGACCCCCATGTTCAGCATGTCCTTGACTTCCTTAGTCACCACTTCCCATGGCTTCTGTGGAAGGGGCCTCCACTGAGCTTGAGCCACCTTTCTGGGTGGCATGCTGATGGAGAGGGTGATAAGGGAGATACAGCCTTGGTAGTTCAAGAAGACATTGGGTACTTGGTTCAGGATGGCCAGGGTGTCCCCTCGTTGGGTGGGACTCAAGCCAGGGTCTAAGAGAGGTAGCGCCAGGCCCGTCAGGGTCTTGGCCCAGGGGAGCTTCCCATCAGATAAGTCGATGAGGTCTTCTGCCAGCAAGCAGTAGTCGGCCACTCATACCATTCTTTCAGGTCATTCACATGTAGCTTCTTCTTTTGGTGGTGAGAAGGGCCGCACTGCACCTCATAGGAGAGGGCCTCCAGAACCCAGGTTAACTGGAAAGGGACTTGCCATGGGACACCGTAGCTCTTGGCCAATACTCATTGACTCGCTAGTACCCTGTCCCCCTCAAGGAAGTCTCGTGTCAGGGTCCCCTGGTCATACCTTTATTTTTGCACCTGCTGGGCCTTCCCCAGGTGTTGCTGGGGTGTCCGAGTGGCCTCGCTCCAACTGGTCCTGGAGACACCATACATATTTGAGAGGGTCATTCCCAGGGTGGTATTGGGGATCACCCATCTTTCCTCTGCAAGGGACAGTATTCCCTGGGGCCTTTGTCCATACAAGAGGTCAAACGGAGAGCAACTCATGGAGGCCTACGAGGTTTCCCGAACTGCAAAAAACAGTGGATCCTCTGTCAGTCAAGATTTCTCGGGGCAGCCCTATGTATGCAAAGAAATGTAGCAGCACCCTGCTGTTCTCATATTCCTCAATCAGATAGCCTTGGGGAATCAGGTGGCATAGTCCATAATAACCAGCAGATACCATGCTCTGCAAGCTGTGTGTGGGCCCTATGAAATCCATAGCAATCCATTCAAACAGAGTCTGAATTATGGGCAAGGGGGCAAGAAGAGCCCTAGGTGGGGGGTGCCTGGAGGCCTGCTGGCAGATGGGGCATGACTTGCAGAATAACTTCACATCTTGGGCCACCAATGACCAGAAGAACCGGGCCAGGACCCTAGCTAAAGCACTGTTCACTCCTTCGTGCCCCACCAAGGGATAGTTATGTGCCAGGGTGAGAACATTCTGTCAGTACTGTTGGAGTACCAGGTGCTGGCATACCACAACACCCTTCCCTGGTGCCAGTCAGAACCACCCAGCCACCCAGCTGGTACAGGTAAGTGGGGTAGGGGTCACCTCACAGCGGGATCTGTGCCTGCATTCTCCACCACAGGTGAGGTTCTGCAGGATCCCCCTGTGATGCCCACCATGCCGCCATGGTGCCCACCACAAAGGAAGTAACCCGTAGGCCTAAGAATGGGAAAAGAAGGGGGTTGCACCACCTTGTTCTTCCTTTTTCCTGGCTGGACAAGACAGAGTCGCTCTTAGCCTGCCAGCAAAAATTTCCTCCCTGGCCTGTTAGTGGGACTTCCTTTTTACACCCCTTTTGTGCTCCTACCACCACCCTATTGCTACGTTTCACCCTCAATTGTCTGTACTGTCTCCACCTTTTGTGTCTGTACCTGCCCCTCACCCCTATAGTGCTGCTTGGATTGGTTGGCCTCCTGCCAGGCAGGGCTGATGCATTCTGGAGGCTGGCTCCTCCTCTGCCAGTGTCCTTGCCCCCAAAAGGTTTGTGTGCCTGATCTTGACCCTTATGAGCTGCTGTTGGGCCCCAGCCAAGCCAGATCATGCTGTCAGCCATGCGCTGAGCCCTTGCAGGCTTCAGGGAGGAGTCCAGTCGGCTTAGGGCCCTGACTAGGGAAGTGGCAGACTTGTCGCTGGCTGATGATGTCATTGACACTCCAATGGTGTTCTACCTGTCAGAATCAGGCGTTTACCTGTAGCATCCCATAAGCAAACATACTCAGGCAGGTGATCCTGAAGCAGTATACTTTATTAGGAGCAAAAAGGTAAATATAAGAACTGACTGTATAGAAACAGATGAAGGCTGCTAATGACCCCAATACGGAAAGCATAAGCTTAAAAGCACTTTAGCCACAAGAGTAAATCGGTGAGGTAAAACCGAGATAAGAATTCTCATGAAGCGTAGACCAAACAACTAGGCAGCTGCGGGAAGCCGGACAGAGGGGTGTACACAGTATTTACAGGCATGTGAACCAAGGTCATTTGACACAGAGCCAGAGCCATGCCTGAACCAGCGAAGGCCTGCCAGAGTCATGTCAAAGGATCAGGCCTGAAACAGCAACGACCTGACATTCTGCCCCCCCTAAGGCCCCCCCCCGGCTTCTCCCCAGGACGGGGTCTTTGGGGGTAGGTGTCATGGAATTGTTGAACGAGTCAAGGGGCAGCAACATGGTGTTCAGCCACTCACTCATCATGTCCCGGACCTAAGTGTTTCCAGCGGATGAGGTAGAAGAGCACCCCCCCCCCCCGTATGCATGAATCCAGGATCTTGGACACTTCAAAATGTGTCCCACCCCCCACCAACACTGGAACTTCTGGCGGAGGATCAGGATGCCATTTCTGGTGCAGGCACATGTTTCTTTAAGAGACTGATATGAAACATGGGATGGATTCCCCTCAAGGATTTGGGAAGTTGGAGCTCCACTGTGACTTCGTTGATGAGCCTGGAAACTGGGAAAGGCCCCACATATTTTTCAGTGAGTTTTTTACAAGGCCGTAGGGAGCATAGGTTTTTGGTGGATAGGAACACCTGGTCCCCCACCTTGATATCCCACCCCGGGGTGCGGTGTTTGTCTGTTTGGACTTTGTATTTGTTTTTGGCCAGCTCCAAATTCTTTTGTAACCAGGGCCAGGTATCCTGTATGGCTTTTGCCCAATCAGCCACCTCAGCATTTTCCGCCTCCCCTGTTAAATCTACATTACCAAAGGGTCCAAACTCTTTACCATAAACCACATGAAATGGGCTGAAACCAGTGGACTGGTGAGAGGCATTGTTATAGGCATACTCTGCGAAAGGAAGGAGATCCACCCAATCGTCTTGGTAATTCACATAGCAACGCAAGTAGCATTCTAACAAAGCATAGACACGCTCAGTCTGGCCATCTGTTTGGGGGTGATAGGCGCTAGAAAGTCCTTGTTCCACCCCCACCAACTTAAGGAATGCTTTCCAAAACTTAGCAACAAATTGAACTTCGTGGTCGGAAATTATCTTAAGCGGAAACGAGTGATATTTGAAAACGTGACACAAATATTTTAGCCAATTTCTGGGCTGTAGGCAGTCCCGCGCAGGGGACTAAATGCACCTGTTTAGAGAAAAGGTCCGTAACCACCCAAAGTACTGTCTTCCCCCGGCTGGGAGGGAGATCAGTGACAAAGTCCATGGCAATGACTTCCCAGGGAGCCGAAGGCATTTCTAACTGCTTCAAAAGTCTAGACGGCTTCCCCACCACCCTTTTTGCTGTAGCACATGTGGGACAGCCGTGAATGAAAGAGTCCAAGTCCGTTCTCATCCTTGGCCACCAGAACTGTCTGTGTAGCAAATGCAGGGTTTTAACGAAACCAAAATGTCCTGCTAGCTTGGAACTGTGGCCCCAATCCATCCCCTCCCACCACAAGGCTGCTGGAACATATAGTTTGGATTCCTTAGACCAGAACTCCCCCTCACGGAGTCAGATTGTCTGGTAGTTCATTGGCGGCTCGTTCAGTTTGGCAGGCTTCAACTAACGCCTTCTTTATATATATATATAAAGAAGGATATATATTATTTTTATAACATAAAATAATAACATTATATTTTTTTATTATTTTTATAACATAAAACAAAACATAAAAAGAAAATACAAAAGAGCACTTACATAACAATTAAAGCTACTTATTATAATAAAGAGTTACAAAATTCATAGTGCCTTGAAAAACCACCACCCACCTTGATATAGTGTCCCATCACCATATTGAACTTCCGGAGAAGTGTTATGACAGTTTTTTAAAAAAATTAGCATAAAAAACATTATAAAAACTATTAATCAATTATCTACAACTCATTAACTAAATTAGTAAAATTCATTTTCGCCAGTTTGTCCCAATATGCGACGGCCTTTGACCATATTTTCTTAAAATCTTCCATATCCTTCCCACGTAAGGACTCTGTAAATTTGGCCATTCGCATATACATCCATAATTTATCTCTCCAAGCATTAATTGAAGGTTTATTTACTTGTTTCCAGGTTTTAGCTATTGTGATTCTTGCTGCTGCAAAGCTATATTGACATATGACTCTATCACATCTGTCTAATTTATCTTTAGGTGTACCCAATAAACAAAAGGAAGCATCCATCTTCACTTTAGAATTAATCAAATAATTGGTTTCATTTAATACTTTTCTCCAAAAAATTTTAATTTTTTTTTACAAATCCACCATGCATGCATAAATGTTCCTTTATCTTTTCCACATTTCCAACATAAATCCAAATTGCCTTTTTTCATTTTACTTATCATAACAGGGGTAATATACCATCTATAAAACATTTTATATAAATTTTCTCTTATTTCATTGGTAATTGTAAATTTATATTTTTTTCCACAAATTTTCCCATATTTCCAAATCAATGTTATATCCTAACTCCATCCATTTCACCATCACTGGTTTAATCCTTTCATGTTCTAAATTCATTTCCATTAATAATTTATAAATTCGTCCTATCAATCCTTTATTTTCCTTGTTTAATATAATTTCTAATTTGGATTTATTTTCATTAAATCCCTTCAACTTATCTTTATTAAATATATCTTTTAATTTATAATACATAAACCAATCTTTTATTTTAAGCTCTTCTCTACTCTTTAACAGCCAAACCCCTTCCCTATACTCTATAATCACTCTATAAATATCCATATCTAAATTTAATTGTATACCCCTCTTCATAAAAGCTCCTACTGGATTAATCCAGCCTGGAGTTTTATTTTCAAAAAATCCTTTATATTTTCTCCAAATTTGAAATAAGCCATATCTAATAATATGAGAATTAAATTCTTTGTTTACTTTCTCTTTCTCATACCATAAATATGCATGCCATCCAAAACATAAGTTGAATCCTTCCAGTTCTAAAAGTTTAATATTCTCTAATAAAATTGAATTCTTTAACCAATTAAAACAAGCTGCTTCGTAATACATTCTTAAGTCGGGTAACCCCAAACCTCCTGTTTCCTTTAGTTCAATTAAATTATTATAAGCTATTCTATGTCTTTCTTTTCCCCATAAAAAGTTTAAAATGTCTTTCTTCCAACTTTTAAATATATGTACTCCTTTTAAGATTGGTATGTTTTGAAACAAAAAAAGCATCTTGGGTAATACCATCATTTTAATCACAGCAATTCTACCCCATAGTGATAGCGGTATTTTTTCCGAATTTTTAAAATTTATTAAAATTTGTTGCCATTGTTTAATATAGTTACAGTGAGGGAAAAAAGTATTTGATCCCCTGCTGAATTTGCCCGTTTGCCCTCTGACAAAGAAATGACCAGTCCATAATTTTAATGGTAGGTTTACTGTAGCTGTGAGAGACAGAATAACAACAGGAAAAACCCCAGAAACCCAGAAGACAAAAGTCAGAGATTGATGTGCATTATAATGAGTTAAATAAGTATTTGATCCCCTATCATCCAGCCAGATTAGGGTTAGGGTTAGGGTTCTGCTGTCGACAGAAGCAATCAATCCATCAGATTCCAAACTAGCCACCATGACCAAGACCAAAGAGCTGTCCAAGGATGTCAGGGACAAGATTGTAGACCTGCACAAGGCTGGACTGGGCTACAAGACCATTGCCAAGCAGCTTGGTGAGAAGGTGACAACCCTAACCCTAACTGTCAAACTCCCTCAGTCTGGGGCTCCATGCAAGATCTCATCTCGTGGAGTTGCAATCATCATGAGAACGGTGATGAAGCAGCCCAGAACTACACGGGGGGAACTTGTCAATGATCTCAGGGCAGCTGGGACCATAGTCACCATGAAAACAGTTGGTAACACACTATGCTGTGAAGGACTGAGATCTTGCAGAGCCCACAAGGTCCCCTTGCTCAAGACAGCACATGTACAGGCCCGTCTGCAGTTTGCCAATGCACATCTGAATGACCCAGAGGAGAACTGGGTGAAAGTGATGTGGTCAGATGAGACCAAAATCGAGCTCTTTGGCATCAACTCAACTTGCCATGTTTGGAGGAGGAGGAATGCTGCCTACGACTGTCAGCCCTTGGCCCACAGAACCAGAAATCACCACAAAGTCATATAGAGTCCAAACAGATGGCTTTTACTGATCAAATAGGCATACAGTGCAAACGAATAAAATGACAGCTATGAGAGGCTCACTAGCTGGGAGATATTATAAGGCAGGAAAGGCGGGAGATTACACGCATGAATACAGTTTCCCAGGAGCTGAGTTCCCAGGCCTAGGTATGCGACCTTGGGGGGCAGACAATACAGCACAGAGACAGAGGCAATAACGAAACCGAGATAGCAGCCTGACATTCTGCTCCCCTCAAGGCCCCCTCCCAGTTCGCAAGGGGGCTGGCCTGTCCGGGTAAGCAATGTGAAAGGCGTCGACGAGGTCGGGGGCGGAGACATCCCGTGCGCGCACCCATTCGTCATAGGCAGGGGGGAAATGTTTCCAACGAACTAGATATTGCAGATTGCCATGGTGAATACGGGAGTCAAGGATCTTGGAGACTTCGAAGTGTTCTTCCCCCCCCCACCATGATGGGTTGCGCAGGCGGTGGGTCCGGATGCCACCGTGGAGAAGCAACATGGGGTTTGAGGAGGCTTATGTGGAAAACAGGATGCACACGCCTCAAGGATTTGGGGAGAGCCAGTTCCACTGTGACAGGGTTTATGACCCGAGTAATGGGGAAAGGGCCAATGAATTTGGCGCTGAGCTTATGGCACGGTTGGGTGGAACGGAGATTTTTGGTGGAAAGGTAAACCAAAGCACCCACTTGCAGATCACCCCCGGGGGAGCGATGTTTGTCAGCTTGCGCTTTGTATTTACGTTTGGCCCGGTCGAGGTTGCTAACGAGCCAGGGCCAAGTGGTACGGAGGGCGTGTGCCCAGGAGGCAATGTCGGGGTTCCCCTCCCCCTCTACATCATCTGTAGGAGCGATGGGACTGAAATCTTGTCCATACACAGCAAAAAACGGGCTAAAACCTGTGGATTGATGCATGGCATTATTGTAGGCATATTCTGCTAAAGGTAACAGTTCCACCCAGTTATCCTGGTGGTAGTTAACATAACAACGCAAATAACATTCAAGTACAGCATTGACACGTTCAGTTTGACCATCAGTTTGAGGATGGTATGCACTAGACAATCCCTGTTCCACCCCCACCAACTTCAGGAAAGCTTTCCAAAACTTAGAAACGAAACCACTTCCGCGGTCACAAATTATTTTACGCGGAAACGAATGTAAACGAAAGATATGCGTCACGAAGAGGCGGGCCAGTTTCTGAGCAGAGGGGATCCCTGCGCATGGAATCAAATGTATTTGCTTAGAAAACAAATCAGTAACAACCCACAACACAGTTTTACCCCCACTGAGAGGGAGATCAGTCATGAAGTCCATAGCAATCACTTCCCAAGGTCTGCTGGGCGTTTCAAGAGGTTGTAGCAGTCCCGGGGGTTTGCCCTGCGATCGTTTCGCAGCGGCACAAACGGGACAGCTGCGGATGAAGGAGTCAATGTCGGAACGCATTCCCCCCCACCAGAACTGTCTGCGCAATAAGTGAAGGGTCTTCAGAAACCCAAAGTGCCCAGCTGTTTTGGCTCCATGAGCTAAATGTAAAACGTCCTTCCGGAGAGCTTTGGGTACATACAATTTTGAGTCTTTGTACCAGGACCCCCCTTGTTCCAAAACACCAGGAGGTAGGGTATGAGCGGAACGTTCTAAAAGGCACTGGTCCCGAAGGACAGTTAAAAAGGATTCGGAGATGGGGATTTTGGAGGGAGCCCCCCCGTCGGTCATGGAGATCTGAGAAACAGTTATAGGGCTAGTGCTTACGTGCGGCGGCGCGCAGACTGCAGGCGGCTGAGCGGTCGGAGGGGTAGGAGGGGCGGGAACTCCGGTCTGTTGCGGTGGCGGCTGGGCAGCCGGTTGGGCTGGCGGAGCTTGCGAGTTAGGGAAGGTGTGCTGATGCTGGGATCGGGTTTGCACAGCCAGCATAGGTAGGGCCCCACGTTGCATAGGGGTGAACAGAGAGTTGGTGGGTCTTTCGAGTTTTACCGGATATTGTGGTAAACGGGAGAGGGCATCTGCGAGAACGTTCTGCTTCCCAGGGACGTGCTTCAGGGTGAAACGGAACTGAGCAAAGAACTCCGCCCACCGTTGTTGTTTCGCCGATAGCTTATGGGACCCCGTGAGGGCAGCTAGATTTTTGTGATCGGTCCAAACTTCAAAGGGTACTTTAGACCCTTCCAAGAATTGCCGCCATAAAGTCAGTGCATGATGAACTGCAGAGGCCTCTTTCTCCCAGATGGGCCAGTTTAATTGAGCGTGCGCAAATTTTTTTGAAAAGTAAGCGCAAGGGTGAAGAAGACCGTCCGGTCCTTGCTGGAGGAGAGCCCCTCCCATGGCTACATCGGAAGCATCGACTTGCACAATGAACATTTGATTTGGGTCTGGGTGCCGTAGCACCGGCTCCGAAGTGAAGAGGCGTTTGAGGGCCAGAAAGGCGGCTTGGCATTGCTCAGTCCATAGGATTTTTGCGGAGGGCAAGGCAGCCGAGCTTACTTTTCCCTTAGTTTTCAGCAGGTCCGTAATGGGTAGAGCCACTTGGGCGAAGTTAGGGATGAATCCCCGATAGAAGTTTGCAAATCCCAGAAATTGCTGTACTTGCTTACGGTTGGTGGGGGGAGTCCAATCGAGGACGGCTTGGACTTTGGCGGGGTCCATGCGAAGACCTTGGTGGGAGATGATGTATCCCAAAAACGTGAGTTTGCTTTGGTGAAATTCACACTTAGCTAGTTTAGCGAACAGTTGATGGTTACGCAGGCGTTGTAGAACTTCCCTGACCAGAGTCACATGCTCGTCCACAGTTTTCGAATAAATGAGAATGTCATCTAAGTAGACCACCACCCCACGATATAGAAGGTCATGTAGGATTTCATTGATGAGTTGCATGAAGACCCCCGGGGCCCCTTTTAATCCGAATGGCATTACAAGGAATTCATACATTCCGAAACAGCTAGAGAAGGCAGTGAGGTGTTCATCTCCTTCGCGGATACGGACTCGGTAGTAGGCTTCCACCAAGTCTAATTTAGAGAACACACGGCCTTCCTGTAATTGTCCCAAAATATCCGATATTAATGGGATAGGATAGGCGTTGGTCTGGGTAACCGCATTGAGCTTTCTGAAGTCAATGCACAGGCGAAGGTCGCCCTCTTTTTTCCGGCCGAAAAACGCGGGGGCCGAGTTTGGGGCATTCGAAGGGCGAATGAACCCTCTGGCGAGGTTTTTGTCCAAAAAGTCCCGGAGGACAGTGCGCTCGGAAGCGCTCATAGGGTAAATCTTATTTTTGGTTAATGTGCAGTCCTTTACTACTTCAATCGCACAGTCTGAGGCCCGGTGGGGGGGTAAGGCATCACATTCCCTAAGGTCGAAGACATCTTCAAAGTCCCGGTATACAGCGGGTAGAGCCGGTGGTACTGGGGCAGTAGAGGTTAATGCTGGAACGGGCGGAAATGGCAGAGCAAAGTTTTGCCGATGCTGGTCGCAGATGGGACTAGCGAAAGAGATAGTGTTTGTTTCCCAATCAATACTGGGACTATGTCCTTTAATCCAGTTAATTCCCAAGACCACTTCAAATCGGATAGGGGCTATAGTGAAGTCTATTTGTTCCCAGTGGGAACCAATTCCCATTGCCACCCCTATGGTGCGGTGATCAACTGGACCCCCCTGGAATTGGCTCCCGTCCATTTGAGCAAATTGGACGGGGGCGGGTAAAGCCTCTGAGTCGGCTCTGAGTGCAGCAAACGTGGCTTCGCTTATGAGAGTGCGACAGCAACCGGAGTCAATTAGTGCTTTGACGGGGATTTGTGGACCTCCGTTAAGTTGTTGTAAAACTGCATCCACGTAGACGGTGGAGTCCACTTCTTTGATTTTGGTAGGAGCATTCGGTTTGATAGGAAGATCCTGAGAGGTCTGTGGAGATGCTCCATTCACCACAGACCGGAGCCGTTTTTTGACAAGTCGAGGGGAGATTCCAGGTTTAAGGCTGGAGAAATCCAAGGGTTTTCCTCATCCGAAGAGGGAAAGCTGTCCCCCAATGGGGCACTTGTAATCCGAGACCCGGCGGGGTCGTTGGAAGCAGGCAGGGAGGCTGGGTCCCCGGCATGGAGTGCAGAGGGTGTGGGCCTTCCCGGAGCTGCGCTGCGGGTGGCCGCGGTGCCTCTGCGTGGTGGACGACCTCGGGCGCGGGTTGTCGTGCTGGGACGAAATAATTCCTGGCGGCGTGGGCAAACGGCTGCAAAGTGGCCCATTTCTCCGCATGTAAGACAGGCACCCCTCTGAAATCGGGCTTCACGTTCCTGGAGGGGACGTGGGGGATTTCGTGGGACGAGCAGTGGTGCCTTGGGTTGAGGCTTTTGGGTGCCCTTCTCCTTGTGCTTTTGACGGACGAGAGAAATAAAGCGGCGGCGGCTTTCCACTTCCTCGGCTAATAGGATCCAGCCTTCGAGGGTATCGGGATCGCCCCGCATGTAAGACCAGTTCAGAATGTCAGGATGCAAGGCTTCCCTGAAATGATGGATTAGGGTGGTCTCGGGCCAACCTACAATTTTACTTGCCAGTCGCTGAAATTCATCGGCAAATTCCCGAACTGTAGCAGAGCCTTGTTTTAATTGTAAGAGTTCCGTTTTGGCTCTTTCCCCCAGGAAGGGGTCCTCAAACCTCCTTCTCAGGGCAGTCATGAAGTTGTTGAGGGAACGAATCGCACGAGAGCGGGTGTCAAACTGGAGGACCATCCAGTCAGCCGCTTTGCCTGTCAGGAGGGAAGCTACGTACCGCACCCGGCTATCTTCCGTGGGGAAAAGTTGACCTTGTTCTCGCATATAACTGTCCACTTGATGCAAGAAACAAGGCAAAGTCTCAAGAGATCCGTCATACGTAGTCCTCAATTTGAGTTGCTTCCAAGGGCCGGGCGCGGGTTGACCCGGTTGCACGGGTGGTCCGGGCGGAGGAGCAACAGGAGCTCCAGGAGGCAAGGGTGGAGCAGGCACATTAGCAGGTGGTTGCACGGGTGGTCCGGGCGGAGGAGCAACAGGAGCTCCAGGAGGTAAGGGTGGAGCAGGCACATTAGCGGGTGGTTGTACGGGTACCCCCTGACCCGGTATCGGAACGGGCTGTCTCTGAGCTATCAGGGTTTGTTGTAATTGCCTGTTCTCTTGAAGCATAAGTTCCATTACTTCCTGGAGTTGATCAACACGGTCGGAGAGCTCCCGATTCTGGGCTCGTAAAAGATGAACCTCCTCACTTGGGCCACCAGTAAGATGAGGCTTACTGGTTCGGAAGCTCGTGGCCCATTGAGAGCTATCCCCATATAAATCCTCGTCTTCAGACTCATCTGAGTCTCGACGTCGGTCAGCCAAACGGCGTGCGCGTTGGGTCGCACGCGACGGGACAAACGCCGGGGAAAAAGTTAGACCTGATAGTCCCAGTACATAGTCCTTGGGGCGCGTGTCCACGTTCGCCTGATTCCTAATCCTTGCTGCAGCCGCCCTGGCTGCTTCCGCCGCCTCTCTCTCTCTTGCGACCCTAGCCGCTTCGGCGGCTTGCTGATCCGCAAGAACTTTGGCGTTCTCAAGTCTTAGGGCAGTCTCTGCCGTAATGCGCGGCAAAAGTTCTGTCTCGAGGAGCAAGAGTATGGGGTCAGGTTCCCCGCCCAGCAGAGGTTGTACTCGAACCGCCAGTGCGGATGCCTCGGCTCCAAACGTCGGGGTCAAAACTTGAGCCAAGGTGGCTACCGGGGTGTCCTTTGTACATTCCACAAGGAGAAGAGCGGTGCTAATAGCGACTCGCTTGGCCTCAGCCTGGCAGCTGGCCGCATCCGGGATCAGGGAAAAACCCTCCGGCGGGGCTCCCGCCATGGTAGAAAGAGTTTGTCGAGAAATAAGATTATCCAAAAGTCCAGTTAATATTTGTAAATCCTCAGTCGCCAATCGGGCATCGTCCAGTAATTGATCCAAGTCCTGAAGATCTAAACGAGCATCAGTATCCTCCGATGTTAACATCCAGAGACGTCCTGTAAGAGATTGCCACTGCGCCTGTACCAGTCCCCTCAAGCGGCAAACCTCTCGGGTCGTCCGGAAAAGTTCAGCGATTAAGTCTTGTAACAGAGTAGGGTCCTCTGAGAAGGGCTCCAGGGTAGTAGATCACCTGGAGAGCTGCACAGCTCCCATCCAAGTGGCAGGCGAACCCCCCTGGGCTCCAGCCTGGCTAGGAGAACGGTGAAGATGAGAGATAGCTGTCATAATGTCAGCCCTTGGCCCACAGAACCAGAAATCACCACAAAGTCATATAGAGTCCAAACAGATGGCTTTTACTGATCAAATAGGCATACAGTGCAAACGAATAAAATGACAGCTATGAGAGGCTCACTAGCTGGGAGATATTATAAGGCAGGAAAGGCGGGAGATTACACGCATGAATACAGTTTCCCAGGAGCTGAGTTCCCAGGCCTAGGTATGCGACCTTGGGGGGCAGACAATACAGCACAGAGACAGAGGCAATAACGAAACCGAGATAGCAGCCTGACAACGACCCCAAGAACACCATCCCCACCGTCAAACATGGAGGGGGACTTATTATGCTTTGGGGGTGTTTTTCTGCTAAGGGGACAGGACACCTTCACCACATCGAAGGAACGATGGACGGGACCATGTATCGTCAAATCTTGGGTGAGCACCTCCTTCCCTCAGCCAGGGCATTGAAAATGGGTCGAGGATGGGTATTCCAGCATGACAACGACCCAAAACACACAGCCAAGGCAACAAAGGAGTGGCTCAAGAAGAAGCACATTATGGTCCTGGAGTGGCCTAGCCAGTCTCCAGACCTTAATCCCATCAAAAATCTGTGGAGGGAGCTGAAGGTTCGAGTAGCTACACATCAGCCTCGAAATCTTACTGACTTGGAGAGGATCTGCAAAGAGGAGTGGGACAAAATACCTCCTGAGATGTGTTCAAACCTGGTGGCCACCTACAAGAAATGTCTGACCTCTGTAATTGCCAACAAGGGTTTTGCCACCAAGTACTAAGTAATCTTTTGCAAAGGGATCCAATACTTATTTAACTCATTATAATGCACATCAATCTCTGACTTTTGTCTTCTGGGTTTCTGGGGGTTTTCCTGTTGTTATTCTGTCTCTCACAGCTACAATAGACCTACCATTAAAATTATGGACTGGTCATTTCTTTGTCAGAGGGCAAACGGGCAAATTCAGCAGGGGATCAAATACTTTTTCCCCTCACTGTATTTTGAAATAAATTAAGATTGTTTTGAGATAACCATATACCCAAATATTTTATTTTATGTTCAATAGTGAAGCCCGACTTTTTTATTAAATCATGTTGCTGTGAGAGAGTCATATTTTTAACCAATATTTTGATTTTATTTTTATTTATTTTAAAACCTGCAAGTTTTCCATAAACCTCCACTGCTTTATTCCAATTTCAACTTGATCATTAGGATTTGTCAAAAAACATACAAGGTCATCTGCATATGCTTTAATCTTAAAATGATTTCTCCCAATTTGAAATCCGTTTAAATCTTACGTTTGTCTAATCTTTTTCAATAAAACTTCCAATACTAATATAAACAATAAAGGAGAAAGAGGACAGCCTTGTCTAGTGCCTTTTTGTATTTCAAATTGTGGTGATAATATACCATTTATCAACAGCTTAGCTGTCTGATAACTATATATATTTTCAATAGCTGTTTTAAAGTTTGTTCCCACATCCATAAACTCTAATATTTTCTTCATAAAATTCCAATTCACATTATCAAATGCTTTTTCCGCATCCAGAAATATCATAGCGACCAAAGTTGGAACATGTTCTGCATATTCTAAAAGATCTATTACCACTCTAACATTTTGACTAATCAATCTACCAGGTAAAAAACCCACTTGATCCTCGTGTATTGTCTGGTTTAAAACAATTTTTAATCTGGATGCTAAAATCTCAGTAAACAGTTTATAGTCATTATTTAATAATGAAATAGGTCTATAATTCTTAACATCTAATAAATCCGAAGTTGACTTTGGTATTAATACTATGTTTGCTTGTTTCCAGGTTTGGGGAATAGATCCGTTCTGCAAGCAAGCATTCATTACTCTTAATAAATATGGAGATAATTGCTCTTGAAAAGTTTTGTAATAAAGTGCTGTAAATCCATCCGCCCCAGGAGATTTATTTAATTTACTCTTACCTATACCATTTTTTAATTCTTCCATAGTTATTTTAAATTCTAATAATTCCCTATTTTCTTGTGATAATTTTTCCCAGTCAAATTGATTAAGATAAACATCCATTTCTTTTTCTGATGCTAAATTTTTACTATACAAATTTGTATAATATTCTACAAATGTTTCCATAATTTTTTGTTTATCTATTAATACTTTACCATCTTTCTTAATGTTCAAAATTGGTAATTTTTTCCCTTTGTGTTTGAGCTGCCATGCTAACAATTTACCCGGTTTATTCGCATGTTCGAAAAATCTTTGTCTATTATACATTATTTTCTTTTAATTTTAATTTTTCTTTCAATTTCAATGGTTAATAGAAATTCATATTGATGTTGCGCACCCGCCGCGGGAGCACCCAGAATGATGGGCATTACTGGAGGCACAACGCGTGCTGGCTGCGCCTGCTGAGCCCGACAGAGGTCATTGACTTCTTTCCAGAGTCCCTGCATTTGGTCCTGCATCGCTGCAAAGCACTCCAAAAGTTCCTGATGCTGGCGAAACAGGTGTTGATACTCCTCGTCACTTTCTCAGCTCTGTTGCCCTTGGCGCGGCCAGCCTCCCTCCCGGTCTCGCCAGTCCTGGGTGCGGTGGAGGTTGGCGCCCCATAACAACGGCTCCTCCGAAAGCCCCATGTCCTTGATAGCAGCATCAAAGGGAAGGTCCCAGGGAGCTTCCTGATCCCCATAATTCCCCAGCTGCCGACACCGAGTGGACACGCCCATTGCACACTCGGCCCGGGTGAAGTCCGGTTCTCTCATAGTCCTGCGAATGGCACCCAGACTCACGCCCACAGTTGCTTTCTTGGTGCGGTGTTGCTCCACATCCACCTCAACCTGTAAGCTCTCCTCCCGGTTGCCCCATTCCGCCTCTGCTTGAGCATGTTCCTCAGCCAACTGCTGGTCGGTGGCTCGCTGGGCCTCTGTCAGGCTTCAGCAAATGCACGGCGTTTCAGGCAATAGAACTCAAATCCAGGCAGAGCAGCGATTCAAAGATTTATTCCGAAAGTCAATGATTTCAGTAAGGAGACAAACAAGGCTGGAATACATGACTGGGGAAGAGTGGATACATATATAGGGGTAATACAATAGGGTTACAGTAACAAAGAAACAATGTAGTCGTTTCCTGCCGGTGACGATTTAAGTTAAACTAAAACAGAAACAATCGTGAGTAATTAGTGGAGGAGATGGCCAAGCTCTTGGCTTTGTGTGCGGGACCCGGTATCAGATTGAAGATTTACACGGGTGGGTCCCAATACAATTGTAAATCCCTGGCCGGAGTTCATGTGCAAAACGGGGGGGGGGGAGGAGTGCACGGAGAACTCCATTTTGTTTGCGGGGAAACCATCTTGTTTGAGGACGGAGGACGGAGCTGTCAGAAGCCCTATCCGACAGCCTCCTCACTCCGCAACACCTCCTCTTCAGCCAGCTGCCATTCCGCCTCCACTCGAGTGCGCTCCTCGGCCAACTGCTGTTCAACGGCCTGCTGGGCCTCCTCATGCCGCAACTCCTCCTCCCCAGGGCGGTGAGCTGTCAGGCCATGTCGGCCATTCGTTCAATGACTCAAGTGAACAACTCCTCAATGAGATGATGTGCTTGTTCCCCAGTAAGGTCACCCTTGGCCTCTTCCAAGAGTATCCACCGTTGAGCCGCCCTCTCGGCCAGCTGCACAGCCTCCTGCTTGGCGAGTCGTGCCTTGATCGCCTCTAGGAACGAGGTCCGGAGGTCCTCCTCAGGGGCTCTTGCCATGGCGCTGGAAGGAGCACAATCCCCCGGACCAAAAAGGTGGGTATTGGGATTAGCAGCCTAATGTCAGAATCAGGCGTTTACCTGTAGCATCACATAAGCAAACATACTCAGGCAGGTGATCCTGAAGCAGTATACTTTATTAGGAGCAAAAAGGTAAATATAAGAACTGACTGTATAGAAACAGATGAGGGCTGCTAATGACCCCAATAGGGAAAGCATAAGCTTAAAAGCACTTTAGCCACAAGAGTAAATCAGTGAGGTAAAACCAAGATAAGAATTCTCATGAAGCGTTGACCAAACAACTAGGCAGCTGCGGGAAGCCGGACAGAGGGAAGTGTACACAGTATTTACAGGCATGTGAACCAAGGTCATTTGACACAGAGCCAGAGCCAGGCCTGAACCAGCAAAGGCCTGTCAGAGTCATGTCAAGGGATCAGGCCTGAAACAGCGATGGCCTGACATTACCTCTGCTTGCATTGCCCGCTCCATGCCCTGTGTTTCTTGAGTGGCTTGGCCTGCTCTGAGTCACTCCAGGCCATTTGCTGTGGGACCTTCCATACCAGGTGTGTGCATCTGGCATCTCTTGCCATGTCAGGGGTTCAGGGTAGACATCGTCTGGGCCTTGCGACATTCCAGTGGAGGTGGGGAGCCCAGAGTTGACCCAGGCCAACCTGGTGACTCTGGACAGGAACCTACCCACCAGAGACAGTCTTGAAAAGGCCCCATGAAAACAAACCCAATCACACAACCATAGAATCATAGAAGGGGCCATACAAGCCATCTAGTCCAACCCCCTGCTCAATGCAGGATCAGCCTACCGCATCCCTGACAAGTGATTGTCCGGCCTCTGCTTAAAGACTGCTAAAGAGGGGGGAGCTCACCACCTTCCTAGGTAGCTGATTCCACTGTCAAAAAAACTCTTACTGTAAATAAATTTCCCCCCTAATATCCTGCCGGTATCTTTCCACCCGTAATTTAAACCCATTATTGCTAATCCTATCCTCTGCTGCCAACAGGAACTGCTCCCTACCCTCCTCTAAGGGACAGCCCTTCAAATACTTATAGAGAGCAATCATGTCCCCCTTCAACCTCCAGACTAAACATTCCCAACTCCATCAGCCTTTCCTCATAGGGCTTGGTCTCCAGTCCCCTAATCATCCTTGTCACTTTCCTCTGCAGTGCACCCGCTCGATTCTGTCCACATCCTTTTTGAAGTGAGGCCCCCAGAACTGCACACTCCAGGTGCGGCCTGACCAATGCAGTGTACAGCAGAACTATGACATCATGCAATTTGGATGTTATGCCTGTGTTGATGCACCCCAAGATTGCATTAGCTTTTTTTGTTGCTGCATCACACTGGCTGCTCATATTTAATTACGGACCATCAGTACCCCAAGATCTTGTTCACACACTGTTACCCAGAAGTGTATCCCCCATCCAGTATGCACGTTCCTAATTTCTGTTACCCAGGTGTAGAACTCTGCACTTAATCCTTGTTGAATTGCATTCTGTTCGCATTCGCCCACTTTTTCAGTGTGTTCAGATTTCATTGAATTCTATCTCTGGTGTGTTCGCTGCTCCCCCCAATTTGGTGTCATCTGCACATTTAATTAGTAGTCCCTCCACACCCTCATCCAGATCATTTATAAAAATACTGAAAAGTACCAGGCTCAGAACCGAACCCTGTGGTACTCCCCACTGGACCACTTGGGGACAAACCCATGCTGACTTCCCCTGATCACCAAGTTGCCCTTAAGATTCTTGCAGATTGATCTCTTTAATATCTGCTCCAGTATCTTCCCTGGGATAGAATCATAGAATCATAGAGTTGGAAGGGACCACCAGGGTCATCTAGTCCAACCCCCTGAACAATGCAGGAATTTCACAACTACCTCCCTCACACACACCCAGTGACCCCTACTCCATGCCCAGAAGATGCCCTCCCTCTCATGAACGGCCTAAGGTAATAGAATCAGCATTGCTGACAGATGGCCATCTAGCCTCTGCTTAAAAACCTCCAGGGAAGGAGCATTTGCCACCTCCCGAGGAAGCCTGTTCCACTGAGGAACTGCTCTAACTGTTAGAAATTCTTCCTTATGTCTAGATGGAAACCAATTTTAACCCATTGGTTCTGGTCTGACCTTCTGGGGCAACAGAAAACAACTCGGCACCATCCTCTATATGACAGCCCTTCACATACTTGAAGATGAATATCATATCCCCTCTCAATCTTCTCCTCTTCAGGCTAAACATACCCAGCTCCTTCAACCTTTCCTCATGGGACTTGGTCTCCAAACCCCTCACCATCTGTGTTGCTCTCCTCTGGACATATTCCAGCTTGTGTGTGTGTGTGTGTGTGTGTAAAGTTCCGTCAAGTCGCAGCTGACTTATGGCGACCCCTTTTGGGGTTTTCATGGCAAGAAACTAACAGAGGTGGTTTGCCAGTGCCTTCCTCTGCACAGCAACCCTGCTAATCCTTGGTGGTCTCCCATCCAAATACTAACCAGGGCTGACCCTGCTTAGCTTCTGAGATCTGATGAGATCAGGCTAGCCCAAAACTGAACACTATACTCTAGGTGAGGTCTAGCCAGAGCAGAGTAAAGCAGTACCATCACTTCATGTGATCTGGACACTATACTTCCGTTGATGCAGCCAAGATCGCATTTGCCTTTTTAGCTACCGCATCACACTGCTGACTCATGTTCAGTGTTTGGTCTACTAAGATCCTTTTCGCACACACTACTGCTAAGACAAGTCTTCCCCATCCTATAATTATGCATTTGATTTTTCCTACCTAAATGCAGAACTTTACATTTATCCAGGATAGAGGTCAAACTGACTGGCTTGTAATTTCCTGGGTCATCCTTCCTCCCTTCTTGGAAAATGGGGCTAAGGTTCTCCCTCCTTCAATCTTGTGGCACATCTCCTCTCCTCCAAGAGGTCTAGAAGATGATGGAGGGCAGCATCCACCTTCTCACCCTGGTCAGGAGGTCTGTAGCCAACTCCAACCACAATATTATTTGTCCTTCCTTCCCTTATCCTCACCCAGATACTTTCCACTGGGCTGTCACCCTCCTCCTCCAGTATTTCTTGACAAGCAATCCCTCTCCTCGCATATAGCGCCACTCCCCCACCTCTTCGACGTTTTCCGTTTTTCTTGAACAACTCATATCCATCCACTACTACATTCCAGTCATGTGAACCATCTGTCAGGGTCTGACTGATGTCATCAGAAGAGGGGCTCTTGGCAGGACCAGGCCAGACTCTGGCTTCAGGTCAAGCTCGTGGTTCACATGCCACAAGCTCTGTGTATAGTTTCCCATCCTGTTATCCTGTTGTTAGCTCAGTCTGCAATCCACAGCTGTTGTGGTGTCTACCTTGCCCTGGGAATTGTTATCTTGGTATTGTTTCACTTTGTTTTACTTTTTCTGGCTGGAGCGCTTTTAACCATGTATTCTACCCGTGTCATGTCATTAGTAGCCTTACCTTCGTGTAGGGCAGTCAGCTTCTTTTAATCTGTCTTTTTGCTCCTATTAATGTAGCGTTGCTTAGGATCACCTAAGCAACCTGTGTGTGCTTTTTGGGATGCTAGGAACAGACGCCTGAGCCTGACACCGTCCCACCAAGTCTTTGTAATGCCTACCAAATCATATCCCTCTGACTGCATGAGAAGCTCAAGCTATTCTTATTGCCCAAGCTTTGGGCATTGGTACATAGACACCTTTGGCTCCTTTAGATCCAGCCCTCCCAGGTGGGCCTCTGCTGTTTGATCTTTTTCATTTAAATCCCTACACTGGTCGTCTCCTTCCCCTTGTGGTATTAGTTTAAAGCCCTCCTGATGAATCTCTCCAGGTTTCTTCCAAAAACATTCTCCCCCGACTTTGAAAGATGAATTCCATCGCGTGCTAGTAGGTCACTATCCAGAAAACCTAGCCCGTGGTCTCAGAATCCAAATCGCTCCTGCCAGCACTACCAATGCAGCCAGTGGTTCACCTCCATTATCTTATGTTCCTGTCGCATTCTCTCTGACAGGAAGGATTGAAGAGAATACCACCTGTGCCCCCATTCCCTTCAGCTTCCTCCCGAGAGCTTCATAGTCAGCTTTAATGTTTTCAATGGTGTTCATGTGTCAGGAGCAGGCCATGAGGATGGTATGCGGTAGTGCGATTGTGCTGCTTCCAGGTGCTGTTGTGCTATTCTGTCCAAGGCCAGTCTATGCCCCGTGTTTAGTCTTCATAGATTCCCATACTGTGGGAATCGCCAAGTATTCCTTCCTGCCTCTGGGAGGGGGGTTGCCTGGGTTACCATTTATCTCCTTTTGCTCTTCCATATATGCTATGTACCTTGCCTTTGCCCCTTACTAGTGTCGATTCTAACCAATAAAACTGCTTTCGTGGATTTGCCGTCTGCTGAAATCTGTTTATGGGTTTGCCGCAGGGCTAGAGCTTACATTAGGACACTAGTCCTATCCTTACTTGCTGACCTTGGCTGGAGCCCTGGAGGGTTCACCTAGACACTCGTGTCCTCGGTTTGGGGCGCAGGACGAGCTCCCTGAAGACCCCGACTTTCTGCATGCTGTCTTGGAGGAGGCGCAGCAGACTTACGCAGTGTCCACCCGGCTGGTTGGGCTGGTGATTGATCAGTGGTGTCGCCTGGCAGCAGCGACCCCCTGGAGGACTCAGGACACTGATCTACGTGCCCACAACGACCTTTTGGGGCTAGATACTTTGCTGGAGGAGGCCCAGTTGGTGCAAGAGGACTTTGCTCTCCTAACTCGGTTGTTGGCTGAGCTTGCGCTCCGCAGGACGCAACAGGAGTCGGTGGCCCAAATTCAGGGGCCTGAGTTCTGTTTCCCAATGGCGGGGGCTCAGGGGGGAGACATTCCGCAAACTGTTCCGGATCCCGCCCTATGCCGCCGGGAAGCACAGAACGCTGCCGCCAAGACAGTCCTGGTTCTTCTGGATTTCACGCTGACCACGGCGACGGTGGCCGACGGCGAAAAGATACTAACTCCTGAATTCGGGCCTGCCTCTGCAGACCTGGCTCAATAGGTCCAACCACTGTTGGGCCAGCACAAGGAAATCCAAATGCTCTTGGAGCAAGCGGCCAAACCAATTGTGACAGCTGCCGCCGCCGCCAAACTCAAGGCTGACCGAGCGCTCGCGGACAGGAGGCGGGCGGAGGAGCAACTGTTGTTGGATGTGGCCACCGCTCAGGCGCGGGTGACGGCAGGAACTGGAGTGTGGTCTAAAGTTAGCGGGGGACTGGACTGGTCTTTCTCCTCATTTTCTTTGGGCTCCCCAGAACCTGGCCTGCTCCAGAAAGTGGCGCGCAGGCAACGGCTCACCTTTGCTCCTGATGTACAGGATTATTAGGATGAGGAAGACTTGTATGCAGAGGAGGACGACTGGAATACGAACTAACGAGTCAGCCAAACTCACGGACGGGAGGGCTGAGGAGATCCAAGCCTTGAGGTTTCAAAACTGAGAACTGTTGGATTGTATGGCCCATGTGCAGGACCAAATGGACATGTTGATGTGTGAGTATGGTTGCCTACAGCGAGCTCAAGTGGCACCTGCGCAGGCACTGGTCCCGGGCCAAAAAAACCCCGGCCAGCAGCCTCCGATGCAGCTTGCTCCAGGGCAACCTCTAGCGCAACCGCCTCTGGGGCAACTGGCCCCGGAGCAACCGCCTCCGGGGCAGCCAGCCCCGGCGCAACCGCCTCTGGGGCAGCAGGCCCGGTACAACCGGCTCCCAGGCAGCCGGCCCCTGGGCAACCACTGGCACCACCCCGTGTGGTCCCGGTCATGCAGTGGAAGCAACCCCATTTGTGAGTGACATTTGATGGCTCTGCGGACGCGTTGCCCTGTTTTCTACACCAAGTGGACAGTTACTTGAGAGAACAGGGGCATACCTTTCCCATGGAAGAAAGCCGAGTAAGGTTCGTTTCCTCAGTTTTGGCTGGAAAGGCTGCAGAATGATGATCCTCCAGTTTGATACCTGGGCCCGCTCCATACGGTCGCTTAATGAATTCATGTGAGCGTTAAGGAGACGTTTCGAGGATCCGTTTCAAGGGGAGAAGGCCAAAGCGGCCCTCCTACAACTCCGTCAAGGATCCTCCTCAGTCCGAGAGTTTGCGGATGAGTTCCAAAGACTCGCTAATAAAATAGTTGATTGGACTGAAGCTACCCGGGTGAATTACTTCCGAGCAGCGTTGCATCCTGAGATTCTAAACTGGGCATACATGCAGCGAGACCCAGCCACCTTGGAAGAGTGGATTTTGCTGGAGGAGTAAGTGGAAAGCCGCCACCAGTTTATTTCCCTTGCCCGACGGCAGGCCAGGGAGGGGGGAAGCCAGAGAAACCCTCCCAAACCTGCCGCTCCTCAGGCCCCACGGAGGCCGGCTCTACCTCCGCAAGACCGAGCGTTGCGGTTTCAAAGGGGAGCCTATCTCGTTTGTGATGCCATGGGTCACTTCGCTGCCACTTGTCTGTCACGTTCGGGACTGCCGAGTCCCACTCCCCAGTCAGAGGGGACTCCTCATGGGAGAGGACGTGCTCGGGTGAGGGGCACCGCAGCCGAGCAGAGCATCCCTCCAAGACAAAAAGCGCCCCCAGCTCTGCACGCTGGAGAAGTGACAACGGACCTTTAACCAGCGGACCAGTTAGGGTCCAGGATTACAGTTACTACTCCTGGGGAGGGTAGCTCTGCTTCTTCAGAGGAGGGTGACCACTGGAACTCCCCAGCCCTTAACTTGGAGTCTCCCCTCGAACAGCCAAAAAACGGACTGGGTCTGCGGTAGAAGCAGCGATATCGCAGACCTCCGCAGGTGTTCCTGGGAAACCCGAGGCTCCTTTCATGGTGAGTGAAGTAGAAGAGACTGTGTATGTAGATGTGATATTATGACATTATAGAAAAGGTCCTCAATTACAAGTTAAAGGCTTAATAGACTCCGGATGTGCCCGCTCGTTAATTAACGAAACCACCTTTAGGGTGCTCCAAGTGAAGTCAGTCCCTTTGCTACCACCTGTTCAATTTGCTCAAATGGATGGCAGTGATTTCAGGGGGGGCAGTCAACCGCCGCACTGACGGAGTGGCAATGGGAATTGGCCACCATTGGGAACAAATTAACTTTACTATTGTGCCCAATGTTCGATATGCTGTGGTGTTAGGTGCAAATTAGCTCAAAGGACATAGTCCCACATAAACTGGGAAGCTAAGACTTTAACGTTCAATAGCCCGCTGTGTGAGTTACACCGATACGAAGTGGCTGTTAAAACCGTAATCAAGCCAACTCCTGCTCTGGCCTCAGACACCTCCAGTCCGACCCAAGTGCCGCCCTATTGTCAGGACTTTGCAGACGTATTTAATGTGCAGGAGTGTGATGTGTTACCCCCCCACCGCCGGACGGACTGTGCTATTGAAGTGGTGGTGGATGGAAAACTGCCAAAAAGTAAGATCTATCCAATGAGTCCTACGGAATGGACGGTGCTCTGCGAATTCTTAGACAAGAACTTGGCTCACAGTTTCATCCGACCCTCCATTGCGTCCTATTTGGCACCGGCTTTCTTCGTGCGTAAGAAAACAGGGGATTTGCGTTTGTGTATTGACTTTCGAAAACTCAATGCTGTTACTGAAACGAATGCTTATCCCATCCCCCTCATTTCTGATCTCTTGGGACAATTGAAGGAGGGACACATTTTAACCAAATTGGACTTAGTTGAGGCTTATTACAGAGTCAGAATCCAGGAGGGAGATGAATCTTTGACAGCCTTTTCCAGTTGCTTTGAGATGTTCAAATTTATGGTGATGCCTTTTGGATTAAAAGGGGCCCCGGGGGTCTTCATGCAATTCATTAATGAGATCCTCCATGATCTACTGTTCAAAGGAGTGGTAGTTTATTTAGATGATATTCTCATTTACTCTAAAACCATGGATGAGCATGTTGCCTTGGTTCGAGAGGTGTTGCAACGTCTCAGAGACAATCAGCTGTATGCTAAAGTGTCTAAATGCGAGTTCCATAAAAGGCAATTGATTTTCCTAGGATATATTATCTCACACCAGGGACTGACTATGGAGCCTGAAAAGGTGCAAGCAGTGCTCGATTGGGAACCACCCTCTACTCATAAACAGGTCCAAAGATTCCTCAGGTTCGCAAATTTTTACAGAATGTTCCTCCCACATTTTGCTCAGATTGCGCTACCCATCACAAACCTCCTTAAGACTAAGGGAAAGGGAAATACAGCCACCTTATCCAACGCCCGGGTGTAGTGGACCCCCCAGTGTCAAACCGCCTTTGATAGTCTTAAACAGCTTTTTACATCCGAACCTGTTTTGCAGCACCCGGACTGTAATCAACCATTCGTAGTGCATGTAGACACTTCCGACGTAGCGATGGGGGTGCACTCCTGCAGCGGGGGGAGGATGGGCACCTGCATCCGTGCGCTTATTTTTCTAAAAAGTTCACTCAATCCGAACTCAATTGGGCCGTTTGGGAAAAGGAAGCCGCTGCGGTGAAGCATGCTCTGACAGTGTGGAGGCAGTTTTTAGATGGTTCCAAGGTGCCCTTTGAAGTGTGGTCCGATCACAAAAACCTAGAGGCCCTAACGGGGGCTCGCAAGCTGTCCGCAAAGCACGTACGCTGGGCGGACGTCTTTGCCCAGTTTCGATTCGTCCTAAAATATGTACCAGGGAAGCAAAACCTTCTGGCTGATGCTTTATCCAGACTTCCCCAATATCCCACCAAGGTTGATCAGCCCACAGAGTCGCTCTTCACCCCTGCCCAATGAGGTCTGTTGCCCACTTTGGCCGTACAAACCCGTTCTCAGTCCCGATCCCCACTGCCACCGCTTTCGATGGGGGGGAAGCCCCACGCCCAGCTGAGCCAGCAGCGCCACCCGCCTCGCTTCTTCCTCCCCCTGAGCGACTTACAGCCACGGTTCCCAAGGTGCAGGGGCCCGAGCGCCCCGTTCAGTCGCTCCCTGCACCTGTATCGGCTCCGTCCCCGGTCAAGCTGCCCACCAACTCCTCTCCGGAGGGGGTGGAAGGACTGTCTGATTCCTTTAAGGAGAGTCTCCTTCGCAGTTATCGAGAGAAACTGTCCTCGCAGACCCTTCCAGCTACTTTAATTAAACACAGGGAGTTTTGGTACAAAGATTCAAAATTGTATGTTGTGAAAGTGTTGCGGGGGAGGTTTTGGGTTTGGTTCATGGCGCCAAGACCGTTGGACCTTTCGGATTTCTCAAGACATTGCATTTGCTACGGAGACAGTTTTGGTGGGTGGGCATGCGGTCAGATGTGGACTCCTTCATCCGCAGCTGCTCCATATGTGCAGCGGCCAAACAATCTCAGGGCAAACCACCAGGACTTTTATAACTGTTAGAGACTCCCTTCAAACCATGGGAAGTTATTGCAATGGACTTCATGACGGACCTACCCCCTAGTGGGGGAAAGACAGTTCTTTGGGTGATTACTGATCTGTTTTCGAAACAGGTGCATCTTGTACCCTGTGCAGGTATCCCTTCTGCCCCGAAATTGGCCCGCCTCTTTGTGTCACATGTCTTCCGTCTCCATTCCTTTCCATGCAAGATAGTGACGGACAGGGGGTCAACTTTTGTGGCCAAATTCTGGAAGGCTTTTCTCAAATTGGTCGGAGTAGAACAAGGACTGTCTAGTGCCTTCCATCCCCAAATGGACGGTCAAACTGAATGGGTGAATGCGATGTTGGAATGCTATTTACGCTGTTACGTTAATTACCATCAAGATGATTGGGTAGACCTGTTGCCTTTTGCTGAATATGCTTATAATAATGCGGTTCACCAATCCACGGGGTTCAGCCCTTTCCAGGTTGTCCATGGTAAAGAGTTTGGCCCCCTGGTCATATTGATGTTTCTGAGGAGGAGTGGGGAGCTGATGTGGCCGGATGGGTATGTTCAATTCAAACAACCTGGCCATGGCTGGTTAAAAATCTAGAGCTGGCCAAACGGCGTGACAAGGCTCAGGCTGACAAACATCGCTCCCCCTGTATGGAATGCAAAGTGGGGGATCTTGTCTATCTGTCCACCAAGAACCTACGATCCACCCACCCATGTGATAAACTCAGTGCCAAGTATGTGGGTCTGTTCCTGATTTCCCGAATTATTAATCCAGTGGCTGTGGAACTCTCCTTGCCCAAGTCCTTACGAAGAATTCATCCTGTGTTCCATGTCAGTCTTTTAAAACCGTATGTTCCTTCCCAAAAATGGCATCCTGAACCACAACCCGAAGTGCCTGAAATGGTGGGGGGAGGAGCATTTTGAAGTGGCGAAAATACTGGATTCTCACATTCGCTATGGTACCCTTCAGTACCTGATCCACTGGAAACATTTCAGTCCTGCCCAGGATGAATGGGTGCGCACCTGTGATGTCTTCTCCCCCTGCTTAGTACAAGAATTCCATGCCACCTACCCTCACAAACCCACGGTGGGAGGGTGAGGGGGGTCTTTAGGGGGGCAGAATGTCAGGAGCAGGCCATGAGGATGGTATGCGGTAGTGCAATTGTGCTGCTTCCAGATGCTGTTGTGCTATTCTGTCCAAGGCCAGTCTATGCCCTGTGTTTAGTCTTCATAGAGTTCCATACTGTGGGAATCGCCAAGTACTCCTTCCTGCCTCTGGGAGGGGGGTTGCCTGGGTTACCATTTATCTCCTTTTGCTCTTCCATATATGCTATGTACCTTGCCTTTGCCCCTTACTAGTGTCCTTTTGAATATGGCTTCTGAAACCTGTTGATTCTAACCAATAAAACTGTTTTCGTGGATTTGCTGTCTGCTGAAATCTGTTTATGGGTTTGCCGCAGGACTAGAGTTTACATCATGGCTGTATCGTTGGTTCCCAAATGGCTCATTACAGATGGGTAATGATCTTTAGGTTTGACCAGTTTGGGTATCTGGTCAACAATATCTTTAATTTTCGCCCCTGGCAAGCATGGGGTCAGGCCTGGACACATGATGTTCCATACCCCTCAGCAGGGAGTCACCAACAACCAACACTTTCCTCTTCCTTCCTTTACCATCTCTCCGTGTCCCCCTGCCTCCTCCACCTATCTTTCTTCCTTGTGTTTGTGTTTCTTCTGCTGGCAGTGTGTGAGGGTCTCTGTCTTTGTGTCTCTGCTTTCCATCACCTGCGGTGTTATCAGTGAACTCGTAAAAGCAGTTCACACCTTCTGGTCTCAGGCGCCAGGCCTGATGGCCCATGTATCTTCCCCCCCGCTGTTCTTCCTGCCAGTACTCCCTCAGGCCGGTGCGGCCTTGGAAGTGTGATAGCCGCACCAGACTTCCTGGGATCCGTCTGATGTTTTGTATTATGCCAAGCTTGTAACTTCCCATAACAATAAGTGTGAACCCCAGTGCCCCAGTGCCCTGGAGTCAATATATTCTGTAAACCCGTATAGCCCCTCACTTGCAACTTTCTACCTGTGCCTGTCTCATCTCCTGAAGGCTTCAATAAATCTATTGTTTCTGTATCAACGTCTGAGCAACTGATTTGGAGAAGCAAACTCAGAGAGGGGGATCTCTCACATTAAGTTGCAAGTCCTTGCCTCTCGGACTGCAGCTGTACCGCTTTGGACAGAATGTCAGCCGACGAGGACACCACCCCTAACCCCGATGCCCCCAAGGAACCGGACGAGCCGGAGAAGCCGGACCCGAAGGAGGAGGGAGCCAAGCCAAAGAAACCGAAGGGTCGCGCCCCCGACCAAGATCGGGACGAACGTCCCCGGGGGCTTACTTATTGGCTGGACTCTCCCAAGGGCTGGTCGCTCTCGCGGACTGCGGCGAAGGATCGCCGGTTGGCCTTCCCCAGCACGGGACTCGAAGGGGACCCGGCCCGCAAAGAGGCCCTCATGGAGGAAGAACGAAAGCAGTGGCAGGAAGACCGCCGGGCTATGCAGGAGCAGATGGAGACCATGCAACGCGTAATGGGTGAGATGGCCACGACCCTAGATGCGCTGAAGTTGCAACCTCCAGCCGGTGCTCCCCCAGACGGGGCGCCGGTAGTTCCGCCCGCAACCCCTGCCCCCCCGGCCCGTCGGGACCTGAAAGTCACGTATGACGGGTCGGGAGACCAGTTGACCTTTTTTATGGTCCAAGTAGACATTTTTATGCGGGAACAAGGCCGAACCTTCGTTTCTGAGGAGTCCCGGGTGCAGTACGTGGCTTCCTTACTGCAAGGGGAGGCGGCTGCCTGGATGGTGTTGCAGTATGAACTCCGCTCGCCGGTGCTGCGAACCCTGGACGAGTTCATGGTAGCACTCCGAAACCGTTTTGAGGACCCGACTCTGGGTGAGCGGGCTAAAGCCTCCCTGATGCAACTGCGCCAAGGGACTAAGTCGGTGGCGCAGTATGCAAGTGAGTTCCAGTCACTGGCTAGCCGAATTCTGGACTGGAGTGAAGCTACCTTGGTACAATGTTTCAGGGAGGGTCTCAACCCAGACCTCCAACATTGGGCCTTCATGCAAGGGAACCCCCCGGATGTGGAAGGTTGGGTTCGCCATGCTGCTGACATCGAGAATCGCAAACAACTCCTGAACTTGTCCAAGCAACGGCTTGGGCGAGACCCCAGGCCCCGAGGTGACCGTGGCCGGGAACTCCGGCAAGGGGGTGGCGGGGGTCTCTCGGCCGCGGAACGCCGCAAGCGGTTCGAGGCCGGCGTCTGCCTGATCTGCGGGGGAAAGGGTCACTTTGCATCGCAATGCCCCTCTCGCTCAGGCCGTCCGACCCCCCCCCGCCAAACCCAGGCCGAGCCGACGAAACCGGCCGCCGACAGCCAGCCTCGCCGCAGAAGTGGACCACTGAGCCGGCGCTCCGGCGCACCCTCCGCTCTCCACGCGCGCCCCCAGGATGGGGCATCCGACTCTACGGTCCCATCGGGGTCCCGGATTACAAATACCGTCTTTGATTCGGACGGCTCCCCGGAAGCCACCACCCCGTCCCCCTCTTCCAGCGAGGAGGAAGAGTGGGAACAGCCGGCAAAAAACGCCGTCGGTCTGCTGTAGAGGGGGCTCCGCAGCAGACCGTCCCTATCGTTGTGCAAGGAGCTCCACCGATGGTAAGCGCCCAAGAGGACAATGTATTTGTGCGTGTTCATCTGTCCCTACCCAAAGGGGGTCCCCCGTTAGAGGTCCCCGCGTTGGTCGACTCGGGGTGTGCCCGCACCATGATTAATGAGGAAACTGCCAAGAAGTTGGGTGTCCGGCGCAAGCGGCTTCCGGGACCCCTCCGTTTTTCCCAAATGGACGGGAGTGACTTTAAACGGGGCCCTGTGACCCACAGAACTGCAGCCGTGATTATGTCCGTGGGGGAACATTGGGAACGGTTGTATTTCACCATCGCCCCTATTGTAACCCCTGTGGTGTTAGGGATGAACTGGTTAAGGGGACACAATCCCTCCATTGATTGGGTTAAACGGGTGCTTTCCTTCCCCGAAAACCCCTGTGGGTTGCATGACAAGGAACGGGTACTCAGAACTCCAGCCGCCGCACTGGTAGGGTCCCCCGCCCCAGTCTCTCCTCAATTACCCTCTGAGTACTCGCAGTTTACTGATGTTTTCGATGTTAGAGAGTGCGACGAACTGCCTCCCCACAGAGAAACGGACTGTGCCATCGAGATTGTAGGGGAAGGCAAACTGTCTAAGGGAAAGGTTTACCCCATGAGCCCTAGTGAAAAGACTGTATTGCGAGACTATCTGGATGTCAATCTGGCGAGGGGTTTCATACGCCCCTCCAAGGCTCCTTATTCAGCCCCAGCTTTCTTTGTAAAGAAAAAGACGGGAGATTTAAGACTGTGTATTGACTTTCGCAGACTGAACGCAGTCACCCAGTCTAATGCTTACCCCCTCCCTCTTATTCCTGACCTTCTAGCACAATTAAAGGAGGGCCGAATCTTCACCAAACTGGACTTGGTAGAAGCCTACCACCGCATTCGCATCAAAGAAGGAGACGAACCCAAAACGGCTTTTTCCAGTTGTTTTGGGATGTTTGAGTACCTGGTCATGCCGTTCGGACTTTCGGGGGCTCCGAGTGTCTTTATGCAATTAATTAATGAAGTTTTGCATGATTTACTGTTTCGGGGGGTGGTGGTATTTCTCGATGACATTCTTATTTACTCTGAGACCATGGAAGAACATGTGCGCCTAGTGCGAGAAGTGCTCCAGCGGCTGCGGGAGCACAAACTGTATGCTAAGGTGTCCAAGTGTGAATTCCACCAACCCTCTATTACATTTCTGGGGTATGTGATTTCCCACCAAGGGTTGGAAATGGACCCCGCCAAGGTCCAGGCGGTGCGGGACTGGGAAACCCCCACTACCCGCCGCCAACTTCAACAGTTTTTGGGGTTTGCCAACTTTTACCGGAATTTCATTCCCAACTTTGCCCAAGTTGCGCTTCCCCTCACTGCCCTGTTGCGTACCAAGGACAGGGGGGCTAGCGCCGCACTCCCCTCAGCCCGTCTACAATGGTCTCCCCAGTGCCAGCAAGCTTTTGAACGTTTAAAGCTACTTTTTTCATCCGAACCCGTTTTGGCTCACCCGGATTGCACCAAGCCCTTCGTGGTGCAGGTGGATGCCTCGGATGTAGCCATGGGCGGGGCCCTATTGCAGAGGGATGAGGGGGGACGGTTGAGGCCATGCGCCTACTTCTCCAAGAAGTTTTCCCAGTCCGAAATCAACTGGGCCATTTGGGAGAAGGAGGCAGCAGCGGTCAAACATGCCCTTACCATATGGAGACACTTCTTGGAGGGGGCCGAGCTGCCGTTCGAAGTGTGCACAGATCACAAGAATCTTGAGGCTCTCAAGGGAGCTAGAAAACTCAATGCCAAACAAATTCGGTGGGCCCAATTTTTTGCAAAATTCCGGTTCACCCTCAAACATGTCCCTGGCAAAGAAAATGCCCTAGCCGATGCTTTGTCACGACTTCCCCAGTATCGCAACGATTTCGATCGCCCCGTCGACTCCCTGTTCACTCCCGAACAGCGAGGGGAAGTCCCTGGCTTGGCCGTCACCACCCGATCCCAAGCCCGCCAACCGGAGACCCCCCCTACGCTCAAAGGTATCCCGGAAGCATTCCAACAGCGACTCCGGGACGCCTCCTTACAGGAGGAGGAGCACCATCTCCTCCCCACTGGCTTGGAACGAACCAACACTTGGTGGGTGCAAGGGGGGAAACTATATGTCCCATCTTCCCTTCGCAAAGAAGTATTGGGACTTGTACATGGGGCCAGGCTAGCGGGTCATTTTGGTTTCGTAAAAACGCTTCACCTGGTTCGAAGGCAATTCTGGTGGCCCGGTATGAGATCTGATGTAGAGTTGTATGTGCGCAGCTGCCCCACCTGCGCCACAGCCAAGAAACGGATGGGAAAACCCCCGGGGCTTCTCAAACCGCTTGAGAACCCCTCCCGTCCCTGGGAAGTCATCGCCATGGATTTTATCACCGACCTACCTCCAAGTCGGGGGAAAACGGTTCTCTGGGTTATCACAGACCTCTTTTCCAAACAGGTTCATTTCGTTCCATGTGCAGGTCTTCCTTCAGCCCAGGGCTTAGCTAAACTGTTCATCACGCACGTCCTCAGGCTACACTCGATCCCGAGGAAGGTCCTCTCCGACCGGGGGGTCCAGTTTGTTGCCAAATTCTGGCGGGCTTTCCTAAAGTTAATGGGAGTGGAGGAACAGGGCCTTTCTTCCGCCTATCACCCCCAAACGGATGGTCAAACGGAACGAGTAAATGCGGTAGTAGAATGTTATTTGCGTTGCTATGTAAATTTCCACCAGGACGACTGGGTCGACCTGCTGCCATTTGCCGAATATGCGTACAACAATGCGCCTCATTCCTCTACCGGCTTTAGTCCCTTCCAAGTTATATACGGGACGGATTTTGGCCCTTTCGGTTCTGCCCCCGTCTCGCCAGAACTCCAGTCTACCCCTGATCTTCAGGAGTGGATTCAGGTAGTTAAATCCACCTGGCCATGGTTGCTCAAAAATCTGGAAAGGGCAAAAAGCAAGTACAAGGAACAAGCAGACAAACACCGGTCTCCGGGATGGGAACTCAAGGTGGGGGAGCAAGTCTATCTGTCCACCAAAAACCTCCGCTCTCTTCGCCCCTGCAAAAAACTGAGCGACCGTTATGTAGGACCTTTCCCCATTACCAGAGTAATCAACGAGGTTACCGTGGAACTGAGTCTCCCTAAGACTCTCAAGGGAGTTCATCCAGTCTTCCATATAAGCCTCCTCAAACCTTATGTAGCAGCTCCCCAGTTCCACCCCCCTCCCGCTCATGAGATTCCTACCGTAGTAGGAGGGGATACCCATTTGGAAATATCCAAGGTTTTAGATTCCAAATGGAAGAAAGGGAAACTGTTTTACTTTGTTCGCTGGAAAAACCTTGGCTCCGCTCATGACGAATGGGTGGCCGCACCCCACATGGCAGCTCCTCGCTTGGTCCGAGAATTCCACCTCGCTTATCCCGATAAGCCTCGTCCTCTCGGAGGGGGGCCTTAAGGGGGGCAGAATGTGAGGGTCTCTGTCTTTGTGTCTCTGCTTTCCATCACCTGCGGTGTTATCAGTGAACTCGTAAAAGCAGTTCACACCTTCTGGTCTCAGGCGCCAGGCCTGATGGCCCATGTATCTTCCCCCCCGCTGTTCTTCCTGCCAGTACTCCCTCAGGCCGGTGCGGCCTTGGAAGTGTGATAGCCGCACCAGACTTCCTGGGATCCGTCTGATGTTTTGTATTATGCCAAGCTTGTAACTTCCCATAACAATAAGTGTGAACCCCAGTGCCCCAGTGCCCTGGAGTCAATATATTCTGTAAACCCGTATAGCCCCTCACTTGCAACTTTCTACCTGTGCCTGTCTCATCTCCTGAAGGCTTCAATAAATCTATTGTTTCTGTATCAACGTCTGAGCAACTGATTTGGAGAAGCAAACTCAGAGAGGGGGATCTCTCACACAGTGTTTCTGGCTCTTCCGCCACCGCGAGGGCCTGGAATCGATTCCTGAGTTCTACTGGCTCAGAGCGCCATCTCGCTCGACGCCTTTGAGGATGTGCTGTGGCTCTCTGAGGACTCTCATCAGGGCAGGCAACCACACTGTTGCCCCTTTGAATCGTCTCCCCTTCCCTATGCAGGGCCTCCAGGCTTCTGTTAATAAAATCCTCCTCTTCCTTGATGCCATTATTCGCAGTACGTGTGTGTGTGGGGGGGGGAAGATTGGAGTACAGTTATGGGATCCTGAGGCCTGTGAGAGCGCTCCAGCATGGGTCAGGATTGTGGCTTGCTGCATAGAGTAAACTTTGAAATAGGAGAGCTTTTTTAAAAAATGACTTATACTCTGCCCAGGCGTTTGGACTCTGAATGGGTTATAATAGTTTTCCCACACAGAAACATTTTTGCCCCAAAGGTAATCAAATAGTTAGAAAATGCAAAGAAATGAATACTTGAGTAAAAACACTGCTACTGCTTCTCAAAATTCAGTTGCAATAGCTGCCTTACAAGATACAATCACGTCTTTGACCGCTAGGCAAGACAAGGTGGAAACCAAAGTTGCAAAAAATACACAGGAGACCAAAGAGATTAAGAAGAAGGTAGACACCTTGGAAATGTCACTGGAAGCATCTCAGGAGAGAGACGAAAAACGTGATGACCAAATAGCAATGATTGAACTTAAGATCAAGGAAAATTCCCTTCGTATTCGTGGTCTGAAAGAAAAGATGAAGAGATTTAAGAAGATATCTGAAAGTACTTTTGGCAGATTTTCTACAGGAAGAGGAGGAAATTGTTGAAGGGATGATTGTGACGGCCTACAGAATCAACTCTGCCTTTGCAACTAAAAATAAAGTACCAAGATACTGTTTAATACAGTTTTTTTCAAGGAGCCATCGTGATCTTATTCTCAGCAGTCACTATAAGTTACCACTTACAGTTGATGGCGAACCTTTGAGATTGATGAAGGAAATCCCTGGAAGATTGCTTAGAAAAAGAAAAGATTTCTTGGAGATTGTGGAACGGTTGAGACTCAATGGTATCCAATTTAGATGGGAATTTCCACAAGGTATTTCTTTTACTTTCAAGGCCAAAAGATTCAAGATCACAGATACTAGCAAGGCTGAACAGTTCCTGAGAAGATATGAAACAGAGCTCTTCAAACCAGCTAAACCAGCAAAACAACCTCCTCCTAAAGAACTCACAGAAGAAGAAAAGGCTTCTGAAGCAAGTGGCGGAGGTTTACCAACTGAACCAGCAGAGGAGTCCCTGTCAGATGACAAAGAGGGCTGAACAGAAATAAACTGAACTTAAAGGGAATAATGGGGGAGGGAGGGGGTAAGAGATTGTATATGGATCATATTTTTGGGTTTAAAAAATAAAAATGGATCTAATTGAATTTATTATGTTACAGGTATTGTCGTGGAACATCAATGGGCTTAATTCTCCCAGTAAGAGGAAGAAAATATTTCACCATTTGCAAAAATCTAAAGCTAATATTATTTGTTTGCAGGAAACGCACATTATACAGAAGGAACAACCAAGGTTGGGTAAACTTTTTACATCTTGCAATGAGAAAAAGAAAACCAATGGTATAGTTATGTACCTGCCTTTGATATTAGAACCTAGAATTATCTATCAAGATAAGGAAGGAAGAATGTTATTGGTTGAAATAACTAGTGGTTTCCAAAAGATTTTGTTGGTTGGGATATATGCACCTAATACAAATCAAAAAATTTTTAATAATACTTTAGCCACAGTATTGGCAGAACATGCTTTAGAGAAAATGATTTGGATGGGTGATTTTAATGGGGTAATGGACCCCAGGATAGATAGATCTGCAAAGAAAAAAAAAAGGGTAAATGTGAGGGTAAACTACCGGAAATTTTCAATGACCTTATAGATCATTGGGATATGTTTGATGTTTGGAGATTGAGACATGGCAATAAAAAGGGATATACTTTTTTTTCAGCTAGACATCTTACATATTCCAGGGTAGACATGTTATGGTTTTCCAAAGGGTTGATAAACACATCAGAGAATCCAGAGATTCTTCCTAGGGTATTGTCAGATCATAATGCTGTATCGATAACAGTTAAAATAGACAGGAAAAACAAGCCCTGGGTAGTAAATGAATTTTTGTTAAAAAATAAAAAATAGTAGATAAGTTAAAGGTTGATATACATAACTATTTTGCTGAAAATATAGGCAAGGGTACACGAGATGATGTAGTCTGGGATGCTAGCAAAGCTGTAATTAGAGGATTGTTAATACAACAAAATACAAGATGGTTTAAAGAGAGAGAGGCACAGAAGAAAAGAATTTTAGATGAAATTAGACAAGGTGAGATACAGCTAAGAAAGTTACAGGATAAAGCACTTAAACAGGAGCAGCTTAATAATCTTAAAAAATGGCAACATCAATATGAATTTTTAATATCTGATGAAATTGATAAGAAAATCATTTTTAATAGGCAAAGATTCTTTGAACACGCCAATAAACCGGGAAAAATGTTAGCATGGCAACTTAAACATAAAGAGAAAAAATTACCAATACTCCAAATTAAAAGGAAGGGCAAGATAACAAGGGATAAGGAAGAGATATTGGAAACATTTATAGAATTCTATACAAATTTGTATAGGAAGAATTTAGTATCAGAGGAAGAAATAGATGTATATCTCAGTAAATTTGACTGGGAAAAAATAACACAGGAAAACAAAGAATTGATGGATTCTCCAATAACCAGAGAAGAATTAAAAGAGGTAATAGCTAAAAGTAAACTAAACAAATCACCGGGGGCTGATGGATTTACAGCCTTTTATTACAAAATATTTGAAGAACAACTAGCCCCTTATCTTTTAGATTTGATGAATTCATGTTTGAGAAACGGACCTATCCCTCAAACTTGGAAACAAGCTAATATAGTATTAATACCCAAAGCAAATTCAGACTTATTGGAAGTAAAAAACTATAGGCCAATTTCGTTATTGCATAATGATTATAAATTATTTGTTGCAATATTAGCAAATAGATTGAAAAGGGTGTTAAATCAAATGCTACATGAAGACCAAACAGGATTTTTACCAGGAAGACAGATGAGCCAAAATGTGAGAGTGGTAATAGATCTTTTAGAATATGCAGAACAGGCTACAACACCGATAGCTATGATATTTTTAGATGCTGAAAAAGCATTTGATAATGTGAATTGGCAATTTATGATTAAAATAGTAGATTGTATGGGTTTTGGTGTGAACTTTAAGACTGCTATAAAGAATGTATACTCTTATCAATTAGCCAGTTTGTTGATAAATGGAATGTTATCATCACAGTTTGAAATACAAAAGGGAACGAGGCAAGGATGTCCTCTTTCCCCTTTGTTGTTTATTTTGGTATTAGAATTGTTATTAAAAAAGATTAGGCAAACGGATGAACTAATTGGAGTTCGAATAGGGAGAAATCATTATAAGGTAAAAGCATATGCAGATATTGGTTAAAAGATATTGGTTAAAAATATGACTCTCTCACAACAACAAATATTAACAAAAAAGTCAGGGTTTAATATTGAACATAAAATAAAATATTTAGGCATATGGTTATCACCTAATAATCTTAATTTATTTCAGAATAATTATAGTAAACAATGGCAACAGATAGTAACAGATTTAAAAAATTGGGGGAAAATACCACTATCACTGTGGGGCCGTATTTCAGTTATTAAAATGATGGTATTGCCTAAGATGCTTTTTTTGTTTTAAAACCTACCAATACTGAAAGGAGTACAGATATTTAAAAACTGGAAGAAAGATATATTAAATTTTTATGGGGTAAGGAAAGACATAGGATAGCATATAACAATTTAATTGAACTGAAAGAAACAGGAGGTCTGGGATTACCAGATTTGAGAATGTATTATCAAGCAGCATGCTTTACCTGGCTGAAAAATTGGATTCTATTAGAGAATCCGAATTAGAGGGGTTTAATTTACGTTTCGGATGGCAAGCATATCTTTGGTATGAAAAGGAGAAAGTTAATAAAGACTTTAATTCTCATATTATCAGGGCTGGTTTATTTCAAATGTGGAAGAAATATAAAGGTTTTTTGGAATATAAAACCCCTGGTTGGATTAATCCAGTAGAAGCTTTTATGAAGAGAGGGAAGCATTTAAATTTGGATATGGATACTTACAGAGAAATTACAGAATGCAAAGAAGGAGTTTGGACGTTGAAAAGTAGAGAAGAGCTTAAAATAAAAGACTGGTTCATGTATTATAAATTAAGGGATATATTTAATAAGGATAACCTTACGGAGTTTAGTCAAAATAAATCTAAACCTGAAATTATATTAAATTAGGGGAATAAAGGGTTGATATGAAGAGTTTATAAATTATTGATTGAAATGAACCTAGAACAGGGACTTCCGGTGGTGCTGCTGGGGAGAGCACTCCATTTCCCCAGGCTGTCCTGGGAGAAATCCAAGTTTGCGTTATTTCTGGGGTACATAGATACCCCAATCCGACCCTTGCAAGTGGGTTGGAAAGCAGGAACTCCCTGCAGCCCGCAAACGCGGTTTGACCTCCTAGGTACTCTGAGGGGGCTTTTTAAGCCCCTCGGAGTCCTGGACGCCGGTCCTGCGAGGGCACTAGGGAAGGACATCGCCAAAACGCAACTTAGGCATCAAGCTCCACCCTCCACCACCTTAATACCAACATAAGGACTACATAAAGAAAAGAACCTCACCTCTTGACACCCAAGTGAGTACAAAAGAACTCTTCGTCTACTTACTGGAAACTTGAACAGACGGGGGGGCTGATAAGAATATTTCTGGGACCCCCACTCCTCCTTAATCCGAACTGAAAAAGTTTGATCTGAGTTAGCCATCGGGATTAGTGACAGGAGCCTTATCAATCCGATCAGCCTAAACCATAATAAAGAGTCGGAAGGATACCTTTTGATTGACAAGAACTATCACCAATGGGTCCAAGGGAAGGGGAGGGTGATTTTTCTTCCTGATTTTCCGGCGAAGAATATCCTGCCACGTTTGCAGTAAGGGAGCGCCTGGAACGGAAGACCCTCTATAACAACCTATCTATCATCGGAACTAAAATAACAGGAAGTAGTTGTAGGACCGATTACGCGTCGCACTCGAGTTACTTGGAAATCATTCCTGAAGGAACAACCATCGAGAAGAGGCGGTAGAAGGTCCACGGCACTAGCAACTTCCTGTATACTTCCTGATCAGCCCGACCTAGAGCGACCGAAAAAAACTCACTGGTATTTCAAAACTTTAAAACGCAATTCTAGAGCCAATTTCGACTCTTTTCAACCCGAAAAAATTATAAGGCTGATGTTTGAATTATTATCTATTAATTAGAACTTTAAAGGCCCTGTCTGTGGACATGTATTTTACCAGCTTCTTTTGGCTTAATACATAGCCCTGCTCCTATGAAATCAAAGGGAATTTTACAGAATTCAAACATGGAAAAAAAAATACAGGACATGCTTGCTAAACATTCTGAGGCGACAATTAAACAATTAAAACAGATTTCAACACAGATGGCTCAACTGATTTCAATGATGACGACTCTTGACCAATCATCACAGGTAGGCAATCAGAAGTTGGATCTGGTTATAGAAGACATAAAAGTCTTGAAAATTCAAACGATGACCACAAATACAGACATACAAGCAATGGACTCTTCTGCCCAAAAAGTCATGGAAGAATACAAGGATACAAAGAAGAAGACAGAAGTTCAAGAAAGCAACCAGCCGGCGATAAAGAGATCAGACATACAAGAAATAGACTTTTCATTTAAAAAAGTCATGGAACGACGTGTGGATATAAGGAAGAAGAGAGCAGGTCAAGGAATACAGATTGAAGCCACGATGGAGATGAAGCCCAGAAAGAGTTATTTTTGGATACGTATCCTGTCTGAGGAAATGAGAGAGAACAACGAAATCCTGTTCCCATACCTGACTGGCCTATTTCAGTTACAGAAGGAACTATTAGACCATGGTTAAAGGATTGATTTAAATATGATTGCTGGATCCAAAGGCTTTGATAGTGTGGATGGGTGGCATGGCTATTAATGATGTAGTGGAATTAAGATTAAGACATCATTTTGGGAATAAAGGGCTAGAAATTCTTGAGAAAAAAGACTGGATTGTTAAAATGTTTGAAGTGGCAGAAATGGCAAAACTCACAGCTATTCTAAATGAAGAAAATGACGTTCGGTTTCTGGGGGAATGGGGGGCGTGGATGTATTATTGTGAATATGAGTTAAAATTGGGAAGAATGGAAGAATATTTTCTAATCTGATCCAGAGGATTATTTTTGGTTTTTTTTATAATGAATAAGCATAATTATATTTACTAATAGATTATGGTTTTTTTTATACAGGATATTGATAGTTTATTAAGATTAGATTAACTACGACGAGATGAACTTTTTATTAAGAGGAAGATAGAGGTGAAGGGGAAGTCAAAATTTTCCATTTCTTTTTTTTCTTTTTTTCTTTATTATATGTTATGGAACTATAACAACTTTAGGTTAGAATTGAAATTTTATATTGTCATAGATGTTGTTTAATGCAATGGAAAATTTTTAGTATAAAATCCAATAAAATCTATATAAAAAAAAAAAAAAGAAATGAACCTAGAACAGGAAAGGATTAAACCAGTGATGGTGAAATGGATGAGGGAATTAGGTTATAATATTGATTTGGAAATATAGGAAAATCTATGGATGAAGGAATATAAATTTACCATCACCAATGAAATGAGAGAAAATTTATACAAACTTTTTTACAGATGGTATATAACCCCAGTATTGTTAAATAAAATGAAAAAAGGAGATAAGGATTTATGTTGGAAGTGTGGAATTGAAAAAGGTACTTTTATGCATGTTTGGTGGTTTTGCAAAAAAATTAAGAGATTTTGGAGATAGGTAATAAAGGAAACCAATAACTTGATTAGGGTAAAGGTGAAAATGGATCCCGCTTTCTGTTTATTGGGTATCCCAAAAGAAAATATGGATAAATCTGACAGAGTCATATGCCAGTATAGTTTTGCGGCAGCCAGAATTACAATTGCAAAAAACTGGAAGCAAATAAATAAAACTTTGATTAAAGACTGGAGAGAGAAATAATGGATGTATATGCGGATGGCCAAACTTACCGATTTGCTACATGATAAAGACATGGAACAGTTTAAAAAAACATGGTCTAGGGCCACCGCATATTGGGATAAATTGGCAAAGATGGATTTTACAAGTATAGTTAATGAATTATAGATTGTTATTTTTTAATACACGGAAATAATAGTAATTTTGAACATTGTCAAAGCACTTCTTCGGATGTTCAGAGGTGGTGGGAACACTGGGGGATGGTGGGTAATGGAGCACTGTATTTTGCAATATTATATTGTACAATTGTAATTATGCTGACTTTATAAGTGCTCTCTTTTGTATTTTTATATTTTGTATGTTTTCTTTTTGTTATGTTTTGATTTAAGCATATTTTAATTTTTTCCTTTTTATTAATTATTATAAAAATAATAAAAAATTATTAAAAAAATACTTGCACTGGACAAAGTGAGAGAGATTACATGCTAAAGGGCACAAATGAATAGCTGTCATGCAATCATTCTAGTAACTGACAGTTTACAATTTATGAGCTTCTATATCTAAAGTCTTCCCAAATTAAGAACAATGAAGAAGGTATACAAAGGATGTAAACTTTGATTTTGGTGCAAAATATGAATTTCTGCTCATTAAAGCACCCAAAAGTTGTTATTCAATTGTGAGGAGTGTTGGTGAATACACTGCAGGAAAGCACTGTGGCACTCATGTGTGAGCTGCATGCCAAAATACTCTAGGCATGCCAGCAGCCTCCAGCTGGGATCTGGGGATCCCCTGGAATTACAGCTCCTCTCCAGACTACAGAGATCAGCTCCCCTGGAGAAAATGGATGCTCTGGAGGGTGGAGTCCATGGCATTGTACCTCACTGAGGTCTCTGTCCTCCCCAGGCTCTATTTCAAATCTCCAGGAGTTTTCTAACCTGGATCTGGCAACCCTACACCCCCCATCCCCCACTGGTGGCCAGGGGCGACCCTAAGCACACACACGTTTGCACGGTATATTAATGGGGGCATCCATGTTCAGATGCCATTCATGCATCTTGAGCCCGTATGCAGGGAGTAAACAAGTAACTGCTATTATTACATCAATATTAAGACTGCAGGATGGCCAAGAACATGCCTGTGAAAAAGATTAACTTAGAAGGTTAATACACAATGTTATTTTAGGCAAGTCTGGCCATACATCTGGTTCCCAAGAACAAGCAGATGTTTCAGGGATCTGTAATCCTGACAAAGGACTCAGGGTTAAAGGAAAATTGGTTACATAAAGATGCTGATCTCCTTAAGAAAGCAAGCATGCTCTGTGGCATATTGCTTGTCAAAGATAAAAAGGGGTTGCAAGAAAGGCGCCACTTGACCAACGTCTTAGTCCTGAGATCCAATTTATCTTTTACATTATTTCCTAAAGTTTCTAGAGGTGAAATTCCTACAGTATGAACTGGACAATAAATGGCTTTGCAGGCGATTCTGAAACTGCTGGTAAATGATGAGCATCCCGGTTTCAGTTTGAAAGTGTTACTATAGCCCTCAAGGTTGGTTGGAGAGAGAAAGTAGCAACGCTCAGACCCCCACTGATTCAGCAACACTCCCTGCTCACCAGTGGCCCACAGGGGTTTTCCAGTGATTGGTTTGTTGGTGTGTTCATCAGTATTTGGCAGGTTGCCTCACTTCAGTCCCTCGCTGTATCCCTTCCCAGTACAGCACCGTTGGTTTTTCATACAATGCACATGGCCAGATCGTATTCTACTACCCCCTCATCCTTGACTCGTAAATGCTCAGCTCAGCTTGCTGTTGGCTACATGGACAATTGGATCAATTACCAATCATACACATCAGTCATAAATAAGGGCTGCTGTGTTTCAATAAAATCCTTCCCTTTGATGTTCAGGCCAGCAGTGTGTCTCCTACCTGAGTCCAATGATACTCCCTGCTGGACTTCTGGGTCTTGGCACCATTCGACCCTGAAAAGACGTTGCAGCAGCAGACACAGCCCCGGATGGTGCGGGGTGGGTGGGGGGGGTTTACTCCTTTCCCTTATGCTGTTTCCCCTGTCAGCTGCTTTAGGTCTCATATAGGTACTTCTTCCCACCCACCCCCAATTTTCAATGGGGAAACAACAAGGGGGAAAGAATTAAGCTCCTTTCCACAGAACTGCACCCTTGGTCAATACTGGGCCCTTCACAGCTGTTTATTAGTGCCAGATAAAATACATGGAGTTCCAGTCATGGACCTCAAGTATCTTGTATAGTTTGGCCCTGAAATTAAGACACACATATAGATGTACATTCTGGCTGTTATGACAGGAAACCATGATTAAAATATATCTAAAATATATGATTAAAATTAAATGAAGTAAAATTGAATGAATATGACGGAAAGAGAAAAGGGAAGGTTGCAATGTCACCAGCAAGCCCATCTTGAGATTCTGCTATTAAAAAAGCCAGCAGCCTCTAAGCACTGGGGACACTAGAGCAAGAAACAGAAGAAGTGGCTGGCAGTCAGAGGCGGAGGATGAGAGTGATGCTCCAGCCCCCCTCTGGCCCTCTGTCTTACCAGGTACTCTCTACATGTTTTCCTCGTTTCCTTTTCCTTCAAAGCCGAAAGGGTATTTGGAGGGGTAACCCTTGCTGTGTTCCATGCGGAAGCCAGCCTGACCTCAGGCGCTGGGTGCTTCGTGGTGGGCACAAACCCTCCTTTGAAAAGGGGGAGATGCATCATCTCTCATCTGGCAAAATTGGCACAGTTCCTTTCTTGGCCTTATTTAATTGAACCTGGTTGTGTAAATCTACCCAAAGAATCCTACACTCCTCCAGGGGAGAGAAGAGGAGGGGGCTTGTTCCTGAATATTAAAAGAGCACCAGGTCTTGTGGCTTTAATTAAAAACTTTAATTAAAAACCTCAGGAGCTTTATTAGACCTGATAATTGATTTAATTTTCTTCTACAGTTCTATTGAATAAGTCACTCTTCCAAGGCAGGCAAGCCAATACTAAGTCACCAACTGCTGTGCCAGGCTAACATACCACAATAAAGTCGCAGCCCTGTATACTCCTGTCAGCAAAGCAGAGAGTACCAGAACAGTGATGTAAAGAAGAGACCCTACAGCCATCCTGGCATGGCCCCAGCAGCTTCTTCACCACCCCACAACAGCTGTTATCTACCTTGAGTCTCAGTGGGAAAGGCAGACTACAAACAAAATAAATACATTGGCACTAATTTGGATGACACAGAAACCAAGACAATCACTCCCTGCTCACCCAGCTCCCCCTACTTTGCATACACCCCTGTACAAGAAGAGCCCCCAGCACTTGCCTTCTTGGGAGGTGGCACAAATGACCCAGAGGGGCGAGGAAGACTGTATGGCAGCTGCAGCAGGCAGTATTCTCAGGAGGGGTTTGTCCTGGATTGACTGAAAGAGGATGCTGCTGCCACTAGGAGCTCTTTCAATCTGCAAGTTTTTTTGGCAAAAGAGGTTCAGAGGTGGTTTGCCATTGCCTGCCTCTGCGTCATGACCCTGGACCTCAAACTGAACATGAGTCAACAGTGTGATATGGCGGATAAGAAGGCCAATGCAATTCTGGGCTGCATCAATAGGAGTATTGTGTCTAGATCACGGGTCGCAAAAGCGCGGCTCCCAAGGGCTCTCTTTGAGCCCTTGAGTGTGGTTCTTTCCAGTCCCACCCAGCTGGCCGGCAGGGGTTTGAAGCGCTTCCCGCCCCTTCTACCTTTTCCGAACTTCCAAGGGCCCTCCCGGTTTCCAGCCCCACCCCTTTCCTCTCCAGTAGGTGGTCTGGTCGGGGGGCCGTCTGGTGTCCGCCCGGGCCCGTCTTCCCGCCGGCCGGCCCAAGAGCTACCTCCCCCCCGGGCCTCCTCTAGGCCACCCCGCTTTGGCTCCCCTCTCCCTTATTGTAAGGGCCGCCTGGTGCTGGAGCCGTTGGCGTCTGCGCGTTGGCCCACTGGGGTGTTGCCCTGCCCCAGGTCGCTCCTGGCCTCGCCTCTCAGCCCCGGCATGCTGGCCGGGAGAATGCCTTTCCGGCCCGCCCTCCTGTCGGGGATGGCTGTCGGGGGCCCTGTCGCTCGCCCTCCCTGCTCGGCCCGGCATCATGGCTTGGCTCCGTCCACGCCGCACTCCCGCCACGCTGCGCCGCCTGTTCCCCAGGCTCGGAGGTAAATGGGGCGCAGGGCCCGTCAGTGTCCACCCGGGATAGTCCTGGGTCAGGTCTTGAGGGAAGGTATGAAGGAGCCCAGGTGGTGGCGAGGAGGAGGTGGTCTTGGATTAGCCACTCAGATGCACATTTTCCCCATCCAGATTCTCAAAACTCTGCATGGAGGTTATTGGCCATTTATGAATGGGAGGGTTTTTTTTTCCATAAATTTTTTATTATTTTTAAAATATTTTACTGTCTGGTACTTTTCAACAACACACTCATTTCATAAATCATACAATAAAAAACTTTAACAGCGTCATCGAAAAGCATATTCATCTATTAATGAAAAGATATTCAAATAAGAGACTTCCCCCTCACCTTCCTCCATCTTGCTATAAATTTATCTATTCTTTTGCAAAGAAGTTCTAATCCAGAAATATACATCAAGCTTGATTACTAAGTTAATTCTAAATTATTCAATTCATTTACAATTAGTACGTGTTTATTATTGATTTCATATATAGTAACAGATTTTATTTCAAAACCGTTCTTAAAATAAAAGGATTAGATCAGTAAATACAAAATTCCCTAGTCGTCATTTAAATCCCTGTTTAGCCCTCTGTTTCTCTCTATTACCCATAAACTGCATGTTTCCTTTTAGTTTTGTTCTTGCTGTGAATTTTTGTTTTTCCAACACTTCTGTTATTTTTGATGTCCTGTCTTTTTTGTCCAGATGTCAAGGCCAACTCCTTTTTCTCCTCTTCTTGTTGATGTTGTGGCTCCTGGTTAAGGCCAGCTAGATCTTTTTCATAGTTCTTCAAAAAGTTTTTTACTTCCTCCTGTGAAGTGATAGTAAATCTGACCTCTTTGTAGGTAAAAGTGAGTCCCTGTGGGAAGATCCAGCAGAATCTTATTCCATTCTTCTTCAATGTCCCAGTAAATTCTTTGTACATATTTCTCTTCATCATCAAATGTCGTGGGATATCCTTAAGAATGATAAGAGGATTTCCATTCACAGACAAAGGATTATCATAGAGGGTTTGCATAATATAATCTTTCATCCTTATATCATAAAAGGAAATCATAATATCTCTTGCCTTTGTCTTCTCCAGACTGGTGGGTAACGGAATTCTATATACTTTGTTTATTGCATAATCCAGATCTTGTTCACTTATATGAATCAGGTCAGCCAATGATTTTATGATAGTTATTCTGGTACATCCCATTGCTTCTGGAAAATTGCGAAGACGTACGTTCGATTGTCTTAATTTTAACTCCATAGTAGCCAGTTGGTCTAAAACATTTTCTTGTTGGAAATGTATAGCTTGAATTTGATTACCTTGAAGTATCTGTTTATTTTTAATATCTTTCTGTTCTTCAATTGCCTTTTTAATTGAAGTATCCATTTTTCCCATGTCAGTTTTCATTGTAGATATTTGAGATTTCATATTTGTAATTTCGCTTGCCAAAATGTCCAATTTCTGACTAGTCTGGTTGGTAGTTTGAGTTAGACTAGTCAATATGTTGGTTAGCTGAGCCAGACGTTGAGATTGTTGCTCATATTGTTTAGTAAAGGCATCCATGTGTTTTCTTAACATTTCCTGTATTTTCTCGTCGGCCTTTCCCATGTCTATTTCTGAAAATAGTTCTAATAATTCACCAATATCAAGAAGTGCTGTTCTAAATATATTGGCAGGATCCAAGACCTTGTAGGGGTTCTATTCATCAATTATACAGGTCCCGGGATTAAATGGCTGTAAATTCTTCTCTCCGTTGTAAAACAATTAGTGTTGTTGTAAAGGGCCATCAAGTTTTATTGACACTCTGCTTGATTGTAAAAGAAGGGGGTGAGCTGGGCATTATTTAAATAGCGGACCTTCGGCTGTCTTGTTTTCGAGTAGTAGGAATATGTTGCGTGTTGCACAATAAAGACACACTTGGAGCCCTGCGATTTTCCTGTATGATCTTTCCCTTTCAGTCTCGATGGTTTTCTTTGATGAATCGGAAAGACGTCATTTCCAGAGGAATTTAGCCCATTCGCTCCCACCCCTTTTAACACCTCGGCTTCTAATTGGTAGCTAGAGTGTCTGTCAGCTGTCCCGTTTGTTATGCCAAAGTGGAGATCGAATAGATAAGGCTCCTGCCATTCAACTATAGTTTTTTTAAACAAACAAAGTCACTTATATTCTGGACAGAGAGATGCAGATTGCATTGATGATTGTTACGATCTTCCAGAGCTTCAATTTCAAGGTAAAGACAAAAGAATTCTTGCAACTTACTCAGATGTTGGATGATAAGGTTACGGTGATGATAATTTTCTTAGATGGTGATTGAAGGGGGAGGACTGAACCTTGATTACCCATGAAATGTTCCGGCGATGACTTTCCCTTGCCCGCAGGACCGGCATCAAAACTTCCGAGGGGCTTAGAAGCCTCCCTCGGAGAGTTCTGGAGGTCAAACCGCATAAGTGGCTGCAGGGAATTCCTGCTTCCCAAGTCCACTGTTTAGGACCGGGTTGAGGTGCTAGTTAGCACCCCAATTTGAACATTTCTTGGATTGTTCCTGGAGAGTCCAGGAAACATGGCGCTCAGCCCAGCTGCCCCAGCAGGAAGTCTATGAATGGGAGGTTTTGACTTGGATTTGCCACTCAGATGCACATTTTCCCCATCCAGATTCTCAAAACTCTGCATGGGGGGTTATTGGCCATTTATGAATGGGAGGTTTTGCCTTGGATTTGCCACTCAGATGCACAACTCAACAATAAGCCCCCTGCAGAGTTTTGAGAATGCAGATGGGGAAAATGTACAGTGTTTGTCAGTCATTGTCATGATTTAATTTTATGGATGCCTTGCTTACTTTTTTCCCTCCTCAGAGGCCATGTCTACCCACTGGCTTTCTTGTCGGTAGACCTGGACTCCGAGGAGGGGAAAAAGTCCCCTTTCAGAGGCCAGGTCTACCAATTGGCTTCTATGGGCCTCCAGAGGCCAGGTCTACTGCCAAGAAAGCCAATGGGTAGACCTGGCCTCCCAATGGGACTCAGCTGGAGGCCAGGTCTACCAATAGGCTTTTATGGCTGTAGACCAGGCCTCCAGACAAGGACTCTGGAGGAGGGGGAAATGGCAGGGACTTACAATTTAATTTTTATCAATAAAAATATCCTTATTAAGTATGATATTAAGTTTTATTCAGTGTACCTATAGTTTAATTAAGACTTAAAACTTTAATTAAAGTTTATTAAGTTAATAAACAGTGTATCTACCTATATAGTTTAAGTTTAAGAAATTTGGCTCTCAAAAGAAATCTCAATCGTTGTACTGTTGATATTTGGCTCTTTTGACTAATGAGTTTGCCGACCCCTGGTCTAGATCAAGGGAAGTAATACTACCACTGTATTCTGCATTGGTCAGACCTCACTTGGAATACTGTGTCCAGTTTTGGGCTCCACAATTTAAGAAGGATGTTGACAAGTTGGAGCGTGTCCAGAGGAGGGCGACCAGAATGGTCAAAGGTCTGGCATCCATGCCCTATGAGGAGAGACTTAGGGAGTTGGGTTTGTTTAGTTTGGAGAAGAGAAGGTTGAGGGGAGACATGATAGACATGTTTAAATATTAAATATTAAGGGATGTCATGTTGATGAGGGAACTAGCTTGTTCTCCAGAGCTCCAGAGAGTAGTGTCACAGGCTTTGACATATCAGCACATGAACTATAAGATTGTGATGTACATATGCAGCAATTATTCATTGTAAAACCTAAAACTACACATACAAACTACATAAACTGAACTGCAAACAGAATACAGCAGAGGTTTCTAAGACAGAAAAGCCTGCTTATGTATTGATAGGGATTTGTATTCTTACAATTGCAAAGTCAGTGTCAGCCCTTGGCCCACAGAACCAGAAATCACCACAAAGTCATATAGAGTCCAAACAGATGGCTTTTACTGGTCAAATAGGCATACAGTGCAAACGAATAAAATGACAGCTATGAGAGACTCACTAGCTGGGAGATGTTATAAGGCAGGAAAGGCGGGAGATTACACGCATAGGCTGAATACAGTTTCCCAGGAGCTGAGTTCCCAGGCCTAGGTATGCGACCTTGGGGGGCAGACAATACAGCGCAGAGACAGAGGCAATAACGAAACCGAGATAGCAGCCTGACATTCTGCTCCCCTTAAGGCCCCCTCCCAGTTCGCAAGGGGGCTGGCCTATCCGGGTAAGCAATGTGAAAGGCGTCGACGAGGTCGGGGGCGGAGACATCCCGTGCGCGCACCCATTCGTCATAGGCAGGGGGGAAATGTTTCCAACGGACTAAATATTGCAGGTTGCCATGGTGAACACGGGAGTCAAGGATCTTGGAGACTTCGAAGTGTTCCTCCCCCCCCACCATGATGGGTTGCGCAGGAGGTGGGTCCGGATGCCACTGTGGAGAAGCAACATGGGGTTTGAGGAGGCTAATGTGGAAGACAGGATGCACACGCCTCAAGGATTTGGGGAGAGCCAGTTCCACCGTGACAGGGTTTATGACCCGGGTGATGGGGAAAGGGCCAATGAATTTAGCACTGAGCTTATGGCACGGTTGGGTGGAACGGAGATTTTTGGTGGAAAGGTAAACCAAAGCACCCACTTGCAGATCACCCCCGGGGGAGCGATGTTTGTCAGCTTGCGCTTTGTATTTACGTTTGGCCCGGTCGAGGTTGCTAACGAGCCAGGGCCAAGTGGTACGGAGGGCGTGTGCCCAGGAGGCAATGTCGGGGTTCCCCTCCCCCTCCACATCATCTGCAGGAGCGATGGGACTGAAATCTTGCCCATACACAGCAAAAAATGGGCTAAAACCTGTGGATTGATGCATGGCATTATTGTAGGCATATTCTGCTAAAGGTAACAGTTCCACCCAGTTATCCTGGTGGTAGTTAACATAACAGCGTAAATAACATTCAAGTACAGCATTGACACGTTCAGTTTGACCATCAGTTTGAGGATGGTATGCACTAGACAACCCTTGTTCCACTCCCACCAACTTGAGGAAAGCTTTCCAAAACTTAGAAACGAAACCACTTCCGCGGTCACAAATTATCTTACGCGGAAACGAATGTAAACGAAAGATATGCGTCACGAAGAGGCGGGCCAGTTTCTGAGCAGAGGGGATCCCTGCGCATGGAATCAAATGTATTTGCTTAGAAAACAAATCAGTAACAACCCACAACACAGTTTTACCCCCACTGAGAGGGAGATCAGTCATGAAGTCCATAGCAATCACTTCCCAAGGTTTGCTGGGCGTTTCAAGAGGTTGTAGCAGCCCCGGGGATTTGCCCTGCGATCGTTTCGCAGCGGCACAAAAGGGACAGCTGCGGATGAAGGAGTCAATGTCGGAACGCATTCCCCCCCACCAGAACTGTCTGTGCAATAAGTGAAGGGTTTTCAGAAACCCAAAGTGCCCAGCTGTTTTGGCTCCATGGGCTAAATGTAAAACGTCCTTCCGGAGAGCCTTGGGGACATACAATTTCGAGTCCTTGTACCAGGATCCTCCTTGTTCCAAAACACCAGGAGGTAGGGTATGAGCGGAACGTTCTAAAAGGCACTGGTCCCGAAGGACAGTTAAAAAGGACTCGGAGATGGGGATTTTGGAGGGGGCCCCCCCGTCGGCCGTGGAGCTCTTAGAAACAGTTATGGGGCTAGTGCTTACGTGCGGCGGCGCGCAGACTGCAGGCGGCTGGGCGGTCGGAGGGGTAGGAAGGGCGGGAACTCCGGTTTGTTGCGGTGGCGGCTGGGCAGCCGGTTGGGCTGGCGGAGCTTGTAAGTTGGGTAAGGTGTGCTGATGCTGGGATCGAGTTTGCACAGCCAGCATAGGTAGGGCCCCACGTTGCATAGGGGTGAACAGAGAGTTGGTGGGTCTCTCGAGTTTTACCGGATATTGTGGTAAACGGGAGAGGGCATCCGCGAGAACGTTCTGCTTCCCAGGGACGTGCTTCAGGGTGAAACGGAACTGAGCAAAGAACTCCGCCCACCGTTGTTGTTTCGCCGATAGCTTATGGGACCCCGTGAGGGCAGCTAGATTTTTGTGACCGGTCCAAACCTCAAAGGGGACTTTAGACCCTTCCAAGAATTGTCGCCATACAGTCAGTGCATGATGAACTGCTGAGGCCTCTTTCTCCCAGATGGGCCAGTTTAATTGAGCGTGCGCAAATTTTTTTGAAAAGTAAGCGCAAGGGTGAAGAAGACCATCCGCTCCTTGCTGGAGGAGAGCCCCTCCCATGGCTACATCGGAAGCATCGACTTGCACAATGAACATTTGATTTGGGTCTGGGTGCTGTAGCACCGGCTCCGAAGTGAAGAGGCGTTTGAGGGCCAGAAAGGCGGCTTGGCATTGCTCAGTCCATAGGATTTTTGCGGAGGGCAAGGCAGCCGAGCTTACTTTTCCCTTAGTTTTCAGTAGGTCCGTAATGGGTAGAGCCACCTGGGCGAAGTTAGGGATGAATCCTCGATAGAAGTTTGCAAATCCCAGAAATTGCTGTACTTGCTTACGGTTGGTGGGGGGAGTCCAATCGAGGACGGCTTGGACTTTGGCGGGGTCCATGCGAAGACCTTGGTGGGAGATGATGTATCCCAAAAACGTGAGTTTGCTTTGGTGAAATTCGCACTTAGCTAGTTTTGCGAAAAGTTGATGGTTACGCAGGCGTTGCAGAACTTCCCTGACCAGAGCCACATGCTCGTCCATAGTTTTCGAATAAATGAGAATGTCATCTAAGTAGACCACCACCCCACGATATAGAAGGTCATGTAGGATTTCATTGATGAGTTGCATGAAGACCCCCGGGGCCCCTTTTAATCCGAACGGCATCACAAGGAATTCATACATTCCGAAACAGCTAGAGAAGGCAGTGAGGTGCTCATCCCCTTCGCGGATACGGACTCGGTAGTAAGCTTCCACCAAGTCTAATTTAGAGAACACACGGCCTTCCTGTAATTGTCCCAAAATATCTGATATTAATGGGATAGGATAGGCGTTGGTCTGGGTAACCGCATTGAGCTTTCTGAAGTCAATGCACAGGCGAAGGTCGCCCTCTTTTTTCCGGACGAAAAACGCGGGGGCCGAGTTTGGGGCATTCGAAGGGCGAATGAACCCTCTGGCGAGGTTTTTGTCCAAAAAGTCCCGGAGGACAGTGCGCTCGGAAGCGCTCATAGGGTAAATCTTACTCTTGGTCAATGTGCAGTCCTTTACCACTTCAATCGCACAGTCTGAGGCCCGGTGGGGGGGTAAGGCATCACATTCCCTAAGGTCGAAGACATCTTCAAAGTCCCGGTATACAGCGGGTAGAGCCGGTGGTGTTGGGGCGGTAGCGGTTAATGCTGGAACGGGCGGATATAGCAGAGCAAAGTTTTGCCGATGCTGGTCGCAGGTGGGACTAGCGAAGGAGATAGTGTTTGTTTCCCAATCAATACTGGGACTATGTCCTTTAATCCAGTTAATTCCCAAGACCACTTCAAATCGGATAGGGGCTATAGTGAAGTCTATTTGTTCCCAGTGGGAACCAATTCCCATTGCCACCCCTATGGTGCGGTGATCAACTGGACCCCCCTGGAAATGGCTTCCGTCCATTTGGGCAAATTGGACGGGGGCGGGTAAAGCCTCAGAGTCGGCTCTGAGTGCAGCAAAAGTGGCTTCGCTTATGAGAGTGCGACAGCAACCGGAGTCAATTAGTGCTTTGACGGGGATTTGTGGGCCACCGTTAAGTTGTTGTAAAACTGCATCCACGTAGACGGTGGAGTCCACTTCTTTGATTTTGGTAGGAGCATTCGGTTTGATAGGAAGATCCTGAGAGGTCTGTGGAGACGCTCCATTCACCACAGACCGGAGCCGTTTTTTGACAAGTCGAGGGGAGATTCCAGGTTTAAGGCTGGAGAAATCCAAGGATTTTCCTCATCCGAAGAGGGAAAGTTGTCCCCCAATGGGGCACTTGTAATCCGAGACCCGGCGGGGTCGTTGGTAGTAGGCAGGGAGGCTGGGTCCCCGGCATGGAGTGCAGAGGGTGTGGGTCTTCCCGGAGCTGCGCTGCGGGTGGCCGCGGTGCCTCTGCGTGGTGGACGACCTCGGGCACGGGTTGTCGTGCTGGGACGAAATAATTCCTGGCGGCGCGGGCAAACGGCTGCAAAGTGGCCCATTTCTCCGCAAGTAAGACAGGCACCCCTCTGAAATCGGGCTTCACGTTCCTGGGGCGGACGTGGGGGATTTCGTGGGATGAGCAGTGGTGCCTTGGGTTGAGGCTTTTGGGTGCCTTTTTCCTTGTGCTTTTGACGGACGAGAGAAATAAAGCGTCGGCGGCTTTCCACTTCCTCGGCTAATAGGATCCAGTCTTCGAGGGTATCGGGATCGCCCCGCATGTAAGACCAGTTCAGAATGTCAGGATGCAAGGCTTCCCTGAAATGATGGATCAGGGTGGTCTCGGGCCAACCTACAATTTTACTTGCCAGTCGTTGAAATTCATCGGCAAATTCTCGTACTGTAGCAGAGCCTTGTTTTAATTGTAAGAGTTCCGTTTTGGCTCTTTCCCCCAGGAAGGGGTCCTCAAACCTTCTTCTCAGGGCAGTCATGAAGTTGTTGAGGGAACGAATAGCACGAGAGCGGGTGTCAAACTGGAGGACCATCCAGTCAGCCGCTTTACCTGTCAGAAGGGAAGCTACGTAACGCACCCGGCTATCTTCCGTGGGGAAAAGTTGTCCTTGTTCTCGCATATAACTGTCCACTTGATGCAAGAAACAAGGCAAAGTCTCGAGAGATCCGTCATACGTAGTCCTCAATTTGAGTTGCTTCCAAGGGCCGGGCGCAGGTTGACCCGGTTGCACGGGTGGTCCGGGCGGAGGGACAACAGGAGCTCCAGGAGGCAAGGGTGGAGCAGGCACATTAGCGGGTGGTTGCACGGGTGGTCCGGGCGGAGGAGCAACAGGAGCTCCAGGAGGCAAGGGTGGAGCAGGCACATTAGCGGGTGGCTGTACGGGTACCCCCTGACCCGGTATTGGAACGGGCTGTCTCTGAGCTATCAGGGTTTGTTGTAATTGCCTGTTCTCCTGAAGTATACGTTCCATTACTTCCTGGAGTTGATCAACACGGTCGGAGAGCTCCCGATTCTGGGCTCGTAAGAGATGAACCTCCTCACTTGGGCCACCAGTAAGATGAGGCTTACTGGTCCGGAAGCTTGTGGCCCATTGAGAGCTATCCCCATATAAGTCCTCGTCTTCAGACTCTCCTGAGTCTCGACGTCGGTCAGCCAAACGGCGTGCGCGTTGGGTCGCGCGCGACGGGACAAACGCCGGGGAAAAGGACAGACCTGATAGCCCTAGTACATTGCCCTTAGGGCGCGTGTCCACGTTCGCCTGATTCCTAATCCTTGCTGCAGCCGCCCTGGCTGCTTCCGCAGCCTCTCTCTCTCTTGCGACCTTAGCCGCTTCGGCGGCTTGCTGATCCGCAAGAACTTTGGCGTTCTCAAGTCTCAGGGCAGTCTCTGCCGTAATGCGCGGCAAAAGTTCTGTCTCCAGGAGTGAGAGTATGGGGTCGGGTTCCCCGCCCAGCAGAGGTTGTACTCGAACCGCCAGTGCGGGTGCCTCGGCTCCAAAGGTCGAGGTCAAAACTTGAGCCAAGGTGGCTACCGGGGTGTCCTTTGTACATTCCACAAGGAGAAGAGCGGTGCTAATAGCGACTCGCTTGGCCTCAGCCTGACAGCTGGCTGCATCCGGGATCAGGGAAAAACCCTCCGGTGGGGCTCCCGCCATGGTAGAAAGAGTTTCTCGAGAAATAAGATTATCCAAAAGTCCAGTTAATATTTGTAAATCCTCAGTCGCCAATCGGGCATCGTCCAGTAATTGATCCAAGTCCTGAAGATCTAAACGAGCATCAGTATCCTCCGACGTTAACATCCAGAGACGTCCTGCAAGAGATTGCCACTGTTCCTGTACCAGTCCCCTCAAGCGGCAAACCTCTCGGGTTGTCCGGAAAAGTTCAGCGATTACGTCTTGTAACAGAGTAGGATCCTCAGAGAAGGGCTCCAGGGTAGTAGATCACCTGGAGAGCTGCACAGCTCCCATCCAAGTGGCAGGCGAACCCCCCTGGGCTCCAGCCTGGCTAGTAGAATGGTGAAGAGATAGCTGTCATAATGTCAGCCCTTGGCCCACAGAACCAGAAATCACCACAAAGTCATATAGAGTCCAAACAGATGGCTTTTACTGGTCAAATAGGCATACAGTGCAAACGAATAAAATGACAGCTATGAGAGACTCACTAGCTGGGAGATGTTATAAGGCAGGAAAGGCGGGAGATTACACGCATAGGCTGAATACAGTTTCCCAGGAGCTGTCAGCCCTTGGCCCACAGAACCAGAAATCACCACAAAGTCGTATAGAGTCCAAACAGGTGGATTTTACTGATCAAATAGGCATACAGTGCAAACGAATAAAATGACAGCTATGAAAGGCTCACTAGCTGGGAGATATTATAAGGCAGGAAAGGCGGGAGATTACACGCAGGAATACAGTTTCCCAGGAGCTGAGTTCCCAGGCTTAGGCTTAGGCATGCGACCTTGGGGGGCAGACAATACAGCACAGAGACAGAGGCAATAACGAAACCGAGATAGCAGCCTGACATTCTGCTCCCCTCAAGGCCCCCTCCCAGTTCGCAAGGGGGCTGGCCTGTTCGGGTAAGCAATGTGAAAGGCGTCAATGAGGTCGGGGGCGGAGACATCTCGTGCGCGCACCCATTCGTCATAGGCAGGGGGGAAATGTTTCCAACGAACTAGATACTGGAGAGTACCATGGTGAATACGGGAGTCAAGGATCTTGGAGACTTCGAAGTGTTCTTCCCCCCCCACCATGATGGGTTGCGCAGGCGGTGGGTCCGGATGCCACCGTGGAGAAGCAACATGGGGTTTGAGGAGGCTTATGTGGAAAACAGGATGCACACGCCTCAAAGATTTGGGGAGAGCCAGTTCCACTGTGACAGGGTTTATGACCCGAGTAATGGGGAAAGGGCCAATGAATTTGGCGCTGAGTTTATGGCACGGTTGGGTGGACCGGAGGTTTTTGGTGGAAAGGTAAACCAAAGCACCCACTTGCAGATCACCCCCGGGGGAGCGATGTTTGTCAGCTTGCGCTTTGTATTTACGTTTGGCCCGGTCGAGGTTGCTAACGAGCCAGGGCCAAGTGGTACGGAGGGCGTGTGCCCAGGAGGCAATGTCGGGGTTCCCCTCCCCCTCTACATCATCTGTAGGAACGATGGGACTGAAATCTTGTCCATACACAGCAAAAAACGGGCTAAAACCTGTGGATTGATGCATGGCATTATTGTAGGCATATTCTGCTAAAGGTAGCAGTTCCACCCAGTTATCCTGGTGGTAGTTAACATAACAACGCAAATAACATTCGAGTACAGCATTGACACGTTCAGTTTGACCATCAGTTTGAGGATGGTATGCACTAGACAATCCCTGTTCCACCCCCACCAACTTGAGGAAAGCTTTCCAAAACTTAGAAACGAAACCACTTCCGCGGTCACAAATTATTTTACGCGGAAACGAATGTAAACGAAATATATGCGTCACGAAGAGGCGGGCTAGTTTCTGAGCAGAGGGGATCCCTGCACATGGAATCAAATGTATTTGCTTAGAAAACAAATCAGTAACAACCCACAACACAGTTTTACCCCCACTGAGAGGGAGATCAGTCATGAAGTCCATAGCGATCACTTCCCAAGGTTTGCTGGGCGTTTCAAGAGGTTGTAGCAGACCCGGGGGTTTGCCCTGCGATCGTTTCGCAGCGGCACAAACGGGACAGCTGCGGATGAAGGAGTCAATGTCGGAACGCATTCCCCCCCACCAGAACTGTCTGCGCAATAAGTGAAGGGTCTTCAGAAACCCAAAGTGCCCAGCTGTTTTGGCTCCATGAGCTAAATGTAAAACGTCCTTCCGGAGAGCTTTGGGTACATACAATTTTGAGTCTTTGTACCAGGACCCCCCTTGTTCCAAAACACCAGGAGGTAGGGTATGAGCGGAACGTTCTAAAAGGCACTGGTCCCGAAGGACAGTTAAAAAGGATTCGGAGATGGGGAGTTTGGAGGGAGCCCCCCCGTCGGTTTTGGAGATCTGAGAAATAGTTATAGGGCTAGTGCTTACGTGTGGCGGCGCGCAGACTGCAGGCGGCTGAGCGGTCGGAGGGGTAGGAGGGGCGGGAACTCCGGTCTGTTGCGGTGGCGGCTGGGCAGCCGGTTGGGCTGGCGGAGCTTGCGAGGTGTGTTGATGCTGGGATCGGGTTTGCACAGCCAGCATAGGTAGGGCCCCACGTTGCATAGGGGTGAATAGAGAGTTGGTGGGTCTTTCGAGTTTTACCGGATATTGTGGTAAACGGGAGAGGGCATCCGCGAGAACGTTCTGCTTCCCAGGGACGTGCTTCAGGGTGAAACGGAACTGAGCAAAGAACTCCGCCCACCGTTGTTGTTTCGCCGATAGCTTATGGGACCCCGTGAGGGCAGCTAGATTTTTGTGATCGGTCCAAACTTCAAAGGGTATTTTAGACCCTTCCAAGAATTGCCGCCATAAAGTCAGTGCATGATGAACTGCAGAGGCCTCTTTCTCCCAGATGGGCCAGTTTAATTGAGCGTGCGCAAATTTTTTTGAAAAGTAAGCGCAAGGGTGAAGAAGACCGTCCGGTCCTTGCTGGAGGAGAGCCCCTCCCATGGCTACATCGGAAGCATCGACTTGCACAATGAACATTTGATTTGGGTCTGGGTGCCGTAGCACCGGCTCCGAAGTGAAGAGGCGTTTGAGGGCCAGAAAGGCGGCTTGGCATTGCTCAGTCCATAGGATCTTTGCGGAGGGCAAGGCAGCCGAGCTTACTTTTCCTTTAGTTTTCAGCAGGTCCGTAATGGGTAGAGCCACTTGGGCGAAGTTAGGGATGAATCCCCGATAGAAGTTTGCAAATCCCAGAAATTGCTGTACTTGCTTACGGTTGGTGGGGGGAGTCCAATCGAGGACGGCTTGGACTTTGGCGGTGTGAGAGATCCCCCTCTCTGAGTTTGCTTCTCCAAATCAGTTGCTCAGACGTTGATACAGAAACAATCGATTTATTGAAGCCTTCAGGAGATGAGACAGGCACAGGTAGAAAGTTGCAAGTGAGGGGCTATACGGGTTTACAGAATATATTGACTCCAGGGCACTGGGGCACTGGGGTTCACACTTATTGTTATGGGAAGTTACAAGCTTGGCATAATACAAAACATCAGACAGATCCCAGGAAGTCTGGGCGGCTATCACACTTCCAAGGCCGCATCGGCCTGAGGGAGTACTGGCAGGAAGAACAGCGGGGGGGGGGGGAAGATACATGGGCCATCAGGCCTGGCGCCTGAGACCAGAAGGTGTGAACTGCTTTTACGAGTTCACTGATAACACAGCAGGTGATGGAAAGCAGAGACACAAAGACAGAGACCCTCACATTCTGCCCCCCTTAAGGCCCCCCCCCGGGGTCCCCGAGAGGACGAGGCTTATCGGGATAAGCAAGGTGGAATTCCCGGACTAAGCGAGGAGCCGCCATGTGGGGTGCGGCCACCCATTCGTCATGAGCGGAGCCAAGGTTTTTCCAGCGAACAAAGTAAAACAGTTTCCCTTTCTTCCATTTGGAGTCTAAAACCTTGGATATTTCCAAATGGGTGTCCCCTCCTACTACGGTAGGAATCTCGTGTGCGGGAGGGGGGTGGAACTGGGGGGCTGCCACATAGGGTTTGAGGAGGCTTATATGAAAGACTGGATGGACTCCTTTCAGAGTTTTTGGGAGGTCCAGTTCCACAGTAACCTCGTTGATTACTCTGGTAATGGGGAAAGGTCCCACATAACGGTCGCTCAGTTTTTTGCAGGGGCGAAGAGAGCGGAGGTTTTTGGTGGACAGATAGACTTGCTCCCCCACCTTGAGTTCCCATCCCGGAGACCGGTGTTTGTCTGCTTGTTCCTTGTACTTGCTTTTTGCCCTTTCCAGATTTTTGAGCAACCATGGCCAGGTGGATTTAACCACCTGAATCCACTCCTGAAGGTCAGGGGTAGACTGGAGCTCTGGCGAGACGGGGGCAGAACCGAAAGGGCCGAAATCCGTCCCGTATATAACTTGGAAGGGACTAAAGCCGGTAGAGGAATGAGGCGCATTGTTATACGCATATTCGGCAAATGGCAGCAGGTCGACCCAGTCGTCCTGGTGGAAATTTACATAGCAACGCAAATAACATTCTACCACCGCATTTACTCGTTCTGTTTGACCATCCGTTTGGGGGTGATAGGCGGAAGAAAGGCCCTGCTCTTCCACTCCCATTAACTTTAGGAAGGCCCGCCAGAATTTGGCAACAAACTGGACCCCCCGGTCGGAGAGGACCTTCCTCGGGATCGAGTGTAGCCTGAGGACGTGTGTGATGAACAGTTTAGCTAAGCCCTGGGCTGAAGGAAGGCCTGCACATGGAACGAAGTGAACCTGTTTGGAAAAGAGGTCTGTGATAACCCAAAGAACCGTTTTTCCCCGACTCGGAGGTAGGTCGGTGATAAAATCCATGGCGATGACTTCCCAGGGACGGGAGGGGCTCTCAAGCGGTTTGAGAAGCCCTGGGGGTTTTCCCATCCGTTTCTTGGCTGTGGCGCAGGTGGGGCAGCTGCGCACATACAACTCTACATCAGATCTCATACCGGGCCACCAGAATTGTCTTCGAACCAGGTGAAGCGTTTTTATGAAACCAAAATGACCCGCTAGCCTGGCACCATGTACAAGTCCCAATACTTCCTTGCGAAGAGAGGAGGGGACGTACAGTTTCCCCCCTTGCACCCACCAAGTGTTGGTACGTTCCAGACCAGTGGGGAGGAGATGATGCTCCTCCTCCTGCAAGGAGGCGTCCCGGAGTCGCTGTTGGAAGGCTTCCGGGATGCCTTTGAGTGTAGGGGGGGTCTCCGGTGGTCGGGCTCGGGACCGGGTGGTGACGGCTAAGCTAGGAACTTCCCCTCGCTGCTCGGGAGTGAACAGGGAGTCGACTGGGCGATCGAAATCGTTGCGATACTGGGGAAGTCGTGACAAAGCGTCGGCTAGGGCATTTTCTTTGCCAGGGACATGTCTGAGAGTGAACCGGAACTTAGCGAAGAATTGGGCCCACCGAACCTGTTTGGCATTGAGTTTTCTAGCCCCCTTGAGGGCCTCAAGATTCTTGTGATCGGTACACACTTCGAATGGCAGTTCGGCCCCTTCCAAGAAGTGTCGCCATATGGTAAGGGCATGTTTGACCGCTGCTGCCTCCTTCTCCCAAATGGCCCAGTTGATTTCAGACTGGGAAAACTTCTTGGAGAAGTAGGCGCATGGTCTCAACCGTCCCCCCTCATCCCTCTGCAATAGGGCCCCGCCCATGGCTACATCCGAGGCATCCACTTGCACCACAAAAGGCTTGGTGCAATCTGGGTGAGCCAAAACGGGTTCGGATGAAAAAAGTAGCTTCAAACGTTCAAAAGCTAGCTGGCACTGGGGGGACCATTGCAAACGGGCTGAGGGAAGCGCGGCGCTAGCCCCCTTGTCCTTGGTACGCAACAGGGCAGTGAGGGGAAGCGCAACTTGGGCAAAGTTAGGAATGAAGTTCCGGTAAAAATTGGCAAACCCCAAAAACTGCTGAAGTTGGCGGCGGGTAGTGGGGGGTTCCCAGTCCCGCACTGCCTGGACCTTGGCGGGGTCCATTTCCAACCCTTGGTGGGAGATCACATACCCCAGAAATGTAATGGAGGGTTGGTGGAATTCACATTTGGACACCTTAGCATACAGTTTGTGCTCCCGCAGCCGCTGGAGCACCTCTCGCACTAGGCGCACATGGTCTTCCATGGTTTCAGAGTAAATAAGGATGTCATCGAGAAATACCACCACCCCCCGAAACAGCAAATCATGCAAAACCTCATTAATTAATTGCATAAAGACACTCGGAGCCCCCGAAAGTCCGAACGGCATGACTAGGTACTCAAACATCCCAAAACAACTGGAAAAGGCCGTTTTGGGTTCGTCTCCTTCTTTGATGCGAATGCGGTGGTAGGCTTCTACCAAGTCCAGTTTGGTGAAGATTCGGCCCTCCTTTAATTGTGCTAGAAGGTCGGGAATAAGGGGGAGGGGGTAAGCATTAGACTGGGTGACTGCGTTCAGTCTGCGAAAGTCAATACACAGTCTTAAATCTCCCGTCTTTTTCTTTACAAAGAAAGCTGGGGCTGAATAAGGAGCCTTGGAGGGGCGTATGAAACCCCTCGCCAGATTGACATCCAGATAGTCTCGCAACACTGTCTTTTCACTAGGGCTCATGGGGTAAACCTTTCCCTTAGACAGTTTGCCTTCCCCTACAATCTCGATGGCACAGTCCGTTTCTCTGTGGGGAGGCAGTTTGTCGCACTCTCTAACATCAAAAACATCAGTAAATTGCGAGTACTCAGAGGGTAATTGAGGAGAGACTGGGGCGGGGGACCCTACCAGTGCGGCGGCTGGAGTCCTGAGTACTCGTTCCTTGTCATGCAACCCACAGGGGTTTTCGGGGAAGGAAAGCACCCGTTTAACCCAATCAATGGAGGGATTGTGCCCCCTTAACCAGTTCATCCCTAACACCACAGGGGTTACAATAGGGGCGATAGTGAAATACAACCGTTCCCAATGTTCCCCCACGGACATAATCACGGCTGCAGTTCTGTGGGTCACCGGGCCCCGTTTAAAGTCACTCCCGTCCATTTGGGAAAAACGGAGGGGTCCCGGAAGCCGCTTGCGCCGGACACCCAACTTCTTGGCAGTTTCCTCATTTATCATGGTGCGGGCACACCCCGAGTCGACCAACGCGGGGACCTCTAACGGGGGACCCCCTTTGGGTAGGGACAGATGGACACGCACAAATACATTGTCCTCTTGGGCGCTTACCATCGGTGGAGCTCCTTGCACAACGATAGGGACGGTCTGCTGCGGAGCCCCCTCTACAGCAGACCGACGGCGTTTTTTGCCGGCTGTTCCCACTCTTCCTCCTCGCTGGAAGAGGGGGACGGGGTAGTGGCCTCCGGGGAGCCGTCCGAATCAAAGACGGTATTTGTAATCCGGGACCCCGATGGGACCGTAGAGTCGGATGCCCCATCCTGGGGACGTGCGTGGAGAGCGGAGGGTGCGCCGGAGCGCCGGCTCAGTGGTCCACTTCTGCGGCGAGGCTGGCTGTCGGCGGCCGGTTTCGTCGGCTCGGCCTGGGTTTGGCGGGGAGGGGTCGGACGGCCTGAGCGAGAGGGGCATTGCGATGCAAAGTGACCCTTTCCCCCGCAGATCAGGCAGACGCCGGCCTCGAACCGCTTGCGGCGTTCCGCGGCCGAGAGGACCCCGCCACCCCCTTGCCGGAGTTCCCGGCCACGGTCACCCCGGGGCCTGGGGTCTCGCCCAATCCGTTGCTTGGACAAGTTCAGGAGTTGTTTGCGATTCTCGATGTCAGCAGCATGGCGAACCCAACCTTCCACATCCGGGGGGTTCCCTTGCATGAAGGCCCAATGTTGGAGGTCTGGGTTGAGACCCTCCCTGAAACATTGTACCAAGGTAGCCTCACTCCAGTCCAGAATTCGGCTAGCCAGTGACTGGAACTCACTTGCATACTGCGCCACCGACTTAGTCCCTTGGCGCAGTTGCATCAGGGAGGCTTTAGCCCGCTCACCTAGAGTCGGGTCCTCAAAACGGTTTCGGAGTGCTACCATGAACTCGTCCAGGGTTCGCAGCACCGGCGAGCGGAGTTCATACTGCAACACCATCCAGGCAGCCGCCTCCCCTTGCAGTAAGGAAGCCACGTACTGCACCCGGGACTCCTCAGAAACGAAGGTTCGGCCTTGTTCCCGCATAAAAATGTCTACTTGGACCATAAAAAAGGTCAACTGGTCTCCCGACCCGTCATACGTGACTTTCAGGTCCCGACGGGCCGGGGGGGCAGGGGTTGCGGGCGGAACTACTGGCGCCCCGTCTGGGGGAGCACCGGCTGGAGGTTGCAATTTCAGCGCATCTAGGGTCGTGGCCATCTCACCCATTACGCGTTGCATGATCTCCATCTGTTCCTGCATAGCCCGGCGGTCTTCCTGCCACTGCTTTCGTTCTTCCTCCATGAGGGCCTCTTTGCGGGCCGGGTCCCCTTCGAGTCCCGTGCTGGGGAAGGCCAACCGGCGATCCTTCGCCGCAGTCCGCGAGAGCGACCAGCCCTTGGGAGAGTCCAGCCAATAAGTGAGCCCCCGGGGACGTCCGTCCCGATCTTGGTCGGGGGCGCAACCCTTCGGTTTCTTTGGCTTGGCTCCCTCCTCTTTAGGGTCCGGCTTCTCCGGCTCGTCCGGTTCCTTGGGGGCATCGGGGTTAGGGGTGGTGTCCTCGTCGGCTGACATTCTGTCCAAAGCGGTACAGCTGCAGTCCGAGAGGCAAGGACTTGCAACTTAATGTGAGAGATCCCCCTCTCTGAGTTTGCTTCTCCAAATCAGTTGCTCAGACGTTGATACAGAAACAATCGATTTATTGAAGCCTTCAGGAGATGAGACAGGCACAGGTAGAAAGTTGCAAGTGAGGGGCTATACGGGTTTACAGAATATATTGACTCCAGGGCACTGGGGCACTGGGGTTCACACTTATTGTTATGGGAAGTTACAAGCTTGGCATAATACAAAACATCAGACAGATCCCAGGAAGTCTGGGCGGCTATCACACTTCCAAGGCCGCATCGGCCTGAGGGAGTACTGGCAGGAAGAACAGCGGGGGGGGGGGAAGATACATGGGCCATCAGGCCTGGCGCCTGAGACCAGAAGGTGTGAACTGCTTTTACGAGTTCACTGATAACACAGCAGGTGATGGAAAGCAGAGACACAAAGACAGAGACCCTCACAGGCGGGGTCCATGCGAAGACCTTGGTGGGAGATGATGTATCCCAAAAACGTGAGTTTGCTTTGGTGAAATTCACACTTAGCTAGTTTAGCGAACAGTTGATGGTTACGCAGGCGTTGTAGAACTTCTCTGACCAGAGTCACATGCTCGTCCATAGTTTTCGAATAAATGAGAATGTCATCTAAGTAGACCACCACCCCACGATATAGAAGGTCATGTAGGATTTCATTGATGAGTTGCATGAAGACCCCCGGGGCCCCTTTTAATCCGAATGGCATTACAAGGAATTCATACATTCCGAAACAGCTAGAGAAGGCAGTGAGGTGTTCATCTCCTTCGCGGATACGGACTCGGTAGTAGGCTTCCACCAAGTCTAATTTAGAGAACACACGGCCTTCCTGTAATTGTCCCCAAATATCCGATATTAATGGGATAGGATAGGCGTTGGTCTGGGTAACCGCATTGAGCTTTCTGAAGTCAATGCACAGGCGAAGGTCGCCCTCTTTTTTCCGGACGAAAAACGCGGGGGCCGAGTTTGGGGCATTCGAAGGGCGAATGAACCCTCTGGCGAGGTTTTTGTCCAAAAAGTCCCGGAGGACAGTGCGCTCGGAAGCGCTCATAGGGTAAATCTTACTTTTGGTTAATGTGCAGTCCTTTACTACTTCAATCGCACAGTCTGAGGCCCGGTGGGGGGGTAAGGCATCACATTCCTTAAGGTCGAAGACATCTTCAAAGTCCCGGTATACAGCGGGTAGAGCCGGTGGTACTGGGGCAGTAGAGGTTAACGCTGGAACGGGCGGAAATGGCAGAGCAAAGTTTTGCCGATGCTGGTCGCAGGTGGGACTAGCGAAAGAAATAGTGTCTGTTTCCCAATCAATACTGGGACTATGTCCTTTAATCCAGTTAATTCCCAAGACCACTTCAAATCGGATAGGGGCTATAGTGAAGTCTATTTGTTCCCAGTGGGAACCAATTCCCATTGCCACCCCTATGGTGCGATGATCAACTGGACCCCCCTGGAATTGGCTCCCGTCCATTTGAGCAAATTGGACGGGGGCGGGTAAAGCCTCTGAGTCGGCTCTGAGGGCAGCAAACGTGGCTTCGCTTATGAGAGTGCGACAGCAACCGGAGTCAATTAGTGCTTTGACGGGGATTTGTGGACCTCCGTTAAGTTGTTGTAAAACTGCATCTACGTAGACGGTGGAGTCCACTTCTTTGATTTTGGTAGGAGCATTCGGTTTGATAGGAAGATCCTGAGAGGTCTGTGGAGATGCTCCATTCACCACAGACCGGAGCCGTTTTTTGACAAGTCGAGGGGAGATTCCAGGTTTAAGGCTGGAGAAATCCAAGGGTTTTCCTCATCCGAAGAGGGAAAGCTGTCCCCCAATGGGGCACTTGTAATCCGAGACCCGGCGGGGTCGTTGGAAGCAGGCAGGGAGGCTGGGTCCCCGGCATGGAGTGCAGAGGGTGTGGGCCTTCCCGGAGCTGCGCTGCGGGTGGCCGCGGTGCCTCTGCGTGGTGGACGACCTCGGGCGCGGGTTGTCGTGCTGGGACGAAATAATTCCTGGCGGCGTGGGCAAACGGCTGCAAAGTGGCCCATTTCTCCGCATGTAAGACAGGCACCCCTCTGAAATCGGACTTCACGTTCCTGGAGCGGACGTGAGGGATTTCGTGGGACGAGCAGTGGTGCCTTGGGTTGAGGCTTTTGGGTGCCCTTCTCCTTGTGCTTTTGACGGACGAGAGAAATAAAGCGGCGGCGGCTTTCCACTTCCTCGGCTAATAGGATCCAGCCTTCGAGGGTATCGGGATCGCCCCGCATGTAAGACCAGTTCAGAATGTCAGGATGCAAGGCTTCCCTGAAATGATGGATTAGGGTGGTCTCGGGCCAACCTACAATTTTACTTGCCAGTCGCTGAAATTCATCGGCAAATTCCCGAACTGTAGCAGAGCCTTGTTTTAATTGTAAAAGTTCCGTTTTGGCTCTTTCTCCCAGGAAGGGGTCTTCAAACCTCCTTCTCAGGGCAGTCATGAAGTTGTTGAGGGAACGAATCGCACGAGAGCGGGTGTCAAACTGGAGGACCATCCAGTCAGCCGCTTTGCCTGTCAGGAGGGAAGCTACGTACCGCACCCGGCTATCTTCCGTGGGGAAAAGTTGACCTTGTTCTCGCATATAACTGTCCACTTGATGCAAGAAACAAGGCAAAGTCTCAAGAGATCCGTCATACGTAGTCCTCAATTTGAGTTGCTTCCAAGGGCCGGGCGCGGGCTGACCCGGTTGCACGGGTGGTCCGGGCGGAGGAGCAACAGGAGCTCCAGGAGGCAAGGGTGGAGCAGGCACATTAGCAGGTGGTTGCACGGGTGGTCGGAGCGGAGGAGCAACAGGAGCTCCAGGAGGTAAGGGTGGAGCAGGCACATTAGCGGGTGGTTGTACGGGTACCGCCTGACCCGGTATCGGAACGGGCTGTCTCTGAGCTATCAGGGTTTGTTGTAATTGCCTGTTCTCGTGAAGCATAAGTTCCATTACTTCTTGGAGTTGATCCACACGGTCGGAGAGCTCCCGATTCTGGGCTCGTAAAAGATGAACCTCCTCACTTGGGCCCCCAGTAAGATGAGGCTTACTGGTTCGGAAGCTCGTGGCCCATTGAGAGCTATCCCCATATAAATCCTCGTCTTCAGACTCATCTGAGTCTCGACGTCGGTCAGCCAAACGGCGTGCGCGTTGGGTCGTACGCGACGGGACAAACGCCGGGGAAAAGGTGAGACCTGATAGTCCCAGTACATAGTCCTTGGGGCGCGTGTCCACGTTCGCCTGATTCCTTGCTGCAGCCGCCCTGGCTGCTTCCGCCGCCTCTCTCTCTCTTGCGACCCTAGCCGCTTCGGCGGCTTGCTGATCCGCAAGAACTTTGGCGTTCTCAAGTCTTAGGGCAGCCTCTGCCGTAATGCGTGGCAAAAGTTCTGTCTCGAGGAGCAAGAGTATGGGGTCAGGTTCCCCGCCCAGCAGAGGTTGTACTCGAACCGCCAGTGCGGATGCCTCGGCTCCAAACGTCGGGGTCAAAACTTGAGCCAAGGTGGCTACCGGGGTGTCTTTTGTACATTCCACAAGGAGAAGAGCGGTGCTAATAGCGACTCGCTTGGCCTCAGCCTGGCAGCTGGCCGCATCCGGGATCAGGGAAAAACCCTCCGGTGGGGCTCCCGCCATGGTAGAAAGAGTTTGTCGAGAAATAAGATTATCCAGAAGTCCAGTTAATATTTGTAAATCCTCAGTCGCCAATCGGGCATCGTCCAGTAATTGATCCAAGTCCTGAAGATCTAAACGAGCATCAGTATCCTCCGATGTTAACATCCAGAGACGTCCTGTAAGAGATTGCCACTGCGCGTGTACCAGTCCCCTCAAGCGGCAAACCTCTCGGTTCGTCCGGAAAAGTTCAGCAATTAAGTCCTGTAACAGAGTAGGGTCCTCTGAGAAGGGCTCCAGGGTAGTAAATCACCTGGAGAGCTGCACAGCTCCCATCCAAGTGGCAGGCGAACCCCCCTGGGCTCCAGCCTGGCTAGGAGAATGGTGAAGATGTGGGATAGCTGTCATAATGTCAGCCCTTGGCCCACAGAACCAGAAATCACCACAAAGTCGTATAGAGTCCAAACAGGTGGATTTTACTGATCAAATAGGCATACAGTGCAAACGAATAAAATGACAGCTATGAAAGGCTCACTAGCTGGGAGATATTATAAGGCAGGAAAGGCGGGAGATTACACGCAGGAATACAGTTTCCCAGGAGCTGAGTTCCCAGGCTTAGGCTTAGGCATGCGACCTTGGGGGGCAGACAATACAGCACAGAGACAGAGGCAATAACGAAACCGAGATAGCAGCCTGACAGGAGCTGAGTTCCCAGGCCTAGGTATGCGACCTTGGGGGGCAGACAATACAGCGCAGAGACAGAGGCAATAACGAAACCGAGATAGCAGCCTGACAGTCAGCACAGAAGTGACTTTTTTTCTTCACTATGACTCATTGCCAGCTGGAGAAAGGAAAACAGTTTTCAAGATAACTTTATGTGAGGTTCTCCAGCCAACCTCGGCAATCCCAAAAAGTCACTCGCTCAGACAGGCAGGTCTAAAGCAGGTAAACGTTTATTCAGGAGCTGCAGATACAGCATAAGCAATCCACAGGTTCAAAGCTGCTAATGGCAAAGCAAACTGCAAAGCACAACTTTAAGCACAGAGTCATCCCAGGTGCAAAACCAAGCGGCCTGGGAATTAGGAGATAATGGTGCCTGGTTCAGTAGGGAGTAAGCAAGCCATAATACTGAAGTTGCCTGCTAGAGACTCAAGCAGGGGGCCAGAGCAGGGGGGAGGAGAGGAGCGGGGACAGCTTGAACGGTTCAGAGAAACGAAACCAAAGGTTAACACTTGAACAGACATGGGCCTAACTCATGTCAAGAGCCATGGACAGCATGACTCCTGACAGCTCAAATATCTCAGAGAAATAAAAGCACTCGATACACTTGAACAGAAATAAGAATGAAAAAGCATGACTCTTGACACTTTAATTCTCATGAAGGAGTAATTTTTACCAAGCAGCTATCCAGATGGTATAATATGCTGATTGAGATATACAAACCAAGACATGAAAATGCAATGTAAGCAATAATTGTGTTTTATGATTTAGATATGTTGATGCTATTGATTCATAAATAAGTTTAATCAAAGCATATTTTACTACAGATGAGAATTGTGTTAAAACTGAATATGTAGAATGATTATAAAGCTCAGAATTGATTGTTTATAGTTAGACAGAATAACCTGATAGACAGGATGCCCATATTTGGAGATGGAAAGGAAATTTACCTAGCATGAGCAGTAAGAAGGAAATTATTATCCTCTCAAGGATCAGTACTTTTTCATGTGCTTGAAACAGTATAAATACAGACACAGAAAGGCTAGATCTTCAGACCTCTCTCAGAGGGTCTCAAGAAGAAGGCTATTGGTATGTATGGCTTTAAATATATTATTCTAGATATTGTGAATTAGATACTTTGAACTAAATCAGACTTATTTGACTATTATAATTTGAAGTTGGATTTTAAAACTGAATAGTATGTAGAACTTGCTTGCTTTACTGCATACATTGTAAAATACATTGTCACTGCATACTGTCTATGAATGTGAAGTCTTTATAATTTGCATATACACACACACACACACACACACACACATATATATATATATACATTTTTACTGTAAGTACATCAATAAAAATACTTGCTTTCTAAAAGTAGGTAAAGTCGTTGAGTCCTGCTTAGTGGGTGACTGGCTGAATAAGATAACATATCACTTCTCAGGAAGTGGTCCTTTCTAAGAGCCTGTCACTTCAACAGCACGACCCGCTTCACTAGGACACGGAGTAATGGATTTAAACTAATAGAAACCTAAACATTAGGAAGAACTTCCTGACGGTGAGGGCTGTTCAACGGTGGGATGCGCTGCCTCGGAGGGTGGTGGAGTCCCCGTCTTTGGAAGTCTTTAAGCAGAGGCTGGATGGCCATCTGTCGGGAGTGCTTTGATTGTGAGATCTTGCATGGCGGGGGGAGGGTTGGTGCCACTGGGGATGTGGGGGGGAGGTAGTTGTTAATTTCCTGCATTGCACAGGGGGTTGGACTAGATGACCCTGGTGGTCCCTTCCAACTCTATGATTCTATGATTCTATGATTCCAACTCTATGATTCTATGACTTTAAAAAGGGGCCCGTAACCCACCGCACCGCAGCGGTCATCATGTCCGTAGGGGAACATTGGGAGCGCCTTTATTTTACCATCTCCCCCATAGTCGCACCCGTAGTTTTAGGAATGAACTGGTTGCTGGGGTACAATCCCTCTATAGACTGGGTGAAGCGGACGCTCACCTTCCCCCGCAACCCATGCGAACTCCATGATAAGGATAGAGTGCTCAGCACCCCAGTAGCCGCCCTAGTGGGGGCCCCCCTTTCCGGGACTGCTCCACCCCAGCTTCCCAACGAGTATTCCCAGTTCGCCGATGTGTTTGATGTGCGGGAATGCGACGAGTTGCCCCCCCACCGGGAAACGGACTGTGCTATTGAAATTGTGGGAGATGGCAAACTGTCCAAAGGGAAGGTGTATCCTATGAGCCCAAATGAAAAGGCTGTGTTGCGCGAGTATTTGGACACCAATTTGGCGCGGGGTTTCATCCACCCGTCCAAAGCTCCTTACTTGGCTCCCGCATTCTTTGTCAAGAAGAAGACGGGGGATTTAAGACTCTGTATTGATTTCCGTAGACTGAATGCGGTCACTCAGTCTAACGCATACCCCCTCCCTCTCATTCCAGACCTCCTCGCGCAATTGAAGGAGGGCCGAATCTTCACCAAATTGGATTTGGTGGAGGCATACCACAGAGTCCGCATCCGAGAAGGGGACGAACCAAAGACTGCATTTTCTTGTTGTTTTGGAATGTTTGAGTATTTAGTGATGCCGTTCGGACTTTCGGGGGCTCCGAGTGTGTTTATGCAATTAATTAATGAAGTCCTACATGATCTATTATTTCGAGGGGTGGTGGTATTTCTAGACGACATCCTCATTTATTCCGAAACCATTGAAGAGCATGTTCAACTGGTGCGCGAAGTGCTACAGCGGCTGCGTGAGCACAAACTGTTTGCTAAGGTTTCCAAATGTGATTTCCACCAACCCTCCATCACCTTCCTGGGCTATGTAATTTCCCATCAAGGCTTGGAAATGGACCCCGAAAAGGTTCGGGCAGTAATGGACTGGGAACCCCCCACCACGCGTAGACATTTGCAACGATTTCTAGGTTTTGCCAACTTTTACCGGAACTTTATTCCTAATTTTGCCCAGGTAGCGCTCCCCCTCACTTCGCTCCTGCGCACTAAGGGGAAGGGAGCAAACGCCGCTCTGCCTTCAGCTCGGTTACAATGGACCTCTGACTGCCAGCAGGCTTTCGATAAACTCAAGCTTCTTTTCTCGTCCGAGCCCGTTCTTGCTCACCCCGATTGTAATAAGCCGTTCGTGGTCCAAGTGGATGCTTCGGACGTTGCCATGGGGGGGGGTCCTCTTACAGCGGGATGGGAACGGCCAATTGAAACCGTGTGCCTACTTCTCTAAAAAGTTTTCCCAGTCGGAGATTAACTGGGCCATTTGGGAGAAGGAGGCAGCCGCTGTCAAACATGCCCTCACCATTTGGAGACATTTTTTAGAAGGGGCGGAATCCCCGTTTGAGGTTTGTACTGATCACAAGAACCTCGAGGCTCTAAAAGGGGCTAGGAAGCTCAACGCGAAACAGATTCGTTGGGCTCAGTTCTTTGCTAAGTTTCGTTTCGTTCTAAAACATGTACCGGGGAAAGATAATGCGTTAGCGGATGCTCTCTCTAGGCTTCCCCAGTACCGCAACGACTTCGATCGCCCAGTAGACTCCTTATTCACCCCTGAGCAGAGGGGGGAAGCCTCGGGACTCGCAGTCACCACCCGCTCCCAATCCCAGGGCCAGAAAGTTCTTCCTCCCAAAGGGATCCCAGAGGCCTTTCTGCAACGGCTCCAAGATGCTTCTCTAAAGGAAGCGGAGCGCCAAGTCCTTCCCACGCAGCTCACCCAACAGGACTCCTTATGGACGCAGGGGGGTAAAATCTATGTTCCAGAGGCACTCTGGAAAGAGGTCCTGGGAATGGTCCACGGGGCCAAACTTGCGGGGCACTTTGGTTTCGTCAAAACTTTGCATCTGTTACGGCGGCAATTTTGGTGGCCCGGCATGAGAACTGATGTGGAAATGTATATGCGCAGCTGCCCCATCTGCGCCACTGCCAAAAGACGGATGGGGAAGACTCCCGGACTCTTGAAACCGCTTGAAACTCCAACCATGCCCTGGGAAGTGATTGCTATGGACTTTATTACTGACTTGCCTCCTAGTCGGGGAAAAACTGTGTTGTGGGTAATAACTGACTTATTTTCCAAACAGGTTCACTTCGTTCCTTGCGCGGGGCTACCCTCCGCTCAGAAGCTGGCTAAACTGTTTGTTAATCACGTGGTAAAACACCATTCGATTCCGAGGAAGGTCCTCTCCGACAGGGGGGCTCAATTTGTGGCCAAATTCTGGAGAGCCTTCCTAAAAGTAATGGGGGTGGAAGAACAGGGACTTTCTTCAGCTGACCACCCCCAGACAGATGGTCAAACTGAACGTGTCAATGCTGTGGTTGAATGCTATTTGAGATGTTATGTCAATTACCACCAGGATGATTGGGTGGACTTGTTACCCTTTGCTGAATATGCGTACAATAATGCCCCCCATTCTTCCACAGGTTTCAGTCCTTTTCGTGTGGTCTATGGGAAAGATTTTGGACCCTTTGGTTCTCCTAACATCACCCCCGAGCTCGAAGGGGTGCAGGAGGTTCAAGAATGGGTACAGGTAGTACAAACCACTTGGCCCTGGTTGCAGGAAAATCTGGAAAGGGCCAAACGTAAATACAAGGATCAAGCCGATAAACATCGATCTCCAGGGTGGGAACTCAAGGTGGGGGGTCAAGTATACCTTTCCACCAAAAACCTGCGCTCCCTGCGACCTTGTAAAAAACTGAGTGACAAGTACGTCGGCCCTTTCCCCATCACCCGGGTGATCAATGATGTTACTGTGGAATTGGAACTCCCTAAGTCTCTTCGAGGAGTACACCCTGTGTTTTACATTAGTTTGCTGAAACCATACGTTTCAGTACCTCAGTTCCATCCCCTCCCTAAGCCTGAGATTCCTACTGTTGTGGGGGGGGGGAAAACACATTTGGAAGTTTCTCGAGTGTTGGATTCCAAACTGAAAAAGGGAAAATTGTTCTATTTAATCCGTTGGAAACACCTGGGCTCCGCTCAGGATGAGTGGGTGGCAGCTCCCCATGTGGCCGCCCCTCGTTTAGTTCGAGACTTCCACTCTGCTTATCCAGACCGTCCTCGTCCGCCCGAACTCGGGGGAGGAGGGCCTTAAGGGGGGCAGAATGTGAGGGTCTGTATGTCTATGTGTTCCCTGATCCCAAGTTCCCCCTCCCTCTGGACTCGTAAAAGCAGTTCAGACCATTTGGCCTTCTTTGAGGTCAGGTGCCATATCTGTCAGGCTCTGGCTGGTATGTATCATGAGTGCCTCCCCTGCTGTGTTCCCCGGCTGTGCTTTTGGTTCACTCCCTCTTGCCAATTCCGGCCTTGGATAGTAGATAACCCTAACTAGCTCCCTGGGGACGATTGATGTCTGTACCGTACCCATCTATCTTTTAGCTTCCCATAATATAGGTGTGACCTTTTGCTCCTCTGAAGGAGATATATTCTGTAACATTGTAGTTGGACTTACTTGCAACTTTAACCCGTGTATGGCTAACACCTTCTGAAGCTCTCAATAAAGATCCTTGTTTCTACATGACTGTCTGAACAAGTGACTTTATGGGATTTGCACAGAGAGGTGGGGAATCCTCACAATTCCTTGGTGGTCTCCAATCCAAATACTGACCAGGGATGACTCTGCTTAGCTTTCAAGATCTGGTGAGACCGGGCTAGCCTGGGCTACCCAGGTCAGGGCTCCAGTCTGTGTGCCCCAGCCCAAATATAGCCCCTGTGATGTACAAGTGTGGACAGCCACCTATTGGGGTAAAGAACACAGCCCCGAAGATAATACTCACCTACCATTGTAGGGCTGCACAGCAATTCTGTCTCTGGCAACTGTTTGTGCTGTTCCATGTACTGTAACTTTGACCCTCCAAAGAGGTATGGATCACATTCTTGGCTGGCAGTGATGACAGGTGGAACAGAGTGCCCGGTGATCACCCTCAAAAGCAGGTTGTGCTCCCCATTCCTTCCATCACTGCATGGTGGGAGACTACCTGGATCTGGGGATTGCTAGTGGCAGGAAAGCCCCTTTCTATGCAATGTGCATACTCATTCTGCACTCCTGTGCAGAAATCACACAGGGTCTCTGCTGTTTAACGGAGGGTCATTAAGCCATATCACAGAAAGAGACACTCTGCCGCTAGCCATGCTGAACGCTCTTGGATACCTTCCTCTTTGCTTGAAAGCATTACTGGAAGAGGTGCGGGGTCCTGCTTGAAGACTTACATGCCCTAGTACCCCTCGTTCTACTTCCCAGTGTGACATACTTTGCCCTTTGTTACAATATGAGGAAGCATTTCCCTCTGACCCCCACTTGGACGCTCACCTTAAGGGGGTGAGAAGGCTTGTGTGTATCAGCGAAGCCGAGAGCAATACCGTAAAGGAGCTAGACTTTGTCAAGAGTCACTCAAGGCGGAACAGTCACAGCTGAGACACCAGACAAAGGCGTATCCATCCCCTTCAGGGATCGACGGCCACATCCGCAGAAGACAGCAGCAAGTTCCAGTGGGGATGAGGGCAGAGGAATCCTTGAAGGCCAGCTAATGGGCAGCTGCAGCAGTGGAAGGGTGATGCTGGTGGAAGACCTTCCGTAGTCAATGGCGGGGCCACTTCAGCTCACCCTGGTTAGTACTGCGCAGAAGAAGGCAAGGGTAAGCCACTCCTGATCATGTCTAACCTTGAAAACCCTATGATGAGACTATCCAAAACAGAAGAAGATATAATGCTGGAAGACAGGACTGCCAGGTTGGATATAATGTTGGAAGATATAATGCTGGAAGACAGGACTGCACTCAGTCGGTGACTGGGGAAGAGCTGAAGACAAGTATGAGTAGTGCTGTCCTTAATGACGAAACTGCAAGCCTGAAGTTGTAAAATGAGAAATGGGACATTTAAACACTGCAATCCTGGGAGTGAGTGGACTGAAGCGGGCTGGGCTAGGACATTTTCAGTCAGAAAATTGCAAGGAGTTTTACCGTGGAAATGGCAAACACAGAAGAAATCGAGTTGTTCTAACAGTGAGGCAAGATGTAGAACAGGCAGTCAGGGGTTAGAATGCAAAGTCTGACTGAATTATATCAATCAGACTTCATGAAAGGCATTTCAACATAAACACCATTCAAGTTTATGCCCCAACTACACATGCTGAAGAGGAAGGAATTGAGTGTCCAGGAAGAAATTGATCACATACTTAAACAAGATGTGCTGATAATCACAGGTGATTGGTACACAAAAGTGGAAAACAAAGCGTAATCAAATATTGTCGGGAAATTTGGGCTAGGAACATGAAATGAAGCAAGAGAGTGATTCATAGAATTCTGTGAAGACAACAAGTTGTTTATTGTGAACGCATGTTTCAGACAACCAAACAGACAATTGTATACGTGAACATCACCAGATGGCCAATACAGAAATCAAATAGATTACATAATTGGAAGCAGAAGATGGAGAAGCTCTATTCTCTCTGGTAAAACAAGACCAGGAATTGACTGTGGTACAGACCATGAATTGTTAATATCGAAAATTAGAATAAAGCTGCAATCTAAACAACATTCCTGAGAAATTTAAAGACCATGTAAAGAACAGAATTGCACTATTAAGTTCAAATGAATGTGAACCAGAAGAGCTACAGGTTGAAACCAGAGATATTATCAAGGAAGAATGCACAAAGACTACTCCTTTAGCCAAAAGTAATGAAAAGCCTTGATGGATGGCTAATAAAACTGTTAAAATTGCTAAAGATAGACAAGAAATAAAAGGACAGAAAAAGATTGAGAAGTCTAAATGCAGTGTTCCAGTGACTTGCATGCAGAGAAAAAGAGAAGTATTATAATAACATGTGCAAAGAAATAGAAGAGAACAACAAAAAATTAAGAGGAGATCTCTTCCACAAGATCCAAGAAGTCAAAGAGAAATTTAAAGAACAGTTAGGCATGCTGAAAGATCAACATTTAAATACATTAACTGAACAGGACAAAATAAAGAAAAGATGGGAACAATATACTGAAGACCTATACAAAAGAAATGAAAGGATGATAGATTCCTTCAAAGAAGAATCAAAGAATCATTTTCTTGTCTTAAACAGTAAGCAAGATGCCCACCTGGCTTATTAAAAGGTAAAGGTCCCCTGTGCAAGCACGGGGTCATTCAGACGTTTCCAAGGCAGACTTTGTTTTGCTGGGTGGTTTGCCAGTGCCTTCCCCAGTCATCTTCCCTTTACCCCCAGCAACCTGGGTACTCATTTGACCGACCTCGAAAGGATGGAAGGCTGAGTCAACCTTGAGCCGGCTACCTGAAACCAACTTCCGTTGGGATTGAACTCAGGTCGTGAGCTGAGCTTGGACTGCAGTACTGCAGCTTACCACTCTGCGCCATGGGGTTCCTACCTGGCTTATTAGCCCTTTCAAAATACTTGTTTGGCATATCTTATTTTGTAAACCAGCGCAGTGTGGTGGTTAAGAGCGGTGGTTTATAAGAACATAAGAAAGGCCCTGCTGGATCAGACCAAGGCCCATCAAGTCCAGCAGTCTGTTCACACAGTGGCCAACCAGGTGCCTCTAGGAAGCCACTAACAAGACGAGTGCAGCAGCACCATCCTGTCTGTGTTCCACCGCACCCAAAATAATAGGCATGCTCCTCTGGTACTAGAGAGAATAGGTATGCAGCATGACTAGTATCCATTCTAACTAACAGCCATGAATACCCCCCCTCCAAGAATATGTCCACTCCCCTCTTAAAGCCCTCCAAGATGGTTTGGAGCGGTGGAGTCTGATCTGGAGAACCGGGTTTGATTCCCCACTCCTCCACATGAGCAGTGGAGGCTAATCTGGTGAACTGGATTTGTTTCTCCACTCCTACACATGAAGCCAACTGGGTGACCTTGGGAAAGTCATGCTCTCTCAGCCTCACCTACTTCACAAGGTGTCTATTGTGGAGAGGGGAAGGTGATTGTAAGCCGGCTTGATTCTGCCTTAAGTGGTAGAGAAAGTCAGCATATAAAAACCAACACTTCTTCTTTTATTAGCTCAATTTTGTGCTTAATAAAAAAAATTAATGTTGTTTTGACACAGACGTTCTGATGATGGGCCTCCAGCGCTTTGAGTTCTTTCTTAAGTTCTTCATGGGATTCCCTTTTTTCATTATTAATAGTTTTGGAGCCTTCCTCTTATTAGGATGTTCTACAGATGGCACCTCACTCCAAAATTGCTGCAAAAGATGCACAATTCAAACCAAGGTACCTGTTGGAAGTGTAACGTATCAGACGGATCTTACTTCTACTTCTGGTGGACCTGTCCAAAGGTCCTGATATATTGGAAGAACATCTGTCACGGTCTCTGACATAATTATGGTATTTTGTGTACATGTGCAGAATTAATTCCATGTAGAGTTTGAACACAACATACAAACTGAACCACAAACTGCAGAGGTTTGTGTAATGAAAAGCCTGGCAACAGCTTGCAAAATGCAAATGTCCTTAGAACAGGCTGACTGAATTCTCTCAAGGTCTGAATTCTTCCAAGAGCTAACTAACTTACCCTGGTCTTGTCCTTGAAGGGAGAAGAACAAAGTTATTCTTCACTATCTGCCAGAAAGGTGTATCTGAAATTACCCTTTCTGATTCAGCTGCCAGCTGTCAGCTGCTCATATCTCAAGGCTATAGGTGCAGTAAGCTTCCTGCTTGCTATAACCTCAAGGCTGTAAGTGCAGTAAGCTTCTTGCTTTCTATGACCTTGCTGAAGATTTCCTACTGACCAGATGGTTACATGTTACAATGTGAGCAATAATTGTGTTTTATGATTTATATAGTTATATATTGTATTGTAGATTTCTAAATAGTCTCATTTAATGAGTATTGTACTGAATATGAGAATGGTATGAAAACTGAGTATATGGCGTGATCATGGAGCTCAGAAATGATTGTTTATACTTTAAGCAAAATAGACTGAAAGGAAAGGAAGCCCATATTTGGTCATGGGGAGAAGCTAATAACCTGAACAGCTGCAACTAAGACATTATTGCACTGCTCATGTTATCTGAAAGTGGGGAGAAAGATATTCCTCCTGATGGTAAAATTAACACTCTTAATGAGCCTGAAATAGTATAAATACAGCTACAGTAAGCCCAGAGAATCAGAACTTTCCAAAGGCTCTCAAGAAAAGGCTGACTGGTATGTATGGCTTAAATACATTATTCTAGACTTTATGAATTAGATACTTTGAACTGAATCAGAATAATTTGACTGTTATATTTTAGAAGTTGGATTTTGAAACTGAATAGTATGTAAGACTTGCTTGCTTTTACTCCATACATTGTAAATACATACATTGTTCTTTGGCAAGAGTTTATAGAAGTGTTAAAGACTTGATATTCTGCATTTACACATATTTTACTAGAACTATATCAATAAAAAGACTTGCTTTTTAAAAGCAGGTAAAGTTGTTGAGTCCTGCTTACTCGATGACTGGCTGAATAAGATAACTTCACTTCTCAGTAAGTGATACATTCTAAGAGCCTGTCTTAGAATCCACATCCACATCCACAACAAGTTTCAAAAATAGTTTCAATAAAAATTTCCATTAGATCCCAAGAGTTCCCAACTCCCTGGGCTAACTTCGCAAAATCACTGCTCAGGCTTGAAAGCAGAAACAATAGATTTATTGAAGGCTTCAGACAGATGAGACAGACACGGATTCAAAGTTGCAAGTGAATTGACATAGCCGGGTTACAAAATATATCTATTCCAGGGCACTGGGGTTCACACTGATGTTATGGGAAGTTACAAGATAAATTGGTGCAATACAAAACATCAAACGGGTCCCAGCGAGGCTGCTAGGGCTATCAGATCCTCAAGGCCGGACTCGGCCTGAGGGAGTGCTTGCAGGAAGCACGGCAGGGGAGGGCACCTGGGAAGGACAGCAGAGGCGCCGGGTTGCGGGGAGGTGTGAACTGCTTTTACGAGTTCAAAGAGATAGGCAAAGAACAAAGTGGGGAAGGGGAACAAAGAATACCAGACCCTCACAGGTAAGCAGTTGGGCATCATCCCATCAGAATTGCCAGTGCCAGCTAGAGAACTGTTCAAATACGCCACAACTGCTGCCAGGACTGCACAAGCAAGTCGACACTAATTCCGAATATAGAAGAGTGGAAGGAGAAACTGTCTGAATCATGGCTAAAATGACTAATTTAATAAACAAAAATCAACACTACGAACTGTTTTTTGAAAAATGGAAACTTTATTATCAATACGCAAAGGCTTAACGATAGACACGCATAGAGGCTAGAAGGTTAGAATCGTCTTTTTTAAAATTCACGTAGAGAAAATAATTTGTGTAGGCTATTCTGTAAGAAACGGATAGATTCTTGCAATTTATATTAACATGTAAAGGTTTAACAGTGTAGTAAAATAACATGTCAGAAGGTTAGAATCGATAATATTTTGATATCTCTATAAACCATATTTCTTTGTTGGGTAACTGTCCTGACTTATGCAGGCCAAGCAGATATGTAACGTTTATGTATGTTCCCTTTTCCCGCATTTACCTTACCCTTTTCCTTTATAATAAAAATAAAATTTAATTAAAAAAGAAGAATCTTTTGAAAAAGAACCTGCATTTTAGAAAGTGATGTGAAAGCTGCACTGAGAGCAATTGGGAAAAACAATTCACCAGGAGAAGATGGGATATCAAAAAAGCTATTTCAAGCCCAGAAACTGAGTTCCATCAAAATCTTAACAAGAACAAGTAGGGGCCCACAAGAAATGTGCTGGAGCAGCTATCCCCTCCCCTCCACCGTTGCTTCCTCCCCTCTCACCCTAATTCGCTCAGTCTCTCATTTTCTCCCTCCTGCCACCCCTTTTCTTACTCTCTCCTCCATGCCTGTCACTTTCTCTCTCTTTCTGCCTCCCATCACCCTCCTGAACTACCACCCCCTCTCCCACAGCAGCAGTGGTGGTGGCAGCAGCTCTCCCAGAATCACAATGGATCTCCCAACTACAGAGATCAGTTCCCCTTAGAGGAACAACCTCCCCAGGGAGGTGTGCATCACTTTTGATTTTCAGGAGGCCGTTGAAGATGGTTTTATTTAGGACAGCATTTGACTAATTTAGCTTTTCCATTTATTGGCTGTCTTAAATTGTGATTT